>NW_026136718.1:2567682-3167682 GCF_905237075.1 Dicentrarchus labrax | reverse complement strand
GCAGAACTTTCAGTTGTAATGGAGTAGTTTGACTGTGTGGTTTTGCTTCTTTTACTTGAGTGAAGACATCTGAAAACTTCTCATTGACTTTTTTATACAATAAATTTGATTTCTTTATATACTATATACTGTTTTTTGACAATGCAAGGTAATGAATTTGTAATACAGATGTTCCGATACCATTTTTTTTGTTCCCGATACCAAATACCGATACCTGAACTCTGCATACATGATATATATGTACTGGCCAATATTGCATTTTAGGCAGTATCTGAGGAATTTCCAATATGGATATTGGCAATTTGTAAACCTGCTTTTGAGAATTGATGAAAGAAAGCTCACAGTATATTTAAAAAAATAAATAAATGTCAACAAAGAGCAGGGGAAAAAAAGATGTGGATGTGTGCACACTAAGTCACTCCTGCCATGATCGCTTCATATGCAATTAAAGTGATCCAGCAGGTCAATAAGTGGCATTAGACGTCTGTCCCGCTCTTATCCATGTCAGGGACTATAATGAAAACGCAGAGTGAATCAAATGAGCACCTTCGGTCCTGATACCAATCAGAGGTGCAGCAGAGTCTCTGGAGGAAGCAGCTAATAAAGGAAGGGACAACAAAGGACCATTAACAGCCTTCAGGATTGGGGAAGAGACGTCATAAAACCGAATCCTCCGTCAGGATTTAGATCCTGATGAGCCCTCAGGTGCTGCTGATGGAGCCTCCAGGATGACATTAGGTTCAAATAAGGATAAAATGGAATAGAATAGAAATACCCTCCACCCTGAATTGTCTGCATAATTTGAATTTCAAAAAGGGGAATGTGCATATGCAGAAAAAAGAGAAAATATTAATGCTTTCTCTTTGCTGCTGTCAGTCTGGAGCCAAAGGCAGCAGAGTCAAGTGAGTGTCCAGTGTTAATGGAGCCACGCGAGACACCACTGCATCATACTTTTTATTGATTGAATATTTATTTGAGGTATATGTTTTTATCACTGTATACTCCTGTTCACAGTTGAAACTTTGAAAAGGATTTTTTTATATTAGGACACCAACATAGAGCAAAAAGCAAAAGTCGAGGTGATATGGCAAAAGTTGGGACTATTAAAAGACCACACAGAACAGCCAATAATGGAGTTAAATCGCGTCATCCCTGAGGTAATTACTGTAATTCAATTCAGACAGGTCAGACAACAGGAGGGCAGCACGCCAATACACGCAGAAAACAGCTTCTCATCTGGACTTGCATTTCTGAATTAATATTTAATCTGGCATAAATAAGGCACAAACTGGGGTCCGGGAACCAACAGAGGTCCGTGAGTGGGTTGTAGGGGAGTCCCCAGCAAAAGGAGGGATAGAATATTTACATTTTTATCCCATTTTTTGGAAGTTGAAAGAATGAGGGAAGAAATAGGGTTGGCGTTTGGATTGAACGTAGATGAAGACTTTACTCTCTTCAAACCTAAACATAAAATCATTACTCAGAGGTGATGCCTTACAACAAAATCCTCTCAAAGTGGGGGTCCATGGTCTAATGTGCATTTATTGTGGGGGTCTTTGCCCTGAACAAGTTTAGGAACCCCTGCAATAAGTTATTCAGATAGCTTAAGAGTCCCATTACATCACATATAGCAATCTAAATGATGTTAAATCTATAAAATCTAACTGAACTTTACATGGACATAATTAAATTAAACTGCAATACAAGAAAGAAGAAAATGACAAGTAAATAAATAAATATTCAAATGAGCAAACACTCAAATATTCAATATTAAAAGTAGAAAAGGTGGGTTAATTTCTAAATTATATTTGCAATGCTTGGATTAATCAGAATCGAATATATTTTATGGTTGTTAAAACTAGGAAAAATTCTTTCTTCTTTAAATATGCAGCAAAAAAAGCTTCTTTTTGTTGTTGTGTTAAACAACCTAAATCTGAATGCATTAGGTGTTGTTATATAATTCTATTAGAAACCTGGTCCCACAGATCCAGAACCTGAGTGTTGCCAGTGGACTCACCGTTTCCCACGCCGCCAGCTGCAGGATCAGACCCACGTGAAGTAATGTGGCCATCCGTTTCAAGCACGAGCTCCCACAGATGAGCATCCTGTGCAGAAACATTTCTAAGGTTTGTTCACTTTGGAAACTATAGACAGAAAAAGTAAAAATATGTCCACGGATGAAATCAGTCTTCGGGAATGAGAAACGACCCCCGCGTTAAAACAATCCATGAACTGAGCCGCTCGTTGGCCGTTTGCAGATAAGACCGCTGCAGGGGAAGGTCCGCATTACGCGCGTTGGAGAGCCGGGACTTGACTGAGCCACACAAGGTGCGCTCCTCCCTGATAAGGGAGCGCAAAGACGCAGCAGCGGCGCGCACAGACGCAGCAGCGGCGCGGAGCTGCGCGCTGACACATCTTTACCTGCGCACACAGCCTGCTGGAATTACATTCAGACCGCCTCAATGACCTAAAACTAACCCTACAAACACGCCTGTTTGCTGGTATGTTATCTCCTCAGTTATAGACAGTGTGTGACAGATACAGATGGGTGACACATGAAAGGGGAAATCTGAATGAATGAGAATTCATGATGGGAATTAAAATGATGTGAATTAATTAAGAGAATTGAGACTAGGAGGTTGGTTTGTCCTTTAAATCATCACCCATCTGTAGGTTTTTATCCAAATTTATGTAATCAATTTTAAAAACATCAAAATATCAGAGGCTTAAGTAGACATCAGAAACACTTTTAGGCTGGACCTTCACACAACTTCACAGAACCATAAATACACAACGTAAAACAGCACAGTACATAAAAGGTCTATTAGTGTGAGATAATAAGTTCAATCAATATGATTATAAATACAATAAAGGTAATCACTGGTGACATTTTTGTGCTGACTTCCGCCAGAGCTTGAGGTTGGTTGAAACACTGCAGAGCTTCCTGAGTCTCTAATGTTAACGGGCATGGCATTCCACTTCCTCACTACTTAAACTGAGAGAAAGCTGATCGACCAAAGACACCCACTCACCCCTAGCATACTGCCACTGCCGGTAAAGGTCAGGCATCCTCAAAATTTGATTGATTGATTTTTCAGTTTGAAAAGATGAGGTATTGAGCCATCCCTAATGAAAACTGACTCATATTTCATAACATTCAGAATACTCATGAACTGAAAAGGTCATTTCTGAGGGCTTTAAAGTGAGTTTATGTTACTTTTGAAAGAAGAAATAACATAAGTGTCATTTTACAAATGAAAAGTTGAATTCATAAACAATTAAAGACAACCCTATTTATTTGTTTAGGGTTTATTTGATAGGGACAGATACAGCAAACATAGAAAGAAGTGTTTTTAGCCAATGCTAATTGCAACACCTAGAAGGGCTTTTATGAAGTTAAGGCAGGAAGGTAAAAACAGAGTAAACGAAATACAAAAAGAAACATTTAAAGACATTACATCTAATTGTATAATGTGTAAATGTGCCACTAGGGGGTCTCTCACATCAAAACAATAACAAACTTTGATGAAGTCTTGTAGTAGCGTGGGATCATGGGAGTTGTTGTCTTCACCACCATTGCCGTCATTGCAGTCAGCTTCAATGACCATATGGAAATGAATAATGTTATTTTTTAAAAACATTTTCATATATTATTGTTGTAAGTGATGATTCTTCTCTCCAATAGTAAAAATGTTTTAACATTTCATCAAGTAAAATCTGCGTCATACATTCTTCACATACGTCTTCACCTGCCGCATTTTCCTTTATATTTGGCTGACTCTGAATAGCTACTAGCTTTGACTCTTCCTAGCTAGACTACCTATGGCTTCCAAATCCAACAAAATGAAAGTGTCAGACAAAACTAGAGAATATAATAATGAATGGACAGATTTGTTTGCTTTTACCACCAACGCTGCTGGCTTAGGCATGTTTCATCTGCAGCAAGAAATAGACATTGTAAGGCTTCTATATGGACGGTTAAGGTTGCTGGCTCCTGCCTACTCTACTCTTTAGTGAACAAATTGAGCTTAAATTGACTTTTAGCATGAATTGTCATTATTTTCTGCCATCACTGACATTCACACAGTGAAGCATTGCATTTGGTGATTCTTAGTAGTAGATTAAACTACAGACACTGGGCACATATAAAGCATAAAAACACTTTTAGACACTCAAAGAAAATGGCATAAAGTGTGAGAAGCTAGAAAATACAGTGGCTGTATTCCAGCGTCACCTCGGTTGTTTTAACTTACGCCAATGGAATCACCACAATCAATACATTTGCTTGCAGCGTTGAGGTTCATTTGTGCAGTTGACCAATTGCAAACCATTTCATATTAGCTGTGTTCCACCATACAATTGCTTATATTTACACATATGAAATAATAAAAACTTCCACATATTTGCAGGGATCAGGTCAAACTGTTGGTCTCAAAGTTTACTCTGAACTTTCTGTATTATATGCAATATGGGATTAATAAGGCTGTAACAGTACACACAATTAACAGAGGACTGTTCACACATTTGCTAGAGGTAACATGAAAAAAAGTAGCAGAGTTTAAAAGCAAACGACCAGAGCTGTCGTCTTTCTGTCCCTTTTTAGGTTTAAGGTTATGACACCGTCAAGGTTAGGATTCACTCCCAGGGATTTAATATAAATCAATACTAAATCCTCACAAATGATGATGTATTAAGGAGAAAGAATCCAAGTCTGCTTGACTTTGACTGTCCTCCTTTCTGTTATTTTCCACATCTGATGTCCCCACTTTTTAAATCACAACAGATTATTTTTCCATTATGAAGAAACCAACAGAGATTTCCTTTATTTAAAACTAGATTTATTCAAGCTGTACACAACGTAACACTTCTCACAATACAATACCGCTGAAAAAAACCCTGAATACACCAAAACCATCTGAGGGAGAAAATTGCATAAATATATAATTCACTCTTTAAAGTACAGATGATGCATTCTCTGTGTTTCATTGTCAGTCTGTATATGATTTCATCAAAAAATGCTTAGAAATTTTGTTTTCAGCTGTTGAATGAGAGATAAATGTATGAATTAGTTCTAATTTTCCACTGTAAAAAAGTAAATAGTCATATTACTCTGAATGTGAAACTGTTTCACTCTCAAAGGAAAACCCTGATGTCAATCAGTCCAGAACATCATTTTGGATAAATCAATAGGGCTAACATTTCTATGATTTAAAGGACTGTGTTAAAGGTGTGTGTGAGTCTTATCCATAAATGTAATTGCTGTAGCTTAAATGTTGTTTCAGATCAGGCACTGGGAGCTAATGTGGAGGAAAGTCATTTCAGTGGCGCTGTTGTAGTTAAAAGTTAAAGAATAGAGAAATTTTCAGAAAGTTTCAGTTCAGAGATCCACTGTGAGATATAGAACCTGCTTATATTGTAGGAAATAACTAAAGTAACAAAGTTAAAGAATCACAATATGTCATAACATAAAGTTTGTTTGCAAGAAAAGTCCACGGGGCCCTTTAATGTGGAAATAAGAATTTTAGAGGTTAAAGACTGAAGCAGCAGCATGTCAGATCGGACAGGATCAGAGCAGAAGTGTAACGCTGACAGTTCAGAATAAAGAGTAAAATAGAATAACCAGACATCTTTGACCTTCGACCTGGACCCCTACTGCTGTATTAGAACTACAGCTGGCCTCTTCTCTGTTTGTCCAGATCTGTTCCTTTGTGGATTGGTGCTGGTACTGTGTGTGTGTGTGTGTGTGTGTGTGTGTGTGTGTGTGTGTGTGTGTGTGTGTGTGTGTTGTCATTGCTGGACACCGGCTGTTTACAGCTGCATGTCCCCAGATGGTCCACAGAGACGCCGCGAGGTTCTGAACCCCCGAGCGGAAATTGACTCGCCAGATGTGTCACGTATATCAACTCTTCACCTCTGGACTTCATCGCTGCTCTTATCCGAGGAAGAGCAGTGAAGAGGAAGCCCAAAGTTGTTGTTGTTTTCACTCTCAATCACTAGGTATACGTTTAGTCCAGCAGCAGCTCTCAGTCATGTCCTTCATGTCATATCTTTATTATATTCTTCCAAAAAGTCGATATGTTTGGCCACTTGTGAGATTTTTATTCTATCATCACCAACGTTATCACAACTCATCAATCACTGAAAACCCTGAACCTCTCTCACAAGTCTATAACAGTGTTTCCCAAATATATAGAGATGTACATCTGATAAATCACAACTTTATCAGCAGTAAAATAATTTACATATTTTAAATGCTTTATAAATGAGACAAAATAAATGTAAATTAGAGTAGTGAAGTACAGTAATTTTGTGTGTCTTGTTATTCCTCCTCTCACCTGTGTGTTCAGTCTGTGTTTTCTTGGTGCTGTGTCAGTTCATTCTGGTTTGCTTGGTCTTTTGGTGCTGCATTTGTTTACCTGCACCTGCCCATTTGTGGAATTACTATATTTAATCACCAAAATCATCCTGCTTCCTTTGCTGTCTTACATTTGGGTCCAATCCTGATCTTCCTGCGTCGTGACAGCTGGGTTCTCATCGCCAGAGGATTCACAATTTTCATCTTTATTGTGTCCCTCCTGATTGAAATGCCATCAGAGTAACTCAAAGGTGCTATAATCTATAGTAGTTTAAGTAAGCTGGAAGAGTTGCAGTATTTTGCCAGAGGACTCATGTTTTGCAGCCTGTTGCTCAGCAAAGACAAGAGGCCACTAATGTCAGTGTGTAACAGCTGCGGCTGGATGATTATGAGCAGGAGGTCAATACTGAATTACAGCTTTCAGACAAAGCAAGACACTGACACATGATTGAGCCTTTAGTGCTTCGTGGTATTTACAAGCAGCCTGGATGTCCACAAAGTAAAGATACAGTGTAGAAACTCTGCTGAGGGCAACATTATATATAAATGTATGTTTGTATACCTATATTTGATGTGTATGTATGTTTGCGTATACATTTGTATGCACAAATACATACAGTATGTACATGCTCAGGTGTATATATACAGCATATGGATGTGAACACATGGTATGTGTATGTTGTGTATGTATAACCATGTGCCACTATTATATGACAGATATCATGAACCTGTGTCACATATTAATACATTTGTGTTTCTTTATACTCGAGGAAAAACTCTGCTAAAGGAGTTGAGGTGTTTTTCACAATAAAAGCCTCAGCTCATTAGGCGAGTACACAACATGACTTTTACCCACATGTTTGGGCACTGCATGTGTGCATCACCTACACGTTCACGTGTCTCTGTTGTCCTTTGGGGACACGTGCAGTGGAGGTCCTCCTGGCATGTGGGCCATCTGACTGCAGACTCAGAGATCGCTGCTCTTGATGACGCTGCTGACGGGCGTTTCATTGACACACAGGACGTGATAACCTTCAGACTCCCCTGTGGAATTCATGAGGAGACATTTTATGAGGATGATTTGAATGATAATACGGTGATCCTAATTATGTAACATTTCATATTTTATATTGCTGTTAGGCCAGACTGACTTTTAAATTAGCTCATATTAATGACTTTACTGGAAGGCAATATTCTAATCTTTGCCATCTTCTCATTTCATCCTTGTTGGTTGTCTCTTATATATTTATGGCCCGAGCAGTAACACTGCAAAGGTAACTTGAGTAAATTCAAATTAACCCACAAGTAAACTCATGTGAGTAATGCAAGGCGAACATTCGCTTCGCCCTCTGTGAGAACGCAACATTACACTGGTAGGAAGGACTGTCAGCCAGGGTGCTGTGTCTGGGAATGACTCCCCAGTCTCTGACATTTCCCACTCATACTCACCTGGCAGGGGACATACCATGATCAAGAAGGTGGTTCACCCAGGGTGTGGCTTTACAATTACATTCTGGCTGTGCTGACGCTTCCGAGGGTCTGGGGCTGTACAAGGTGCAACTTTATCTACATATTCTACGACTCAACATGGCAGCATTCGGATTGGATCCCCTCTAGTGGTCAAGTTGGAATAACAATAACAAAACAATGCAATGAAAGGAGTGGCTCCTCCTGGTGATCAAACTGTGTTGTGAGCACTAGAATCATGTTAGTTCAATTATCAGTACATCGACGGGAAATTGAGAACATATACTCTCAATTTATTCGTGCCCTGATGAGGTAAATCCAGAAGAAAGACATCTTAATACTGGGTTCTCTTATTATTCCATGTGTTTATATATCCTGGTCCAGTATTTACTGCCAGCATAAATGTAATTTTGTATTTTATAGTGACTTCTTTCATATTTTGTGATGTGTGTGGTGTCCTACTACTACTTAAACTTAAGATGACAAAGTTGGTTTAAACTATAATTCCATCTGAGTATTAACATGCAGCCGCAAAGTGGTCAAGCCTCTGTTTCTGTATTAAGTTGTCTGGTTCCTGCCTAAGATGGAGTGACCTCATACTGCACCTGAGCTCAACTGGTGTGCTGTCTCTCATCTGGAGGCTCTGCTGCTAGTGCTAGTGCTAGAAACACTGACAGCCAAACCTTTATTTGTCACATTTCTGGCTGACAGGGCCTCCTGTCTCGAGATGAAGTCAGCAACACACTTGGAGTTTATTTTCAGGATGGGAATCCCAAGTTTGCTGAATCCAATGTCATCCGGAGTCACTCTCTGCTGCATACTGTGTTGGCTATTTGTTAAATAAAGCATACAAAGTATGATCTTGTCTTTCTGCAGTATGGTTTGGTATGGTATGGTTTTATCCCTGTTGGAGCGTCACTCTGCATGTTACAGTGTGGCGGTTAAGGGTAACTAAGTATTTGTGTACACACAAAAGGTTATTCATTCAAAATGTACTTCCAAACTCTGTGAAATTACATCTATAATATGTTCTCTATGTGGTATGCAGCAATGATTTGTCTTTCTTTGGGACATTGAAATTCATTGCCATAAGTTTTTCTATGTAGTATCATTGAGTATAATCCCATGCAGAATGAGCCACTTCAGTGGTTTATTGCGAAACACAAAAGCTCAACTTCCTGATGTGCTCTTGACTGAAATATTCAAGTTGGTGCAGGAAGATGGATTTTCAACTGGCAGAAAAGGAGTTATTGAAACACCTGTTGATGAAAAGTCATTAAACGTGTGTTCATGGATGTTTTTTCAGGAGACTGCATATTCCCTGCCTCAAAAGAAGCTCACATGGTTTGAATGAACATCACTGTTCACTTTTAGAGGCAGAGCTTTATCTTGAAAATTAAAGGTCAGGCTAAATCCCTCCTGTTTTAGAATGAATACACGGCTCGAATACGATCAGAATCTGCAAAGCTACACTGAAGTTATGTGTTATTTAGTCCACACACAGTACTGCGCAGTATCTGAAGTATCTGTCCTCAAAGCGCTAACCCCAACCACCATGGAGCTGCTCTCACAACAACAGCATCATTAAAAAAGAAACATGATCAGCATTATCTTTACAAGGACCGACAACAACAGCAGCAGCAGGTCTGTCCCCGTTGACTGAGAGGAACCCTTCAGAATGAAAAGCCTGTTTTCTCCTCTCTCATTAATCCTGACCGAGGTCAAGAATCAGGACGAATACTGAAAACAGACGAGCAGGTAAACAGAATCAAATACAAAGAGGTTTGCGGTTCCCACTAACCTGTACATAAGGCTCACAGCTTTCTGGTTTCACCAATTTTGCCATCACAATCATTGACTATCAAAAAATGTTTTCACAGTTTCAACATTGCTTCCAGTAAAAATGTCAAAGGCCAACTGCTGTCTTCAACAGCAAGGTGTATTTAGCTCACTGCATAGATATGCACCGACACACATACTGAGGGCAGATGAGCTATTTTAAACTTATGTTTGTATTTATTTCCAAATAGATGATGGCACTTCAATTGAGCTTTCTTCATACATTTTTTTTGTAAGCCTTTGGAAATGGCCGTACTCCAGCAAATTTCTGCTTTCCTGTGTTCCCAGTGTGTGTGTGTGTGTGTGTGTGTGTGTGTGTGTGTGTGTGTGTTGCCGTGGGACCTGGTCTCCCTTTCTCATCCTCCTGGCTACCGGCTCTGCTCATCCTGTACAACTGCCTCCCATCTATCTATCCCGGCTCTTCATTCATTCATTTGCCAGAGAGTTGTTTCAGGTCAAGTCAAGATTTGACCTGATTTGATTTATGTACAATCTGTGTAACATTCAACACCTTCTATCCTTAAGTCTTTTAAGAGGGACAAAATGGAGCCAGAGAGGAGGGATCTTTCTCCCAGATGTTGAGTGTGTGAATGTTGATCCCACTCCATCCTGGAGACCTCTCCTTGTTTCAACTCTTAGTTGTTTGTATAATTATGTATAATAACTTGTGTGCTGCTAGCTGCTTCCTAGTTTCCAAGCTGACCCCTCCATGGTCCTATTCCCTGCCATCATCCCCTTATATCAGTAAACTCTCTCAGTAAACCTCATTCTTACTGTACCATCCCTCCGTCCATGTCCTGCGTTTGGGTCCTTCCTCAGTTCTTCACAGACTCTTGTTGCTGTGAATCTTGTATCTTTGTCACTCCTGTGTTACAGCACAGTAAGCCTACAGCCTCCCTTTGTTCTGACTTGTGAGCAGGGTTTAATGAGGATATCAGGTTGGAGACAGCTGGCTCCTAATTATAACCTCATTCAAAGCTTGACTCTTGTGCCTTTTAGAGAGGTCCATTGATCTCCTCTGTTTACATGTTGTTTCTCTAAAGAATTAAGCTTTCTGTATGGGGACGGTTGCTATAGAGTTTCAGAGTTCTCAGTCTAATCAGATGAACGAGCCGAACCATGCACATTTCCTCCCTTTCTGATGATGTCCTGTAATTGAACATTCGAAGCCTCGCATTAATCACCATTATCTCCAAACACTGTTCACATTCTTTCCATTAGGGTGGCTGCCACTCATTAAGGTGATTTGTTATTTAAGGTGCAGCATCAGATTCAAGAGCATGTCACAATATGTTGATGTGCGTGAGAGCTCACAGCCTCACAACAGTACTGTGTACACTTGCAATGCTTCGTTTCCAGGTAGTGTCACCCCCACCACCTCTCCCAGGGAAGAAGAAGAAAAAACAATTTGGTTACAGAAACTTTTAGAACTTAGAGTTTTACCTCTACAGCACTCAAAACTATTGTTTGCCCAAAAAAGGTCAGATCAGGTCAAAAGGTTAAGATACAGTGTGTCACACTTATATTCCCTTTAGTGTTCATTGTTGTTTATCTTTTGAACCTGATAATCAGACTGAATTGCCATTTTGTTCTACTTCATTTATTAATTCACTGAATTGTTGAGTTGTGCATCTCAGATGTTTCCAACAATGTTCAAACCCATGATCCTACTCTACTTTACAACATCTCCAAACTTTGTTTTTTGTCATTGTTTTGATGTGACAGACCCCTTAGTGGCAGAAATTACATATTGTACGTTTAAACAACTAGCACAGCAAAGTCTGAGGTGAATGTGATTAATTTTGCAGTCTCAAGTACAAGTACCTGCAAAACTTTGACCTGATGGTGGTGTTCCAAAGAATTTATCTTGTAGGGATGTTGAATATCTGTATTAAACTTTATGGCCTTCCTTATAGTTGTCAATCTTATAATAGCGCAAGACGAACAGTCAGGGGAAGTCGATATGATTCATCTTCTGGGGAACACGAATGTCTAAATTTCATGGTGATCCATTGTACAGCTTTTGAAATATTTCAGCCAAGACCAAAGTGGTTTACCGTCAACATTGCTATCCATAAAGCCACAATGCTAGTGTGGTTAAAAACATTCTATCACAATAATAACACATTTAAATCATTCTGCAGTCTTGTCAGAGGTTCGTTCTACATGTGAAGCTGACATTTGGCAGGTGATCAGTCATGAGTTGTTTTGCATTCAGCACTGCATGGAAGGGATTTAAAGATATGTTTGTGAGTGCTATAGAGACATGACTAGAGCTTTAGGGAGGTGAATGCTTGTCCATCAAGATGACAATATTAATGTTGCAAATATGTGAGTACAGCATCCATATATTACATAAAGTAGGACAGTGATTCCCAACCAGGGGCACTGGGGGTACCCCAGGGGTCATTCTTCTGTTGCCAGAGTGTACATACGGAGAGACTGTAGAGTAGGTCAACTAATTAAGCTAAAACAATTCATTTAGGTGTTATTGCAATTAAGAGTGTGTGAAAGCTAGATAGCACGCTAGCAGAACAGATAAAACAGTTGGCTTAAAGAAATGGATTCATAATTGAAATGATTTGCTAAAAGTTATAGATAGATTACTAAAAGTAATGCAGAAATGGTTGGAACATCTAGCTTTTGCCACTCCGTGTGGTTGTAGTGCAAATGTTACTGTAGAATCCATGATTATATCCACTTTTATAAGATTAATAGTTAAATAACATCCTGTTTGGGATGAACTCAAAGGACATTTGGAAAATAAATGGTGGTGTTGATGAAGGGGTACTTGGGTACATCGGGTGGGGCTGCAGGGTTATAAACTTGTGAGGCAGTTGGACTTGTGAGATCACAGAATCACACGAGGATCCATCTTGCCAGGCTTCAATCTATGCGCTTGTGGCCAAACTACAGAGGCACCGGACCAATCAGCATCCTTTGAGGAACTGACAGCTACGAGGGGTTTATTAAACAATAATGGCAGCTCCCATTGAGGTTCGCGTAGATGCTGCTAGCATCAGTTATATCAGAACTGGAGAGGGTTTCTTTATTGAAAGAAGAGCAAAGAACAGCATTGAAGGCTTTTTTCAGTGGAAAAGATGTTTTTGTGGCCAACTGGCTTCGGTAAGAGTTTGACTGTTATATGGTTCATTGATCAACTTGGTTGAAGTTTGTCTGTGATGGATGGTGATAGACAGATGGTTCATCCAATCACCTGCTGTCAACAGTTTCCAATGACAACTTCTCAGATGGTTCTTTGTAAGAAATCATTTAGCACAGTCAGGTTAGTGTGGCTATGTCTACAAAAAAAAAAAGGCTGGGAACCACTGTAGGAGCTTAACAGAAGGCCATCAGTGGCATGGAGGTCCTGCAGCCTGTGGTGGATCGATCAGTGGTTTCTCACTAAAGGCCATGTCTAATGGTCCCATTCTGGGTAAGCTCATCTCGTTTTATTGTGATGGATATATCAGCTGCAGTTCCATGGGTAGCTTTTCTTTGAGCACCACAGCGCCTGATATTTGATCATGCAGCCAACTTCTTTCACCACTTGTTAATTTTTCAATCACATACTTCCACATTCATGTGTCAACTTCACTCCCGTCACATGTCCCAGCTGTCTTGGCTGAAGTATAAAGGAGAACATGGAAATATAAACCACATTGGGAGAAATGGTTTTGAAGCTGCAAATGAGACGGCGTTAACCTTTCCGGTGCTAAATTATGCAGATGTAACATTGGCCAGCCGTCCCCTTTGTGAATACATCCCATGACAGTCAGAGAGTAATATGCTCATCATGATGGATGTAGATCAGGGTCCCACAGGTGCTGATGACATACCGATCTCAAATAATATCCAAAGATCACCACATCCACACCGCTGCAAATTAATTTCAGACTCTAGAGACGTCAGCCACACAAACCCCTATAAAGACAACTGTATTAGGCCAGCATGTGTGCTTTAATGACACATTTATGAGCACTAATGTTGATAAGAAATTGAAAGAACATATGGCTATGAAAATTATAATTCTCACAGAGTGGAGAGGGGGGCAATAAAAGCCTTTCTTCTCATGGGAGAAGAGGAACTATTATATAAATCTGAATTGATTAAAAGTGGACTTGGTGTGTGACCTTTAATGCAAATGGTTTATTAAAAGGAAAGCGGTGGATGAAGAAAAAGATGATCCATTCAGAAATGTGAATTCAGGTCAGAATGAATAAATTCACAATAAAAACAAATGATAAATAAATCACAATGACATAAATCCCTTGATTCCATAAAACAGAATGAGAGAGTTGTCTTGTGAGCTTGTGGATCGACCAATAAAACTTACTTTGCTGTCCACAGAAACAGATGCTTAACTGAACAACACAGCATTTCTTTTTGCAATCCTACTCGGACTTGGATTGATTTATCAGAATCTGTGCTGATGACAGGCTCAGCAGAAAGACGTCACCATGACTTCCAGTCTATCGAGGCTGATAGTGTTTGTTCCCCTTCCTGTTGGAAGCTTCCTGACAGGACACAGCGAAGATGAATGTCTTCAGATCTGAAATGGATAACGAGGACACAGTAAATTACAGAGCAATATTTTCCATTTCGAGGGATCAGCAGGGTAGAGTGTTAGTTGTTGCTGTGTATTTGTAACCATATATATATTCTTGGTATTTTGTTGGTCCGTTTTCTTTGTCTTACTCGTTTTTCTTACTGTTTTAAAGGTCCAGTGCGTAACCTTTAGGAGGATCTATTTTCAGAAATAGAATATAATGAATATAATAAAGATATGCTTTCATTAATGTATACTCACCTGAATTTAAGGATCATTGTATTTTTTGTTACCTTTCAATTAACTTTCTTTATCTATAGAGGGTGGGTCTTCTTTTATGGAGTCTGCCATGTTGAATCACCATGTTTCTACAGTAACCCAGAACAGGCACACCAAACACTGGCTCTAGATAGGACCTTTCCTGTTTTACGCCACTGTAGTTTCTCCTACACCCATGGAAGGTCAGTGTAATTGCTGGTTTAAATAAGTGGGATATAAATACATTTATAGTTCTCATCGTGTAATCTACAGCAAGATCGTGCTGGGGCTGGGTCGTTGCTGCGGTGGCCATGGGTTCGGGTCCGACCTGTGGCCCTTTGCTGCATGTTGTTCCCTCTCTCTCTCTCTCTCTCTCTCTCTCTCTCTCTCTCTCTCTCTCTCCCTCCCTTTCCTGTCAATCTTCAGGTGTCCTATGTAATAAAACTAAAAATCCCCTAAATATATATGTAAAAACGAATTATTATCTACAACAAAATATGTGTATCACTGTATCAGAGACAGCATAGCTCCAGACTGTCTGCACATTCAGTGAAAAGGATCTGTTTCTTTAGAGTAGCGAGACCAGAAATGTCATGTTGACTTTGACTGCTGCTTTGGGCTCTGTGTATTTTATTATGCAGACATTATCTTCTTTCAACAAACCCCAGAGTAGTTCAACTATACTGCTCAGACAAGCACAACTCTCCCCTTATGTAAACACACATACAGGATCTGTACTTTTTTTTTTTGCATAATGATGAATATGTTTGAAAATGCTGAGCGTGTTGGATTAAAGGGATGCTGCTTTGTTGAGTTGCAGGGCCGTATAATAAGACAAGGCTGCTCTGCTCGCTGTAGCCGGTTGTGCCCTCTGGGATATAAAAGAACCCAACTCATCACAGAGCAGAGCAGAGCAGAGCAGAGGAGAGCAGAGCACTCCTAACTAGCGTAGAGGTCATTCACAGAGCTGATCACAGCAAGACGAAGGGGAAACACGGTGGACAGCCGGATCAAAAGCATCCGGAATGAAGACAAATATCCACCGAGGCATCGTTTGAAAAAAAGATGAGACAGGAGCAGTGAGGAGACTTATGCTTTAATGTAAAAATCCTTGATGTGTATTCAGATCACATGAAGTTGTGGCGCATGCAATGTTGAACCGATCATGATGAGGTTGGCGTGACACCGGAGCACACTTCAAAGCCGACAAAGCAGCGTTTTGTTGAACTGTAAGTGGAACAGAAGTTTGGGATCCCCAGCAAGGTTGTGAATCTGACTGTATACCTTTTGAAGTGTGCTCAACAGTTTGTTTCCTGCTGAAATGTGTATTTGCATTGAGTGAAAAAGTCAGAACCGACAGTGGTGAACCCACAGACTGTTCTAAAGTGTGTGGCAGTAGATCTGAGGACACCAGGGATGAGAAGTTTATTGATTGTGTGAGAGTAATCCTAGTAGCCTAGAAGAGAGCACAAATTGGCATTTTGGCCATAGTGTGAAATTATAATCAGCATAAAATTCCCACCAGATGGAGTCCAGTTCACTTCAGGGACCTGGAAGTTCTGTCCACTAATTATATACTGTCAGTGGCTCAGACACTGTTAAGACTGAGCACAAAACAGCATCACTGCATGCAGTTTTACCTGGAATGGCATAAACTGAGGTGAAGACACATCCAAGGCTGTATTTCATGTACAGATTCTAAGGAAAACGGTAAAAGACCGAAAGGCTTCTGAGCTGCCACACACACACACACACACACACACACACACACACACACACACACACACACTTATGCACACATGCATACGTCGCTAACTAACAACTGTAACATCTGGTGGTTTAGTTTAATGACGGGCCGGCCTTCGTACCGCCCTTCCTGTGGACCGGCCGTGTGGTTCGGGGGCGACACCCTACACTCAGGTGGCTTAGACATCCCTTGATAAGTTATGTTGGCTGATGGTGTCCTGACCATCCCTTGTTTGTGCTATGGCCTGACTTGGGGATTTCCCTGGTGCTGGCACCCGCCTTGCCCTTATGCATGTTCTACCCCCCGTTGCGGTTGGATCCTGGTGGGCCGCTGGCCTTCCGTTTCTGTGCACCTGTCTGTCTGTCTGTCGCTCTCTCTCTCTCTCTCTCTCTCTCTCTCTCTCTCTCTCTCTCTCTCTCTCCCCCCCCCCCACCCACACCCACCCCCCCCAACCCCCCTAGGAGGGTCCTTCCTTTTCTTGCTTTTTTTTTTTTTTCCTTTTTCCCTTCCCCTCCTTTTAAGGAGTTGGTTTTGTTTGGTGTTTTTTTTTTTTATAATAAATATTAAAAAAAAAATATTTTAAATTTTAAAGTGTCCTGGATAACTTCTGTTATGAATTGGCGCTATACAAATAAAATTGAATTGATTGAATTGAATTCAGTTGGCTGTTAGGGGCGATAAACACAGACTTCAAAAAACAATCCAGCAGTTTAATACTCATGAATTTTTTCTCAAGGCTAAAATTAACTTCAGGTTCACTCTGAACACACTGTGAGACTAGAGGTGTTGTGGTGTGCCTGTATTGATGATAGCTGTGATATTTAAAAAAAGAATATGATATCATGTTAATACACATATTATAATATTGTGTAAATAATCCAGCGCTTCTTAAATAATTTCCTTTTCTTTCCATTCTGGCTTTGTGGTTCACAAATGGTTCTTTTTGGGTGCTTTTGTAGAGTTACGGTCACAGATTCTATATATCTATATATCGCAATTATATTGTTATTGTGAATTCTTTTGGACATGATAATTGTGTAGTGAAAATCTTTCATTTCGACACTGACAGGCCTATGTGAGATGATATTAATGAGAAAAACGGCAGCACTGGTTATTATTTCCACGGGCGTTTCCAGAGGCGGGGGTCCTGGGGTGCCACTGACCACTCCTGAAATTTGATTGGCCACCCCACATGCCACCTCATTAATCTTACCTCTTCCACTCCACACTGTCTTTCAAAGGCTGTAGTGGGCTTTGTTTGGAAGCTAAACTGTAATGCGATAAGTTAATTTAACTCAAAGACATGCTGAAATGGATTACATTGAAATTTTTAAGTAAAGCAAACTAAATTTTAGAATCAAAAACTTAAAAAATACTCTTGATTAAGCAGCTTTTTGTAAGCTACAGAAACATTCCTGATTAAGTACTTTTTACTAGGTATTTTTGTTTGCACAGTACAAATAAAAATGACAAAATTAAGTCAGTGTCACTTAAAATTACTGAAGCTACTTGAGCAAGAATGTTTGAACTTACAAAATTAGGTTAGTTTTACTTAAAATGTTTGATGTAATCAGTTTCAAATTAACTTTAATAATTAACTAACCAGGATTAACTTAAAAGGTATTGACCTCTGACCTCTAGATATCTGAATCCTCTTTCCGGTCCTTCCCACTTTATACTAATCACATGTAGTTTTGTGGAAAAAACATGCAGTATTTTGCATGTGGTATAAATGTTTTCTTCGCCTAGTGTGTTTGAATATTTCTGCAGACTGGGGTCCATAAACAGTGTTGTAATTGCATAAACTGGGAATGACCGGAAAGCTGAGACACCTACTCCATGCCCCCCCTACATAAGTCAGCCCCCCCCAAATGCTAAATTACTAGTTTTCTTTCTTGTGGTCATTATGTATGAATTATCATTTTATAAGGTGCACAGACAGACAAACAATTTTATTTTTTAGATTAGAGAAATTGTCTTGTAGAAAATGCTGTAGATATGACCTCTGGTGACAAAAGTAACCTTTGGACACCTCTGGAGCTTCATCTGAAAGGTTTCGCCTCCTGTTCATTCGAGTCTTCTCACCTGCCACTGAAGGGCTATTTATAGAGGGCGTCAGTATGTGCAGAGATTCATGAGATTACCCCCATAATCATGCAAGTAACCCTGGTGATACTAGTGTGATCCCTCACTGGCTTCCCACCTAGAACTACTTGGAATTGTGTTTTTTGGAATATATATGACCAGGAGGTATGTATCTATTTAGGATTATTCACTCTTAAAAAAAGATTCCTTCACAAGAGGAAACAGGACTTTAAATTGTATTCTGGCTAATGATGGCTATTGTCCAACATGGACGTAATTCATCAGGAGACTGGGCTTATAGTTTGTCTCTAAAGTGTATTTACATTTATTTAAATTATTTCATAATTAGTTTCGAGCAACAGCCAGAGAATTGTAATTGCTCTGCTTATCACGGTGTTCACAGTGAAGGTTTCATTAAGGTTTCAGCAGCATCACAAGTTAACAAAAGCCACCATCTTGTTTGTTTGGGAGCTCACTGCTGAATTATTCCAAGAAAATACACCTCACTCTTGGTGGCTACCCCTCACACACACACAGATGCACACACTTGTCACCTGCTGCCACAGAGTCCCTTCACTCAGCCGTTAAACCAACATGACATTTCCCTGTCTGGCCAAGCTCACACTCACATTGATCTTTTATTCATGAATACCATTTATTTCAACCTTTTTAAAATGATTGTGTTAAATGTCTTGATGTTTCGTGTTCCCATCACTTTAGATTTTTTTTTTTCTGTGCTTTGATCTGACCTTCTTTCCTATAAATATCACTTCTATGCTAGAACTACGATCATATCTTTGTTTTAAACTTTATTTGATATCTTTATATGTGATTGGTTGGCTAAGAACATGAAAAATAAAAGCAGCAACCTTTAATTTAACCCTTTGAACAACCAGAAAGCTTGTGCCTCATGGCCTGGCTCATACTGTATCTGACCAGCCAGATATAGGGGATATGACGCCATTGACAGGTGACAGGTGACAGGTGAAATGCAGCATTACCTGAATAAAATGACAGATTTTTAATGAGTTTAAACATTGTTGGAAACATCTGAGATATTGTAAGTACAAAACTCACCAAAATACATTTAATTTAACGCAGAAATGTTACATATTATAGATTTAAGTAAACCAGTGAGGGGGAGTTTGGAGAGGAATTCAGGAATCAAGTCTAGTCACAAATACTAAAACCAAAAGTTTGTGACCTGTGTTGTACTTTCCAGAAGCAAAGGTGCTAAATGAGAACATATTTCCTGCTGCTGAGGCACCAATAAAAAGAATCTCTGAGTTGTGGGAAACTGTGAGACATCCAGTTTATTTATGTCTTTAATAAACTCATCTATTGATTTAACAGGTTTATCAGGTTTTCAGGGGACAGGAATGTATACAGCTGAGTGTCATCAGCATATTTAATGGTGAAACAGTGTGTCCTAATGCGACACACAGGAAGAGTGCACAAACTGAACAACAGGGGACCAAAAATGTATCCCTGGCGAATACCACATAAAGTGAACCTTTATAAAACTGCACAGGACTCACACTCAGGCAAATTAAGGGCTTCCTCACAGATATTTCACTTCATTATTTCACTTTCATCAATGCAAATTTTACACTCTGAATAGGACAGCAAAGAGTATGTAATGTTGTAAGGAACCTTTTGAATGCAATAATTCAATAGCTGTATGCTGAGGGAATTGACTAAACTACTGCCTAAATTAAACAAAACTGACACAGACAGATATAAACTGAAAGAGTTCCTACATGAAGTTGTCACCAAAAATAGTAATAACAGTAACAGTAACAAGACGAGTCAAAGTAAAAAGAAGTCTTTATTCATTGTACTCTTTATCAGAGCCAGTACAATTAACAATAAACATGCAGTATATTGTCAATGGAAATGACTATTAGCCAGGACCCATACGCAGCCATTTAAGTGCAGTTTTCCCAACCTTGTAATTCACCGTACTGTTGTCCCAAACATCAATTAGGATAATGAAAGATGCAAAAGTGCATTTCATACCAAAAAGCAACATATAATCTCTCCTGAGGTGAAATTCTAATTTCAAATATACAATATTCCAAAGAATCTAAACAAATTTTATATATATATATATATATATATATATATATATAAAGTAGCTGGTCCAGGCACAACCATTAAGATACAATGGCAAACCTATTAAGCAAATTAACACTGTATTTACAAAAGCCCTGTATAGTGGCTTTTAAATTACAACAGTCCACTCAGAAATCATTATTATGTTGTCTGCTTTAGTGGATTATTTTGTCCATATAAAAACTGTAAATATAACCCTTAAAGATAATTATCAGAAAACAAAAGGAAACCGTAAACTACAAAATCCTTATATTACAGTGCAACATGTCATTTATCTTTGCCAACACATGCCAACGCATGTCAGTGATTGTTGATTTTCTTTATAGTGCAAAATTACTGAGCAAGCGATGTCAGGTTGTACTTTTTCTTCATACGTTATAGAAATAAAACAATATTATAAATTATTAAAGCCTCATAATACTTTCCCTGCACCACCAAGGCTGAAAATGATATATATCTGTAGTATACATTTAAGAAGAACATTTAAAAACGTATATATATATACACGATTTAAATGTTAATGCATTTACTTCCACACATTAATGAAAGAATAACAAACAGAAAAATGGAAGCAACAATCATTTTCTTCTATTGACACACAAGCTGTGGGGTTTTCCAGTGCAGTGAAGAGTCAGCGATAGAGACACATGTTGGTGCTCTGATACAGGTACATGTAGGCGTCGCAAAAGAGACGCTTAGCCACACCTTTCATGTCTCGAGGCACCTGATTGGCCAGCTCTGCGGGAGACATTTCCATGTACATGCCGACCTCAGGGCAGTGGTGAACCTCCGGGATGTTGAAGCCGTCTTTCTCTCCTGAACACAATGCACAACTGAGTCAAAGAGTGCACGTACAAATGGTGCACGTAATGAGATGAAGCATAAAACAACCACTCACCCTGTCTGTCTGCCATGCTGTCAAAGAAGATCCAGTCTTGGCTGTTTGGTCCGTGTTTGATGAAGGACACGTAGTGGCTGGTCTCGATGCAGAGCACGGCGAACAGCTCCAGTTTGTCTCTGGTCAGAGTGTGAGGTGTCCCGTGACCCAAGTAACCCTTGGGGATGTCCAGGGGAGCTCGCTGATGGGAGCGACGCAGAGGATGAGAGTGAACCTGGAAAAAAAACCACAAAGAAATATTATGTTCTACTTTATTATTAAATTACTCAAACATTCAAGTGAAAAGTTGTTGATTAGTTTTCTGTCAGTTTCCAGGGTTTCAGTTCTACATAATCTATCAGTACATGCAAGTAACACTTTCTGACAAAGAGGTTTAGCCACAGCCATAATACATCCTTTTTTTTTTTTTTTTACATACTTTCTAGTGTTTTTTGGAATGAAATGTAATATAATTGTTGAATCACAAGCCCCCACCCCACCTGCATGACTGCACTGGTGCCACTCTCACTAGACCACTCCCCCAGGATTATACATCTCTCACGTTCAGACCAGATTTCCCTCTTTTCCCTCCAAACCATCCCAGGCAGAGAGAGAGCAGGAGAGAACTGACTGTGCATTTAAAATGGACTTTTAAGCCGACCCTTGAATTATATAAATTGTGCATTAAATGTGTACACCACACAATAGCTTCTTCAACAATCCAAATATATTTATATATGTATATATCTCTGTCAGGGAAGCATATTATTCGGAGCACCTGTGATTTCTGATCAGGATCAGAACACTGTAACACAGCTTTACACCTCAACAGCAGCCAGAGCTGGTGAAGAGGTGAGCTCTATCACGTGGAAAAGTGGCGTTAATAGCCTTTCATTAATACTAAAGGCAGATACAATGATTTGTGTGTCCAGACAGTGATGCAAACAGCACCTGAGATGAACAAGTGTTGCAGAAGATTTTGAATCCCGTCTGGCTGAAGAGGGGATCCTTAAAACAGTCGGTGCACTCTTCCTGCGCCAAGTTTCCACACAGCATGCACTGCTGAGGACCTGAAACACACACACACACACACACCATGTTGTATTCACTACGTCCATTTGTGTTACATCATGTTCATCCATCCGGTGTTTAGCAGAACCTTCAGAGAGGAGGTCGGTGATGTCTAGCTCCAGAGAGGGAATGATCTTGTCAAACATCTTGAATTTCTTCCCAAAGCGAGGCATCTGGAGGATGAGGCAGGAAGGGACCTGCAGTTATGAGACAGTGAAGTAAGATGATCAGACAGAATACACACAACTTAACTCATTCCAGGAGGTGGGAACTGTCCAACAGAGCCATCTGCTGGAGAACCAACCTCAGGAAGGGATCGTTGGATAAATACATTTCCAGAGCAAAAAGATAACAAGTTTTATATTAGTTGCACAGATCATCACCAGCCATTACACCTCGGAGTATGTACAAATACAAAATATATGCTTATTACAGATTAAAATTGGAAAGATATGGGGGTTTTATTTTAATATCACTACAATTCATCATAGCATTATTCAAGGAGATCATGCTTACACACACACACATATATATATTATTGCCTTTAATTGATAGTGACAGCTGAAGAGTGATATATTTGGGGGGGCGGAGAGAGAGAGAGTGAGAGTGAGAGAGGAGATGACACGCAGCAAAGGGCCACAGGTTGGATTCGAACTCCAGGCCGCTGCAGCTAGGACGCAGCCTCGGTACATGGCTCTACTAGGTGAGCTATCCAGGCGCCCTACTGCAACTCTTTTGTAAGATTTCATTTTCCCCGATGAAGTGTCTCAGGGTTTTTCCAGCTAGGTGGTCAGCTTTTAGGGGACACGTGTTAGACTGGTTCACTGTTTTTTCTGCTGCAGTCTCCGGTGAATTTACTACAATTTACTACAGTTTTCGTCTAAGAAGAAAAACAAAAACTCCATGTGTTCTCACCTCAGCCAGCTTGAGTCCTTCACTATGGAAAGAATGTTCCAGCAGCTGCTGGACTGTAGGCAGCACCAGGCTGTGGTTCTGGTCCAAGAAGACCTGATAGCAGTAACTCTCGAGCACTTTCCCACCCTTGGAGCTAAAATGAGAGAGAGCTGATTGTAACTTCCTTCAAAAGTTCATTGTATTCAAGCTGTGTAGTTGGAAATAGCAATTAGCCGTGACTGTACAGTTTGAGTAGAGGATCGAGTGCAAGAATGTGCTGCATGATGACAGTGAGGAACTCCTCTGGATCTGAAAGACATCGACCACAACAACAGTCACTTTAAACCAAAAAAAAACAAATCAGCTGTCTTAAAGCTTCTGTATCAAACGGACCCTTCTCATCTGTGGTGAAGGAGTGGCTGTAGCCGTGTTTCTGCAGCTGCTGCCGCAGCTTCATGATGTGTCGCCCTTCCACGAAGCCCTTACTGCAAAGAACATACAGATATATATTATATGTGATTAAAATGACCAGAAAAACTATTACATGTCTTGCAAAGTACATACTGTTCAAGCACACACCTGCGGAGGGGGTTGACAATGTTATGGAGCAGTGTGCTCTGAATTGGGGCATCTTGAGGTTCTGTTGATTTAAACAGCATGGAGTCCAACACAGAGGAACAGGAAAACAAGCTGGAAGCACAGACAGCAACAAGAGTTAAGACATGAAAACCCACAACATTACAGCATAAATGCAAGTTTTTAATTTGGCTTCTTACACCACGTGCAGCCACTTTTGATTCCTCTCAGTTAAAAATATACTTGCAGAGATGTGAAACTAGTCAACAATACTGTACATGGGAGCAATTTTCAAAGCTTTTAGTTATGTTTAACTAATTTGAGAAACACTGCCTTCATGAGTGTGTGTGAAAAAAACATATTCAGAAGATTAAAAAGCAAACACAGACAGTAAAATAGATGAAGTGAATTTGATTGTTTCTTGTATTTAACATGGTTAAGTTGGAAATGGTCCTTGCTGATTATAGTACAAATATCGTTTACAGAGATAATTGTGCAGAAATGAACAGCCGTCTGGAAGGTAGGAGATCATCCTATAAAATACTGATGTTTTTGGGACAATGGTCTTCAATAAACATGAACATAAACTTCCTCTGAAGACCTTGATGCATATTATTTATTGTCCTACGTTCAGATCATCCTGACCTGAAGAGGGCAGCGTCCATGTAGCAGGAGTTGCAGTGGCCTTGGATCCCCCTCATTCGTCCAATCAGCATCTGGTTAACCTGCTCCGTGCTTATAGGAGGTACAGTCTCCGGCTTCCCTGTGCTGTGCTCCGTCTCTCTCTCTATAGTACACACACACACACACACACACACACACACACACACACACACACACATCATTATGGATGACACGTGGTGTGATTTGCATGTCCAGCTGGTTAGATAACGAGAATGAGTTTAAAAGGCAGCATTCTGCTCTTGATTGGCCATTTGTGTACACTTATTAGACAATCAGTGAGCATAAAATATGTGCATTCTGTACCATACATACTTGAATATATATTTTGGTATGTTTTTCATGCTTTGTGTCAACAGTTTTAGTTTCCAGGAGTTTTTATGGACAATACAGGACAGCACTTGCTCCCAAATGGTCATATAATTTATTGGTAAACCTAGCATTGACTTCTGCTGCAGGCTCTGGTGAACTGACTACAGTTCACTACAGTTAACATTATGGCAACAGGCCAGAAAAAACAGTTCAAATCCAGAAGAATTTATCTTGTTTTACAGAAAATTTCTGAATGTGAATGAGGAACTAAAATACAATATCCACATTCGGGGCAACCACTGCTTAAAAGTGTCCTCTATAACAGTGGACCCCTTTTCTATCATTGAGCAAACTGACTCCTCGCTAAATGACATATTTTATGGATATTTCATATTATATTGAATGCATAACTAAACTGTAAACAGTAAACACAATAACTGCAGGAAGTTTGTCTAAAACAAGTGATTTGGATGAATTTTGAGCAGATTATTTACTGTGAATATTGCATCAGAGATGAGATTCCTGATATTTTTAGGAACATTTTAAATGATTTTCTAGTATTTACTTAGTTTTTAACAATCATACATACTTAGTAAGTTTCTTTTTAGCCAAATTCAGTGTTTTCTTCTCCCTGATGCTTGTTTTAGGTCTTTGGTTGTTATAACTGCGTCCTTTTATAATGCAGGACCAGAAGATATAGGCCTACCGTGTATATTTTTATGGTTTTCCCCATGCCTTAAAATCAAGAAGGCTTTGCAACCCTTTTTTAAGCTTTGGCGACCCTTAGTGGGGCTCCTGAACCCTAGGTTGGGAACCACTGCTCTATAACAACACATGGATTTTCAGCAGACAAAAAAGTGCCACAATTGGGAACAAAAAGTTACTCAGAGATAATTATTAATCTTGTCCTCACCTCCGTTGTCCTCTTTTGGCATCATCTCGCTGTGTTTGGCCGATGTGCTCTGGAATCGTGAGTCAGGACGGCAGGAGATAAGCTTCACAAACAGAGCTCGCTTCGGGGGACAAGCGAAGAGACGCTCCTTTTTAAAGGTACCGTCACTCACTCCTGTGTCTTCCTCCTGGAAACGGATATATGCAGAAGAATAATGTCATTACACCAAAGATTCAGTCAAATGACTAAATAGGCACTGATTTGAAAGAAAGTGAACCTAGGAGACTTTTTTTTCCCATATAAGATGATGTGTTCCCATAAATGTACATATTGCATGTTTCAATTAGACCTTAATCTGCACGCTAACACGTCAACGTAAAGATTACCAGCTCTAGTCCAGCCATGGTATCCTGTCGATCAGGTAGCTTGCCGATCCAGCGGATGATTCCATATGCGTTGCCTTTACCCAGAGTCACCTCTACCAGGGAGTTCACACTCAGAAGATCCCCGTACAGATCATCAGGGTTCGGGTCAAACAGGGGTGCATCGACGTCCATGCGCTCTGGCTCTACAGTGAGGAAACGTGTGGGTCATATTTGTGGTCAAGATTTATAACAAATGTGGGAAATCATGTGAAGAGTTGTTCAGACCTGCAGGCACCTCTCCCTTAAAAACCGAAGAAAGTGGAACTTCAACTGTGCCCCCCGTCTTTCCATTCTCATCTTTGTCCTGGAAACAGAAACAGAGAAAATGTATAAATGTCCTGTAAAGTGAGAACCTTATACTGAAGGAAGTGATGAATTTAATTTGAAATCAGAAGGTTTGGTTGTTTCATAGAACTCGAGGATGAGCAGGAGCACACAGACTGTGGCAGCAAATACAGAAAATAAGATCAATCATTGCAAATCTGCATTTTAAAACATAATTCAAAAGGAGCAAAACACTATCATTTAAACTAAAACAAGTGAAATATTACTTACTGTGGAGATCACAACAATATCTTGTCCGTTCTCTACTCGCACATTCAACACCATCCCATGGAGACATTTATCATCGATGAAGTAGGTGACTCTCTCGCCTGGTTCCAGCTCCTCCGGCTGTGAGGAGGGCGCAGGGATGGAGGGCGACAGGGAGCTGGGAACGAGAGGCCTGACTCGGGAGAATGGGGCAAAAATGCCAGAATATTCTGAGCAGGAGAAGAAGGTTTGATGTTGGTACTTCCCATCTGTGCTCCCCTTCCCCCTGTCTTCTCCCTGGGGGGGGAGAGAACCATAACAGCGCCGCTGAATTAATGTCACTTACGCTCTCGGTTCAATACCTCTATCAATAAATCTGTTCATTTTACTGTTAATGATAGAAAAGCATACAGCAAAATGTATTTCTCAAATATAAACACACGACATAACACAGCTTATCTAGCAAATGTTGTTGTTGTTGTTGTTGTTGTTGTTATGTAACATAGACAGTGTTGGTGAGTTTTATTATGTTTCTGTCCACAAAGTTACAAAGTTACGATGATCTGCGAGGTAAAATGGCCGGTTCTTTCTATGGAGTCTGGTGGAGAGTGATAGCTATGTAACAGCTCAAACAAAAGGTCTCTCTCTGTAGGGATCCTTTCATAAGGTTGTCAGACACTGAGAATAACAGTCTGAGTCTGTCAGTGGCAAAAACAAGCACTTTTAGTGGAAGAATTGAACTTAATTAAGGGTTCATTTTGGTTTTGTCCAGTTTGAAGTGTGTTTAATGATTATCTGCCGGGTTAAAATTGCTGGTTTTGTCAATGGAGTTTGGTGGGTTGGTGCTGTAGTAGCTGTGAATTTGACATATATAACGTTTAGTCTCACCTGCAGTTCAATGCCAAAGAAAGTTCCTGATAAGGGATGGGAATGCGTCAGGTTTCCGATGTAGCGAATGATGCCTCTGAGCTTCTCTCCTCCTTCGTCCACAATCACTACAGCACCCTCAGTGAGTCCCAGCGCTGTTCGAAGAGCTTTCCTCTCTCTGAACCACTGCAGCCTCTCTGCATCGTCAGCCAGAGCCTGCAGCAGCCCGGCTTCCTCTGGACTCAACTCCTCCATGCTCTTCACCTCTATGTTGTAATCCAATGACAACTGGGAGCCCAGGAAGCAGACAGACAACTTAGGGGAAGAGTTAGCTGTTCTGTACTTATAATGATAGCTGTAACATATTGAACCCGCGTTGATGTGTCCTGGGTGTTCAGGTTTTCTTGTTATGATGAAGTAGTGGTAGTCTGTTGACGACATGTTGCTGAGGCCAGGAGAAGCAGCAGGAAACTGTACAGAAAACACACACACACACACACACACACACACACACACACACACACACACACACACACAGGTGTTAGTACAACAACAACAAACCTTTTTCTGAATGTTGAAGACAACTGTGAAGCTCGTTTAGAACACAGGAGCTGTCCGTTAATGGAAACCGTCAGACAGACAGAAACAACACGTCAAACGTCCCGTTAACGGAACCGTTTTAATCCAAAACAACGTTACAATTACTGCTTTTAAGTTACTTTCTCGACGGTTTTTGTAGTCAGCGTTAGTCAGCGTTACCTCGACTTGTTGAGCAGCTTTTGTCTTTCTGTTGTTAAAGTTTAGTTTCACTTCCCCTTTCGTTTCATTTCAGGACGGCGTCGGCCTTTCTCTCGCTCCTCCGCTGGAAAAAGGACAGTCTCAGTTTGTCAAACCTCGCAGACTCTTTATGTGAGCACTAATGTTTAACGTTAATCCCTCGAAACTGTTCGAAACTGTTCGTTTAAAGTTGGGAAGAGCAAACAGGAATAATTTGTGACGCTGTTCAAATCCGTTGACTGTAAACAGCGAGGAGGGAGGTTCGGGCCCTCGGCGCGGTCTTACAGGCAACACACTTTAAATAAAAGGTTTGAACGAATAATACTATGTTTAAATAAAGTTACATTTATTTATATATTCTTTATTGAACAAATGTAGATTACATACCAAACAGTACATTTTAACATTGTTGACAGCATGACAAAATGTGAGGAATTGGAGAACAATAACAACAACAGACTAGAGACACATTATTTCATCTTTATGGATGATAATAGATTTTAAATGTATTTTTAATTAAATGTAATAATATAGACTGTATAATTTAAACAAGTGACTATCTTCCTCTTTGCAACCTTTGCAGTAGATACATTATTGTCTACCTGGCTGGCTTAAAGGGTCAGTTCACCCAAATTCTGAAAAGATGTGTGAGCTTTCTCACATAGCCCTCGTGGTATCTATCCACGCAGATGGGTTTTAGTTCTGTGGATTTCAGATGTCGTTCCCTGTGATTTCTACAGGACCTCAACACAGTGGAGGTGAATAATTGTTGCATGTGTTAAAAAATGACACAATAGCAACTTGACTTCTCAGAAAACCAGATTTTTACTGGAACTACTTTCTGACAAAGAAGCAGTCTCTATAAAAACTGCAGACAGCGTTTATGTGTATTATCCTTTCCAGGGCACTGTTTCTGGAAAGATCCTTGACTCTTAAGCACTCAAACATAGGCTGTAGATTACGGTGGCCCTGAGGTGCAAATCAGAATCAGAATCAGAATTTGTTTATTGCCAAGTAGGTTTTTATGCCTACGAGGAATGTGACCTGGTGCAGTTGGTGCATAAAAATATATATATATACAAATACAAATATACAAATATACAATTATTCAAATTCAAATCACACAGAAATCACACAGAAAAATAAAGTACTTTCAAAAAATAAATAGATAAAGATAAGAAGAGACAGAGAAAGCTGTGCAGAAGAACATGGGTGCATTAATGTGATGCATACTTTATATACAGGGTGGGTATAAGAGTCAATGACAGTGGGTAATCCGGGCCTTGTTAAGGAGGCCAGCTGCCGACGGGAAGAAACTGTTTTTATGGCGAGACAACAGCAAACAGCAACAGCAAATCAGAAAACACATAGATATGGACTATTGGAACCCCTGTTTCTACCTCTCTTAGGTATCCCACATTAACATGCACGTATGAATACAATATTTTCCTTATTTAGTGGTTTGAATTTTCAGATTTGGCAACTTGAACGCATAGGTCTGTCGGTGTTGTGTTTCCGGTTTGGTTAATGTCGTTGTGTTTTCTGATTTGTTGTTGTGTTTTCTCTTTTTGTGTTGTGTTTTCTCTTTTTGTGTTGTTTTTTTCTGATTTGCCGTTGTGATTTGCACCTCAGGGCCACCGTAGTAGATAAGAGAAGACCAAGAAAGAACCAAACTAAATGTGTTTTTAATTTATACTGCATTTTATTGTATTTATGTAACTAATATTGACTCTGAGTCCCAATAACACTGTCAAATAAAATCAAAGACAACTTTTACTGCGTGTGCGACCTGACACCTGTCTTTCAAAATAAAACGCAAGCCTGCAAGACACAACTGAGGGCTTTCTCAACCTCCTCCGCGCTCTGTGATTGGACAATACACATCACATCATCCGCAGCGGCCTACTTTTCGTCGCTGTGAGATGACGGAGCGGGTCGGCGTGTAAACATGGAGGAGAGAGAAGCGCTGAAGAGACAGATTGAACTTCTACAAAGTAAAAAAACCTTCTTTATTCACCGTCGACAGGTTGTTCGGTGGCGGGCGGGTCGGAGGGGCGGTGTTTGACGGCTCCGAGCTGTCAGGTGACCGTCGGCTCGTTAACCGTTAGCCTCCAGCTCACATTAAAACGACACGTTGTTTTATTTAATGTTCATTTATTTATCTCCCTCTCTCTCTCTCTCTCTCTCTCTCTCTCTTTAAAGTGTGAAGCTGACACTCTTTATACTCTAGTTAAACACCGTACAGCTGCTGTTAGTGGCACCACTGCTGCTCTCTTCTGTCTTTTAGTAATCTGACTGAAGTCACACATTTTATGTTTGTTTCATATTATATTCAAAACTATACACTTGAAGCCTGTTTCTGAACTCAATGACTGCAAGAACTCTGTGTAAAGTTAGTGATTTGAATGAAGTTTGAGATTCCTGTTTAATGTTTTCTGTGTTATGTATTTTTTAAAATACTAGGCTGCTTTTTTTTTTTTTTTTTGGGGGATAAATTCAGTGTTTTCTTAGACAATTTACTAATAACGCATTAATCACAACTTAATGATAATGTGATAAACTTAGACACTGCTGTTTAACTGCGAGGCGTAACGGTAAATGGTTGATTGTGATGGTGATATATGTATTTATGATGTCTCCCACACAGTAGAGTGGAGCTTTAATGCTCCACAGGGGCCGTTAGTGAATGATAAAAAGTTACAGGATGAATTAAAAACATCTGATTAAGAGATCTCTCCTGTTACTGCTGTCTTCAGTCCCAATAAAAAAGGCACGTTGACTGCATGTGCAGAATATCCAGAGTAACATTGGTTCTGAAAAGATGCCGTAGAGGTTTTTATTGAACCTGAACTATCTACATCTACATTATTTTGTAGTGTTCTACTTTTGAATGGTTTCTGTTATTATCGCTCATCAGTCTGGAAGTGATTGTACAACTAAACAACTCCTTATTTCCAAATTCCCAGATCTCATCAACAGACATAAGAGCGTCCATGGCGACACCCCATCCACAAGAGTTGAGCAGAGGCAGCAGCCAGAAGCTCCGACATCAGCCAGAGGTCACAGCGCATCTGTCATCCAGCCTGACAGCTCCAGAGGGAGGCCATATGCTCCTCAGAGCCACGGAAGTTGGAGGGAAACGTACTCGCTGAAAAACAAGAACCCCCAGTCCTCTGTTGGCCATCCCTCGGCTTCTACCTCCTCCTCCTCCTCCGTTCATCAGTCTAGTTCTCACAGTATCTCTCACAGCACCTCACTGCCCAGCCACAGCAGAGGGGACGAGGGCGATGGAGTCAAAACTGCCACTTTACCTTCAGGGCTCCGTCATCAGAAGAGAGAAGGACATGTAAAGAGCATCACAGGGATTAGAGGAGTTGCAACAGAGATAAAAAACACAGACACTCTCAGTAAAACAGCGGCGGCTGTGTCTCCGCACGGAGATGGAAAAGGAGTTTCGACAGGCGCTACCATGCAACATGAAATGCTTCACAGACAGACTCAAGAACTTCAGCAGAGTTCGGCTGAGAGCAGGCACGTAGTCCTGCCACAAAAGAAACCCAGCAGATCTTCAGAAGTGCCCTCAGCCAACACCTCGACCAGTTTGCAGAGCAGCCCTCAAGCAAAGACTAAACCTTCCCCAACAAGCAAAACCAGCACGGAGACTAAACGTTCTATTACTGCGACAACTCCAGCTATTCTCCCGACTAAGAATACCGCACCACCCCCCTCTGCGCTGCCTAAAGCATCAACACAACCTTCCATTAACCCCACGTCTCACACCAGCCGGGGCCAAGTCGGTGCATCCTTTTTGAAAAAATCCAAGTTCACTTGGGTGAAGAGCCAGAACGTGGGAGGAGTGGAGCCTAAACAAGCTAGTTCGATCTCCTCCCCCACAGGCAAAGCTGTCACTAGTTCCCCAACGTCAGTGTCAAAGGCTGGAGTTGCCACTGGAAGCCCCCCCTTAATCCCAGTCAGTAAGAGAACCCCTGCCAAGAAGTTACCTCGAAAGCTGAGTCCCGTCACTGTAGCCCCCAAGACCTCCAAGTACAAATGGGTCTCCTCCTCTGCAGGAGCACAAGCTAAAATATCTCGAAAATCACTATCGCCCCGAACCCTGGCTCCTCCCCAGAGAGCTCTGGAGAAGGGAGAGGCCACCAGGAGACTCAGAGCACCCTCCGCTCCCTCCGGCAAGATTAAAAAGGGGATTGCGGGTTCCTCTAGCAGCTCGTCGCCGAGTAGCCGTTACCGCTGGAAGGCTGGAGGTCAGAGCACCTCGGCAGCAGCGACAGGAGGGGCAACGGCGGCCCGTCGTAGATCTGCTTTCCACTGGACGTCAGAAAAAGGCAACAAGGGAGTGAAAGGAGGGCTTCTTGCTTCCCCAGCTGTAAACCAACGTACCTCCCTTACGCCCTCCTCCTCCCCCGCTGGGTTCAAGCTCCGCAGCAGGATGAAAATCATTAGGAAGTCTGCTAATAGGTAAGTAATGGAAACACGCACACAATCTGTGTGTTTACTCACCTCAAGGTCTATATCTGCTCAGAGATCTTCTCGAATTATGTTCTTTTCAATTTGTTTTGTGTAACTGTCTTTTGCCAGAAGGTGGCAGCAAAGCACTATTGTTTGTATACACGTGAATTAACTCGGTTTTTGTCTATATGATATGCTTAAAAGTAGCCGTTAGTCTATTACTGATTACACTTCTGCCCTTTATCCTGTGACCACAGTGGAGGTGGATCAGAGAGGGGGACCAGCCCATCAGCAATAAAGTTCTCCCCACGGGGCCGCATGCAGAGCTCCACCAGGAGTCCCATAGGAGTTAGGAGGACACCCTCCAGGGAGCTTGTGTCTTTTGGGAGACACAAGTTGAGGCGGCTCCCCACCACCTTCTCAAGGACAGGTAAGAAGCACACACTACAGACTAAAAGTACAAATATATTGTTGTGAAGTGCTACATACAATTTCATTAAGATCATTTATTCTACAGTTTTCTGTCATTAGTTGACTCACTGCTCGAATGAGACTCACTCATACTCACCCGCTACGTAGTCAATAAGAATTACACCCCACAGCCATATGGTGCTGCTATGACAACTTGTTTGGACCAATAACTCACCAACTGTCCATCAAGCATTCAACAATCCTAAGTCCCCAAAGAGTTCTCCAGTCCTGCAGGATCTCCTGACGTTCCCACCAAACTGGGACCAAATTGTTCACAATAAGTCTAGTGAATAGAATATTACTAATGTGTATTAGCAACTGTAAATATTATTTTAAAGGTCCAGTGTGTAACATTGAGGAGGCTCTATTGGCAGAAATGGAATATAATATGCATAATCATTTGACTATAGGTAATTTATATGCTTCAATTACGGTAGAATGAGCCTTTTATATCTACAGACACCATGGGTCGCCCTCTGTAGTGTCTGACGCCATGTTTCTCCTTTGTGCTTGGAAGGGGAGGGTAAATGAGGGAGTTGTGATCTTCAATAACACTACACTATATCCTACACACTGGTCCTTTTTAAAAAAACCGAAAGATACACAGACCCACTGATCAGTTTTCGCACACATAGAAGCTCAAGCTTACCCTCAGAGGGCCCAGTCCTTCTATCTAGCCTCTCCAGATGGCAGGATCATATGCATGACTCGATATGATACAACCCCTCACCCCAAAACATCACCACGTCTCACTGGGTTTTATGCGTCAACGTCAGCACAGCAGATTTCTAACATGTGGTTAGTGGTTAATGTGCCATCAGAGAGATCTTTGAGTCTCTATCATTATAGCACACAAGACTGTATATACTAACATAAAAACTAAAACTAAAATAAATCAAAATATACAGTTATTTATGTACATATATACATTTATATATAATCTATGTGTATATATATATATACATACATACACATATTCACCCAGGATAATAATATAATAATTCAGCCGTGCTTCTGTGCATTTTTTAGCAATACATTCGTCTCGATTGGGTTCCACTGCTGGTACCGTCCTCTCAAAGGAGGACCACTTCAATGTTCAGTTACTATAAGAAAATGTAATATCTGAAACTTAATAACAGCATACATCATATCATCTTTGTTGTTCTCGGCCAAACAACAAATAACTAAAGTTATTGAAAAATAAACTTTTCACGTATTTGCAGGCCCCTTTGACCTTTTGACATTTTTTAAAATTAGAATTATGTTGTAACTGTAAATGAAGGGGTAGTTTAAATTGACATGAAACAACTAGAAAAACAATTCTAACGAATAATAATCTTGTGTAATTTATAAGTACGCTGGCAGTTTGAGAAGTTAGTTTATTAAATTTTGTTGACTTTTATTTCTTTGTACTTTGACGCCATGTCTCCCTTCAGTTCTTGTGTCAGTTCTGCGCCACCTGTGCTCCAGTGTGTTCTCGACTACTGCCAACTGCATACCAGTAGAGTACAGTATGTACTACTGTATATACTAATTGTCGTCATGCGTTGTTTAAGTAGTTTGTTTCAATCAAGCAATTCACAAAGAGAAAGCAACGTTTCTTTTATAGTTTTAAGGCTTATTTTTGGTTTTCCAAGATCTTCCTGAGGCTGATTTTACTTTAATCTGCGATTCATTTTAGCCTCTCCGTTTCCCTTTGTGGGATAATAGTGTATATGAACAGCGCACCCCAAAAACAAAAACATATTTCTTCCTACATACTGTATTGTTCCAATGTTTCCTGTGTTGAACACATTAAATACTGTAAACCTACTTATAATTGGTATGTAGTATGGAATGGGACAAAGCTCACGAGTAATTGGCCCTTCACTGTTGGCTCTGACAGCAGCTGTTACAGCCATCTCCAGTAGAGGGCAGCAGCTCACATCCTTGTAGCCCTTGTAGGGGCTTTGTGTTGCTGGCTGTCACTAGAGAGGCTTACAGGGAGACTATAAGAGGAGGAGGGGGGAGGTTAATTGATTGCCCAATTCAGCCGTGATGGCGAACAAGTGCCGATAGCGGGTAATTTGCAGAGGTGGAGGCAGGCAGCGCCACTGCTATCAAGCCCTGGCACCGCTCTCCCTCCAGTAGATAAAAAGGAGCTAATGCATAATTATCCTTTTGCAAATTGGATTGTTTTAACGAACTGTAGAATATAGGCCTAACCTGATGGAAAGCAATCATTGTTTTTACAGCTCCCTCCCTCCCTCTCTCCCCTCCCCTCCCTCCTCTTGCCCCTCCAACCCTCCGGTCATTCTGCGTGTACCCTACACGCCTCATGCCCATCTTGGTGTAATCTCCCATACTCAATGGAGTCAGAAGACATTAGAAAAGCCATCACTATTAACATTAGGCTTTATTCGTCCCTGTGGCTCTGCGTCTATCAGTCTGCTTCTCTTTTTCTGATTCTTTAACTTTATGTGTCCTTTGTCACACCTCCTACATCGTCTCACCCCTCCTCTTCCTCTTCATCATTTCTCCGTACATTGTATGTCATGTTGGGAACCTGAATGGCCTTACAGCAGGAACACATGCACCTCTAATTAAAGACGGGGATTCAGACCCAGAGATGCAGGAAAGGTGGAGCAGGGGTGAGCGCAGAGGAAGATGGAGTGAGGAAAGCTGCTCGTAGCCGTCTGTGCCTCCGATAAGAGCCGCTAATAAAGAGCAAATTGAATTACTAATGACGGGAAGCAGAGTCCCTATAGATGAGCCCGTTAAAAACCAACCTTATGACCACTCACACATGCATGATAATACACTCACAAACAATGTGTCTTAATTTCCTCCCCAATGGCCGGCTTTAGCCTCTGCCTCCCTACGTTAGGTGGCGGGTGTTTTTTTTGAGGTGCACGGTTATCTGTGGTTTAATTTAAAGAGGGCATAAACCTAAGTAAGCAGTTAAGGGCTGGAATGAATCGAGGTGTGTGTGTGTGTGTGTGTGTGTGTGTGTGTGTGTGTGTGTGTGTGTGTGTGTGTGTGTGTGTGTGTGTGTGTGTGTGTGTGTGTGTGTGTGTGTGTGTGTGTGTGTGTGTGTGTGTGTGTGTGTGTGTGTGTGGCCGGAGACAGCCATGTAGCCCAGATAATCTAATAAAGCAGATAAATGTCAGGAATGGACAGAACACAGAGAGGAAGAGTGCTGAGCCGTGCGGCTTCGAGCCCCATGTGACAGGCTTCTGGAGCGTTTTAGGTCTCCATCTCACTCCGGTTTTCTTTCCTCCCTCGCCATCTCTCATCCAGTCTCGCTCAGTCTTTTTCCTCTCTGTAGCTGTCTCCGCCGCTCTGCTAATATGCCTTGCGACTCTTTTAAGCCCCGCGCTGTATATCAGTTTGCAGACTGCAGGCATTTTTCTGTATAATCTTATTCTAGGTGTGAACTGAATGTCATGTGAGTTCATCTGAATTTATAAATTACTTCCTGGAAGATAAAATTTAAAAGAGCTAATTTAAAATAAACAGCAGAACAACATATTGAAATAAGTTTTAATATATAACACACACACACACACACACACACACACATTCTGATGTTCGTCTTGGGGCAGTTTGGGGTTCTTGGCCAAGGACACTTTAACATTGTATTAATTTTCTCACATCTGTAGCAACATGCAGTCCTTCACTTTAACTACAGCATAACTATCTCTTATTACTCTGAGATATTTACAAGTAGATGTATCCATTGGCTCCTCCGGTTTTACTTCTCAGCTGGTCCTTGGCCCTGTTTATGTAAATCATAAAACACGCACACACACACACACACACACACACACACACACACACACACACACACACACACAGAGGTCAGATTGTTTGTGTGTTGTAGTAGGAGTGTCTCTCTTACAGTCACCTTTGCCACCTTTGCACTCTCAGCATCAACTTACCAACATGCTGCACTCCCCCCCTCTACCTCCCGCTCCCCCCTAATACCATGGAACCCATTACTACCACAAAGGATTCCTGCCCCCCCCACACCTCCAGGGATCCTGTTACCGTGCCTACAGTGATCCCATTTATTTCACCCATAAATCATATGTTGCTGCTCTGCATCGAGGCCATGCTCTCACTGACATTTTCCACTTTCTCCGCTGGTATGTATGTACGCACTACTGTATGCACACACTGCTGTATGTTCTCGCTAATGTATGTACGGACACATGCAAACACAGATGGGATACCATCAACAAACAGCCGTGCTCTGTGATAATTTGAGGAATGCAGGAAGCAAGTATCAGCTTCTTCATCAAGTGTATCGGCCTATGATTAATGAACTGATTTATTTATACATATCATTCAACCACACAACAGTAACAGCACCTTCTGACTAATCTGTTTCTAGTAGAATAAACGTATTTTAATTTGGTTTTGTCTATTTTATTAGTAATTAATGTGTTCATCCATCACTAATAAAATAGACAGACACATTACTATTTTATTTTGTTTTTCTCCTGCTCGTGTGGTGCCCCCAATCCTTGTTAATGCCTGTTTGCTTACCACTGTTTTAAAATACCATTAGAAAGTTGACACTAAATGTCGATTTGTCTGCTTTAAAACAGACCGTATCATTTGCTGATTGCAGCTTCTCTAGTGATGTGTTACACCAAAGTCAAGAGCAACACACACCGGTTTTCAGTGTAAAGGCATTCATACACCGATCACGTGACAAACAAACAACAAGAAAATGCGTAATACGGAGCGGGACAGGGACAGGCGGAAAAACTGCTGCAGCTTGCAGAGGTCCCGGGGTTCTCGGGGGTCACACTGCTGAACCGGACGGACGCGGATAGATAGGTCGTGTTCACCGTCATCATATACAGTCTGTTAAGACGTCAAAGTCACACAAACAAACTAATTAAAGCAGTGGTAGACCAGCAACTAACCAGTGTTCTGTGAGGTAAAATGAAGATGAAGGCTGTGAAGAGAGCATCGATGGATATAACGACTTCAGTTCCTCATCGGTAAATCCCACATAGCAGTCTGCAGAGGAAGCAGCCGCCAGTATCAGTCACTTTGGTCGCATTGTCTTTATAATTTTTGTGTCTTTTGTCAGATAATACAGGGTGATGAGGAACAATCAACAGGTCCACCATGAGTTGTGTGCTCCACACAGTGTGATTGGTTGATGCCTTTATTTACTGTGCGAAAGCTCAGAGAAATCAACTTTACTGCATAAAATTTGCGTTGTGAGTTCTCATTAAAAAAAAACGTCAATATATTGATGTGCAAATGAAACGGCCCCAGTGTGCAAAGGCCTTAAGCCTGCATCGTTGCTGTTTTTTACCCGTCCACTCCTCCCGATATACAGTACCACTGCTGTATTTCCTAACATCCATGCGCTGTAGTTTCCCCTTTGCACTTGGAAGGGGAGGGTAAAGCGACCTGTAACTACCTTTTAAATGTAGGAAGTTTACTATCACCTGAAAATAAGATTTGTTGTGTTTTCGGTACCTTAGAATGAGCCGGCTCTAGACTGGCTCTAGATAGGTCCTTTCATAGGTCCTTTCAAGTTTCACGGCCACCATAGTTTTCTCACACTGGACATCTTTGATTGGTTTAAGAAATTCAGACGAGTAAAACATTATCAAACATCGAGGAGGGACTTTTTTTAAAATCAGATAACAAAATACATTTAAAATGTACAAATACATTTAAATTAAACAGTAAATTTAGAGAGAGAACTTGTTTTAGCACGCCCACTCAGACCAATCCGTTTACATCCAACTCTGCTGTTACATCAGTTGTGTATTGTCAGTTGTCTCGAAGCTTTCTTTCACTTCTGTCTTCTGTCAGTCAGCTAAAACACGGCTAATCTGGTTCTTAGACTATTTATACATTTATATGAGTCAATTTCCTAAACCTTACCCACCTGTTTGTTAGTGGGTGAAAACCTCGTATGTCCTTGTTATTGTCCTGGAAGATCTTTTGGCATAAAGACATGATGTTTTTTGTATGAAACATAACTGCAAGCGAGTTTGTCTTTGGGCCGCGCTCCAGAGCCCAGCCTGTCCTTTTATGACTTCAACTTGGCACAGCACACTTTTGTTTATTTTTGTTTGTTTATTTGCATCACTCTCTGGTTCACACTTGCTCCAGTTTCTCCCACTTTTCCTTCTCACTGCAGCCACTTGTCCTTCTGTCTCCTCTCACTGACTCACCTCCCTCCCGTCCCCTCCCACATGTGTGTACACACACACACACACACACACACACACACACTCAGAGGCATCTTATAGAGGACATTAACTCTCTGTTTGTTTGGTTATCGCAGCACACAGCTGGTGTTGCTATGTGCGTACTAGAAGCGTCACTCTATATCTGATGTATGTGTATGCTGATCTTTCTCCGAACTTTTTATTGACCAAATGATTTTAATAGTTTGTTAATGATGTGTGTGTGTGTGCATTGGTGTGTATGATTCTCCCATCAGCTGCTTTCTACATACCGTTCTCTGAATGCCACACACACACACACACACACACACACACACACACACACACACACACACACACACACACACACACACACACACACACAGAGGCATTCTGCTCATACCTCTGCACTTTCTCAGGCTCTCTGTGTCAAACAGGTGGACCTCTGTCTTCTCTTTCTGTCTGTGTCTCTGTCTGTGGGTTTTTCTTTCTCCCTTTCTTTTTATATCTGTCACCATTTGTCACACACACACACCACACACACACACACACACACACACACACACACACACGTGCCCTACAAAACATGTGCCACACACATGCAAACACAGTTACGCCTCCAGAATTGTTGCATTGCCTTAATGATTTAGGCAGAACCTTGCAGACAGAGAAGGAAAGGCGGCAGGGTTTTCTGTGTATGTTTTAGCATTTAGAAGGAATAAGTAGCTTGAACCTCTGGATGCATTTATCTTTGTGCCTACATATAAACAGTATGGCTATTCGGTTGCGTGAATGATTCAGTTTCTCCTGTAAGATGGTGTGTTGTGCAGGACGGGCTCAGTATAGCTCTCTGCGGCGGTGCACAGTAACATTTGGCATTTTAATGAACCTCTCAGGACCAAGGGAACCGTGCATGCAAGTGATCAGACCTGTACCAACAGTGTGTCCACATGAGTTACTCCTCTCAACTGTATTGTAAGGCCCCTCTGCCGTCCACCGAGTCTCATCAAACTGTCAACTGCCCATAATTAAAGTCCTGGCTCATTTGATATCATAATGCAGATGTACCTAGCTGGTCTGTTGGACGCGCAAAGACTTGTGAAGACTTGCAGCGCTTTGCTTAACCTGGTCAAATGACAGGATAACGGATGCTGAAAAAGTTTCAGATTAATCAACAAGTTTTATATTTTCTTTTCTTAAAAAATATTCCAGAAGTTCCAACAGTCCAAAGTGTTTTTGACTGAACTTCCAAGATAAACTCACAGTGCTGTTTGCTCTCATGAGGGGCTGCTATTATCGTACGTATCTGCGAGGGGGGATGTGTTGTAATGTGTAATCAATACTATTGAGTCCAGAAACTTTAGCCTGAGTAGACTGTGACCCCTTCCCAGTTAAGGAGGTAAATGTTTTCTTGGTATCCAGAGGAGTGGCCCATGTGCCAGGCTGTCTGAATAAATCAGAAACCTAACAGGACTCAGGCAGAGCCCTACTAATTATTTGAGAACACATGGCGGGCGATGCCGGTGTCATTTATTGGTAAATGGCTTGGCTTGGGTAGGACATGTTGCCAACTTTAGCTATAGGGGTATGAAGGCTGACGATAACGTGACTTTCCACTATTTCAATCATGTTCAAGTCCTCATGATGTTGTCTTCTGACTGCAGTCTGTGGTGTGTAATTTATTCAGTTCAAGTAATGATTTATTCCACTGACAAACTGTTGACTTTTTTAGGGACTTTTTCAGGATTGTACCAGTATTTTGCAAAAACTAAATCAAAAATTATTTATGCTTTAGATTGGAAATTTGTCTATACAGCTGCACTGTGGTGCTGAGATACTAATAACACTAACAAGCACACATTTTTCAATACCTAAAATTCTCCATGGATTGGATTGATCCTGAGCCAATCCATGGAGAATTTGGGGTATTGAAAAATGTGCAAGACAATGAAAAAGTATAGCCAGGTTCCACCAAACACTTTTACCCCTGAAACCCGTACCTAACCCCTACCTACACTTACCTAAAATCTAGAACTGTTCTGCGTTTCCACCACAGGCAGTACTCTTAAATGTAGACAGGGTTGTTACTAGGGCTTCAGGGCTAACCCCCTTCACTTTGCCAGCAGCTGGGAAACAACAAAGAGAGTTTTCTTGGTCTTGAGAAGCTGCAGCATTTATAACCTCCACTGTACATTTACTGCTAGATTGACAACCTGCTGCTGACCTTTTCTCGTGCTCGGCTCACATTCACCGTCACTTCTCTGCCGCCGTTTCTCCGGCTGACTCACTCCTCGCTATGCACACATGGTATGTGGTTGTTTATTAGCCTACAACAAGGACACAAACTTTGTTAGAGAAAAGGCTGCCGCCAGCAAGACATAAGCCTGCTGACAAAAACAGGAGAGTTTGGGAAATTCTACATCAGAGTACAGATGGCGAGACAAATCTGTGATCTGCGGTGTTTCTAGATCCACGTCACTGTCGTGGTTCAGTGTACCAGGTACCTCAACAGAAGGGTAACGAGAGAAAACACTATGGAATATATTGGTTCCATCGGTATCATCCACAATATTTGACAGTAGAAGTGCAAAACTAACCGTTTTAATGTGTAACAAACTGAACTAAACTGAAACTGGACTGGTAGGTGGAAACAGACATTTTGGTTTTGGTGCCCAAACTTTGCCGGTGAAAGTGTGTTTTTTAGACAACCAAAAAAAACTCAATGTAAATGTGTTTCAATGTAAAGCTTTATGTCAGAAAATGGAATAATTTCTTTATGTAACAGGGTAGGCTGGGTAAAGTCAAAATGGGCCAACCTGTAAAATCTCTTGAATATCTTCACAGTTTTTGATAATGTTGAGTGTAAATACACTAAACAGGAAAATTGTTGGCGGTGTTAGGAGCTACTCCATAAATCTTCACCTTTTGTCAGCTGGAGAGCTTGCTGGTATACCCCCCGCCCCCCCCGTACCTCCAAACCCTCTGACTGTAACCCTATCTACCCCAGCTCTCCTCCATATGTCTGCACACACTGACGTGTTACCATAATAATCATTGGGGGTTTGCCGTTTACGTGGGAAGAGGAGCAAAGAGTCTGAGGAGCGCTCGGCATGTTAATTATGTCCCACACACACAGGCATGGACACATGGTAGAGCAGGGATTGTGTGACGGGGGGGGGGGTTGGACACTGGTTGGTCATTATGGCCAGGGCAGGATTATCTGGGCACTGTGCATGGCTGTTGACATGGGGGGTTGGTTTATGACTGGTCTTGTTCGGGATTTCTAAGAGGTTTATAAATTGTCCTGTACAGTTTCATCACATTATGCAATCTTCTTAGAGTTGACTTTGGGACCTCCATATTGGCTTTACTGTGGACTGTTGAACTGTGGATTAAATTCCAGATCCTTTGGTTCCTTTATGGTGGTTTAGACACATGGTCGATAACTTGGATTCTTACTCTGGGTGACGTGTTGAGTTTTGTTGTTGACTGTTTCTGTCCTTGCTTTTCTCACTGCTTTGACGTAGGCAGACCTTAGTAAGGAAAGAAGTGATGTCACTTTTGTTTCTGTACAGCACAAACAAGTTGAGCAACATCTGAATCAGAAACACATTAGTTGTGTTGTTGGCTCTTGTTGCTGCTGTCAATTAAGTTGTGGTCCAGTATGCAAAAGTGTGACGCAGTTGAGTTGAGTTGAAGCCACCAGTGCACTGTGTGAAATGGACTTTACAGTGAAGTAGGAGACAGCTTGTGTCCACCAGGAAAAACAAAAATTTGCGTATTCATGTCTTGTGGAATTTTTAATAAGGTAAGAGGTGTATTTAAATGTGGAAATAATACTTTCGAGTTGTGCTTTCTCTGCCAAAACTGCATCTAGTGTGATAGTCCTCCTACTCCAAATTCTGTGATCAGTGCTTTAAAGAGGTCAAGGCATTAGATAGATGTTATTGTGACATCGCTGCAGAGGTCACACTGACCACACAGTGCACCCACAGTGCACAAGTGATTTTCAGTACATTTCTCTCTACACTATTCCTCTTTTTGGTCTTCTATCTGCAGTCCCATTGTGTGATTGCTCAACCGCACCATCACTCTATTCCTCTACCTCCCTCCCTGTCCACAGGGATTAAACGTATTCCCCTAATTAATGTCTTGGCTGCAAGACTCAGTGGGTTGGTGGAGCCAAGTATCGGGCCAAGACCCATATTCCTGTAATGTTAGTGAATTCTGTATGGCTCCTATCTTTTTCTTTTTTTATTCTGTCTTTCTGTATGTCTCCATCTTTCTGTCCCCCTTTCAGTCTTACTGCCCTCCCCATCCTGCCTGCTCCACCTGGCTCTTCATCCTAACCCCGGGCTCCAGGTCGAGGCCCCAGGCTGGGGAGAAACCTGACCCCTTATCATCTTGACGTTTTTTTTTTTTGACCATTGCAACTTTCCATTTCAGTCATACCGGCCTGGACATCCGAACCCCCAAAGTCTATTCTGGTCTTGATGAGTTATTCAGTGACCCTCTACTATCTCCCCCACTCCCTACTACTCCCCTTCCTCCTGTCTGAGTACCCCCTTTCCTCACTCAGTCACCACTCATCCCCTCCTTTCCTTTCTCTCCTTTGCGTCTTTGTCCCTCCCATGGGGAAAGTTTTGTCCGCTCTCTCGGGCCCCTTGGGTATTTGACTGTGTCCCTCCAACCATGATTGGCATGCAAACCTCTGAGCTCACTGCCCCAACTTTCCTTTACGTCCCTGACCTCCCTGCTTGCAGGCAGAGGGTAGGCCTCTTAAGCCCATGACCTCCCTACAGGTGTCCCCCAGATTTAACCATTAGGAATAATGTTCTCTGTAATGGGAACAAATGCGCAGAATATTTCCACAGAGACATGATGGACAGGTGTAAAGTGAATGATAGATTGGATCTGTCAACCACTTTCCTTCCTCTCTTTAAAAGATAATTCTGGTTTATTACAATTTGGGGCTCAAGTTTAGTTTGTAGTCAGCAACATGAAAATTAGTGTTTGGTTGCACACAAATAAATGATTTTGTTACAAAACAGACATAATGCAGTAATTCATGTATTTTATGAAGAAGTCAAACTGCAGGATTCATTTTATCTTTGGTCAAATACTCTGAGGGGAAACTGTAATAGGTTCATGTTCATGTATAAAACTGAACTATACTGAGTTAACAGATGAACTGATCAGAATGAGGAGATGGAGCCAGGTAGACCAACAGAACCAATGTAGGGGCACTTGTTATTATTTGGGATGAATACGAGAAGTTTAATTTCTTATGGTTATTATTATTATTATTATTATTATTATTTTATTTTATAAACTGATTATTTGTTTGGTCTGTAAAATATGTAGTAGTGAAAAATTCCCATAAAAAAATACCATAAAGCCAACGGTTGCATCAGATTACTTGGTTTGTCTGACTAACAGTCCAAATCCAAAAGATGTTCAGTTTAGTATCACATAAGCCAAAGAACAAATCCTCACAACTGAGAAGTTAGAACCCAATTAATGTTTGGCATTTTTTCAAACTATTAATTGATCATCAGGAAAGTTGCAGATAATTAATGTTAATTGGTAATTAATTGCGATATTCATTGCAATAGTCACACCTTCATAATCCCTTTGTTAAAGAATGGAGAACTTCTCTGCAGTCAGCAATTATTTATATATTCATTTGGAAAAATGGCCTCATCAGAAGAGTTTGTCATGCAGTGAGGGATTATCACCCACACTTTTAGTGTGTTTACTGTGAATTTTGCCTCCAAATAAAGTTGTTTAGATGATAGATAACAAACCCTGACTGTAGGCCACTCATTACTATTAACTAATACTATTAATATAATAATAATACTGGACTTCGATGAGTATGACTCAAATAAATGACAGCCAAAACGAGTTGTAATTAAGTGGCATCATCCTTTAATTCCATCTTTCTTCATTTCATTTATCTGTTTCTCCCGGTCCCTCAATCTCACCCGACTCCCCTCCATTCAGGCTCCCAACCCCTCCCCCTCCCCCCACCACCACACCACTCATACCCTCAGTGTTTTCACATGTCCCCCCCCTCCGCAGGGCCTCGGTTGTGTTTTGGTATTTAATAATGGATGATTGTTTGTGTTTGTCAGTCAGCACGCTCTTGTTAAAGGGCTTTAAGATAACTGCTAATTCCAGCAGGGCTGTATTGATTAGCTGCGCTGGGTGTGGATTGTTTTATTGCCCGAGAAGTACGCTGCGCCCCCCATCACCCCCTTCCCATGCTCCGTCAGTACCCTCTCCCTCACCAGCCCCCTCGTCAAGGGTCTCTCTCACTGGTTGAATAATTAATGCTTAACCTATTTAATTAGTGAGATTTGCTCTGAACAGAAGCAGAGTAATTGAGTCCTCAACTGTGTGTGTGTGGGTGGGGGGGAGGTGTGTTTGTGTTTATCTGTGTGTCTGCGTGTATCCGTCACACGTAACCGTGATCGCAGCATTAAGTGGATCGCTTCCTCCTGCACTCCCAGTTGAAACGGATTGTATGATTTACAGTAACACTGTGGCCTTCGGCGTGACTGTCAGTAAGTTGGCATTAGCGTTGTTGGCATTTGCGGTAGCGGAGGTGTAACCGTTTTGGTATGGCAACTCCGGCGCTGGAAGCTGTGGTGGTTTCCAGCATGCCAGCAGCGTTGGCATGGAGGGCAGAGGGGGGGTTCGCAGCGATCGGTGGGGAGCTCAAACTATTAGCTGTGGGTGTGATATTAATAACTGGTATTACGGGCCAAAACAATGATGACGTATTTGTCATCATCACATCATCTTTGGTGTTGTAATTGAGGCTCAACACTTTGACCCTGCATACTGATCGAATGGATTGAATGTTCCAGGAGTCACAGTGCTGTGTTGGGACATGCTGCTGCTGTGATGTACATTTATTTTGTGAGACACTGATATTTTCAATTCACAGCAATATTTCCGTTTTTGCCTCTGTAAAGCGTTTTATTTAAACTGCAACAAACACCACTGCGGGCACCAAACTGTCAATCAATTGTTTGACCTGTAGATTTTCAGATTTTCAATGTGTTTAGATAGCTGTAGGGCCAGTCCACTCACTTTTAATGTTTAGTCTTTAAAATGAAAGAAAATTGTTAAAAATGCTCTCACGATTTTCCCAGTATCCAAGTCTTCAGATTACTTGTTTTTTGTTTGTCCGTCCGGCCGTCCAAAACCCAAAGATATAGAATTTACAGTGACAAAATCAGAGAGAAGAGAAGTAGCGTAGCATAGATGTAAAATGCTTTTAACAGTTTACTATGTTATTGGAGTTGTTGGTGATTATCATTTCAGATTTTCTGAGCCGCTTTAATAAACGGATCATTTCAACACTACGTAGCTGAACAAAAATATGAATTAACATCAGTAAATATAATAATTTGATGATGCCTTGATGATTAGTTGGTCTGTTCCTAATTTAAAGTCTGGCTGGTGGTTGGTTATCAGCAGTGGTCTGCTGGCAGCGATAATGGTTTGACTGTGATCCAACATTGGCCGCCAGTAAACTGCAGCAAGCAGCCGCACAGAGAAGGCCGCCGGTCTCGATTCCATCACCTCTTCTCGGGCCAGCAGAGACTTGGCAGGAAAACCCAGAACCGGGGCTCAGTACTATTTATACTCACCTGTGAGTGGGTCAGGGTGTACAGCCAGATTGAGGACTCACACAAACACCCACACACTTAAACACACGCCTGCACATGTACGCATACGTGCATGTGCATCAGCAGATCCTACTGCTGCATTCCTGCCAGTGAGCTGCAGAGGGGGCTCTGCACATGTTCCCTGCTGGCTCAGCAACCTGAGCAATTGGTGAACTCCTGGCCCAGTTCACATCAGAGCTACAACAAACTGTCACTCAAAATTCAGACCGGGGTTTATTTGAGTCATATGTACACATATTTACACAGATTAGCGTTGTCTGCATCTAAAACAAAAAACTTTTTTTTCAGTGTGACACTTATTAATTTTTGGAAGATGATGACCAAGGAACATTATTTCAAGGAAATGTAAATGTGGAATCTTTGCCAGCAGTTACAGCTGATGCATTCCTGCCATTCTCCTGTTCTGTTTCCAGCAGTAATGTTTCAGTTACTGATGTAACTCACTGCCTTCTCAAAACAACTTTTGGGGGGGGGATTTGATCAGAAAAGTGATTTACTACAAATAAACATCCTACCTTTTTTTTTATTTAGTGTCCTGGCCTCGAGCAGCAGCACAAGTAACATGGTTGCAGACATAAGACAAACTAACAAAATGAACAAAATACTTTTAATATGAGAACAAATTACAGATTTAAGAGATATCAGAAAATGTTTCCACATTCAAAACTTCTACAGCCAGATGGATCTGCTTCCAAGTCAGTCAGAGGTTAAACCAATGATAAAGGGCAAATACAAGAGACAGCATACACATAATTTCCATAGAGCAAACAGAGGAAAGCAGCACACAAGATCAATCAACATCTTATGCAACATATAAGCTTGACAGTATTACATATATAACCGGTACATTTAAAATAATCAGTGGACGGAACAAGAATTAGATATTCAGTATTATCTGTGTGGTGGAGCAGCACTTGTGTAGAACTACAGGATCATCATTTCTCCTGTGTTAAAGTCAGACACTGCTTCCTAGAGATGTCTCTGTACAGTAGCTGGGGGCTGCAGTGTTTTTATATTTCTATGCTTCTGTGGGTGGATCTTTTTATTTGTGGGCATGTTGCTCCAGGTAAATTGGTTTATTCATGGAAGCAGGGGTATTGAGTGCAGTGTATTAACGCTGCATGCAAGCAGGTTGACCTTAACCAGAGTATGACAAATAGCCAGTCTGCAGCATGAATGCAAACATACAGGGACCGTCTTATACGGCCTACCTGGATCTTCATCAGTCTCACTTGTGGTCTGAAATACTATCAATTATCACTTTGTATGTTAATGCATGCAAACACAGCCATTCTTATTTCTCTTTTTTTGACTCCAGTCTAAAAGTGTCTTTTTCCGGGGGCAGAATTTGCTGTGTATCTGTGCAGGAGAGCAGAGAGTGACTGTGAGAGAGAGTACAGTATTGATCTGGGGCAGTTCATTTTCTGCTGTCCCTGGTGAGTTGCTCTGGGGGAAATAGCTAGTTTGTCTCCTGTCATTGTAGCTTCAGAGTTAAAGAGGAGTAAAAAAAAAAAAAAAGAAGAGAGAGGTGGGGGTAGAAGGCCACTTGTCTATCTGGGACAAGAGCATCACGACCACAAAGACTTTCTCAGTCACACAGGAACAACATGCTCAAACTGTCCTCTTCTGGGCCTAAAATATGTTGATCTACTGTCCCCTGGACACATGTTTGTGTGTGTTTTGTGTTTGCACACGCACTTGTGTTGAATGTATCTGCGTGTGGGGCTAATATTGTGTGGGCGCTCCCGAAGAAAGCGATATTGATCATTTGCCGTTTACTGTCCCCTGCTCCCTTGTGAATTGCTCTGTGGGAAGTGGTTAATTTGTCTCCTGTCCAGGGGGCTTCTCTGTATGTGTGTGTGTGTGTGTGTGTGTGTGTGTGTGTGTGTGCCTGTGGTGTGTGTGTGTGTGTGGTTAATTTGTGTCCTGTCTTTGGGGGGGCTTAGCCGTTAAATACTTCACTCTGTCTCCGTGGAGACACATACTGATATCATTGACCGTCTCGTTCGATGACAGTAATGCTGGGCTGATTGCCAAATGGCTGCCATTAACAATATAAACTCTAATATAAATACAGGAAATTAATAGTGATAACCTAGTGAAAGTGAGGAAAACCACAAGTTAATGTGTTTTTTTTTTCTTTTCCTTTTCAGCCTCAAAATGATTATCAGTGTTAACCTGTCCTCTATTAGACAACACATAGCCCACCCTTTAAAGGTCCAGTGTGTAACATTTAGGAGGGTCTGTTGGCAGAAATGGCACATAATATTCATAGGTATATTCATTACTGTATAATCACCTGAATATAGGAATGGTTTGTGTTTTTGTTACCTTAGAATGAGCTGTTTTTATCTACAGATGCCGTGCGTCGCAGGAGACTGCTGTTCATGTCCCATGCGAAACTGAAAGTAAATGATTTCTTAGTATAGTACATAAGTTAACATACATAACGTTATGTAATTTGCATTTTCTTCATGTACTTAAGTTACATCAGGTATATAATAATGATCTTTTCCGAAACCTAACCAAGTAGTTTTTGTAACTAACTTGACCGCAGAGCCCTGTGTGTCCACAAATCATGTGAAGTGGTCACCGACAGTGTGATATATTGAACTGGAGGCCACTGACTTGGCGGCAGTATTTGTTTGGAAGGAGAACGTGTTGCAGTAGTAGTATATGCCATAGAAAGACATACCACAGAACACGTGTAACTAACACGTGTACAAGTCTGTAGATCTAAAAAATGTATAGAAAAGTGAGTAAGGACTTTATATTTTGCCATCTTAAACAGAAATCATCTGATAAGGTCTTAAAAAGAAAATTACATTTTCGCCAATTTAATGAAGAAAATCATGTTTTATGAGAGAAAGATGGAGGCATTGTGCAGGTAAGCAAAATTCTATAACCTGCTATAAGTAACACAGAAGCTATCAAGTCTCATGTCTTTATGTCAGGTTTATATTCCATCACATAATACTGTGATTAAACTAAAAGGTCAGGTCACATACTTCCATCCTGTTTCTGTCTCCTTTTCTTGCACAGAAACTTTAGATCACTGCCTCCTGCTAACACCTCCTTTTTACAGCAGCCCATCCTATGCCTGCATGTCTGCATCCGTACATGTGATACTTTATAGCATGTCTCCTCTCTTACAGTTTAGCTTGTGTACTTGAGGTTCATGACCCCTGGTCTATTTTCGAGAGGATTACCATACTGCTATTTCCTCACTTATCTCTCTCACATTGAGGGTTGTCTTTCAGTGCATTCTTGCTTTAATGAGTTTGTACATATAAATTACCAGTTTGAAGCGACATGTGTTGAATTACCACAATAATGGGGATTGTGTAGCTAATGCACCGGCTCTGACTCATGACTCAACAGAAATACATTTCCATGATTTTACCACAATTTAATTCCAAATTTTCAATTATTTTTTACATTATCTGTTCTAAAACTTTGAAGCTTCAGTTATACTTCCAGGTCCACATTATTGGATCCATCCACCAAGTCACAATGTGCAACTTAGTTGTAATTGAAGGATAAGAAAGACATACAATTTTACTATAACTTATAAGATAACTTACTTAATAGTATACCAATAATGAACCAAGCTGGCATGACAGTCACAGTTATGCATTTATGCCGTCTTTGGGAATCCTGTAGTTCGATTTGATTCCGATTCTTGGTGTCACGATTCGATGCAGAATTGATTGTCAATTCGAAACCTGATTCTCAATTGAATAAACAGGGAGGGGTGCACCATTTTCAGGCTCTAAAACACAGGTCTTTTACAATGAAACAAACTGTATATTGAGTTATTTTTGTCACCCGACCAGAGTTAGCTGTTGTTTTGTGAGTCTGTCAGCTCAACAAGATACTTCACTTTCCTAATGCAAATGTAATTATTGAGTTTGGAAAATGCACCAAATGCTTGCCTTTTTAGAAGATTTATTTCCAAGTTGCAATTCTTATGCTAACTGGCAGCACCATAAATGTAGTCTTGCCGTAACTTCATGTAGAGAATGACTTGACTGTTGTTAGTCTAATCTTAACGTTATTGAACTGAGGCTTTAGCTGTTATGCCAAGATCTGTAGTGACTTTGAAGGACCTTTATTAGTACATATGCTTCTGCGTATGTGTTTGTGAGTGGACTGTGCCAGCGGTTCAGCAGCGGTGTCCGCTCCGAGCAGATGCCCACTCCTCCTGGTTGTGATCAGCATTTTAACGGGGCTGCCAGCTCTTCCCTGGCCCAAAGGGACCAATTAGGCCCTGGCAGCTGCACCCAGAATGCCACCACGGAATGAGGGGGCTGTGGGTGGGTGAGGATGCTGCACAAGAGAAGGGCAGATAGAGCTAAGGACACGCATATAGACACGAAGAGTAACAACTCTGAGTGATTACAGAAAGGGCCCACGACTTCAAAGAAAGGAAAGTTTGGTGTGAGCAAAATATGACCAATTACTGGTGAGCAGTTGATGAGGAAGAGAAAGGAAAGTAGTTGGAGGGGACGTTTGTTTATTTGGAGCCTGTTGTCTACAGAGCACCTGCTGGTCTTCTAAAGGATCAGAAAGGGTGGAATGGAAGCCTCTTGGCCCCCTGCCCTTACCAAATTAGCGCCCAAGCCGACAAGAGACTTGACTGTCCCTCATCATGCCATCGTGCTCCTTTCTCCCTACTGACCTTTAGCCCCTGAACCCTCACTTTTCACCCCAGCAAATGCAGTACCATGTCAATAGCCAGGCCCCCCTGTTACTTTTTTGACCATGGCCTGGGGCCAGTGTGAACCTTCAGACACAAGTTGTGTAGTTATTCCAGCAGGCCCTCTTAATTACAACGAGACTCAAAAGGTCAAATATCAGAATCACTGCCAAGAGTCATCTGTAAATCTACACTATATATATATATATATATATATATATTATTGGACATGCAAACCTTTACAGCCACTCAAGCCTCCTTCTTATTCTAATGCTGTCGTCAAATGCTGTCATATATATATGGCACTCTCAGATGGAAGGCTGTCAGAGTCCGTACAAGTAACAAAAACATAGGGGTAACATATATAGAGAGTAATTTAAGTCTTCATGATCAGCATGATACTTTTTTTTTTTTAAGTAAAATGTATTATATATAAGGATGAATCCCTTTTAGAATGATGATCCAGGGCGGCCCTTTAAAAACACACAAACATTAAAAACAGAAAAACATAATACAAACCACAGTAGCACAATGCTGCCAGTAAGAATAGAGCAACCAGCAAACAACACAAAATCAATCAAACTGCAAAACAAACAACTAAGACTAAACAATTACAATCACAGGAGAGCCAAGAAGCACAAGAAATAAAAGTGATCATGCAATAACGAGACCACAATCAATTTGGGTTTTAGATAAGAAAACAAAGACTTCTTAAATAAACCAAATGAGGACAACAATCGACTGTGCAGATAAATTATTCCAATCAAAAGAAACCGTAAACATAAAAGCTCTTTTTTCCAATTTCTTTATAGGCTATAGGGTCCAATAAAAAGGAGCTGATCAGAGCTCCTCAGTGAGTAATGAAGTATGCAATACAGACATCTAAAATGCAACCCTATCGATACACTGCAAGAGTATGTGGACACACGGACATTACACTCCTATGTGATTATTTAACATTTCATTCCCAAGTCACAGACATTCATCTGCTGTTGTAACAGCTCTTAATACTCTTTTACTTTAAGATTTCCCCAAGATTTTGGAACCTGTCTGCTGGGGTTTCCTCACATTCAGCCATTAGCGAGATCCAACACTGATGTTGGAGCGATAAGGCCTGGCTCCCAGTCGGTGTCCCAGTTCATCCTGAAGTTGTTGGACGGGGTTTAGTCAGGGCTCGGTGCTGGTCAGTCAAGTTCTTCCACATCAAAGTGGGGAAACCATTTCTTTATTGAGCAGACTTTGCGCACAGGGACACTGTCATGTTGAAACTGGTTAAAAAACACACTATTGTCTAAAATACCATAAACTGCCCTGAAAGAACCAGTTTGTAGAATGGAATGGCATCTGGCGGTGTAGTTGCTGATTGCAACATCCTTACCTCACCTTCCCGTTTGAAGTGTGTAGGTAGGATAAACCGTGATGGCCACAAAACCAGCGAAAAACACGATCTAGAGTCTGTTTGGTTTGTCCGTTGTGGGCCACTGTAGAAACATGGCAGGATATGTAGAAGAGGACCCGCTCCCTCTGTAGATAAAAATGACTCATTCTGTGGTAACAAAAACAGGTTATTACACACTAATGAAAACATACCTATAAATACTATTTTGTATTTCTGCTAATAGATTCTCCAAAATGTTACACACTGGACCTTTTTGAATCTAATGAATTTCATTGTATTTTCTCTCTTTGCAGAATCCACATGGATTAAAGTAGAGCTGTAACTATCTGCTGAATTATTTTCTGTATTAATCGTCATTTGGTTGTCAAACATCAGGAAATGCTGAAAAAAAAGAGTCAAAGATTTTCCATAATTGACTTAAACGATTAAATGACGTTGATGGCCTGGTGGTGTAGGAGATTAGTGGCGAGCTGTCTATGCCTATGTTTTCATTCCCTGACCTTGAAAGGTGTGCAGCTGTATCTTAGCCTGACCTTTATCCCCTGAAAGATGTGCCACTGCGTACATTCCAGTTTAAAGATCACCTGAAACCTCCTTGTGAGCAGCGCTTCTCTTTTCGACACCCTCGTCCCTGCTCTCCTAGACCATGCTCGACCCCCCTTTTCTCTTAACACGCTGACACATTTGCGATGCTTGGGTGTCTCCCGGTGGGCTTGTACATCACCCCCTTGTCTCTCACACAGTGGCTGAAACTGAAGTTGAGGCCCGGTGTCCGACCGGCTGACTAGGGTCCATCACTCACTGGCCCAAAAGAATCAGCAGCATGATGGATGTGCACCACTCTGGCATCTGCAACCAGAACCTTAGTTCTGGTTTAAATCTACACCACTGAGCCACCTCTGCTCCCTGTGCGTGTGTGTGTGTGGTGACTGACAAACAGTACTGCAGGGTCCTGCATGTGTCTTCAACCCATCACTCAGTATGATGAAACAAAGTCAACTAACATGCTGTAGGTTCACACACCAGCTCTTGTTTCTCAATATTACTTTATTCCAGTGCAAGAATGTTGTCAGCCAAGACATCCAAGTCTCATACTATTTCTGGGTGCAATAACAACACTTCTCAACAAAACTGTAACACAGTTCAGAGTAGGACAAGTCTGAAGGCAGATGGGACCAGAAGACACACTAGAACCAAACTGGATGTTTAAGACTGATAGAAAATTAAGAATTACTGGTAAAAAAACAGGATATTCAGATATTCATATATTAGCTGATATTGTTCTTGTTCGTCTCTTATATAAGCTAAAACCAAATGGTAATATTGTCAAAGCTCTAGATACTGAAATAGCTAATTAAAAAACTGAATAAATTAAGCTAAAATTATCAAATGTTGAGATGAGTTGAGTAGAGTTGAGTAGACTCAAGCAGATTTAAAAAATAAGTACAAATATGTGTACAGATAAAAAAAGTAAATACAAAAGAATGTCTTTCTGCTGCCCCACCCCCGCCCTCTTGCTTGGGGGTCTTGACGTGTGTCTTTCGGGGGCAGAGGTTCACATCCCTTATGGAATCTTGTGTTGCCCTTTAGGGATGCACTCACTTAACCTTCAAGTGCCCCAGTCACACTTGGAAAAGGTTTTATGAGACACGCTTACCACCCAAGCTTTTCACTCTCTCACAAACACACACACACCTACACCCTCTATACTCACAAACAGATGCACATACGTATGTAATAATGGCAATCCTTAAGTGGGCAAAGCCCCAGGCTCTTCCTCTTGATGCTTCTAATGGGATCTGCTGATTGACAGCCATAGTCATCCTTTTGACCAAGCACGACGCTGTGTGTATGTGTGACACACACGTCATGGGTGAATTGCAACCTGACGGAGTCCTGATCGCCATGAAAGATTTTGTCAGCTATCGGGTTTGGGGTCAGGGTCAAGGTTGAGTTCAAGTAAATGCATGTTTTCATCATGTCTTATTTACGTTATTGATGTACGTTATGGCTACAGGAGCGTATGGCTACTCTGGAAAAGCACACATAAGGGCTAATATCATTCAATTATTCATCAAGGATGTTGTCAAGTCTCCTTGCATATGATTCAACAATTGGAAAAATACTTAGACCTGGATTGTGCTCTTAACACGTGGAAATTGTTTTATTATTTGATAAAGATGATATAGTTTTTAAGAATATATAGATCCATAATCTAATTATGTAAGTTTAATGCTGAATACGCATGACAGTCAAGAAAATTTGCTTTAAATTTTGTTTTGATTAAAGCATTAGATTTGTTCAATCACGATTATAAACCATAGAAACCTTTTGTAAAGCTATATCTACCACCCCGAACCCACTGGACATTTTGAGAAATACGCCATATCACTTTCTTCCCGGGAGGTAGATGAGAAGATCGATCTCCCCCTCATGTATCTGAGTATCCCGACTGCGCCAGACCATTTGGAAAAGGACAGGCACTTGGCAGCTAATTGGAAGAACCATCTGTCTATCACCATCTATCACAGTTGAACTTCAACCAATCCAATCAACAAACTATATCATTTAGTCAAACTCTTACTGAAGCCTTCGGTGCCTTTTTTTTGCTTCTTCTTTCGATGAAGAAATATTCTAGTTTTGTATAACTGATGGTAGCAGCATCTACGAAGCAGCATCTATACTAACCTCTTTAACACCCGCCATTGTTCCTGAACAGTCACTAACCACACACGTCATCACACACACCTAGCATTAAACCATGCCCGTAGCTCATGCTGTAGCTCCCAGTTGGTTCAGACCACTGTAGTTCGGACACAGGTTCATGGCTTGAAGCCTGGCACGATGGATTCTTGTGAGATCTCATGATTTGGTGATCTTGTAAGTCCAGCTGCCTCGCAAGGTTAGTATCTGAGTTAACTTTGAAGCTAAAGCCAAGAGGTGACGAGCTTAGCTTAGCATAAAGACTGGGCACAAGGGGAAACTGCTAGCCAGCTCTATCCAGAATTCAAAATGACCACTACTAACATCTCTGAAGCTCACTGATTAACATGTTGTATCTCATTTGACTAGTACGTATGAGTTTGTGGTTAGGTGAACATCTATTTATCTTAATATTTTGGTTTTGTCTAATTTTAAGGGCTTTGGTGAATTCTGATTTTACAACAGCTATACAAATCATTTCCTATATATAGCGTAGCCATAGCAGCAACCTACCAGCATGTATTTGTGTTTGCATTTGGCAGCGTGTGAGGCTGGGTGGAAGAATTCCCCCTCCCCTGGTCAGCCTGGGGTTCTCTGGGTCAGCTGGTATATGTTACAGCTGATGGCTCCACCGTGATGATGGACGAGGCCACAAGCCAGTAGCTCCCTCCCCTTCTTTCCCCCCCCATCATCACTACCACCACCCTCCATCCCAAAACACTCTCTTCCCTTCTGAACACGCCTCTCTGTGGTGACATCACCACCACACTGGCTGACAGCTGATGGCACGCACAAGGGGCCTCCTGTGTCAGTATTTGGCCCCACACAGCCATCGGCCTGTCAGTCCGTGTCAACTCTTCATCCACATACACACCAGTGTAGCCCATGCGTACTCTCCTAAAAGAGTGTAGCAGAACAAAAATACTTTCTTAAACATAATACTGTTTATTCTCTGGCGTCTAACTTGCAGGCAAGTGTTAATTTGGTCATGACACAGTACAGAACTGAAGAGCAGTTGATTAATGTTAAGCCATCTGTCTGTCATCACACTTACAGTAACACCGCTTCTCTGAAGGCAGTTCTGTTTTTAGTCTACAGGAATGAATAAAGGTCATATGGAATATTACTTAAAGGAATCAAAGAACATGTACTGTAACTTAAAGCTCTAGTACATATTATTTTTAATCTTGAAATTAAATCAAATTACTGAGTAATGTTAAAGGTGTCCCTGGTGGCGATGAACCCACAGATAATTATCTAAAACTCTGCAGTTGTAGCTTCTTTTAGCTGAAAGGGCAATTTTAGGCTCACAAGTTGGCTATACCAACATTGTAGTTCCATAAACAAATTCACTGCATGTCTTCACTTGTTGTGGTGTTGGCAATGTGAAATGTCCTATACCCTGCACAGTGTCTTCACAACAAATGAGGCACTCAAATAAACATAAATATGATTTAAAAACGCAAGTTTTCAGTACGACAGGGACGCAGTCTATACATGGTAATCACATAACGGATCTATTAAGAAAACATACGGTATTTTTGCAGCCATATGACAAAGAGTACAATTGTGACTTGTGACATAGACAATCAACTTTTAAGGGATCTCTTTGTGTCTCTTCTTGATAGAATTGAGACTGTTATGTACTGAGCATAGTGGACGTGACATTTGGGGACATTTTACATTGAAAAATAAATTCTAACTACCTCATATCTTTGTGTTGGTTGATAAGTAACAAGAAATACGACAAAGGTCAGGGACCAAACCAATATAAGCTAAAATTAACTGTTAATATTGAATTATTATTGTTAAATGTCAGTGGCTAACAGAAACTTAACTCGGACCCCAGCTATTTTCCAGTAGTTCTGACCAAATCATCCATACTACATATCCATCAAGCCACTACATGTCACATTAAACACACATCTGGACCCTGACAGCAGGTCAGGAATTATAAATGGATCCACATCCTGCAGCAGTGAGGCGAATTACCTTGTCAACAAGGTACACTATGAGACTTTACAGACAGGCTTGCTTTTCGAGGATTGGTATATGGAGGTGTATGAACATTTTATGATCTCGTCTGTCCTCCTTAATTTTCCTGGAACATGATAAACTCGTTCACATGCAACATCTCCTGCAACGCTCACATTCTAGTCATAGCTTATGAGTCCATGATATACTCCCATGAGTTATGGGATGCAGTATTTTTAAGGCCGTGGAACGCAGTTCTCTGTTGGCAGGGTGGGACATCAAACTATGTTGACATCTCTTGGTAGTCTGTCAGAAAGTATCACTGGGTGTCAGACACGCAGAGATCATATTATCATAACCACGCTGGCTTACACTGGGTTATTAAATTGTGGTAACTCCCTTGTTAAGTCTGATGTTAGCATGGCACTGCTGTCTTCTGTAAGAGCGCTGGAGCAGTGGGAGTCAGAAGATGAGCCCCAGGGGACGGGGACATGGGATGGCAGGGGGAACAGGCACTGTCAATAATAAGATTTATTATCCATCGGGTTGTCCCAGGGAGGGGGCAAACGGAGACCGCTGTTCCCTGGAATTAGCCGTCAGGTATGGATGGGGATCACTGGGGGGATCCCTAAGAGGGTGGAGGAGGGGAGGTGCGGTGCAGTGGCCTGTCAGTAGCCCCAGTCAGAGGGCTGAGGATAGAGAGATACAGAGCATGAAAGTTATCAAAGCTCTGAAGTGGCAGACAACTTTAGTCAAAGTTTATTCCACACCGCTTAGACGAGGCTCAGTCATATTAGGGATGTGACTTTAGTTCAACACTCCCAGATCCACTTATGTGATGGTACATCTGTCGCTTTACGTTGATAAAGCAGCATCTACATTAGTGATCTGTCAAGTTTTGAGGGGATTCCTCAGTTGGACTAACAGGAGAGGATCAGACCTGTTATATCACAGAGAGGATAAATGAGGAAAACATTAACCCTGGATTTTGTTTTGAAGGGTTTGCTCACCCAAATTCCATTTAGTGGCCTCTAGCCATGCAGACTGTCATGGTTTTATTTTGTCTGGATATCTGTCTGATTTCTGCCTACACTCCTTTACAGTGGAGGTGAATGAAAAATAACATTTAAAGGATAATTACAGTATATTACAACTTGTCACTTTGTAACAACTCTAATAACATTATACTCTCCAAAGTAAGCAATGTCGCCATATTCCCTGATCTCTGCGATTAAGAGAAGACTAACGGTGCAAGAAACACAAGCAGTGAGATCATCAGAAAGGTTGTAACTATTATTTCACCCATTTCATTTGCTGGGAAAACCAAAATTCTGATATCTGCCGATCCTGAGCACCAGTGCTTTTGTTTTTAATAAATCTGTACATACCTCATTTCATGGAACTCAATTTTATGGAAGGTAACATGAAGATTGCTGTGACTGAATAAATATAACTGATTACAAAATTGGGTGTTTCTGCTAAGGAACAAAGAAACAGTGAATTGATTAGTCGACCAGCAGACAGTAATTTCTTATGTTTTAAAAATGCAACAATTCACTGATAACACTTGCACAAAATAACATTTTTGCTGGTTCAGCAATTTTCATAGTCATAATTTTATGGACCAAATGATTATTTGAATAAACAATCGGCAGATCTATCAATAATGAAAAGAATCCAAACTTGCGTCCCTGAATTAAACTATTTAATGTTGATCACACAAGTGACTGATACCCTATTTGCTTAATCAGGCGCTGATACTGATCTGGCAGATTGGAGCTGTCTCCTCTCAGCCCTATTGCATTGGGAACGGGAAACGGATATATCAAAACCTGAGCCGACAAAGCCCAAACTATCTGCATAGATAGATTCCACTAGAGTGAGAAAATATTGAACCAGCCTTTTAATGTGTGGCTAGAAAGCAGGCTAGTTGCAGAAGGGGCCACGTGTGCAGCGTGTGGCGACTAGAGTAGATTATCTGTGGATTCACAGCAGCGAGTCAGCGAGAGATGGATGGACGGCGTGCGAGCTGCATGCGTCTGCAAACGGTGTCTTCACAGCACAGGCCGCCACTCCACTCGCTCCCCCCACACTGCAAGGCGGGCCACTGTCAAAGGTCTATTAAGGGAAGATTGAGACCCCAGGTGTATATGTGTGAGTAAGTGTGTGTTTGAGTGTGTGTGTTCACATGCTCATTGGTCATGGTCCTATAGTGGAAGATTGAGACCCCATTGCTCCCAGAGCCACTCAACCAACACAACCTGCAGTGGTTTACAATCAGAGCAACACCGTCCATCCATCCCTGCTGACACACACACACAAACACACAAACACACACACTCACGCTCACACACACACACACTAAGGGATACTCCTCAACAGTACAGCTCACTATAGATGTCATTAAACAGTAGCCAAGGTGGAAAAGCTGTGTGACACCGTCATGGACACGGCGGGTGTCACAATGTTGGAACGAGGGTTTAGAGGCAGATTGAGGTGCAGGTCAGGGATGCTGGGGGGGAGGGTGTGAGAGGGGTGTACGAGGCTGCTTGGTGGGAATCGTGGCAGCACCTTTGACAAGCCCTATTTGTCATCTGCCAGGACGCCCAAATAGCTCTGACTGCAATACAGATGGATTGTGGGAGAAAAAGTGACTACAAGCCAGGCAACTAATCCTGTACAAACCCCCTCCCTACCTCCACCCATATACTCTCTCTTGCTCCCTCTCTTGTTCTGACTCTCTCTTCTTTTTTTCTTTTTACTCTGTTTCACTTTCATAACCCAACACGCCCTTTTCACCCACAGAACTAGCTATATGGTTGAAATCAGTAGCATTGTATTGGTAACTATATTTTTGATATCAAAAATCAGAATCGGAACTTATTTATTTTCTTTCCATAGTTTTGACCATCATAAAAGCTCTGAAAACATTGTACTGAAGTAATTGCTGAGATCTGGGAACGAGGTAACATTGCTAAAAGGAAGTCAAGCCGTAAGAAACATGATCAGAAAGTCTCTAAATAAGCTATCAACTCAGTTATATTATATATTTAAAGTCTGTTATTTATATATACACTTAAATGGGGGTGAAATAGAATGTGAGTGCACAGGAAATGTTGGTATTAACCCTTCATTGCACACAATGAAATATAACCAGTATGGCATATTGTAAACTAAACAAGTCAAAGTGGGCAGTGGTTTTACCTTTTGCCTTCGTTTTTTCCAGTAACGTTACACGTTGCAGAGGCATGCAGGAAAAACCTACATTTGCGCAGAGGGATGTTTTTACCACTTGCAGTCGGGTAAATGAGTCAGAAATCGTTCACTCCTTAGCTACTTCCATCATCAGCTTCTGAAAAAATATGTTTAATTCTTCAAGTGAGTTGCTAGATTTACTAGCCCGACATGGCTTTTTACTTGCCTTGGACAAGCGGGCGATCCTTGTTGACCCCTGACGTTGTTCAAAGTTTGTTTGTAGTCAATTTCACTCAAAAAAGTGCGTTTTGGTGAAAGTTATAATCAGGTAACATAGCATCACGCAGACGTGTTGTTGTGTTTCAGGTGTTGCACAGTTTTAATGGATACCAGGCAGAATGGTATAGGCATGGTATAACATAGAATTATAACCCTATAAAGAACCTTCATATGTACATGTCATGTAGTCTACAAGTGTACATGTGCAAGACACCGTGTGTATGTGTGTGTGTGTGTGTTTTTGTGTACGTGCGCGTCCTAAACATGCAGTCAGTACCCCTGCAGCCCCCCCAGCTCGCAGTGATTTGTTCAACAGTAAATGTTTGTCTGAGATGAATTCTCCAGCTGATCCAGAGCTGCATCCCGGCTGACAAATGAAACCAGCGCCTGGGGGGAGGAAGAGTGAGAGGGAGGAGTGGAGAGAGAGAGAGAGAAGCTGGAATGTGTAGAAGTGGAAATCAAATCATTTTATTGTTTGTCACCGCGGCCCTCGTGGTCACGGTTTGTTATTGGACGCTAATTAAAACGGCGACAATCCTGACAATTGGCAATTAAAGACTTGTGAAAGAGGTGATAGGAAATGAGCTCCTCACCGGGGGTATAAACTCATTTGTTATCCTTTTTTCACACCTCTCTTCACTCTGTCTTTTCTTTACTCATTAGGAAGACAGAGTGCTGTCACTGACCACCACAGTGAATGATTTGTAGGAGGGGAAGAGGTAGTGCAGATAATGACATGCAAGAGGGGTTTTTTTGGGGGGTGGAATAATTTAAATGAATACCGTGAGCAACTGATTCATGTTGCATTAAATCTCCCTATTCAGACTCTAGTAGTGGAAGGTTTTCTACCTTTTCATGAAGTACCATGCAGCTTGTGGCAAATTAATGTATACATTTTTACATATGTATTGTATGTATGTACACAAAGCTTTTATTCCATGTCCGTGGAAGCTTGGTTATAAGAATATTTGTGGTTTACTACATCTCAGATTGTATTTCTGTCAGCTTGTCCTCTACGTCTATTGGTAAATGTTGTACACATCAAGTAAATTGCTGAGATCTGGGAACATCATTAAAATAAGTCAGATACAAGCAGTCAAACCCACAGAGTAGCCAAACTTAACTCAATTACACAAGACTAATTTGATATTAGTGTGCACAATAGGAAAAGTAGGACGAGATGTGGATCTTTGGTTGAAGCTAAATTGAGTTGGAATTAACTTTCTTTCAGCTTCATTTGGAAGAGACAACAGAGGTGACGGTATAATTTTGTGATAGACCAATCAATCGGACGGTCAGTTGTGCCGATTATCTGGCATTTGGAGATAATCGCCATTGGCTGATGCCTGCGCTCACCAGGCCGATGTCTGCAGGCAGCCTCGGCAGTATGGCTGCTCTGGAGCGATGTTAGCGCTCCCCTTCGTGATTTTTTTGGAAGGTGGTAAAAGAATTGGTTTCAAGCGTTGTACTGTAACTTTCATACATCCTGCTGTAAACATATGCCTGAACTTACATCCAAACACACACCTCCTACTATGGTACTGCTCTGCTAGCTAATGCTGTTTTATATGATGGGAGGAGTTAGTTGGTTGTAACGTTTACATGAAAAGAAAATTTTGATTAACACTCTTAATTTATTTTTTTTAACGTATTTGGCATATACTAATAGATAACAGATCAATTACTGCAGGGACACAAGATTAGAACTCGGATTCACAATGTACCTACAGGGCTCCTGGCCCATGTAGTCTCTGATCTTGGTAAACTGATGTAAACAGGGACTTAGACGACCCACAATGCAAATGCTATTCTGCGTGCGAGTACGTCAGCCAGCATAGGCCATCATAAAACAACATGATGGATACACAGCCAAATAAATAAATAAATAAATAAAAACACTTAGTCCTCTTTTTTTTTCTATTCCGATCTCTCTACTCTTACGCCTCTTCTCTGATGGATCTGTAAAATGATATAACGAATGAGACTTAAAGTGAGAAGGAGGGAGGGAGACCAGGCAGGAGGGATGAAGGCAGCGAGGAAAGAGACAGAGGATATGATTTATTAGGCTCATAAAAATTCTGCCTTTGTTATTCCCTCTCATTTTTATATGTGAAGCTTATTAAAGAGCACACCTGCCAGAGTCCTCAGACAAACTTGTGTGTGTGTGTCTGTGTGTGTGTATGTGCAGTTTTGTGCTTTCAGAATGATGAGTATATGTGCGTTTGTTCACTTACCGACTGGATGTTTAACTACTGCGTCTGTTTGTGTGCGTGATCAGATTTTCATTTGCAGACTTTCATACTGATCTGTCATCCTTGCTGTCCTCAGGTCCCGCCTTCTCCTCCCACCGTAGCCCCGCCTCTTCTCAGCGGGTGTTCAGGTCGCCCTACAACTTGGTGACCCGCCCAGGCTCTGGCACCGCACACCCACTCCACTACAACCCTGCCCTCTCTTGGAGGGCCAAGAGGATCCAGACTGCCAGGTAATCCGCGTTAACAAAGACAAATACACACACACACACCTCCTGCGGGTCTGGGTTTAATGTGTCTCAGTGGCCAGAATCCTTCAGCGCAGAGCAGCGCCCTGTCTTTTATGTCACCGTCATGTGCAGCATGAGTGGACGAGGTCGGAAATTTATGGTGCTCATTTTTACACAGTAGGTAACCCAGAGAATAAACCATTTACATCACTGTGCTCCTCCCATTAATTTACTGTACACCAGCAGGGAAAGCTTCTCACCCAGGACAGATGCAGAGAGAGAGGAAGGGTGAGTGGGTCTGGTTCTCAATGTCGTTACAGTTCCCATCCCTTCTTTGTCCCCTCGTTCTTCTATCATTCTCACATGAGATTTAATCCACCAGTGAGTCTGGACCTCACAGTGAGTAAAGTATCTGCATAGGGCTGCAACTAATGATTGATTTCATTTTTGTTTTGGTTAAAATTCTTATCTCTAAATTCTTTGACAAATCTAGGCTATAAAATGTACAAGTTCAGTAGGGAAATCTGCAGATTGCTTATTTGACTGAACAAAATCCAACTAGATTTACTTTACAATGATACAAAAGAAAAAACATAATATACATATATAATATATACAATTGAAATATTATCAAAATTGCAATATGGCCCAGTGCAATATCTAAATCACAATGTTTTGATAAAGGTTAAATGTGTGACAGCATTATAAGGAAGAACTGTAGCTCTGAGAGAGCTGCTCTGGCCTTCAGATCTTGTTCTCCAGATGTAAGAAAACATGTTTGTTTGGTGTGTGGTTTGTGAATCATATCGCAATCTCCATATCTGGCCTTTTGACTTTTTACCATATATTTAGCCCTATAACATACAGAGGTGAGAAGATCTTTTTTTTGTGTGATATGAGTGGTTGTGATGGTGAGGTCATCTCTGAGGGTAGAGAGTTAATTAATGTTTATGAGGAGGTCATTATTGGGTGACAGACATTAACTTAATGGCTTATTCATGGCTTTATCACTACGGAAAAGACACACCACAATCATGTTTATTAACCAGGTGGTGTTGAGCTTTTTTCACCGGCAGTGGTCGCGTACTGTGATCGTGAAAGCGCTGAACAGGTTGTTGTGGTTGGTTTTGACGATCTGTTAATGTGTAGAGAATTAACAGGATGTTCTTTCTGGCTGAGGTATGACTAGACTCTCTCACATGCACACATACACACCAAACTACATGTGGTTCAAAGTGCCATGAGGGTACCTATGTCTATTCTAGGAGTCGTTCTGTTCACAAAAGAGATACGTATAGCTGCAACTAATGACTCATTCCACTGCCACTAAATCTGTTAAAAATTGTTTTTGGTTAATTGTTTAGTTCATAAACTATCCAAAAATTTTACATTTAAATTTTTTTTTAGTAGAATTCTTCATCTCAAGGACATATTGGTTATTTGTTTGTGTGTGTGTGTGTGTGTGTGTGTGTGTGTGTGTGTGTGTGTGTGTGTGTGTGTGTGTGTGTGTGTGTGTGTGTGTGTGTGTGTGTGTGTGTGTGTGTGTGTGTGTGTGTGTGTTTAAAAGGCCCTCTCTACAGTGCTTGGTTTGTCCGCTCTTACGTACATTTGTATCTATTCTAAATGTCCCTTGATTTCTTTTTGACCCATTATTTTTTCTCATTTTAATGCTCTTATCAACATGGAAAAGTGGATCAGCTTTTTTATTGAAAAATCATCCATTGTCGCCTGGCTTTGACGAGGGGGCGGAGAATTCTCATCAGCTGTGTGTTTGGCCATCAAGTGGTATTTCAGACTGGACGTGCTGCGATGATAGCTCAGTTCACAACAACAAAACACACAGATCCCTTTGGTCTTGTCAATGGAACCATTTGGCAACTTTTTAAAAGCAAACTTTCCATTCAGAATATTATTGGCATCCATTTCAGCGTCTCGCGCTCGCCATTCACTCAAAACGTTACATCTACTACTCTTAAACAAGTGTGTGCGGCGTGCCTGTTGTTTTGTTTCCGGTCTAGCTAGATCCGGTGTGGTGTTGTAGTTTTTCTAACGTTACTAGTTGTTGCAACAGCATGGGAAAAAAAACTACAAAGTGTGCTAGGCCAAAAAGAAAAACGTTAATCTCGTGATAGAAAAATGTACGCCGTTAAAATGGGTTTGCGTTAACGCCGTTAATAACGCGTTTAACTGACAGCACTAATATTTAGGTGATTTTTAGGTGACTAATGAAAACATTCTTATGAATATTATATTCCATTTCTCAATGGTAAAACTTGAAAAACTCTTCAGAAGTCCCTTGTTTGTGTCAAAATGCACAGACCTCACTTCCTTTAGTAGAAAGTAGTTCCAGTGAAGATTGTTTACAGTGAGGACTGTGGAACATCCAGAGTAAAATGGACTTTTAACTTATTCAAATACAAAAACTGCATACTCTCACACTCTTTTCTCTCGTTTGGTCAGTGATCATCATCAAGGCGAGTTAGCTTAACTGCCACTTTTGTTTCATATTGCGTTTAGTGCACTTGGACTGCATGGTTTGGCACACTAAGAGCCTTCACTATTTATAGAATGGAGAATGAAGATAATAAACTCCTAATGAAATCGTGACACTCCAAAAAATTAAAAACTAAATGAAATTACAGGATTCCCAAAGATTCCCAGCCCTCTCGTGAGCACCACAAACAAAACTCCCAAAATATCTGAGGCAGGTATCACAAAACCATCTTTTTTATCATGTGGGTGACCTTTAGGTTATCTTTTGGTTGAGTATGTTTGGGTATCCCTTTTTATAATTAAAGCAGTTTTGTCCTTATGTGCATTTGTGTGTGTTGGTGATGGGGGGTTCATTTGTGTAATCCAGATTTGGTGAGACAGAGCAGCCTGGACTGTGGCTGGACTCGGCCTCTGGTGACTTATTACTATTCATTTAGCTGCTGCAGTAAATATTGATTCATCAAGGGATTTTCAATTTGAGCCCCGTGACATCTTGTGAAATATCACCTAGTGTGTAGAAGTGAGGAAAGAGATAGGGAGGGAGGGGGACAGGTCAGGTCCCCAAGGATAGTGGATTACCCCCCTCACCCACCCATGCAGTCCTTTCTCATGCTTATCTATCTGTTTAACTCCAAAGACCCTCCACTTTTATCAGTTTGAGGCTATTGAGTGGAGCATGAGCTCATATTCTTTGCTCTTAACTACTGAGTGCTGCTCTTCATCTTTGGCCTATCAGACCCACTGATCCCTGTCCTCATATGTCCTCTGCTCTTATCTCTGGTGCCTGATCATAGCTGAACCCCTCACTCAGAGCCATGCATCTAAAAACAAACCCTAGACCCAGCCTTGCGTAGTGTTCAGAGGTTCCCAACGTCTTTAATCTGGATAACCTGCATGCATTCTATAAGACATTGTTACATATATAAAATAGGTCTCTAGAGTAGAAAATCAAGCTGTTCTTTTCAAATGGTCCTTATAACCCGGCTAACAGATATAATAACGTAACCGTCACAATATCAAAAACTACTCAGATGCCCCGGAGGGCATTTTTATGCTCTAATTTCTTCATTCAGTCAACTTTTATTTAGATAGTGGTCATCTCATACCAAAACAATTGGACAAAAAAACTCACCAAAACCTTCTTTGTTAGTCTTTCCACAGTCTTGTTTGGCCAAAATTAACCCTTAATTCACTTAATTAATTATTAATTTATTTAATTAATAATTAAAAAAGAGTTAGTTGTTAAAATATTTGTTAAAAAAGGCTGCCATGGACACAACTTTAAGCTAACGTTCATCCTTCAGGACAAATCCGGCCATCAAAATCCAGTACAAGTGCTTGCTTTTTCCACTGACAGGTTCAGATTGTTATTCTGTGTCTGACATTATGGAAAGGATCCCTACAGAGATAGATTGGTTTCACCAGAAACAGCCGTAATATAACTATCACTTGGCAGAAGACTCCAAAAATGACGATTTTACTTTGCACAACATTGTAAAATCGTAACTTCATTCAAAATGGACAGAAGCAAAATAAAACTCACCAAAACCGTCTTTTTACTGTTCCAACAATCACCAACTCTGATTTGGTGAAATAAATCCTTAATTCACAGATGTAGATGATAAAAACAGTTTTGGTCGCTCTACTTAGCTGCACACAGAGCAGACCGGCTATATAAACAAACCACAGAGAGGCTGCGATAGAAACACAGGCAGTCACTCTGTCAGGACACTAGTTCACTTTATCTTCACGTAGCAAATAATTGTTTGCTGCTATGTTTTAATGTTATATATATGACCTTAAGAAATGAAAACTTGCGTGGACAGAAGACACGAGAGCACCAATAAGGCACCAATAAGGCCGGTGATATTGGCTCCAACCAATATCATGATATTAATACGAATATTTTCTGTATCTACAGTATATAGTATCGCAAATGGCAAATGTTTGCAAGATTACATTTAAAAACTGTTATGCTTTACATCAGTGGAAATTCTTGCGTAGTAGTTTTTAACTAAACATCATTCATTTGGGAAATTTGGGCAAAAGATGTAAAACGATGCCACGAGAAGATAAAATGTTCTAATACTGAATTATACTTCCAGCTCTAAGCAGAGATAATACTTATTTAACACCTGCAGAGTATAAACATGAAAAAGATTTAGAACACATATAGAGGCTTTTTGAGGCAGTCTTGAGATCTTCAGTGAGCATTTTTAGACTACAGAAATCATAAGACATGCTGTTCATTTGCATCTGTCGAGAACAGATTTTACTAGGACTAATCTAGTCCTATTATATACTATACTAGTACTATATACTATACTAATCTAATAGGACTAAAAACGTTCTAATCCAAATCTTTGTAAATCCTCCTCCACTACAGATCAAGCTAAGTGGATAGAGCAAACAGAACACACATTCTTTATTTTGAGATTTACACCAGCCTGTTGTCAGTATCTGTCTGATTAGATTATTTGTATTGCACCTTTGGACACAATCAAGGCAAATCAAACTGCTGTATATAAGAAAATGCGCCAGAGCAACATCTAAAAACAAATTAATTAAAACGTTAACGAGGAAAACACAATGTGCATTTTCACACCACACTCACAAACTTCACTGCCTAAACCCTCTCAACTGGCTAGTCTCAGACCTTTCCTTCTCCCAGGCCCACAGGAAGAGAGGTCCTCCCTACCCCTACCCAGCATGTCGTGCTCTTACCTGTTTTCAGCCGTAACGAGCGTGGCGGGTGATTTACTGCTGGGCGGCAGTTTGAAGGGGCGGGGGATATCGGCTGCAGTAATTCAACCCCCGCCACCAGAAAATAGATATAATCTCAACATTAACTCCATTAATAGTAGCAGGAGTTGAATTAAGAAAGCCGTAAAGCATGCACACGGGGGGATAAATTACAGCCCAACCCTCCCTTCATCTCTCTCATAGCCCCTTATTTTTCTCTCCTCTGTCCCTTTAATTTCCTTTATCCACGTGTTTGCTATGTTGCTGTTCTTTCTTTCTGTTTTCTCTCTTTTCTATTTAATAAGATATATTTTGTCACGTCTTACATATGACTGTCTGGTTGAATTCATCCTATTCTCATGCTAATTTATTTAGCTTCTACTTGCATCTATCTTTTTCACTCTTAATTCTGACATGAATATTAAAGCAACCAACACTGCAGGACCCTCCACCCCCAAATAAGTATACTATTTTTGAAAGTATACATCTGCACACACACACACACGCACACACACACACGTTCGGTCCAGGCGCTCATCTCCTTTAGTGCTTCAGTATCGATCAGTACAGGATGTAAGAGACTGGGCAATAAAGTGAAGCAGCGCTCCCTCTTCTTCACTTCTCTCCTCCTTTTCCCGCATTCTCTCCCCCATTCATCGGCTTTTATACCCCAATTCATTCATTTACTCATTACTTATCACATTAGTCATCTACCAGTCACCTCCAGTCGTGTGTTATGATCCTCTTCTGCTGCTGTTCACACCCGTATTCTACACAAATACTCTCTGGGTTGCTTCTTAGTGTTATTTTCTACCCTAAACAAGGATTTTGTTCATTATAGTCGGCTCCCTTTAAGTTGGATTTGATGGGGTCGTGATGCGTAATGACACTGCTTTGGTTTCCTTTAAGTGCCTAAAGAAGAGCAGCAGTCCTTACTGTTGGAATTAGCCAGATGACTGTTTTTGCTGTGCTCTGTTTCAAGGGTAACTGTTTCCCAATATGAGCTTACTAATGCTTGGGTTGCAGACAAATAGACAAGGGCAGCATTATTCTGAGCAGTCGCGCGACCCTCCAAATTCTTCCCTGTCACTAAAACAAAAGTCGGATCATTCATCAACAGCTCTGGTAGTGCTGAATCGCGCTCTCCTTTATCTGTGCATCGCATGGTCGGAGCAGTGCACGTACACACACCTGCCTGTACACACACACACACACACGTACGTGCATACGTGCATACGCGTGCAGACTGGCCACAGGGGAGTTTCTGCATGCCCTTGCCCCCTCCTTCAATTCTTCCTTTTCTCGACATATTTCTTTCTTTGTTTTTGGGGAGTTAATGTTCTTTTACTGCGACCTCCAGTCATTGTCTTCTTGTTTTACAACACAACTAAATGAATGTAAAGTACTGAAACAGTTAGTTAATTGATTAGTCGACTGACAAATTTAACTGACTTTTATGGTTTAAGTTGTTCATCAAGCAAAAATTCTCTGTCTCCAGCTTCCTGAATGTGAGGACTTTCCTCTGTTCTCTTTTTTCGTGTCATCATAATTTGAATGTATTTGGGTATTTGACTTTTGTTTGGACAAAATAAGACATTTGAAGACATAACTTTGGGACTTGGGTACGTTTCGATTAACAATTTTTAGACCAAAACCACTAAATAATTCAGTAAATGTTTTTCCCACTGATTAATTGATAATGAACACAGAAATACAATCTATTACTAAAGCCATAATTATTTTTATTGTTACTTTTCTGCTCATCCTTCTAAAAAATAAAGATTCAGCAAATATAGAAAGACATTTTTTGTGGCTCTGTACTCTGCAGTCCAAACTTTGAGTGCTGACATTGAGCTGTATTTTAATAATAATAATAATGCATTTTAATAAGATGTTAACATCCATATTGAGTGACTGTATATAATGTCATTACCCTTCTGCACTTTTCACTGGTACTAGACTTTACACCCACTGTTTACATTGTATGTTCTATATGGGTGGAAACTCCCTCAAACATGTTGACTTCATAAATATTGTTTCGGTTTCTCTGAAATACAGACCCAAAGCAGTAGTAAATGTTTGGACTGCCCTGTTTATTTCCATTGACTTGTCTCTACAAGTCTGCAGTATGTTATGTGCCCTACCTCATGGTGAGCGAAGAGCGATTATCTTAGCGTTTTAGAGTGGGTTTTGCAGATCAAAAACAATAAGCGTTCTGAGACCGAACAGTAAATGTGTCTGAAAACCAGAACAAAGAGCTAAAAATGGATTTTTGCATTACGTGTTGTCGTTTTATCCATAGTAATAGAAGATATGAATTAGTTCAGCTTTATATGGTTCTGCAGTCTGTGGGCTGACTGTGTGGATGTTTCCCTCAGGCCCTGTAGCAGAAAGGAAGGCAGTACTTTATGATATCTGTGCAATGTTCAACACAAAGGGTCTCCCCCTGAAACAACGTGGTTGTCCAGCAGGGGAGGATTTGTGCATTAGATGGACCTGGAGGGTGTCTGATAACAAATATATCTCTGGAGGTCAAGGGCATCGCTGGGAACGGGCCAAGGAGAGTCTGGAGACAGAGAGAGAGAGAACCTACTCCTTTTTAAATGATGTAATCAGTTTTTTGATGGTTTGATTCTTATGTTGCTTACACTATTTGCTTCTGTTCTTCCTTCCTATCATTACAGGCAGTTTACGTTATTGCAAAGGAAATCTGCTCCTGAAGAGGCTGTTTACATTAATGGTGTTCGGCCTGAGGGTGAAACCCATTCACATGGCCGTATGTACAGTCACACAGAAGTCTGAGAACTTTATTTCTCCACAAATGAGGCTCACAGCACATAACAGATGTGTTCATGGTTGTAATAAAATCTTTTTCTACATGTTAACAGTGCTTCGAAGCTGGCAGCTTAGTCTGAATCTATTTTCAGTTCTGTTAAAGATTTAGATAGATAGATAGATAGATAGATAGATAGATAGATAGATAGATAGATAGATAGATAGATAGATAGATAGATAGATAGATATGATTATTTATCCCGAGGGAAACTCAAGTATCCAGTAGCATACAAAATACAAAACATACATTAAACATACATTAGACTAAAATTAAAATCCCTAACCTTCAGAATAGAATTAAAAATAAAATAAAAGATAAAGTATATATAAATATATATATATATTATATACTTTATATTTTATCTTTTATTTTATTTTTAATTTATTTTTAATTATTATTATTATTATTATTTTTATATATATATATATATATTGTTATACACACACACACACACACACACACACACACACACACACACACACACACACACACACACTTTCTGAACCTAATTCATGGAAACAATAATTCATGGAAACAATAATGAGAAACTGCATTTTGATGAGGACAACATTTTCTAAACATACTACAAATTAAAACAGTAGTAAACGCTAATGTGTGAGCCTTTCAGCTGGACAATCACTCTGAGGTTCGGACACAGACTAGGTGTTACACCCCCTGGTCACCCCCCTGGCTGCAGCCCTGTGTCAGGGTTAACTGCCGTCTGTGTTAACTGTTCATGTCATATCCCCATTAACCTCCATTGTGGCTCCCCAGGCCGCCCGGTCCTTGTTTAAGCCTCCCTGGGTGGCAGTCAGCACTCCAACATTAGCCTCCATTACAGCTCCCCTGGCTGCAGTTGCCCTGTGTAGGGCAGCCACTGATCTTGTATCAGTGAAACTGAGTGTCTGTGCTGCTGAGTTATGGCACGCAGTCAGGTAGACCATGTACGTGAACGCCGCTGATGGCTGATATTTGCTCAGTTTCTTTCTTATTTGCAGCAGTGCAGCAGCTCTCCGCCGGCTGCAGCGTGTTAAGCATCCGTGTCAGTTGTTTTGTGCGCGGCGTGCATTCGGGGTAACCCTCTCTTTTCTCTGTAATGGGAGGCATGAACTCTCGCTCTAAACCCATTTCCAGCCCATCTGAAATACGGCAGCAAATTACCTCCAGCGGCACCCTGCACACCAGCCCCAATCCGCCCCAAATAGAAGTGACAGGACAGCGCAATTTATCGCCATAACCCCTGCACCACCCCACCACCACCCAGCAGCCCCATACACACACATACAGTCGCTGCACACATACTCAAGCCTACTGAGTGACTTCTGAATGGTGAGCATGTGTGTGCAGAGGCCTGTGATTGTGTGTACTGTACATACTGTAGCAGGAGTGTGTTGTGATACCGTATGTGTGAGTGTGTGTGTGTGTGTGTGTGTGTGTGTGTGTGTGTGTGTGTGTGTGTGTGTGTGTGTGTGTGTGTGTGTGTGGTCTCTACGCTCCAGTGTAGGGGCCAACCTCACTGCCCTGGCCCCCTGCCCTGCCTATTATCTCATTGATTTCCTCCTCTCCTCTTTTCAATTCTCTCCATTTCCACACTGCCGTCCTTTCCATTAGAGGAGCAATTTAACAGAGTGCTGTGACATGGGAGGGAGAAAGGGGGGAGGGAGGGAGAGAGGAAGGAGGGGAGACTAGAGGATGGGAAACATAAAGTGAGGAGGGGAGATATAGTGGAAGAGCTTGAGGGAAGATAGGCAAAAGAGGGGTGTAACTGAGGGAGGGTTGAGCAGATAATATCATTCCAGCTCAGATTGACGGAGAATTTCTGAGCTGAACAGATAATTATCATCATTTAAAGTTGTAATAAAACTGAATTATCCTGTCAGGAATATATAACTTTAAGTTAAAAATCCCTTATTTCATCTGTTTGTCTCCGTTTGTCTTTTTCTTTCCTTCTTCCTCTCAGGAGTTTCCTTCAGAGCCGCCTGCGATCTCCCCACGACAGACACCCGTCATCCTCTCAGCACTGGAGAAGAAGCAAGCATGAAGGCATGTGCTGGATTCGTGGCTCCCTGTACCGGGTGTCAGCCAATAAGCTGTCCCGCACCGTGGGGTCCAACATGTCAATCAACCGAACAGGTACCGTCACTGTAATGTAAAACACAACACTCTGTCCGGATATTGTGCAATCCCACGGGTAACCTGTGGCACTTAGATCTAGTTCTTTCTCAAGCCAAGAAGACAATTACAGGACTGCGATTACTCGCAGCTAAGGTGTGGAAAACTTATTAAGAGAAAACACACCTAATGAGTTTACACATCCAAGTTTCTATGAAGCTCATGGTCTGTGTTTGCTCTGAACTGTAGACAAAGGCTGATCTGTATTATAATATTTAGTATTATATGGTAGACTGCTGCATGTTGTGACCACAGCATGAGTGGGCGCACCATCAGCTGTGGTTAGCTCAGGTGCAGCCTCTGTATCATTGGAGCTTGGTTTACACGCTAATGTTAGACTTAGACTTAGACTTAGAATAAAGAGAAGTCTAAGTCTAAGTTAGAGCTGCAGAATCATTTCAGAAATGTTCTCATCTCTCCTGCTGTCAGATAATTCATAAATAGTAGTAGAGTCTTTTATCAAATGCAAAAAACAGAAAATCAAGAAGGTTAGTTTTTGTTTTTGTTTTTTACTTTTCAGATTTTATTGTAGTAAAAGCACAGGTTTTTGGGTGGTTTGTAAGTTTGTTCATCCAAGATTTTAGGTGGGAAGAAATTTTGAAAAGTCAATAATTTCAGTCATTAGTTGAGAAGTCCCCCAAATTGTCTCGCATTGTTTCAGTCGAATCACTGCACCTTTGTTTTTTAGCTGCATCATTGTACATAGAGCAACAGCATGGCAGAGTGTAATCTTTACAAACCAAGACTCAGAATGACCCCAAACCACAATGTGATTGAAATGGAGTGATAGTTAATGGAGGGCAGCGTGACCGCACATAACAGGGCAGGGGCTACTTTGATGCTCTCTGCTCCAGTGAAGTCGGCTAAACCTCTTTTGAACCAGCTGGTGGTACAACCTCCTCTACTGCCGTCATCTGTGATTGATTCTAAGGCCGACAACGCTATCAGCAGCCCGGCAGGAGAGACGCTCTGTGGTGTGCTAAGATTTTTTATGGCTGAACTATGAGCAGGGATGCACACTTTTACTTTCTCTGACTGGGGAAATCTGGTGTTTTTCATTGCAGATGACAAAGGCATTAAAACGTGGGCTAAAACACAAGGAACAGCAGAAAGTGCTGATTTAAGAGTTTAGTGTGGTGCTGAACTGAGAAAAACAAATGGTCTGATCCTCGTATTGAATAGCCAAATACGATACGACTGGCAAAATTCTGAGTCGGGTACATCCCTATTGGCAATATGATACCTGGTCTGGCAATGTGATACTTGTTTTTCTACATAATTCTTACTTTATTTAACAAAAGTGACACAACTTCTTAAAGGTTTTCTACACACCAGCAGCTGTACAAGAACACACGCAAAATTTCCATCTAAATGAGGAACTGTCTAATCAAAGAATAAGAACCTGACCAATCATTTAATAATAACATTTCAAACTTAATAGTGTTCAATAGTCAGTGCTACGGGTATCATAAGGTTTAATTCACAGCCCTATCCAGGACATGTATTGCGAGTACAGGGCAGTGAGTCTGTGTGCACCCTGAGGTGATAAAGAAGTGTTTATTCATGTTTGTGGCTGCAGCTCCGTCCACATGCTCTCTAATAGACTTATGGGAGCTGGCTGGATTTGCCATCTGAAATAATAAAGTTGTCATCTGTCAGAGCAGCGAGGGGGAGGGTCGGGAGAACTGGACGGTGCAGATTAAAGCCCGGATCTGCCTCTACCTCCTTCACACGTCTCCCTTATACACATTCTGTAGCACCTGCAGGTGAAATTGAAGAGCCCCATTCTGTTCCACTCGTGACCGGCATCCCAACACCAACACACACATTCCTGCCTCCTCCAGAAATGCGCCTCAGGTGTCTCCCCAGGAGGAGTTCCAGTCACACATCTTACACCAGCGAGCTTCACATTTGTTCCTGGTCTGGAGCCACCGGCCTGTAATTCTGCTCTGCTTAAATCACTCCAGAGAGAACACTTGATGAGAGCCTTAACAGCCAAAAAAGTTCCAAAATTAGAGGTCTGAATGAGATCAACTGCCATCTGTAACCTCACCCTCCTTGCCTCCTTGTCTTCTTCTCCACTCCTGTCATGGCGTCCAATAGCTGCCCACATACACACACACACACACCTTTCCCTCCCGTGTTTGTGCAGTGCATTGGGTACATAGTGTTTATGATGTTTTCAGACTGAGCTGGACGTCACGTTTGGCTTTGGCACCAATGTGTCAAACCACCGCAGTATAAATAACCGGGCACATATCAGGTTGTTATTGCATCTGGCTGAACAAACACACACTCGGACAGCTTCATTTCTGTCATATCTGACGTCAATAGTCATAATAGCTTTTTTTTTAATTTTCTATTTTAAATAAAACTTAAACAATAAATAAAACAGCATCAAGACATGCAAGATACATACATCAGAAAAGATGAATAAATTAAAATAAAGACAAAAGCCGACCTCTGCTGTATCCGTGTCTTCATAACCATGCTAAAATGAATTGCTTGTAATATTGTGGTAACATTTCACAACATAAGTCAGTTAGGAGGAGTTAATGTATTGTAGGAAATTGCTCCTGAACATTGTATCATATCATCACTGGTAATACAGGCAAAGGGTGACACATTTTAAAGTGAAAAACACGAACAGCTGCAGGTCAGTTGCTTGAATATACTTTAAATACTTTATGAGTTCACTTTATACTTCCATATCGTCTGCACACACGTGCAGTCTGCAGACGCGGTGTGTTCTAGTATTTGTGTTTTCATAGTAGAGCTGCAAGGAATAGTCGATTGATCGATTAACTGTTGTTTTGAGAACATTTTCAGATTTCCTCTTCTCAGATGTGAATATTTTCTGGTTTCTTTCATCTTTTCATCTCTTTGGGTTGTGGGCAGAACAAGACATTTGAGGGCATCGCCTTGTTTTTATTGCCATTGTTTTTTTTTGTCATTTTATGACATTTTACGGACCAAACAACTAATCGATTAATCCATTACATTCAACAGATTAATCGACAATGAAAATGATTAGTTGCTGCTCTATTTCATATACTTGTATTCAAAATGAGGATTCTTAAATATCATTTAAGTTTCTCATGTCTCTGTTCTCTCCACATTTAGGAAGGTCTTTCAGCACCAGCCAGGCCTCATCCATGAGTCCTGCTTTCAACCGACCTTTCAGTACTCGTCATCTAGCCAGGTAAGCTTTTCACAACACTAACCTGTTTCATCTCTTCCCATCCTGTTTGCCGTCTTCACACAATAGCACTATCATGCAATCAAATCCAGCCAAGACTTTAGCATTTGATCCTCCTCTACCCCTACCGCCCCCTCCCACCTCTAATATTAACTGCCTTTCATCACTGTAAACTGAGGCCTGTAAAGCCCGAAGTAATCTTTAAAATTAAAATTAGCATATGGTGGATACATCTACCCAATGCTCCTCAAAGGGGTTTAACACTCCAATCATATATAATTTGTCCTCTCTAGTTACCACAAGCCGCTTGTGATTGATTTGTTGATACCTGTGGTTTGTCTGTGTTTGCTGGAACAAGCCGGGCAGTCCAACGGAGCCTCGCCATAATCCGACATGCTCGTCAGAAGAAGCAGCCGAAGCAGTACTGCATGTACTACAACCGCTTCGGCAAGTGTAACCGTGGCAACAGCTGTCCCTACATCCACGACCCAGACAAGGTGGCTGTCTGCACCAGGTAACACAAATACACAACAACGCCCCATTTTGTCATATTTGGAAGTTCAGGCTGGTGAACAGCACAGAGCGGGGAGATTAGAGTTCTGATCGCCGATCTGCAGTAAAGATGGACAATCTTTTTTCATTGCCAGTGGACCCACTGTACGCCAGATGGTTATTTCAGGTATCACGTGTGCAGGAAGTCTTGTTCATTTTCTTACGCTCTGTGACCGCAATGTCCCCTGATTAGCTGGGGATCGTTATTGCATGACATTCCTCGTCTCTCTCCTCCCTCACACTTAAACTGTTGCTTTATATTAAAGTCATAGAAATGACCCCCTAACAATGATAGAGGAACCAAAAAAAAAAAAAAAAAGGGATCCAAGTTGAATTTTAGTGACATAAAGGTCAGCGCAATAGCATCAGTAAACTCCTGTTTGTTTATTCTCCCTACATAAAGCATATTCCTTCAACTTTGTTCCTTTTTTTCACTGGGCATCGACGCCCCACCTGCAGTGACCCAATGCTCCAACAGTCCTCACAGTTTGAGAACCACTGATCTAAAACGTAATAGGAAAAAAATCTCTTTATTAAATATCAAAAACAGAAGATAAAGTAAAATATACATATGTCTTTGTACACAAAACATGTCTAGAAAGGATTTGAACTTTTTAGGACAATGTGTGTGTTAACATGCATGTGCAACAAGATCATACTTGGTACAAAGAAATACATTCACCATACCAAACTGAGGGTAAAAAATCAATGGCCATGACATTAACCTACAATTAAATTACACATGACACACTGTGTTTCTCTATTGAGGCACATTGAGTGAATCATTAAAAGAAAACTATCAAATGGTAAGTTAACAATGGACAGAAACACTTCCACACAGCACTATTAGCTGCATTCTCAGGCTTGTTTCTGTCGTTTATGTGCAGGTTTCTGCGAGGGACGTGCAAGCAGGCAGATGGTACCTGCCCATTCTCCCACAAGGTGGCAAAGGAGAAGGTACACATGCACACATGCACTCACATACACCCGGTCTATGTGTTGGACAACATAGTGTTTTATGGGTTTTCATTGCAATGGCCAGGATTGGGTACAGTGTGTGGGTATAAGATGACACACTATTGGGGACAGTCATCGTGGATCGTATTTGCGTTCTTGGCACGGCTCCTGTTTCCATGACACAGGAAAGAGTCAGGAAGACTTGACCAGATGGAGAGTTCAGGGAAGGACTTATGGGTAAAGGAGCTTGTGACTGAGGGTCACCTGTTGGATCTACTGACCGACAGGATGAATCTGTGTGTGTTGCTTTCTCTTCCCTCATCACCTCCTTCCTTGTGAATGTGTGTAACACTGCTGGAAACATTTGTTATGATTGTTTTTTTTTTTTTTTAAACGTGACAGTCCACCACAGTCTTGATCTGGTTTGCTCATACAGCAACTTCACATCACCTTAGTACATCTTCTCCTGCTTGGGAGCGACAGCTACTCAGTAATCTCTAACTTTCAGAAAACAACTGACACCAGTGGCCGTTAAGTGAGGTGCAGTCAGCGTCTTGTTTGCTCGTGCTAACACAGTTTGTAGGTGCGAGCGAGCATCACCCTGGGCATCGACCAAAAGTGACGCTGGAAAATAAATTACAATCATATTTTTAGAATAATGTTACTAACTGAAATGTTCCTATATTTTATTTGAACCATTGACTCCATGCTACTAACTACTTTGCCCTTTACAAATCACCCAACGTATCAGTTAAAGGCTGTGCAGAGAATCCTGTTATTAGCAGATTTTAGGTCTTTGTTGCTCGACCTTCAAGGAAGTTGTTCCTGCATGCAGCTTCAATAAAACTCTGCCTCCTCAATTTCAAATTGATCATTTGGACGAACTCAGTCGTGTCCCCTGGAAGCTGGGAGGATGTGACTGTGTGTGTTTGTGTGTGTGTCTTGCCCGTCTAGGGGAAAGTGTAGCGACTCAAAAAAGAAAACCTTTTTTTTTTTTCTTTGAGACAAACAACCCTACAACAGGTGCCCTGCCTCACCCTGCAAACACACACACACACACACACACACACACACACACACAATGCCCTGCACCTGTGTTGGTTGTCACACTGCTGCCTGTAAGTGCTGAGAGCCCAGCTGTCTGTTTGTAATGCCACCTCTCCAACAGCCCCCCCTCACCCCCAAACCTTTGGCCCATCCCTCCACAGGATACTCCCGCTCTTATTACATGTGGAACCCTTAAACGGGACAGTATGGGGGTCTTGGGGAGAAGTGGGGAGGGGGAGGGGGGTAATGGGGTTATACACCCAGCAGAACCTGATCCAGGCACTACTGTGGATAGGCGAGCCCCAGTCCTGAGTCCTGCCCCCCACCCTGCTGTCCCCCCACTACCACAAATACTTCGTAACGAGACACTCCCGAGCCTACACCCCTGGCATTACCCCCCAACACAACCGGGAACACCACCCTGCTTCTCCCCCCTCCCTCCACCACTGCCCTAGTCTGCGCACACATCCAGAGCACATAAACACATCATGAGAGCTGGACGAGCTACAGCCTGGATAAATATTTCTGTAGCAGTTAATTAGGTAGAACTGATCCCATCCCAACAAGGAGGAGTCCCTCTCACACTCCGCCTCCCCGCGACCTCCCCCTCTCCGTCTTTCTGAAGCCCCTCAGTGGTATATTTAGACCGGCCTCCACCAGGCTCGCCCACGCACACCCAACTGTAGATCTCTCCGCGTGCACATGCATTCGCGCACGCACACACACACACACACACACACACACACACACACACACACACACACACACACACGCTGTCAAGACACACATTCACTCTCACTCTGCCGCTGTCAACTGCAATTATGGTAATCTAGCTGCTCAGTGTGACAGATTGCTTGGCACATGGGACATGTGTGAACTGTACATGACGGTGGTGTGATTTTAGATCTGCATGTCTGTTTACAAATTTATATAATCTCATCTAATCTCATGCTCTCGTCACCCCTGCTGCCTGTATTTTCTTTATGTACATGTCAGTTATTTATTGTCTTATGGAGAACAGAAAAAATTAGTTATAATTTGTGAGGGAGAAAAAAAAAAGCAGTTCTTTACACATTAACTTTTCTTTTCTTATATATTATAATATTTGGAGGCTGCAGTTTTAACCAGGAGACTCTTTTTTTTTTGCTATCAGAAGCAAATCTTTAATAGATATCTCAAGATATTGTCTGACACTGTATGTTTTCAGGAAGACTGCCAAGAATCAAAGGTGCTCAATTCAGTCAGAGTCAGATTGATACCCAAAATCAATTCAATCTCCTTTTGGACATTTTGCCAATAATCTCTGAGTTCTGGGGCAGTCCCAGGAGCATAGAAGAAGTCTGTAACTACCCCAGCTTTAACCCTAACATAAAGTCAGAGATTTTATTCAACTTCCCACAAATTCCTGTAAGTCTATGTTCTAATTAGAATATTTTGTCAAACACTATGAACAACTTCTCAGGTTCAGATGGCTCACATATTTGTGTCTGACTCTCTCCAGATGCCGGTGTGTTCCTACTTCCTGAAGGGAATCTGTAACAACAGCGACTGTCCCTACAGTCACGTCTACGTGTCCCGCAAAGCTGAAGTGTGTGAGGACTTTGTCAAAGGCTACTGTCCAGAGGGAGAGAAGGTACCACACAGACATGCACACACACATACATTCAACCTGAGGCAGTGTGTCAGAGAGCCATTATGACTGTATTAGTGGTTTCAGCTGGGAGATGTGTGTGAATGGCAAATTTCACAAGTTTTCTTAGCTATAAATGAACTAAAAAAGGTGTTTAAACATTTTTACACCTATTTTCCACATCAAACAGAAAATACAACCCTACACCTTTTGAATTCAAGTTTCTCTTTTAACATGATTGAAGTAAGACTAGCTTAATTGCCCTGTTAACTCATCGTAAAAAACACTTCATTAAATCTCGACAGAAACAAAATAAAATGAATCAAAATAGTCTGCCTTTGCTGTTGTTGGCCTCTTTGTGCTACTGGGTTAGATCGCTGAAAAAGAGCAGTGAAATTGACAAAATAAAATGACAAAAAACCCAACCCTATACTGTAAGAGCACTCTTTTATCCGGCCGAAGCAAACAACATTAACACAGGAGCAAACCTGTCAAACCTCTCTCTCGCTCCCTCTGTTTCTTTCTCTTCTGGAAATCACTAACACTTTAAGATCCTGTCCAGACATGTATTAGGACATATACAAATAGTCTGCTTGGAACAATAATGTGTGTGTGATATGCTTTTTCCACAAAAAGAAGTATAATTTCCACATTAAAATATTAAAAAGGTATCTACTCCTTCTACCTCATTAAGACTTTCAGAATCTGAATATTTTTCCTGCTGGACAGAAGATGTCTCTCTGTCCATTCTCAGTGGATGTGCACTGGTGGCTTCAACTGTCTACATCACACTGTATAAATTGCATACTGAATCAGGATTAACTTCCAAACTGTGTGTGACGCCCCTTAAAATCAGCTTTTCAGAGAAACTTTCCACTTCTCAGCAGATGAATGTAAAAACATCCTTCTAGAGTCAAACTCTGCACAGACATTCAAACATCACTCTGTAGGAACAAGAAGAAACACTGATTTTTTGAGTGGAAGAGGCCTTTAAGCATGAAACTCTTCTGATGATGAAGTCTACCCCAAGTATAGACACCTGTTCAACAAAGGCAGGCGGCATCTGAGCAGGGTTCAGCCTGGGTCAGATGAAGGTTGTGGACACTGGTGTGAAGTGTGACACCACATTCAGATGGAAAACCTGGAAAACCAGGAAATTTAGAGACTAGTTTTCCACTCATGGAAACACCTGGAAATAGATTAAAATGACCAGATATCCTGGAAATAATCTGTGTTGACCTGTAAAACTTGAATTGTATCGCTCAGATCAGCTAGATAAACCTAGGTGTGTATTTTCTTTAGAACTTGACTGTTGGTAGGATAAGCTACACAGACACTTTAAACAAGTTTATCAGATGCAAAGCGTAACAGAAAGTTTCTCCCTTTTCATTCCGGCTACCATGTCAGACGGGAGACTTGCAGTGAACTTTTGGCATCAAGTCTAGATGCATAGAAATCGGCTGTGGTGAAAGCAGCCAAGTGCTTTGAGTGTCCCATAAACACTGACCGAATTGTCAAAAAAAAAAAAAGATCCTGGAAAATGACTTCTTTTGCGTCTACAGAGTGGGAACCCTGTAGACGCTCCACACAGCTTTAACCTGTATCACTGTGTCTGATTGGAAGAATTGAAACGAGACGTCACTGTTTTGACCGTTTTGTCTTTTGGACTTCATGTTGTTTTGATCTCACTAGATTCTTTATTTAGCGCTGCGTTGAAGCCATTACTGGACTGTTAAGTTCTTTGTCTAAGCTGTGTTCTCCATTTGAAAGTATAATTATATTGTACAACATGTATACAGTTCCACTGAAGTTAAACTGAGGCTTAGGTAAACAAGTAGTTTGGTAACCAATCCCCTCCTGCGCACACACACACACATGTACATAGTGACACACAGGCAGGAACAGCTGCAGGGGGTGGCGGTCCATAATGGCATAACTGTAGTGTCTGAGTGACACATTGTGGGCCTGATGGGTAACAGAGAGCCACCTACACATGACTCGAGACACCCGAGTCCCCCTCACACTCTGTACCCACATCCACCTCAAACACTCCACTCCCCTCTCTTCCCCCCTCTTGTTTTTGCCTCCCTTTGTCTCCCCCTCTCTCCTCCTCCCCCCTTGCTTGTTTTTGAGCGTCGAGTGTGAAACAGATGCTTTTTCACACTGTCAGACCTCATTTAAATAGTGCATGGGGAAATGAGGATATAGAAAACAAAAGGGATATTAATATTTATTCTATTAGCTGAAGTGCTTAGGTCTGTGATTTTCCCCCTGTGTGTGTGCATGAGTTTGTGTGTGTTTGTGCCTGAGTGCGTGTGTGTTTATGGAGCGCTGCGCTGTGAGGCTCTGGTGGCTCTATGATGGATAGCAGGCAGTAATTATAGATGGGAAAACTGCTGAGGATGGCACTATGGGCCAGGCAGGCAGACACTCCAGCAGCTCAGGGGTTAAGTCTGCTCCTCGCCTCCATCCTGGCTTTGTCTCACGCTCACCCTCCACCTCGTAGGATCTGTCTGTGCCTCCCTAATTGTGCCTCTCGTTTCTTTTCTCTGCAGCATCATTTTTTAGCAGTTTTTAATTACTTTCTGCATTTTCTCCCAGGTTCCTCACACGTCAGGCCGACAGTCGCCATCAGGCGTCACTGAGCGTCTGTGGCCAACTGTCAGTTGACAGGTTTGGCTATAGTAATCTCTTATCGGCTCTTATCAACGTCCATTAGGCTGATTCAGCGTGTTGAAACCATTTCAGCTGCAGACATTGACAGAGGGCTGTCTGATCGGCTGTTTAGCCTAATGAATGTGAGATTTTGCCCCTTTCTCTTTATTTCTCACTTTAAACCAGGACTTTACAATGCCGTCTACGTATATATTCTCAGTTTGTGTTCCAAGCGTATATCAGAACAGTTAAAAACAATTTCAGTGTTGTGGAAATCTTTGGCTAGTTTTCATTGTTTGTCTCTCTGCACATGGACACATGCACGTTACTACTGAGAGTTACTCCTGCTATGCAGATGTAAAACATAGAGTACGTGCATGCTGGCAGAGTTGGCTCCATTCTTTGTCGGGTGTTCAAGTTGAACTTGAGCAGAAGACAAGGCTTTTTAACAGACAGCCCTCAGTGAAAATGCATCTGACTTGCACTTTTCTGTTTTACACCCGTAGATTTCTTTAAAACACTATCAGCATCTTGACCCTTCGTCATTACAGGATAGGCCTTTATTCTTTGCCATCATTGGCATCTTCAGAAAACCAGCAAACTTGTCTGGCTACAGTTCTACTTTTTCTGCCTGTAGGACATATCCAGTGTGTTTACAGATGTCTCTCTGCAGCGGTGTCGCTGTGTGTTACACCACATTCAGGTGGTGATGGCGAAAATAACGCATTCTGCTTGCCACAACGTCAAATAAATTGTTTGAGAGAGTCACAGGTTGCTTACTTTTTTTCTGATGAGCATCATACTTGCTAGCTTACAAGCGCTGACACGGCGACGAGCTAGAAGTGGTGAAAGTGACGTTGCGAGATCTGTTTCCTTCCAGTGGTTCTCCACCGTCCCTCCATCGGGACCATCGTCAGGTCAACACATATTTGATTGCCCATTTTGCGTGGACTCAGTCCCATCCCCACTGCATTAACGCACTCATTGAAATGAATGGGGGAGGCTGCTTTTGATGGAGTGCAATTGTCTGCCTGAACGCGACCTAAGATCTAGTGACAGCGTGAACTTTCATTTTCTTAATATTACTCTCTCTGTGTTAATACCCGAGCAACCTGAGCTCATTTATTGTTCCGTTCTACTCACTGTAAGTTGCTCTAGACAAGAGTGTCGGCTTAATGCCCAAGATGTAAATGCGTGTGATGTCCTTTTTTTTATTTTACTGTCTTTTCCATCTCCTGCCCTCCCTCCCTCTCTCTTTCTTTCTTGCTTCTTTTGCTCATTCTCTCAGTCTCTTGGTAAATGTGCTGACTCCTCCTGGTTTTGGCCCAGCAGAGAGCTCTCTAATAGGCCCCAGAGACATCCCAGCATTCCTTAAATCAAGTGGAAAATTGTTAACTTGGTGTGGGATAAAGATGTTCTGTCCACTTTAGCTTTTTCCTCCCATTTCCCAGCTTGCTGTCTCTCTCTCTCTTTCTCTCTCTCTATCTTTTTATGAAAATGAGGATGTATGGAGCTGTGGGGAGTGGACTGAGCTTTTACAGTCAATTTCTCCTTCACTTTCACAGAAAGTGCATCAGCTTTGTTAACTCCTGTTGTTCCGTCACACTTGTCTCTCGACATCTGGGAGAGTTGGCGCATTTTTAGAAAATATCACATTTTTAATTTGGCACAGCCACATTAAACATTTTAGGTTTGTGCATCAGCTGTAAGTTTAGAGGTATAAGCACTTCTGATGTTACTATGAAATATATTACAATATCTGTTTAAGTTTGCAAAGTTACAATTAATACTGTGCACTTGTTACGCATCACATTGGACTGCATGTGGTCTGCATGATTATGGATATAAGGGTTATCATAAGAATTCTGCTCACTATTTAAATCACCACAACTACACATCCATCTTTGACAGGATGCAATCAAACTTTTTGTTGAACATAAAATACTTTTTTTTTTTACGTCAAATCAATGTATCAGTGTAAAATTTTCATAATAAGAACACCTCATTAACTTGCAATCTAAATAAAGGGTTTATCCTTCCATAGAAAATGGAGTAACGATTCTATATTGCCTTTGTGATAAAATGCTGAGGTCAACAGCCACAGTTATGTAATCAGAGAGTGTTTGGGCTGCAACTAATGATTATTTTTATTATCACTTAATCTGTCTATCATTTTCTCGATTAATAGATTTGTAGTTGGGCCATAAAATGTTGATCACAGTATCCCAAAGCCCAGGGTGACGTCCTGACAACCCAAACATATTCAGGTTACTGTCATAGAGCATCAGAGAAACCAGATAATATTCAGATTTGAGAAGCTGAAACCAGAGAATGTGGAAATTCTTTCTTGACTAGAAACAAAAAACAATTAAGCGTTAAGTAAAATAGTCTACGTATAATGGATTAATAGACTCATTCTTGCAGCTCGAGAGATGTCTATAATCGGTTTACTTGTTGATAAGAAAGGTTCAGTTTGATGCAACACAGTCAATGCTCCAAATGTGAAGTTGTATTAATTGTGGATCACTGTAGCGTAGATTGGAAAGAAAATAACTGAGAATAATTAAATTCATGATCATAAAATAAAAATATTAAGCGGAACCCCTAAATCATTCATTACAATTCACAACATCAGGGCAATAAATGATAAATACTAGTGTATTTCTCAGCACAACCAAGACCTGACCGTGACCCGGCTCAGCAGTGATGTCAGATACCAAATATAAAACGATGAATGATCACTGACACCAGCAGCAGACCTGATTTGTTGAGCGAAATGTGGTGTCGAAACCGCAGCCCTATAAGATGATCCAGAGAAACATTTGACAGCAAGCTGACCCTGGGCCGCCCTGGCACCCAGGGGTGCGGGAACATGGGTGTGATGGCACCAAGTCAGGTCTGCTGTACTCCAGAGAGAGTTGACCATAGTGTCCTGGAAAATCGATCTCAACATCCCTCTCCCCTCCACACAATGACACACACACACACACACACACACACACACACACACACGCACAGACACACACACACACATCCCCCTGATACACACTCTATTTCTGGACCAATCTGCTTCCCGGTCCCGCACTCCTCACCCCTATACACACACAGACACACACACTCCTCGCAGCCTGCACCCCAGAGTGAATATAATTAGCTTTTCTGACAGGTGGGAGGGATCGGATCTCGTGGAGAATGAAGCTACCAATTTACACCCGTATTACACTGTCATACACACTCAGTTGCAAACATGCATGTGAAAGCTCGCTCTCTCATGCACAATACTTCCCAGAATGACGCTGACTGTAACCCACTTGCTCAACTTGCACATTAAAGAAAAGAGTGTCTCTCAGAAGTAGCAAAAGGTATTTGGGGAAAAAAAAGACTTTTACTACTTCTGAGAGATACTCTATCCTTTCCTTATTGATTTTAACATTTTACTCACCAACTTCATTTGTGTGACTTAACGTGACCAAACATTAAAGTTTCCATACAGTGAGTTCTGTCTGTAAACACCTGTCCGCTGTAAACATCTATTCGATTTTGCAGACGTCTTACTTCAACTTTAACTCGTGGTTGTTTGCACACTCATTTTCTGCGCATTAGGGATTATTACTGACACTAAGAAGGCATTCACTTCCACTTTCACTTCCAAATAAGCACTTTAGACAGTCTGATTAAATTTGGGGGTTGTTTACAACTACAAAAGTATTAACTCACAAGAGGGTGGATGTAATAATATAACAAAATAAAGTACCTAATCATGATAAGTCCTTATTTTGCCTATTTGACACGCTGTCACAAAAGAGGGAATGAAAAACATATAAGATTTTCTACTCTAAAGCTTCCCATAAAGGTTTGAACATGTTTAGATATGTGACTTTACTGGACCTAAAAAATGCTAAACTCGTGTTGTCATGAAACCAATTTTGAATTGGTTCATTTGGAAAGGGCTACTATGATTATGAGGAAATATTGTTTAGTTGGTTTGTTGGTTAGCTGGTCCTATAAAATGGCTTCATAGCACTCAATAAACTCCTAAATATATTTGTCTGCTGGAAAACGGAAATGTTTTCCCCTCATACCCGATCATGCATCTCTGAACTAGAGTAGTTAATGAATAGCAGCCACAGTGTGAGTGAGTGTGAAGCTCATTTACTGTGTTTGAGGTGTTGAATCAGCTACATGTAATACATAAACGACTTATGCGAACTACTCTTTTTTTAAGCTGTAGTTTAAGGGTTTATTTTCAGTTTGACTTTTTCTGAATCAGCAGCATCAGCAGTTTTTCTGATTTTCTTTGTGTTAGCTGTTACAAGTGAAGCATGTGAGTTTGTGTTTGTATCTCCTTGTCTCTAACCATCAGTGTAAGAAGAAACACACTCTGGTGTGTCCAGACTTCTCTAAGACGGGATCCTGCCCTCGAGGAGCCCGCTGTAAGCTGCAGCACCGCCAACGAGCCAAACGAAGCACCAGCAGCACCTCCACCACCCCAGCCAAGAGAGCCCGAACGAAGGAGCACTCCAAGAGGTCAGGGGAGCATATTGTACCGAGCTCACTCCTAACCGACAAGAATCATCATCTGAAGCCTTTTTGACCTTTTAACATTTTTTCTTCTCTTCTAGGCCCTGCCTGTCTGTCGTCATCCCGCAGGTCTCTCAAGCAGCTCCACAGACGCCCACCGAAGGTCCCCTGGCGCTGCCATCCTTCATCTCCCTCTCCAGCTCCCCAGAGGAGGCAGACGCACCGGACACACTGCTGACTGAGACCTCACAGGTTAAAGGTACCAAAATATTATCAACACACCTAAAGCACTCAGAGTGTCCCAGTGTTTACACAAAACAAAACTCTATGACATGGAAAGACCATAAGAGACCCCCGACCAGAGAAAGTGTCCATGAAGCATTCAAAGTAATTTTTTACAAATACAAAAAACCAATGTGTTTATTTTTTTATACAGTATTTTCTGTCTCATCTAATTGCTGACTTTTTACCCACGTACGTATTATAGTTGTTCACACACTTATTTTGTGATTTTCAGGGATTATAACTGACGTTAGGAAGGCATTCAATTCCACTTTCACATCCAAATAAGCATTTAATTTATTATTTCTGCTCTTGTTGGACTCCACATATCCAGATATGGCAAGTCAAATATTTGGGAAAGACTAAGAAAATGACATTCAGGTTGTGAAACATAGGATGTATCTTAAGATCGATCAATGTATCTTAAAGTGCTGACTGTCCAGAGATGTTTTGTGGAAGGATCGTGTTAGTCATGAAAGCCACAGGATCAGGTCTGAATGAATGAGAAGGGGGGAGTGGTGGTTGGTCTGAGCCGCAGACAGATAATGATGATCAGAGCTTGGCTGTAGAGTGAGTGTGATTATGCTCTGGGGAGGAGTAATAATGCTCAGAGGACAGAGGTAATAATATTTAGGTTTTGGGCTGGACGGAGGCACAGCTGAGCTCTCTGTTGACAGACTTGACAGATAGAGGATTAGGAGAGGCTGCCTTCCCCCCTCCAACTTCCTCCCCCATCCTCCTCCTCCCACCCGGCTTGACCATCCACCTGCTCACACACACACATGCATGCTGGCTGACACTGCAAAGCAACATTCCAGTTTTACCACTCACCACATTACCTAAAATGTTCTAATTTTCTGTCTCATTTGACTGATTTTAAAACAAAATAATTACTATATTTTCACCTGATCCAATGACTAATATGATCACATGATACCACAGGTTAAAATCTGTAAAATTTTGTCTTTAATGTCCTTAAATAAATAAGGTCTGGTCCTCAGGTTTTCTCCAGGGCTCATGAAAATAGGATTGCATTTTCTCTTTGCTAAAGAGGTGGCAGAGGTTGTTTTCATTGACAAACAAAATGAAAAGGTCCCGAGAGACTGCAACTGCTGAGAGACAACAGATCTGTTACATCTGCTTCAGTGGAAAAGCTGAACATGGATCATCAAACTCATCTTGACAGCTTGATCTCTGCAGTTAGTCATTTCTCTGAGATTTGGGTCGATTTTCTTTTGTGCTGAATTCTGCCAATGAGTTGTTTCAGTCATAGCTTCAGTAATTTGAAAGACTAAATCCACTTGTAAAAAAAATACTATAATGTCCTATATTTCATTCTTGACTTAACATATCCAGGGGTTTCCCAAACCTAACCAGCTTCTAGATAAATTATAAAGAGAAAATCTAATATTGATTTGGAGGTGCTGACTCTCATCCCGACCGCTCCTGCGTGTGCTGGATGTCACGGTTGGATGAAGCCAACATAACCACATCATCATCAAAGAGCAAGGACGCAATTCTGTGGTCCTCCAACCGGACACTCTCGTCCCACCGGCTGCATCCTGAGATCCTCTCCATGAAAATCCGAAACAGAATCAGTGACGGGAGACAACCCTGGTGGAGCCAAGCACACACTGAAAACATGTTTGACTCCCTGCCGAGAATCCCGAGCTCTCATTCTGGTTACCTAAGGAATGGATGGCTCGTAGTAATATACCACTCTCCCACAGAACCCCTCACATGACTCCCCATGAGACTCAGTTGTAGGCTCAGTTCTCCAAGTCCAGACTGGATGGGCAAACTCCCATGACCCCTGTAATGAGCTGGACAACAACAGGCCGTGTTGGTTGGGTTCAGGGCTTACTCCAAGTGTTCTTTCCACTGCTCGACAATATCCCTGATACAGCCTGAGCCAAGCCTTGCCTTTTCTGAGTCATCTGACGGTTTGCCAGAACTTCCTTGAGGTCTCAATAGTCTTCCTGGACTCAGGACCCAAGTTTTTGCTTCTGGGAACGTCGCAGCCTGAAACTTCCAGAGGTGAGAGTAAAGGACCTTGTCGACACTGGTGCTCACCTCTATTGACCGAAGTCTCTTCTTCTCAGTCCGGTTTGGTTCCTTTTTCTGTAATGTGTAACATTTCCATAGTCAAACGATATAATAATGGAAACCATATATATATATATATATATATATATATATATATATATATATATATATATATACTAAAAACCAAGGTCTGTCCACTCAACCTGGATTGGGACTCACTCTGCACCTACCATTGTGGCAGTTTCATCATATTCCTGCTGGATGGTGAGAAATCTCATGAACATTGTCACTCTTACTTTTTCAGGAGTTACTTCTTCTTCTCTTTCATGGTTTATATTTAGTCTTCTCTGCTTGTAAACGAGCAGGACTTTTGACCTGACCTGTGTCATCTTGACCTCTGACCTCCCCCCCTCACATACAGTGCTCACAGCCTGCATTTCTAATAATATTGTTGCAGTAGATGTTTTTGCGTGTCCTCATGAGTTTATCTTTGTTTTGGCATTTGTTCTTAGGCCTGCTGTGTATATCCGGTAAGTATGGAAGGACAATTTGCTCACATCCAGATCCTCTAAAGTTAGGTGCAGTAGTGTCTGTCGGGTCCTTGGAAAGTTGTAGACTAACTTTCTAGGACTGCAATACACTTGAAAAAGGAGAGAAATGTCAAAACTGTTGGTGGGGTGTTAAACTTGGAAGATGTTTGCAAAAATACAAAGTACGTAAATAAGTGCATGCAGTTAAGAGCTGACACAACCAGAGGAAGTTTGAGTGGTTGTTAACCAGGAATACTATTTGAAATCAACAGCATTTGGTTTGAATATCCCAAAGAAAGTGAATTACTAATTGCACCCAAGCTCATATAAACCTTACCTTTTAGACATCTTTACTTGAGACACAACCTGACCACTGCATTTTTTATGTCAAGAAAGTGTCTCCTGTCACTGGAGCTTGGGATTGTGGGACGTTGTCCACACTGCTTTATGTCAGGACAGTTAGAAACTCTAACCTGCTGTAGTTGTGAATTCTTTTGGCCACGTACAGTGTGTCTTTGCTCTGTGATGGACTCAATCAACAGAAACTAAACAATGTTGATAATAACAGATCAGTTATTTGAGTCACATGTCAAGCACAAATGCCAAACAGTGTCTGGTTCCAGCTGTGAGGTACTTGCTGCTTTCCGGTCATTGTCTTCGTTGTAAATTGAATATCTTTGTAGTAATTTGAAGATGTCATGTTGAATTCCGGGAACTTTAGACTGACAGACTCTAGGTCAGGTCTCAACCTGGGGTCCTTGAAGGGAGTTCAATGGGGTCCCCAAAAAAAGTCTTTACATCAACGGCCTGGGTTCGATCTCTTTCTCGCCCCCCGTTTCCCATCTGTCTTCAAATAAAGGCACAGAAAAATCCTTCTCAGGCTGAATCCTCGGACTACATCTTCTCAAACGCCTGTGCCCTGAAGTGCATCAGTGACACCAATGAGGTCGAGATCCACTTCTCTTGAGACATACTCACAAACAAACAAACAAACAAACACACACAGGTGAAGCAGTGATCATTTCATCGCCCCCTCCGCCTGCTCCGTCCGGTCGGTTTGTGCTCTTAAGTATTACTAATGACGCTGCACCGCCCAGAGCCTCATTAAAGGTGGAACTCAGCCAAACAAGCTCCTCTTCACTTTGCATAAATTAGCTCAGACGCAATGTATCACTGCCAGACGGCGACCTCACACACACAGACACACACACTTCCTGTGCACACACCTTCATCCATCCCTGTTGTCCCGTTCTCTTCCTCATTTACTCATCAGTTGAGATGTCATCACTCAGCGTTTCAGCGGGATTCAACACACAGTAGATCTGAGTCAGTTACACATGAGCGCTCACACACACACACACCTTGCCTTTTTGTCATTTCATTTCTGCCAATACTCGTCTTTTCATTTAAATTCCCTGTTTTTCTTCCGCAGAGAAAAAACTGCAGATCAAGCCTCGGCTGTGAGACTACAGAATCCAGCAGCCCTGGAAGGAAAAACGCTTATCAGTTATTTCTGTGCTCCAGGTTTGTCCTGACAGGTGTGTCTGTGTCTCTTCCCTCTGCATTTTATCACTCAGGGCCTGAAAGTTTTAATTTTCTATATAAATCTGTTTACATATCAATTTGGGTGTTTGCAATACGGATTTTCTCATCAGGCTTTGTACATTTTAAAAGGACAAATAAAACATGAACTCTTACCGTGTGCCGTTTCTCAGACTCTTTTTGACATGTGAAGTCAGTGCCGTGAGAGTGTTTATAGGCTGCGAGTGTGTTTCTGTTTGGGAGCGGCCGTGTCGTCACATGACCCGAGCGTGTTTGTGAGAGTTTTCACTGGGAAGGTGTTGACAGAAGCAGCAGTGCCCCTCACTTTAAAGCCTGCAGAAGAGACACGAGTGGACTGACTTCATGCTCACCATGCTGCGAGAGTGTGTGTGTGTGTGTGTGTGTGTGTGTGTTGAGAGAATGCATGCACACAGAAATTAGTCCTTCTTTTGTTTTGTATTAAAACTACTATAGTTTTAATTCATACATTGTTAAAGTATACAGTTCATTTAAAAGCACATTATTCTCTCTTCTTTTTCTTCCATTAACAAGAAATAAAATCCTCAGTAATTCATCGTTGGACGGCCTTTTAACTACAGGATATGATCTGTAGTCGACGTGGTCATTTGGTCACTGCAGTTGGAAGACGATACCAGTACCTACCTGTAGCTGACATTACAACAGCACATTCGAGTATTGGTTCTCAAATAGGCTTAGATGTTGATGAGACATGTTTCTGTCTATCAGGTCAGCTAACGACTTCCCTAGAAAAATTCATCCAGTCTGAGACATCATTTGCCTCCCCAACACTGAAGTTTTCAGTGTGGGTGCATTTGAAAACTTTATTTTTTTCATACTATTGCAAAACAAAATTCCTTGAGGGAGGGGGGGTGGACTTAGTGGGAGCTGACTAATAAAGCAATTGTCAAATATTTACCTCCATCCTTCTTTTGTCTTTATTATTATTTATTTCTCTTCATCTCTTCGTATGTGTCTGAGAGGGACACCGGATGCTGGGACGAGAAACTCATCCACCGCTCTGCAGAGTCCAGACCTCTGCTAATACACTCTGTGTGTGTGTGTGTGTGTGTGTGTGTGTGTGTGTGTGTGTGTGTGTGTGTGTGTGTAGTGTGTGTAGTGTGTGTAAGTGAGAGTGTTATTTGTGTGAGTGCAGAGCCTCATATTAACAACATTACCACACTTTCTAACTGAGGCGTTGTGATACACAGGGGGACTGAGTGTGATATCTGTCAGTGATGTTGATTTCCCAGCCTTACGTTCACTCTAATGCATAGAAAAACATGGTTTACGTCGGTCTGATCTGGGATTGTTCAGTTTGTTTTTGTGAATTTGTTTTGGGATATTTTTTGTGAAAGGCAAAGACAATCTAAAAAGTTGAAACTTTTTCTTCCTTCTCTTTTGGTTGGCAAACAGGAGACTTTTCCATAATGGCCACCATCTGGTGTTTCTGCACATAAACTTTATGTACACAAGTTTGAAAAACGAGGACTTTTCATATTTTTGGATTTTTATGTCTTTATTTTATAGCGACAGCTGAAGATATGACAGGAAAGGGAGGGATGGCAGCAAAAGGCCACCGGCTGGAATCGAACCCGGGCCACTGCGGTCAGGACTGAGCTTTGATACGTGGAGCACATGCTCTACCAGCTGAGCTAACTCATTAACAGGAACTATTTCTTGATGAGCAGTTCGTCTACTATTGTTGCCAGATACAGTCTCCGTACAGGCACCATGGCACCAAACCTGGCAACCTCAAGAAATAGTTCCACCACTTAGCTCCCCTAAAACATTCACATTTCTGTTTGTGTAGAGTTCATTTTTGAGCTTTATTTTATTTATTTGTTGAGCGTGTTTCCTCACCTTTGTCCTCACGTCCTCTGTACTAAATGTATTTCCCCGAAATGTTCAACTCTTCCTTTAATGACACTGTTCGTCTGTGGCTACGCCTTGCTAACAGGATCAGCTGTAGTGATACAGGATGAGATCACAGAGGTTCTACAGTGTCAGTACTCGGCTAAACAGTCACATTTTTTCCCAGAAAATCTTAGTTTTCCTTATTCCCACTGCTGTATGGGACTTTAGGGAGTCTCCAGTCTCTCTAGCTTTTAGCAGAGCTCACTTTGAATATTAAAACAGCTTGTGTGTGCGTTTCTAAATGTATCGGCGTTACTGTGAACCCGACCTCAGGCGAAGGAGAGATCAGTCAGTTGATGATTGGAACTTGGAAAACTTGAGTTCATGTACAGATGGTCACATGCTGCCAGTGACACGGTGTTGAATACTTTTTGTGAGGATGGAGATATTTGAATTGTGTGTGTGCGTGTGTGTGTTTGGCTCGATTTTCTCTCAGATGTATTGACAGCGGCGAGCGGAGACGGAGAGCTCGACATGTTTCTCAGAAAAGGCAGGAGACAGGGAGCCATCACTCTTCTCTTCTCACCACACGTTTTTTTTCCCCTTCCTCCTCCTCCTCCTCACCCACGTCGCTCCTCTCCTGCGCTGAAGACGTAAGTGCCTTAGACAGATGTCTGCTGCCTCTTGTCTAAAACCCTCAACGCGAGCTGCTGAGCTCGGCAAACTCTAATTAAGATCAATATTTCAATTTTTAGTAAAAGCGCACGAGACGGAGAGAAGACGGAGGGAGAGAAATCATCTGTCCGCGGAGACTCGCACAGACAAAAAGAAAGGTCAACTGTGATTCTTCACTGTGTGTTGGAGAGTTAATAAGACCTGGATTGCGTGTGTTCGTGGTACATGTGTTGTACGAGGTTTCTCCTCTTGAGCTTTACTTCCTTTGAGGGATCTTCCAGTTTATTACCAGTTGGACCTTATTTTCATAGACTGACTTTACTAATCATCAGTGGGGAAGGTTGTTTGGAAAAGACAAACAGGTCACCACAGATCACATATTGTAAAACTTCAGTTCAAAGCCCGGTCCCATTTACAGGCAGTCATTCTTTTTACTTTTTAGAACAAATGTCCAATATTTAGCGGTTTCTTTCGTCCTCTATGACAGTAAACTGAATATCTTTGGGGTTGTGGAGAATGTCAGTCAGCTTGGGTTTTCATCAACAATGATTGCCCTTTTTCACCATTTTATGGACCAAACAACTGATGGATTAATCGATAATGAAAATAATGGTTAGCTGCAGTCCTAATGTATGCACACAGTTTGTCTTTGCAATGAGGGATTATTAGGATTTCACCTTCAGTTCGACCTCCATTAAAGTGGTTTAGATGATCTGACTGTACTGTTCGTTCACAACCTGTCTGACTGCTCACACACCTTCTGAGTGATGGGCTGATAATAGTTACGACTGATCTGACCAAGTTGTTTCAGTCTGGGTCAGTTGGTGTTGACCGTCGGGAGCTAAACTCATACAGTGTAGAAGGATTCCAGTTGTCTTCTGATCAGGGGCAGAGTGGGACTCGCTTTAAGCTCTGGAGTTAAAGAACAGCGGCCCTCTGGGAGAAATTGGGCAGTTAAGACTGCAGACAATTAAACCATCCTGTACTAGACACAATCGACTGATAAGTGAAAGACAACTAAAAGAAACTTTTCTAAAAAAATCACTGTAACTTGTAATTGGTCTCTGGTTGGTTGCAACGTCAAGACAATCCTGACAAACAACCAACAACTACAAAATGAAAGAAACATGGAGTCAAAACCGCTTTTCCTTTTTATCCTTTGTACGTTTTTAACGGTATGGACGTAAAAATAGGTCTTAAATTGCTTTAATGGTCTTAAAAAGTCTTAAATTTAACCTGAAACCTGCAGAAACTGTGGGTAGAAGTTCTCTCAGCTCAGTCCACAGGCAGATTAACTCACACCCGGAACAGTAGCGGCCCACCACGATTTTGTCCAGAACCTCCTGATCACCACAGAGTAGGGATGCACCTATACCACCTTTTGGACCAAATAATAACAAGCACTTACTTTGGGGTATTTGCTGATACTGAGTACTTAATAATATCGTTACAGTTCTGATGAAAACATGTTTTATGTTCATCAGATGTTCCTCACTTTCTGACTGTGAGAAACTAAATCTTGTTAATGTTGTAAAAGCTGCTTAAAATACCTCCGAACTGCTGACATTGCTTCTCCTCCACCTACCTGCTCAACTAAGGTTAGGCTGCTGTACAGTGGTATCGACAGTACATGAGCTACGTAGGTATGGGACCCGATGCTGGTATCGGTAGTGCATCCCTACCACAGATAAAAGAGTATTCATTTATAACACAGAGCCACAGTCAGCTGAAGTCCACCTCACTCTGCATCTTAACATATTTCTCTCCCCGTTCTGGGTTGACTGCAGTATAAATGAGAGGCTCGTTTTAATGAATGAGCTCTTGTGTTTCAGTAGTCATCGCCTACGAACCGCCCAGTGTGTTGTCTCTATGTACTCGGCTGTGTGTTCCTCTCGGACAGTCAAGACAAAAATCTGTGTATGTTGCTGGAATCATCATGTTGGGTTTGTCCAGTCTTTGACGGTTGCACATACTGTTCGCAATGTCACCCTGTTCCCAGACCTCAGCAATGACTTGGGTGAGTCCCACCGTAAGAAGTGGTAGTCAAAACGACTGCTGCTTCGAGACCAAAAACCTTTTTATCACTCTGGTGAACAAACATGATTTCTATACAAGCGGGGCCTCCTACATGTGGTGAAACTCCTGATTTCTAAAGTAAGCCTCCCTGTTAACTTCAGCGTCCGCGCACATGCGTGCGTGTCACATCCCCACACAATTAAAGCTGATTCCTCCACAGCAGCATTAGTGGCTTAACGGCGGTGACAAAAACCTCCAGGCCTCAGATAACCCTGAGCCACCTCCTGGAGCCGCTCTCTTTGGTCTGGATGCTGGCTACCTTGGCTCAAAGCTCGCCTGGCGGCCGGCTCAAAAGCCCGCCGTCGATCCTCCACCTTGCTGATGTCCGTTTTGCTTAAATCGGAAGAACTGCACTTGCAGCGAAGTCCCAATATGCAAAGGCACAATGAAAACCCTGACTTCAAAAATTTATGTCTCAAGCCCTCGGCCGCAGACACTCCCCTTCCCCTGACAATGAATGGACCACAGCAGATCTTCTTAAGTGTGCCATTTCAATGCGGACTGCTTAGCTTTGCGTTTGAGGGCCAGCTCCTGCTTATTTGATAAAAAAAAAAACCCTCTCCTAATGACTTAGCGCACCTAAACTTAAAATACCTTGATATGATTTCCGTCCCTTCATCTCATACTCTTCTTTTCATCCTCGCCAGCAGATTTGAGGGAAGGTGGGGGGGGCGTATTTCATGGCCATTTCGGACTGGAAGTTAAGCTCAGCAGCTGCGCAAGGTTTTCCGTTCACATCTGACCAAGTTAAACTTACTGCCACCTGTTTTTCCCGCAGATAGGCACTTTATCCCGCAGATAGGCACTTTATCCCGCACATATATCACTCACATATCGGGGGCTGGATGGGACTCTGGGGGGGCTGCCGCTGCTGAAAGGGCTAAACGGGTCAGGTGAGGCGGTGTCCCTGCTCACAGTCCTGCTCACATGATACTATCGACATCCTGCTCAACCGTCCTGATTTCCTTTACCCCCCCCTCTGAAAGCCTCTCCCTGCAGGAAAAAGAGACATATGCGTCCAGGATGGAGAGCCACGCGGCGGGGCTTAATTATCCGTCGATCCGCGGAGATGAGACGGGATGCAATTTGTGGTTAATTGCGAATGAAAACCCTGCAGACCACCGCCGGGACTATCCAATCATACTTAACCCGCGCGCAGCCACACGCGGCCTCCTCGCAGCCTCGCGGAAATGCGCATTGATTTTTGTGGCGGAGGGGGCGCGCGGCCTTCCATCGATCAGTATTGATAGATTGGTAGTTTGTGGTGTCAGAAGCCTCCTCGGGCTTCCTCTGAGAGTAAAGCAGATACTATAAGCTGTTTTTAATTTGGCTTATTTCTGAGAGTTACAGTTTGTATACAGTAAAAGACTTTATACTGCTCTTTCTCTCATTTTTATACATATTTAAGTCTAAAAGTATAATTGTATTAATTTGCTATAACTTTATCCTGTATTATCTGGGTTTCCTCCTCTACATGTGTTCCTCTCACTGTGTGGAAGCACACTGACAGCTACCAGTCATATTCATTTTATTCTTCAGCAGATTTGGATAAATAACTTCAGTTTAACCTCAATTGTTCTTTTTTTAGGGGCCAAAGGTGTAAATTTGATTGCAGTGGTTGGTCACAAAATATCAGCAAACATTACTGCATAAAGAACACTGTGTGTTTCTGTAACCGGCTGCTTTATTGCAGAAATGAAATATTAAATGAGTTGCAAAGACAGAAAAGTTCGTTTGAATATTGTGGCGATTAAAAGTTTAAAAACTCATTTCAGAAAAGATTAAAATGTCTTCATGATGCAGAAGATCATTACAAAGTCTCTAAGAGTCTAAACTATATTCTCCTTTAAGTCCCTATAAGGTGATAAATGTGTAAATTAACAACCTGGAAGATATTTTAATCCCATGTGAAATCCAGCCGCAGCCTGACAGCCTGATTACAGAACTGACACACAGTTTGGAAACGGTGAAAACTGTTCCTCTGTTCCGAGTAAACATTTTTTTCTCTGGGAAACCAGCGGAGCTCTCGTCTTACTCCGCTCCGCCGTGCAGTAGCACCTGCTCGGTCACTAGAGGGGGGGATCTGCTGCACCTGTTCTCCCTGCGCGCTTCGCTCGCTTCCGGCTGCGCTCGGCTCCGCTCGGCCGGAGTGGAGGGCTCTGCTGTGGGAGAATGCAAATGCACTGCTGTGATCTCCTCCCATTGGCCCGTCACACCTCTGTGTGGGAGGGTCGGGGTGGTGGGGGGGAGGCACGCTGTCTTTATAAGAGCGGATTGCCTTCCAGCGCCTCAGTGACACTGCGTGGTTGCACCGTGGAGCTCTTAGAAACAGTTAGAGGGCCTTTAGAGAGAAAAGCAACTGGAATTGATCACCTCTTGCATAATAATACACACACAGTCAACACGTAAGGTCAGCAGCGCGCCCCGGTGAGGGGGGACAGGACCGTGGGGACCGAAGCTGTCAGTAATCCGCTGCTTGCATCAAATATCTGGACTGACCACAACACCAGGGGACCAGACTCTCCTGTCCCTCCCAGCAGGAGCACTACCTGCAGCTCCAGACTAACCTCTGATGCATCTGAACTTTCAAAACTTCTGCACGTGCCATTCCATTTTGGATTCCCGGGGACCTTTTTGGCACACTTTTACGCACGCCTGCGCGTCCGCCCTGTGACTGTCACACACCGTCCGAGCTGATTGTGTGAGAAACTTTGTATCCGGGCCATGCTGCAGTGACTCCAGCCCGCTGCCTGGGACTTCATGATCAAGTTGTAAACAGCGGGAGGCGAAGAAGGATGCTTGGAAAATATTTATAACGCACCGAGAGGAGGAGACGAAACCTTTTCGTGTTACTTGATCGAGCAGAACCGAGGGGACAGTAAATCACAAGGAGGCAAGTAGGCTGCAGAGGTGAAGCGAGGACAAGACAGGTTGGTGTCTCCAAATTCACCGGGCTCGAGTTTCAGCCGCCCCGGGGGCTCCTGGTATTAAAGCGTGCATTTGACCTGGGATAAGTTGTCAACAAGAGCAGCGAGCGGAGGCGAACTGGCAGGTGTACAAGTTCATTTACATGCATACGTATATTCACGCCACTATATATAGAAGTTGTCTTAGGGACGAGCAGCCTTAAAAAGTTTCTCCACCCACCCGCCGGCCCTGCAGCAGCCCCACGCACCGGGCGTGTGCGTGTGTCTATATATACACCACACAGGCTTTTATTCCTCTCCGCAATCTGTATCCGAGAGGGCTGCCCGCCGTCGGTTTGGCTGTGAGGGCAGGAGTCGTCGCATGGACTGAAATGGCCACCGACCTCGCCATGAGCGCAGAGCTGCCCAACAGCCCTCTGGCCATCGAGTACGTCAACGACTTTGACCTGATGAAGTTTGAGGTGAAGAAGGAGCCGCCGGAGGCCGACCGCTACTGCCACCGCCTCCCGTCGGGCTCTCTGTCCTCCACCCCGATCAGCACACCCTGCTCCTCCGTGCCTTCCTCGCCGAGCTTCTGCGCCCCGAGCCCGGGCGCGCAGCCCAACCAGAGCCTCACCAGCGGGGTCAACAGCAGCGGCAGCAGCAACAACAGCAGCGGCAACAACAATCACAGCAACGCGGGCAAGCCTCAGCTGGAGGACCTGTACTGGATCCCCAGCTACCAGCACCACATCAACCCCGAGGCGCTCAACCTGACCCCGGAGGACGCGGTGGAGGCCCTCATCGGTAACGCGCACCACCATCACCACCACCACCAGGCCTACGAGGGCTTCCGCGGGCAGCAGTACGTCGGGGAGGACCTGTCCACGGCCTCGGCGGGCCACCATCACCAGGGCCATCACCACCACCATCACCACCACCACGGCCACCACGCCCGCCTGGAGGACCGCTTCTCGGACGAGCAGCTGGTCAGCATGACGGTGCGGGAGCTGAACCGGCAGCTGCGGGGCTTCAGCAAGGAGGAGGTGATCCGCCTGAAGCAGAAGAGACGCACCCTGAAGAACCGCGGCTACGCGCAGTCCTGCCGCTTCAAACGCGTGCAGCAGAGGCACATGCTGGAGACCGAGAAGTGCACCCTGCAGAGCCAGGTGGAGCAGCTGAAGCAGGACGTGGCGCGCCTCGCCAAGGAGAGGGATCTTTACAAGGAGAAGTACGAGAAGCTGGCCAGCCGGACCTACAATGCCGGCGGACCCGCGAACACGAGAGATCCGTCCGGGAAACAGGCCAACACCGAGTTCTTCATGTGAGAGACTGACTGTAGCATAGACTCTGAGTTACACCCCCCCACCCCCACCTAAACATCCTTGTTACATTAATTTATATTTTTCTGCGTTTGTGTTTTGTTTACAGTTATTCCCTCGACAGAAAGACAAGTAAACAAACAAACATTAGATGCGCTTTTTGAGTCTTAAAGATGTTTCGGCTAAACTTCTGTAAGCTCACTGCGACCTGTCAGCTGAGCACATGGGATCACTTAGCCTGGAGACTTCTCTGTGGTTGCTCAGAGGTCTTATTGAACCAATCTCACAGTTAACGTTCACTGTCTTAATTCAGAGGTGATTTTGTCTTAAACCTGGGGGGGGGGGAGTGACTGAAACAGAAGCAATACGCCGCCTCTCTCATGGCTCCAGAAAGCTCTACAGACTGTGTGTGAGAGAGTGAGGCGGTCCGGGATGCAGAGAAGAGACCTTTCAATATTGCAAGTCTATAGTTTCCCATCCCTATTTGCAACCCTGCATGCAGGACATGTATGGTAACCTCCAGTCATCTTCCCAGAATCCTTCCACATGTATGGAAAGCATGGCCCATGGTTCTCTCCTCCTCTAACGCTTCTCCTCCTCCTCCTCCTCTCTCTCCATCCTCCTCTGCCATCAGTAAAGGCCTGGGTTTGCAAAAAGCCACAAAAATGTTCTCCCACCCTCCTCCCCTTCTCCTCCACCCACCCCCAACATAAAGAGAGGTGCAAGGACTGCGGACAAAAATGCAACAATCTGCTATACTGCGAAACATGGATGCGTCTTTAACTGCTATTTTCAATCAATTTTTCTATTGTTTTAAAAGGAAAAGAAAAACGACAAAAAGAGATTAACTGAGCCAGATTTTAGACTGTATTTATTTCCACCTGTACATAATGTGTAGAGAAAAACAGTTAACTGTGTTATTTTACCTTCTCTCTTTTTAAAGAAAAACTGCTTTTGTTGCTTGGATTATTCGACATGTCTTAATACAAATGTTTGTATGTTACAGCATGCAAATCGTCTATGGTATCCTCCTCCTAACTGAACATGTGTAATGTCAAAGGCGAGCCTATACTGCACTAAGAAGAGATCAAACTGGACAAACGTTTTGTTTTCTACTAATAGGACCTTTGATCTGTTACTCTCTGAGAACCTGGATGTAAATTAGATGGGGGGTGGAAGCCTCATTCATTAGATGGACAAGGACTGCATTCGCTGCTAAAACTCTATGCACCAACCTGATGATTAAAATGATTTAGTTTAATGGGTTTATTTTTCCTTTTTTTGGTTTTTTACTTTGAATATTTGTAGACGAAATTTTCTAGGGCCTGCGGGTTTATTCTGCAGCCCGGTGTCTTAATGAGGTCTTGTGTCTGATAGGAGGATGCTTTGATTGTTTGAAAAGAGGAAGACTTTGGCCGCTGGTAGAGAGCTTACTGTTCTTGGAGTAACTCGATGCATTATTCTGTCAACAAGAAATCCCTGGTTCGTGTGTTTTCTGCTGCCTAGATATATGTGCAATATTGTGCAGAAGTGTCCCGATGCTGAGCCTACCTGTTGGGGGGTGGTGGGGAGGGGAGGGGGGGCGAGGAGTTGCAGGAAGAGAGGCTGGATTCGGATCAAACCGCCTCAGAAAAATAACAAATACATGCGAAAATAAATGTTATTTTTATTTGAATGCTCCCAAAAAAATGTGCGACCTTTTCAGCCAAAAGAACAGAAAAAGGAATATTGGAAATGAATCTCTGCAAACAATTTCCCTTCAGTAACTTTCTTTGTTTAAATTCGATTTATTTTTTGGAGGGGGGGGTTAATAAAACCTCAAATTTTCGTCATTTTTCCTGCAGCAAGTGCAGTCTAAAAAAATAAATCCTAATTCGATGTGAAAGGAGTCTGCGGTGGGGGAGAAAGGGGGGAGATAAAAAAGGAAAAGCCAACTTCTGCACAGTGCTGTAAATGTATATCTGTACATATAATTTCTATATTTATTCAATTAACGTGTCAACAAGTGAAAAACCTACAAAGTGGAACGTTGTTGAGAATCTTGTTTTCATAATGTTTAATAAAAAGTTCTGTCCCAAAACCTGTCGGACTGCTGCCGCCCTCATTGCTACAGGAACACCGCTTTTATTCTGAAAATAACTAACTAACAAACAAAAAAGGCTTCCTGCTCCTCAATAATTGAAGCTTTTGGTTTTATGTAAGAATGTCATACATTGGGATGTTGCTTCTTATTTTAGGCCAGCTGAGTCTCCTCGCTGCTGAACGAATGCAGGGAATAAAAAACAGAAGCCCGTTAAATAGATTTAAATCCATAATATTCCCAAAAGATTGATTCTAATAGAGCCAGAAAATAATGATGTTCATATTTGTGAAAGAAAGAAGAAAATCTAAAGGAGGAAGCAGTTAGAGTTTTTACGTTTTATAAAATAAAAATATGTATAAAGTGTTATAATATAATAAACTCATAAATGTGTCCAATTAATTTGATTTATTAACGATAATTGGTATTATATAATGAGCAGTAAAGACAGTACGAGAGTGTCAAAAATCACATTGAATCTCTATTATTGTTAGTACTATAATTATTATTGTTATTAGTAGTATTATTATTATTGTTGTTATTTTTATTAAAGGCAGCGCAAAAAAAAAAATTAAAATATTTTAAATACTTTATTTGAGCCTTAATTGGCGCTTTTTAATTTAATTTGGGTTTTTTATTCTCTGATATCTAACCGAGGAGCGCGCGGCTCAGAAGTTAAAGGGCAGTTTGTGGATTTGCTTTTTGTACCGGACTCATCCGGTGTGGACGCTGCTCTGATGTCCGTGAACATCACACCAGATTTCTAGTCTGTGTAAATGTGTGTGTGTGTGTGTGTGTGTGTGTGTGTGTGTGTGGGAGGCGGACACAGCCACCCTCCTCCTCAGCTCCGCCGCCCCGGCTTCGGCCGACTGTCAGCGGGCCTCAGTGCGCCCATCAGCCGGTGATGGATGGGCGAAGCCGGCCTGCTCTCCGCCTCCGCCGAACAACGACGAGCCGAACTCTTCCTCACTCACTGAACTCTTCCTCACTCGCTGTATGTTTGGGTGTTTGACGTCCATAGGGCAGCTTCACATAATGTCCACTGTGTGCGCGCGCTCCTGCACGCGCCCTAGGCTGCATTAAGTGGTCTCTCCTCCTCCTCCTCCTCCTCCTCTCAGGGTGGAAGCGGCCCGGGTTGAGACAGATGCCTCCCCGCCTTGGTGCTGATGTGACACCGCCGTCAGGTTCGGTGGGTGGCGGCTCACTTCAAACACATATCATAACTCACCGTGTGTGTGTGTGTGTGTGTGTGTGTGTGTGTGTGTGTGTGTGTGTGTGTGTGTGTGTGTGTGTGTGTGTGTGTGTGTGTGTGTGTGTGTTTGCAGCTGTGTGTAAAGTTGAGTCAACTTTAAAGTCCTTTATTTTCCCAGCAGGACGGCAGTTACAGAAATGTGTAGAGTTCAAATATAAAAATGAGTGTTTCTTCTTGCAGGCTGTGAGATGAGCTCAGTATAGAAACCACACAACTGGCACATTTAATAGTTTTATTTGTTTAAAGAGTGATTGTGTATGTGTGAGTGAAAGAAACAAACACATGTATTTTAGTTCTTTTCCTTTTTCTAATTATTGATTATTTAAATTTTCCATCTTCCATCCTTGTAACATTTCATTTTAAACACACATTTTGTCACTTCCGTTCAGCTCTTCCTTTTATACCTGTATATAACGGACCTCTGCATACGTGTGTAGATTTGTTGTTGTGCTGTCCATAGCAACACAGGACATGAACACACATCCTCTCACCGCGTGCTGTCACTATCCGTCTGTATGTTTCTGTTCACCAACCTAAAATAACTGATTCAATTACTGAGTGATGAAATCTTTTGGGGGGGAAAAAACACACAGCTCTCACCTCAGTTCAAATTTTAATTTTCTCTTAATATCCCTTTCTTTCTCTCCCCTCTTTCAGCCTCTCCATCACTCTCCTCCTCTTCCTGTTTTTGCTGACTCAGAGGAAACGTTGAGCAGTGTGACAGCCATCAGCTCACTGAGAGTCAGAGAGAGAATGTGTGTGTGTGCTTGTACACACACACACACACACACACAGATTGAGATGGTTTGCAGCTGAATGAGGGGAACAGGCATGTACTGTGTGTGTGTGTGTTTATGTGTGTGTGTGACAGAGAGAGAGAGAGAGAGAGAGATCGCCATGACTACACTGTGAGGCTTTTCTTTCCATAAATCAGGGCAGAGTCCATCCGAGCTGCATCTGAGAAACAAAACAAGTGAAGCAGTGAGAGGGATGGAGAGAGAGAGACAGAGAGAGAGAAAGAGAGAGGGAGGATAACATACAGAGAGAGAGAGGGAGATAGAGAGAGGTGCAGTGTGTCTCTGGCGTCTAGAGCTGCTGCTGCCGAGATTCAACACAGTCAGCGTCTCTTCGGCTCAGCTTACCTACAGTATACCCACCTCACACACACACACACACACACACACACACACACCATAAACAGACAGTCCAGACAAACAGTGTGGAAGCAGCTGATAAATTCACATCCTTTTAATAAGACTGATAACAACCACAGCCTCCACCTCCTTTACCTGTTGTTGTTGTTGTTGTTGTTGTTGTTGTTGTTGTTGTTGTTGTTGTTGTTGTTGTTGTTGTTGTTGTTGTTGTTGTTGTTGTCGTCAAGGTGTCACCGACCGGGTAAAGCAGGCCCCTGGACCCAGGAACTCATGGGAACCCCAAAAAGCTCAGCTCCACTTTGTGACAATTAGGGAATTTGTTCCAAGTCAGGTCTCATATTATTACCTCTGTCGTGGCCCTGGAATCTGTTCTATAATAACTATAATAATAAAGTTACATTGTGCTCACGTGATGCGTGTTCTTAAATATAGGCCAGTTGTGTTTAATCAAATCACTGCACACTGACGGACACACAGACCAGAAACCAGTGGTAAAGCATTGCAGCACAGACGTATTGGTTTGTTTCTGGGTAAATAATGAGGTGTGTTTAAAGAGTCAGTCAGTACATTATACGTACAGCCACTTTATTACACTGTCAGTTGATTCTGGTTCCAGTCTATTAGGGTCCACTGCAACTAACGTTCTTTACCTTTATCCAGAGAAAGTCACATAATGCTGCCCTGCAGATCTGAAAGGAATCTGTTTTCATTCGTTTAGGGGTCGTTGTAACTGATGATAATATTGATATTTTCTGAGATGATTATCGTACCGTAAAAACCTCATACTGTCCAGCTAGTAGTCTGCAGTCTGCAGGTGTAATTTGTAAAGATACTGAGAGATTGAGAGCACTGAGAGTAGTAGTAATAAGATAGAGGTTTATAGGATTGATGCCCGCCTGTCACTCTCCACAAGTTGGACTCTGGACCACCGTTTTGGCCGCCACTGTCACCGTTTTCCATGTGGGCTTGAATAAAAAAGAGAAACCTCAGGGATTACATAGACGGTATAGACAGTAAAATCAGAGTTTTGCTGACCGCCAGATGTAAATCTGGGCATCACAGCTGAAACGGGTCTGCTCTAATTGGACTACTCGCACTACATGCACAGACGGAGTTAGAGGTGGTCAGCAGGGGCGGATCTAGAGGAATATTCATGGGTTGTCCAGATGGTGGCAGAAATATCTACTGATTAATCACAAACACATAATACATAATATTTTTTGCCGAATGAAGATATTTGAATGGAAAAACATCATTGTGGCACATTAATAAATAATAATATGTAAATAATTGTTTTATGTCTAATTCTAAAGACATTTTTCCAAATAAAAGTCTTTTTTCATTGAACTTCTCACTGATTCTAAAATGAGGCCATAACAGATCAATAAATTAGATGTTAATTTATGTCTTTTAACACATTATTTAAAAAATGTATCTAAATTTGTTAAATTTGACAGCATCTGACACCAAACTGGGCACTTTTTAAAGATGGCCGCCACCACCACCTTTAGATCTGCCCCTAGTGGTCAATCGGGGCCCAACAGCAGATTTTTGCCCCAGGTTCCTCTAGCTGGTTAGTCCGGCCATGGATGATGTTGTTCTCACTCAGCTTTTATTCAGATGATCAAAACTGTACATTCTCATTTAACAGCAGAAGGTGGAAGCAATTGATGCTTTTATTTTGAAGAGTTGGGGCCTGGTGCCATTCAGACCTTCTCATTTAGCAGAAACCCACGCGGCTCCATACAGTGGAGGTGTTCTCGCGCTCCAGTTAGGCCCGCTCCCCTGGGACGGGTTCGGCTTCAAAAAGTTGTCACCCTGCGCAAAATGTAATCGACATTTTTGATAAATCACCCGCGTGCTGTTAACGCTCACGGGGTATTAATAATTATTACTCCTGATCTGGTGATTGAGTTAGTGACCCGGGGCCAGGAGCCCCCCTCAGAGCGGGAGAACCAGGGGGCCACCGTACCGTCCCGAGCTGGTCCACCCCCCCCCCTGCCTGACGCACCCAGGAAAGCAATTTGGCACCGGTGGCGCCGTACTGCTGCTGCGACCCCTGAGCACATGCCCTGCCTCCCCACCAGCTCCACACACACACACACACACACACACACACACACACACACACACACACACACACACTCTGACACGTCGCATGCTGAGTAGACAAATTCAAACATGCTATCACAGGAGAAAATATGCCCAAACAGCAAATCTAACCTTGTCCCGTGCTTTGAAAATACAGTAATAAACAAACCTAACCGGCAAACAAACAAATAAATGAGAGCGGCGGGATGATGTGCTGATCTCTAAACAAGGAGGAGGAGGCGGGGTGGGGGTGTGAATCACAGAAAATGGGCTATGTTTGACCTGAAAGAAGGCAAAATGTGCCATAAAGATAAAACTGCCTCCAGATATTCTCTTCAAAGTATTCGAGCAGAATAACTGTTATCAAAGTAATTAGCAATATCACAAATAACTGTGGAGTTATAATTCTGTATTTATTGTGCTGCAGATTGTTTTGGGGCTTTCTGTGTCTTCTTTATGCTCAGTAGCAGTTTTAGCTCATTATTTGTTGCCAGGAATTCACTTAAAGAGAATTTCCTTCGTGTTATTTTATTTCCTGTTGATGGCGGTCACAAGGCGATTTACTGAGTCAACCTTTTAACGAGGGGTCGAGTTCCTGCTGAATCCCTCAAACCACCACTATCACTTCCATTCATGTTTCACTTCCCTGTGTGTGTGTGTGTGTGTGTGTGTGTGTGTGTGTGTGTGTGTGTGTGTGTGTGTGTGTGTGTGTGTGTGTGTGTGTGTGTGTGTGTGTGTGTGATTCAGCATTTTGTCTGAATCAACCAGTCATTATTTCTCAAGTGTCTTTCATTCTTACTGTGTCACAGGTCACACGGGCCTTTTTGTGTTGATAATAGTCGTTGGTTTGTGGCTGCGGTTTGTGGGCAGGAGGATCTCACACACACACACACACACACACACACACACACACACACACATTTATACACACAGTGGTGAAGGTGCACACACATGCTGTTGACCAGATGAGTCTGTGCAGTAATGCAGTGGAGAGGACTGTCCTCAGTGGCAGTGGAGGGTCAATCGGCAATCAATTATTCCACTCAGCCTGGCCTGCAGCCATACCACAGACTCACTTCCTGCACCAAACACACACACACACACACACACACACACACACACACACACACACACACAAAGACACACTCACATTCCTTCAGTCTCCAGTTCACGCTTATCCCTAAAAACCCACATATCTTTATATTTTACTATGTAAAGTGTTAAAAAACCTATGTAACATTACTACAAATTTGTATTTCCATCTACTTAGTTAGTTAAGTTTGTTTGGGCCCAGGTTTTTAGAGGGTTAGGGTTTGGTTTAATTGGTAAAACAGATTGGAATTTCCCTTGAGACTGAGCTTAAATGCTGAAATAAGATCATACATTTTTACACCATGACTGAAGTTCATCTTCAAATGTTTTTTGTTGTTATTGTTGTTTCGTATTAACCTTCTGGTTGTCACTAATTCTGATTCCCATTCACATCCGTCCCAGGCATCGTTATATGGTACGACAGTGTTCTTAAGCACATAACTTCTGCATGTCGCCTCCTTAAAGACTTTCCTTGTTTTTCCACTTAACTTTAAAACGCTCTCTGGACTCTCAGATCAGTATCCATTCACTCAGTGCTATTCTCAGTCTGTCCCTTACTCTCAGCAGGACTGTATAAATGTCACACTACATGAAGCCGGACCAGATTTTAAACACAATCGTGTCACATTTGAACGCCGAAGCTGTTTTTCTCTCTGACTGAGTCCTCTTCAGTCCTGAGGGTGGATCTCTCACAGACCACGCCGCCCGCTGTCATGTCACCCTCTACACCCGCAAAATGCCGCGCAGGCACTCACGGTGGCAAAGACGGTGCAGCTGCAGAGCCGAAGTGACTGAGGTGTCACTGAGCCTGACACACACACTCAGGACCTGGACCCAGAGGCAGACACACACTGTCCGGACTGATGCACATCTAAAAGGTAGCTTCCCCCCAGACGGAGGGACAGTGTGTGTGTGTCTCTGCGTACTGTTTGTTAACTGGGTTCTGTCATGTTTGCCAGGCAGGAGGACGCTCAGGCAGGAGCGGGGACAGACTCTGGACAGACAATGAAAAAGGAACTCCTCCTTCGCATGATACTCTTTCAGAACAAGGTCTGCTGATATGTTTATAGGTAGCAGACACTTCACAGGTAGCTAGACCTGGATTAGTTGATTTGCAGGTCAGACAATATCTAGGTGAAATCAGGGTGGAACTGTTTATTGAGTTCATGTTTGCCAGGGGTCGTAATTTATAGAATCACACTTTAAATGACTTATTTTGAAGGAGACACAGTTTTCCTCATGTGGTCTGTCTATTTTAATTTTACACAATAATCAAATTAACTGGTTTCCTAAAATATTAATAATTGTTTATTCCCAGGGACCTCAGTTTGTTTATATCTTTTCATCTCTCAACCCTAATCAGAGACTGACATATCCACCCTGTAACCTGTATGACATAGTTTTCAGGCCCTGCGCTAGATATAAGGATATCTCTTCTTTTCTGTACAGCTGTGTCAATCTAATTTGTGACAACTCTTCTGTCGCCTCACGCACAGGGAATGACATTCTCATTCTTAAAGTTAGGGTCAGTCAATCTGGATAAAGAGAGTTGATTGTTCAATGCAAAGAGTCTGTATTTGACAACTTGGGAGCACGAACGCCACCGGTTGTTATTGTGTGGCTTCCCATTTACCATAACCCAAAGTGTTGGTATTTGACGACCTGGGAATGAGAACTTTCTCCAGAATGACTGGCCCACCTTTAATCCCTCCAACAAGCTCTATCATTGAGGACCTGACCTATTTGGATCGCCGAAAAAGAGATATAAACAGCAAATCAGAGATCTGGAGAGATTACTTTAACTGCTCGCTATTCAGGAAAACATAGACATGGTTTGTTTTAACCATTGAACAAATCTCCAATGCTGACGTTTTCAGGATCAGTAATAGTTCCACATGTGTTGGTAGAAGTTTGGTAACTCCAAAAAGTTTTCCTCAATTAGATTTAGAATAAGAGCGAGAAAGAGAAAGCGTCTAAATTCAATCACTGCGCGTCTGACAGACTGTCGGAGTGACAGAAAGCGACGGTACAACGTCCTCTTTCTTCTGCGATGTAACGTAAACTGGGGTACACTCAAAGCCAAAAGCATGTCCTCATTTAGCCTGTTTAATACCGAGCAGAGGAACCATTCTGCGGGAAGACGAAGACGAGGAGAAATAAACAGAATGAAGAAGTGTTTGTGGTGAAGGAGTGCAGACTCAGCGCTGCCGCCGGCGTGCGGAGGAGACGGAGACAGAGTGCTGAAACTGTCATGGCAGCCCTCGCTCGGTGACAGAGAAGTGTGAGCCGTCACAGAGTAGACGAGGAGGAGAAGAAGCAAAGGAGGTAGAAACAGAGAGAAACTAAAGGGAGTTAGGGAAAGAGAGGAGCTACTTGTCTGACATGTTGCCTTTTCATTTAGAGGTATTTTTTGTGGTGAGAGATGTTGGCAGTTTGGGGCCAGCTGTTCTATTCTTTCTGTCTCGTGGTCTTTTCTCTAACTGATAATGTTCTCTACCTTCACTGCTGCTGTTGTTGTGAGAGTTGTTGCTGTTGTTACCGACGTTATTGTTCTGTTCTGGTTTCTTAGTTAAAATCAAGAATTTAGTTAGTTCAGGTTCTTTGTCACTCTTTAGTCCAATGAATACATTTCAAATGTGAGAGCCAAATAGATTAATGGAAATATTTATTTTAGGCTCCCTTTTTAATTTCCTTAATATCTAACACACAAGGGGGAGGCAGAAATGTGTCCTTCAAGGACAACTTCACTGACATTCTCTGGACAGTTTAAGTCTGCCACGGTGTACATACAACATATCCACATCTGGGAAGTAGGTGCAACTGAACAAGGTGTGGTATGAAAATTTACTTTTCAATAGCTTCAGTACAATATTTGCCATGAAATATGTCGAGGGGAACCTTTGATATATTTCCTCATGGTGAAATACAGTCCTATAAATGCTATAGAAACCAGCTATTTCCATTGACTGTCTACGTAAGCAGTCGTGCAATGCATTCTGGGAGCACTGTGGTGCGTTTTGAGAGATGGGACTTCACGTTGGCTGCCCCTTATTTCCGTAAAGTTAAGGTCTAAGCTACTTCGAAACCTAAAATCAGGGGGGTTCGGCAGGTCAACTCGCAAAGTCGATGTGGATGTAACGTGAAGACCGTTTCGGGAACTGCATGAATTATTTCTCACCTCAAATGTTTCCAAACGAGCCACCATGTTGGTCCGGTCTGAAAGCCGGGAGCGGATTGGTCAACAAGGTAAATGGACTTATACAGTGCCTTCATAGTCTTCTCCTCTGAGTGCTTTATGTTACAATCCCCCATTCACACACTGATGGCACAGTATCAGGAGCAATTTGGGGTTAAAAGAAACTTTGACGTGCAGAGGGAGGAGTCGGGGATCAAATCACCAACACTCTGATTATTGGACAACCCACTTAACTTCCAGCCACGGCTGACTAAAGCATCTAATGCCCTTAACGTCTAATAATGCCCCTGTGGAAACTTACCATTACCCTCTTGTTCTTGAGCTTTTGCCTGTATCACAATATTATCACGAGTATGTCAAGTTTGCTCAGTTGCCATGGAAATGTAGATGTTCTTACTTGCCATGACTCCACGAGGCCTTTTCCATCAACAGGGAACCGGCTCCGTTCTGGTTCAGCCACCTGGTTTCGAACCGTTCTAAACATTTCTACTGAAAATCTTTTTTAATTGGTACTGAACCCAAAAAGTTGGTTTTCCTTTGGAACCAAAGTTGGCGTGTCAAATTCTGCAGGTGGTTGGTTGGTTGCGCAGTGCCCTTTGTTGATGGCACATCCTTCATTACAATGGTTCTGCTCCACACTGGCGGAAATGCTGGCTGGATCACTAGATAGCACCAATGGTTCATGAACCAGAGCTAATTTGGTGGAAAAACACTAAGGGTTGACTTTAAAATTGAACCTGATAGTTCATTCACTTTTCAACCAATTCAAGCCCATTTTCAATAGACACACTGGTCATTTTTCACATGGAAATCACCAGAAACTGTTTACATGGCTGGGCTGTCATCATCTGTTTTAACAGTGGTTATGTCTCTGCTGTGTGAAATCCTCGCATTGAGTCAGGAATAATTTTTTCAAGCCACACAGGAGCTAATCTCGTGTGCAGTTGTGTGCTAAGAAGTATCAATATTCTGCAGATAACTGAACGGAGAGACAGAGAGGAGGAAGTGAGCAGATAATCTCTCGGGGTATCATCTTGTGGTGTAGGAGACTTAATCTAGATACCCTCATCAGGACCTCACTGTGTCTTCATGTTGACTCGACCACCTGTATAATTCTCTGTGGTGTAGATCAGCAATCGAGCGTGGCGACATTCACACGCAATCAGGCTGATGAGCGGTTGGACACACATTACCGCCCCCCCCTGCTCCATCAGCCAGCAGGTCTCAGTCAGATAGGCCTCCATGAATAAGTCATCCCCCCACAGTCCACTCACCTGCGCCTGTTTACACGGATTAAATTTGCATGGCCTTTATTAAGATTTAAGGACGGACGCCAGGTTAACATCAAAAACAAAAACAAGCTTTTATTTTGGCGAAATCCATGGTGCGTCCGTCTGGTGTGAGTGGATTGTTTACAGGTTAGTGCTGAAGTGATGTTTCGTTGAAAAGCTCTGACGGGGCAGAACTACAGTCTGGGTGGAGTTCAGTGCTTCAAAGAAGTCACACTGCATTGTAAGTATTTGGGTAAAATGATCTGTTTTCCATTCACTTGTACACTTTCACTTCTCAGATTCTGCCTAAAGGGGAAGTCATTAAGCACATTTACTCAAACAGAAAAGAAAATAGTTCCCTCATGGCAGCGACTGTGAGAACTCTCCTGTTTTTATTGACCATCCAAAAGATGCAGCTAGATGTTTCCGATCCTTGCCAAGCCTGCGATTTGATTCATTCACTCCCAAAAAAAGTGTTCCCTGTGAAGATAATCCAACCAATGATTACATTTTTCATCACAACTTAATTGGGAAAACTGTTAAACAATCTTTCTAGGAGGTCAGTTGATGAAAAATCATGGTATTTAAATTTATAAATGAAAATATCTCGATAAGAAGAGCATTAACTACAGGCCACAGGCTGTCTATCGTTTTTCATCATTCCCTACTTTTCTTCTTTCCTTCCTTGATTACTTAATTCCTAAATTCTGACGTTCTTTCTATGCACTGTCCTTCCTTCCTTCTTTCTTTCATTCTTTAGTGCTCCAAAAGCATTAAAAAACTCCCCAATCTGGACATACTGCATGACACATACCCAACAGTGAAATCAAACTCTAAAGAATACCTTTACTTTGGATTCATGAGCACATTTTACTGCTATGACTTTTACTTTAAGCGGCTACAAGGAACTTTCATTTTGTGCTGACTGTGGCGGCCCCGTGGACAAAAGTGGTAATGTTTCTACCTTTCAAGGAGAATCCGACCCACTCCAATCCGGTGGCAGGCATAATAACATTCTCGATGATGGTCTTGTTTATTCAGGTTATCAAGAGGCATCGATATTTAATTCTGACTGTTTCATAACCAGTTAAAAGGGCTCTTACTTTTAATTTTCTGGTATTACCTCACAATGGTGTTAGTTTTTAGGAGTAAAAGATTAGAATACTTTCTCCACCACTGGATTCTGTTGACTTTGCCCACGGAGCAGAAGGACGAGTCACATCTGCAGCCTGTCAGGTTGAGCTGGGCTGAAGTTGAGGTTGAAATGTCACGTCTCTCATTAGCGAAATGTCCCAGAGTGCGTCTCCGAGTCCTCTGAACGATGGAGCAGTGGTGCGTTTGGTTAAAACCTCAGGATTTGCGTCCGGAGTAGAGGGGAAGTGGAGATTCATCAAACCTGTCAGGAGGGGAGCGGGTGGGAATCCCCCCTGGAGAGGGAGCTCACCCTGGTCCTGATGAGACAGATTCATCTTCCATATCCTGTCAGACCATCGGACCACCATGGTTTTGTACAGAGAACGAGGAATGAGTGACAGCTGTGGGAAATCTAGAGTGAAAAATGAAGGGGTGGACAGAGGGGCGGAGCGTGCAGGGCTGTGGAGAGGGCGACCAACAGAAGGGTTAACAAAGTCGCTAATTGGGAAGGGTGGGAGGACAATATTTGTAGTGGAGAATATAGTATAAAGTATACTTTAAAGCTGCAGTAGGTAACCTTTATAAAATTAACTTTTTGTCATATTTCCTGACACTTTCACTGTATTCTGACAGCGGAACATAAGACAGATCATCTGTGAAAAAATCAGGTTCCTCTGCCTCCTCCTAGTGCTCCTAATGGCAGTTGTAAGAACCTGAACGAAAACAACCAATCAGAGTTGAGAAAGATAGTTTTTTGTTGAGTCTCATATATAGGTATAGGTAGTAATATGGACTATGGAATATACTACACTACAGTATACAGCTACTGTGTTAGAAACAAACACTAATGAAATCCGTCAGCTGATTTAAATCAGTGGAACAGGCAAAATCAAACCCGTATATGTCATCTGGATCCCATCAGGCAGAGAAATGACACTCAATTATGACACTCAACATGTGAATTATGCCCATTTGTTACAATAATTAAACACATCTCTCAGTTCATGTTCATATTTCATCTTCCCACAGGAGGGACCTGTTGAAAGAGAGACAGACTGAGGGCATCCTGTTGTCTCAGTGGTCTAAATGTGTATTCAGGCTGAACACAAAATGAATTCTGGAGGTGATTCAATGGAAAGATGCTTATTTGTTTATTTGATATTTATTTGTGTTATATATATAGTAGGGATGTGTGAGGACAGTGATATGTTTCGATATTGGACATGAAAAAGTAGTATGGACCCATCCCTAAAATATATATATATATACGTATGTGTGTGATTTGTTCACACAAGAGAATATTTAAACAAATATGTACTCATACATTTATAGTGCATGTGTGTGAGGGCGTGTCTCTCCTGCACTGTCGTGGCTTAATAATCAGTCTCAGTGGGGCTCAGATGGGATGTTTCTGCACTGGTCTGATACTGCATGTCATAAGACCAGTTCTGATTAACTATTCATGAAGCATGCAGCGGCTCTTTTGTGTGTGTGTGTGTGTGTGTGTGTGTGTGTGTGTGTGTGTGTGTGTGTGTGTGTGTGTGTGTGTGTGTGTGTGTGTGTGTGTTTGGATGGGGTGGATGGGATGTGACAGGGGTGTCAGTGCACTCAGTGGGAGGTCAACTTCAGGAGAGAGAGAGGGGAAAGGTGCTGAGTTACCAAGGAGATAGTTCTCACTCCAGCCAGGCAGAGTGAAAGACAAACACACTGCGTGCACATTAATGCAGAGAGCTTGTACCCACAATGTTTTTTTAATTAATAACTCCTGTTTCAGGGAGGATCATAACGCACACGAACCACTGAACCATGTCTGGAGGAACTTTTCACACCATCACCCCAAGTCAGGATCTGCCTCCTATTCCGCCTATAAAGGTGTGTCCTATGGACACCTGAGGGCTTCGCCCCCGATTAGACAGGCTTTAAATGTACTGTACTGTTTTCCCAATCCTCTTTGGCCTCAAATAGATTAAAACTTGATGGTTTGGGTTGGTCCGTGGCACCTCATGAAGCCACAGATTTCCATATTTACCACCAGAAAGTGTGTAAAATAATAAAGATGTGTACTCAAGCTTATTTTCTGAAAGTAAAAGTGTGTTCATTTGAAACTATTTATAAAGAAGAGTTCAATATTGTAATATATATATATTATATATAATATTTTAGATATGGATCTTTAGCCATGAGGCTGTTAGGCTAGGTTAGCATACATTTCAAAAGCATGAGAAAAACTAATTTCAAGAACACTAAAGCCCTATCTGCACAGGACTTGTATTACCTGGGGACCTCTAGTATTATTTGTAGTAAATGAAGAAGTCGTCTGTGAACCCAGTCCCGTGCAAATCAGATATGTTTACGATTTGTAAAGTAAAAATTCCACCACAACTTGGCCGTATATTACCAAACACAGAGGTCATTTGATAATATTAGTCCCTATAGCCAACCGACGTGTTTCTTTATTTCGTCCTCTTTATTTCTAATCCGCTACTCCCCGAAGCATGAACACTACTTTCGGGCTCCTTCTCACCTCCTGCAGGTAATGAGTGCACCGCCTCTGGCAGGTGTGCATGTCTTTATCGCCTTCCTCTGCTTTCCCTTTCTTCTCTTTTTATGTCTTTTTAGTGTTTCTTTCACTCTTCTTTCTCCCTGTCAATCTGTTCTGTTATTCATAATTCTCAACTACATTTTCTGGTTTTATAAACAACAAAGATTTCAACTGTGGTGGTGTGATCGGCACATCGCCAGGCTTTCTCTCCTCCTGTCTCCAATTAGGGGTTTATTTCCCATGATGCTTATTGTGCTGTGACTCAAGAGTCCACAGAGACTAACCACCTATGTTTTGTGTTTGTGTGTGTGTGTGAGTGTGAGCCTTGTATGTGTGTAAAGTGAAAACTCTGATGAGGAAATGCACAGTCAGCAGGCATTATACACACAGGAGAAAGACGTGATAAGAGAGACAAGGCGGAGGAGGGAGAGAGAAAGAAAAAGACCAGAAAGTAGAAGATAGAAACTAACATAAAAGAAAGGAAGATTTGTTATAACACTTTAATGCACATTTGTATGCTCTCAGAGTGTTTATACATTTTAAATCTAATATACATCCTAATAAATCATAGTAAACCATGATTTATAACCGTCCAGTTAAATCTAGGCATTGTGTTTTGTAGCTAACTTTTTTGCTGCTATCAGCTAATTTAACTGGCAGCGGCTTCTTGGCAATGTAGTAGGTTAATTATAGAATAAGTGACTTAAATGGCATTTTGGTGGACAAAAGGACAGTCATTTGTAAGAACTGGGAAATCAAGTCTGTTCCTCCAGCTGATAAATATAAGAAAAGTAAACACTAAATACCAAATGTGCTTTACCCCCATTTTACCAACAACCTCCATTATGGTTCTATCACTGTGTTTAAAGCAACATAGGCACTGGTGAATGATGTCTGTACAGAGTTTGCCACTAGAAGGATGTTTTTACATTCATCTGCTGAGAGTGGAAAGATTCTCTGAGCTCAATGAAAATCTGATTTTAAGGGGTGGGGCCTACCAGCATGATTTGTGACATCACAAAATCCTGGTCCAGTATGCAACTTATACAAGTGTGATGTAGAAACTTGAAGCCACCAGTGCACAAGCACTGAGAATGGACAAAGTAGACGATATCTTAATTGCTTTTTTGTGATTTTAATGTGACAAGCAGACAAGTTCTATATATGTCTGAATACATGTGTCTGTATAGGGATCTTTAACACCATTTCATTTTAAAAACATCATCTGTTGGGGCTGTGAAAGACTAATAATCAATGATTAAAATGTGACTAAAACCAGTGCACTAAATGAAAGTCAGGTGCCAGATTGAACATCGGAGGACGGGGAGGGAAGTTAAAAGCAGCAGGGGCAGGAAATATGAAGAGAGTGATCAACAGAGAGATGAAATCTTGCCAGACCACGCACTGAATTATTCAGGCCTCCCTTTTCCGCACCTGTCATTCCACCTTTACTTTCCTCCCGCTCTTAATCTCCCACTTTCCCTTTGGTTTGGTGTCTCTGTGATACAACGTGAGTCACAATCAGCTGATGGACGCAGTCGTACCTGCTGTGTAAATCCTGGAACGTGGTGTGGAGTGTTTATTTGCACAGGTAGAGATGTTTTATTTTCACTTTTACCTTCACTAACGGGGAGCTACTAATTAATAGATACAGTCTGTGGATTCAAATGCGATGCCGTGTAAATGTGAGCTGCTGTGTGACAGGTTTGTGATGGACAGGTGGCTCTAATGGGGACAGCCCATTTCTAACCTCCATTTTCTTGAATTATTGAAGGCGGGGCTAAATCCAGGTACTGTGGATGAATGACAGCTAAACACTCACCTGAATGAGATCGTTCATGCATTTTCTACCTCTTACCAAGCATGTATTTCTTAAGATCCAATATAAAGTTTCTTTTAGCATAAACTTGAAGCTCATTTTCAGTTTTGACCCAAAAAATGCTGATTTTCATGAAAAAGAGCCGATCAGTTTGAATTGATTTTGATATGGACTGCATGTTCTCATTCAGCCAATAGTCCTCATTTTTACTGCTCACCAGATTAAACTGGTGGCTGGGTTCCAGTTTCCAGTTTGGATCCAGTGCCCAAATAGCAGAATACCTAAATTCACTAACACATCTTTGATTGAACTGTTTATCTCTCCACTGTCTTTTATTGGGAAAGAGCAGTGTACAAAACATTACGATGTCAGCAGGCCTCTCAGTTCCCAGTAGCTGTTGTTAGGTGTCAGATCAGCTTTAGTTAATTAATGTTAAAGATGCCTTCAAGAAATGTATTAAGATATAATATAAATCATCTGCTAGGAAGAATAAGCTGTGTTTGATATGTTTTATCTGAAAAAAAGCATCATTTCCTCATTAAAATCCTTAGAAAGGCGTCCACTCCTTCGACCCATTTCTAAAGTTTTCCTGCTGAGACATTCTCAGTGTCAGTGCACTGACGTATAAGAGGTCCTTTCACACCTGAAAGTCTGATCCGGTTTGTTGTCACATTGCAATCATAAGAGTGCACTAAAGAACTTTACATGACATACGTACATCCTGTCCTCCTCACCCTCGTGGGCTGCATCATTGCTGGTTATAAAGAGTTCGGTCTAGACCTGCTCTATCTGAAAAGTGTCCTGAGATAACTTCTGTTATGAATTGGCGCTATACAAATAAAACTGAATTGAATTGAATTGAATTACCTCCTGTAATAGGTCCAAAAGTCCGAACCATCCACCGTCACACTAGAAACGAATTGAACCATGATTCAGTTTGATCCCGGCTGAGACCACCTCTTTTTGTCGGACCAAAGTTCGGCTGTTTGATCCAGAGTGTGGTCAGAGGGAGGATTCATACCTGTGATTTTGGTTTGGATTACACCAAAACGTCAGAAAGTCCGGACCAAACAAGGTAGGTATAAAACCACCGTAAATTGCGTACTGAACCCGGATTGACTCCAAACTCATTAATTAATTATGTAAATTATATTTTTACAATTTAAAACATTCACAATTCAGAACAACATAAATATTGGACTACAAGTAGTTCATTGATGTTTGTTGTCCTTTTCCACATTCACACAAACATGCATCTCTAAGTAACCATGGTGATACCGGTACCAGGTGGGGTGGTTACGTGGTAAATGCGTGTTGAGAGTTTTCCCTCTTTTCATCACAGCTTTATTTTCCTCCTCCTCCTTCACTCCTGTTTTCTGCCCTGTGATATCACCATGACTTGTTACATAGTGTTGTGATGTTCAGGCTGAAAAGCTGCCTGACTGTCCCTCTCGTCCCTCTTGTCCCTCTCCTCTCATGTGTTAACATGCGCGGGTCATAATCAAGCCTTTCTGGAAAGGTGCATGTCAGCAATCCCGGGATCTCATCAATATTAATCAGAGCTGGTCAGAGAATGCATAAGCATTCATTAGGCCTCATAAAAACTAATCATGGGCAGCATCTAAGGTCACAGGACAAACAGGACTCATCGCAGGGGACACTCGCTACGCTCTTTATGCAGGTTTCAGGACGCCAACGCCTTCCCCTGCAAACGTGTTCCCACTCCCGACCGGTCCAATACTGCAGTTTGGTTGGTGGCCCTCCACTTCAAAATATGACGCTCTAGGTGCCCCCCTCACATCATTTTTGGAGATGCTGGGCTCCAGAGACAAGATTGCAACAATCAATGTGCAACATCCAGTTAGAGTTTTTAAAATAAAGCTTGTGTGGTTAATGTTGTTTGGTTAGGTTTAGGCCCAAGATATACTGGGTTCGCTGTAGGAAACGTAATGTACCCAACTTAAGTACGTTACGTAGGTTACACGGGACACAAAGTTGTGTGCTTTGTTTTTGTCATCCATCCACCTCACCACCAGGCCCTGACACACACCTTTAAAAAGATGGATGAATGAACTTACAGCAGGAATAGAGGGAAGACAGAATGACAGGTTTTTGAATCACTTTGTGAACCAGTTCAGTTTAGTCATCTGGATCCACATTTGTCGTATATTCGACCACATAGTGTGTCTTTACTGGCCCTCAGATTCTCAAAGTAAAATGAGAAAAAGAGCAAGTTTGACCTGGCAGCTTGTCTCTTGTGTATGTTTGCAAAAATCCAGATTCTGCCCTGATGTGTGATGTCAGTGCCGCCTGCAGCTAAAACACACACGGAGGCGATGTGTGCACGAAGGGGCTGCGCGAGAGTGTAAATGTGAGCACTTATGTCAGTGTAAACTTTGAAGAAATAGAGGAGAGTTTCAAGTTCAGCAATGCCCTCGGTGCTCGGCATCTAAACCGGACAGACCTTGTGTCAGCAGGTTGGTTTAAGAGAACTCACACACATACACACCAGCGACATGAACACGCACACACACGCGCATACGCACGCAGAGTGGCTGAGCAAACAACATCACCAGCACATAAACAGGTGTAATCAAACGCGCAAAGTGCTGAAGAGAGGGGAATCTGTGACGTGCATGATAAAAGGAGCCTTTGAGCAGCTAAAAAGCCGACGTTGAAGACCAGAGAAGAAGAACAGAGAAGAAGAGAGATGAAGAAGAGGCCTTGGCCTGAGGCTTGTTAGTTTGTGTCTCTAACAGCAGTTTGTTTGAACCTCTGCGTGGCCTGTTTTCTTATTGACAGCTTCTCCTTCATCACCCTGCCAGGCTACAGGGCCACAGAGGGAGGGGGGTTGGGGGGGTTAGGGAGCTCCCGGGCAGGGTGGGGGGAGGCGGCCCGACACCCCCCCCCCGGACGCTGCAGCTAAAGCGCTGATGGTTAGCTAGCACAGCTCCCTTTGTGCTGAAGCCCGAGCTTTAAACTGCTGCGTCTGCCTCCGACACACACGTACGTCCACACACACCTCAGCAAAAACAGACACTCGGCCCGTCGATACACACCCGTCACCTGGCGCTGGGAAACGAACGAGTGTGAGTGTGGACGACACACAAGCGGGAGCTAACACACGTGCAGCCACCGACGGCGCTGTGTGACATCACCTGGGCTCAGAGGTGCCTCCCTCAGCTCTTCCATATGCACCGTCCTGATCACACACACACACACACACACACACACACACACACACAGTGCTCACCTCTGGTCATGATGTACGCTCTCAGAGGACGCCGCCTGCCCCACCAGCACTGATGCGGTCATCAGTAGGGTCATTAATTGTGGCGTCCCTCAGGGGGCAGCACACCGAGGCAGGATGGGGAAGTGTGTGTGTGTGTGTGTGTGTGTGTGTGTGTGTGTGTGTGTGTGTGTGTGTGCGCGGTGCTTCTGTCTTTGTGAGGACCAATTTGAGTTTTACACCTTGAGAGTGAGGGTATTTGGGTGACTGGGGGGGATTTTAGTGAGTCAAGGGCACTTTTGGAAAGTGGGGACATTTTGGAAAAGTAGAAAAACATTTTAGAAACTCAGGGTAGTTCTCGAAAGTGAGGACATTTAAGGAAACTACATTTTTAGTACAATTGTAAGTACAGACCTTATTGTAGGATCTTTTGATAAATTAAGACATTTTCCGAAAGTGGAGGCTTTTTTTAAATGATGCATTTTTTTGAGGACTTTCTGAAACGTGAATTAGTTTTTTAATAATGCCGACATTTTCAGAAAGTGAGAGTAATTTTGGAAACAGTGCTGGATTGGAAAGCAGAAACATGTTCCTGACAATGAGGACATTTTTGGTGAGTGTGAACACTTTTAGAAAATAAAGATATGTTTGCAATTTTCGGAGGATGTTTTCTGGAAATTGAGAAAGTCAGGTCCTTTTGAAAAAGTAGAATTGTGAATATTTTATTGAACGTGGGTAGATTTTGCAAAGTCGGGACGTTTTGTCTGCTCTTTAGCTTTTTAAAGTTTACAAACATTTGTGGTTAGGGGCCAGGAAATGCATTATGCCAATGAGGGTCCTCTTAAGTATAGAAGTACAAAATGATTGGTGTGTGTGCACATATGTATGTGTGTGTGTGTGTGTGTGATGGGGGGGGTATGTTTGCCCCACGCCGATGCTGCATCTGGTGTGGGGCACACATTTTGCTGGTTTAGCATTTTAGCATGCTGCTGCTTGCGTTGTGTGTGCACTGTACGTACAGTAGGAACATGCACAGTGTGTGTTTCTCTGATTGTGTGTGTGTTATACGTAAGTGTGTAGTGCAGTTTTAAAAAAGCAACTTAGAAAATTACAAAGAAAATAAAAAAACTGACAAATATAAGCAGATAAAAGACATGAATCTGTTCCCAAATACTCTCACATGTATATTTCTGTGTGTTGTTATGTACACTACAAATGAGCTGGTAAACAGTACATTCACTCATCTTCGCCAACCTCTCTCTCGAAGCTTCTGTCTCTACTTTTCCCGAGTGTTTGTGTCTGTTTGTGTGTGTGAGACAGCGAAATAGTGCGCATGTGATGTGCTGTAAATCCCCTCTGTTTGTCTGGTTTCCCCCTCATTAGTGAGAGAGAGTTAACGTTAGCACAAGTGTCCTGCGCTGGACCGTGAGATTAGTAATTAACGCCGAGTCTAACGAAGGGAGAAAAAACAACACCTCGACAAAGTCCGACCATCAAGCAGCCAGACCTGCTGACAGAGACAAACTTATCCACTGACACTTCCAAACTCCGCCTGGGGTGCACAGTCACATGGGCGGGAGTGTGTATGTGTGTGTATTTAGGATATTATTATTCATTTTTGGTGATGGTTTATGGAGCAGAAAAGAAAGCAGGAACAAAGAGGGCAGAAATAAAATCTCTCTCTGTGTCTTCCTATTTCTGTCTCCAACTTCCTTTTTTTGTAATTTCACATTCAATCGCAATATCAGCTTTTCGGCCAATCACACGCTCCGGTCTCTCAATCTCGGAGCCACATCCCCCCCGACCATTCGGCCTCTCCCAGCCCTTCACCGTCTGGCTTACAGAAATCCCAGAAATCCAAGCGGATGGAAGCTCCCTGTGGTTAATGATGTCACAGGCTGATCCATTCCTGTGTCCGCTACGCTCCCACTCAAATCCTCCACAATTCCCATATGTGCTCCATGATAAGTCCCATCATGCCTTTCTGCTGACCCTCCTCGGCCCACCTTATTCATTTCGGGTCTGTCTCCTCCAGAGCTGGGATTTGGGCGGACTCGGGGCGGGTTTGGAAGGGTTAATAGGAAGCTAAGAGGTAGGAAATGATGGAAGGGGGAGGAGAGAGGAATCGTTTAGCTCACCTTGGAAGGGTGTTCAATAGAGGCATCAAAGGGGACAGGAGATGTCCTCCGTTCTACACAAAGCTGGAAATCCTTTTATTAGCCCAGCTGGCATGTAATGGGAGGAGAAGGAGGCAGGGAGCGGAGAACGTTATCCCTCAGTTATGTTGTATTTTTAAAGTCAGACTGTCCTAATATCTTGTTTTCTAAGTCTCTCGAGCTAATCAGATATTTGTTTCATCCTGTTTTTCATCTGCACTTTCATTTCCAATGTGGAGAGAGCATACAATTTGATATATAGCTCAGAGTTTTAATCCTCTAGTTTGAGTTAGTTTAATGGGGATAAATGATTGGAGAAGGTCAGAAGGTGAAAGTAAAAAGTGAGTACTGTACTTCAGCTCATACCACTGACACATAATGGACTGTACTTCTACTGTTTCTGATTGGCAGGTTTTTGTTAAAATCAAATAACAGGACCTCAGACACACAGCAGCATAACCACCAACTAACCCTCGCCGTTTATAATTAATGACAACTGAGCATCTGCTGATGAAGACCAGTAAAAACAGAAAGAAAGTGAACCTTCAGTTTAGTCAAACTACTGTTTCCAGGTTTTTTTCTTAGAAATAACCAATACGGTGAAGAAGTCCTGAGTGCTATGGGCTCCAATGTCAACAGATCCATCTCCATGACAACTGAGCAAACTCTCATCCAGTGATGCAAACTGTATAATATGTTTGAAAGCCCCTGAAAAAGCTATTAAATTGACCTTGAGTTGGGATTTTGTCAAATAAAGACACACATTTAATGTGAGGTTAAAATTATTAAAGGTTGACAGTATTATTGACGCATTGAAGGATTTACTGATCCATTGAAAGTGTATAAGTGGCTGCAGTACTGCCTGGTTTTCTGCTAGTTTTTACTATATTGTGTAACTCGAGGATACAAGGTAATTTTATTGTTATTTCACAACACAGGGTTATATAACGAAATTCAGGTTCCCTTTATCCTACTCATAAAAACAAAAGCTATATACAAACATTGTATACAGTAAAATTGATCAATTAAGTCATAAAAAAGTAAAAAAAATGTTATTGCTTACGTAATTTTGAGTTACTTTCACTCCATTACATGTATCTGACAGCTATTGCACATTGATTTTACTTCCATCAACTTAAAAATATAAAACTTTTTTACAAATTCAGTTGCCAAACACATTTATATTCACAGCTACAAAATTAAAATGCTTCTTACATGTTGTTAATGCATCCTTAATTATTATCCAGTAATACATCTAGAATAATGAATGATAAATGGGACATTCTGCCAAATAATGCCTAATTGTGCTGATAATACTCATCTAATTTTACTTTTCAACGCCGGACTGTTACATTGCAGTATTAGTATTTTTACTCATGTAAAGCATCCCAGTATTTCTTGTCCCTGTGTTCTCAGACAGTGTGTGCAGAAAGTGCTTGAAGTTTAGAGAAGTGAGGACATTTATGGAAGATTAGGATACTTTGTCTCATCCTCATTTGTTCAAAGGGCTGCTGAGGCTTTTAGTGATGTAAGCCATGCAGCTGTGATGGCTAAGGTTAGGGTTAAAGAAAGTATGATGTCAAAGAGAGTCCTCGGAAGTACAAATGCGTGCGTGAACAGAGTGTTTTTGTGTTTGTTTGTGTGCAGGCGACCAGAGCCACCGAGGAACTCATTCAGCCTTTACCTGCCACGACATTGGAGGACCCGGGAGTGTGAGAGAGGTGTGTCTGAATAATTGATAATAAGTAGATTTCAATAGGCTGAACATGTCCGTCCTGATCAGCGACCTGTCAGTCAGTCAGGACCTCCCTGCCATTGGACAGGAGGGGGGGTGTCGAGGTGATGATGGACCAGACATGGAGGGAATGGATGGAGAGAAAACAGGAAGGGGGGATAAGAGATGTAAGGTATGGAGGTTGGTAGAAATAAGGCCACTACAACCTCCGCACCCCCTCCTCTTCCTCGTCTCACCTGGAGAGACTCATGCGTAGCTTTTCTCTTTAGACCTCGGGGACGTCAAACTCAAAACGCGTCTGGAGCGGAACACAGTGAACCCGGGCCGTGACGAGGAGCTGAATTAGAGGAGGAAAGTGGCTAAAAAGCTCTGAGGAAGTTGCTGACGGAGGCAGTTGTGTGGATCAACTCTCTCAGGTGGCTGCCAGCTTCACTACGTTCCTTCCAGGCCTTCTCAACTCTGTAAACTTTGTGTGTGTGTGTGTGTGTGTGTGTGTGTGTGTGTGTGTGTGTGTGTGTGTGTGTGTGTGTGTGTGTGTGTGGAGCGAGAGGCGAGGTTGATAATGTCAGCAGCGACCGGCCATCTCTCAGACCAAATGGGCCTCAGCTGTCAGCTGTGGTAGAGCTAAACTGAGTTTAGGGGAGATTAACACAGAATGACATCCTGTTTGCTTCAGTCTAATCCTAATCTAATCTGACGGGGCTGCATGTGGGGAAATGTTGCGCTCACTTTGCCTCCCAGAAAAGCTTGTTTTACATTCTTTCATTGTGTCAGACAACACAGGGAAGTTATTTAAATTCTGGTGGGTGGATTTGTGTCCATGTTTGCCTCGTTGGAACCAAGTAACAGTGGATAGTCAGATGGATCTGTAGAGGGGTGGACAGATGAATGGATGGACCGATGGATGAATTTATAATCGCATAGAGAGAAAGATGTGTTTGTAAAGGACGTGGCTGTGGCTCAGAAGGTAGAGCAGGTTGATCGCCAATTCCAGGTTCAACCCTCGGTTCCATGTATAAAAGTGTCCTTGAGCAAGACATTGAATCCCGAGTTGCTCCCGGATGGCTCCGCCGCCATCAGTAAATGAATGTGTGAATGGGGTCGTTAAAAGTTTATATGTACACCACGAGGTGATAGTCCTATAGTAGGTAGTTTCGGCTCCGAGTCACAAAACATGAAAAAAGGACATAATTGCACACCTATTTACCTTATTAAGCGTAAAACCTTCTAAATTTCATGACCAGCTTAATTGCGTTGTTAACTCGACATAAACTAAATAAAACTCACCTTGGTTAGACTTTCCACTGTTCCGACAATCACCAACTCTACTTTGGCCGAAATAAACCTTTGATTCACTGAGTTAGATTGGAAGATATTCGGACTCTACACCCTATTTCTCCACGCTGCCTCTCTCATTCCTGACCCCCCTCTTGCTCCTCTCCTGGAGTCCCCCGGAGTCAGAGTCCTGGTTGGAGCCGCTGTAAATCACCTCAGTACTGTATGTCCTGCTGTCAAACTGGCCTCTGTCGGCCTCGGAGGCTGGGTTTCATCCCATCCGGCCGTGTTCAGTTCCATTGCTGATGGATGCATGGACAAGTGGCCTAATGGACTGATGTATAGATAAGGGATGGATGGAAAGAGGGATGGACGAATGGATAGGTTGGTAGACGTATGGAGTGAAAGATATCTGACTGGATGGAAACATATGAATGAATGGATGAGGGTTTTCTGCTTGGCCTCCCATTACAATAAACCACACAGTAAACACAACACATGCACACGACTGTTGTTGCATTACAGTAACACATGTACTTCACTCATTCAACATGTATTGACTTAAGTGCTCCTTTACTGCCCCCCCCCCACCAATCCCTGTCCCTGTCCCCCCCACCACACACACACACACACACACACACACACACATACTGGGCGTGGTGTCTCTGATATAAATTTTTCACTGTGGTGATCTCTGCTGTAAGTGGCAGACCTTCGACTCTTCTCCCAGCCGTCTCTGCTGGGAGCTTCTCCTCACATGTGAAACACTGCTAACAGCTACCCAGGGAGGAAGAGGAGGCTGTTTTTTTTTTTTTTTTGTGTGTGTGTGTGTGTGTGTATGTGTTCTCGTGTGTGTTCATGCATGTGTGTGTGAGAGTCCTTTCATTTCAGCTCCCATGGGTACAGGAGAGTGAATGAATAAATAAACTATTCTTTTCAATTCTTTTGTGATCTTTCTTTAAAAAAAAAAAAAAATGCTCTTAAACCGCTCTGTGATATTTAAAAATCTTTAAAGGAAATACGAACAAATGTGCAGATGTGTGACGAGGACACCTGCTTCTTTTTGGTCTCTGAACACATTCTTTCAGGTGAGTGGAGCTGGGTGGACCGCTGCGTGTCCTTGACAGTCCTATTGAAAAATTAAACTCCCTCTCCTCATCCGCCCCCAACCCTTCCTCCCCCTCCTCCACTTCTTCATGCACCCATTTTCCCCTGTCAACCCTCCTGAGCACTGAGAAAGGTCAAAGGTCAAGTTGCTCAGATTTCTCTGAGGCTTTAGTGAGGCACATTCTGTAAGGAAAGGTATGAAACAACAAGCATTGGTTACAGTGTGAATCTAAGACTCATCATCAGTCAGATTTTAACCACAAAATAATGTCATTTTCTAAACGGATTTTAGATTTTAAAAAGATTTGCATGATATCAAACCCCATTTTTGATGCTATTTGTTACATTTCTTTTCAGCATTAGTCATTCATATTTACCTTCTGTAATTGACTCTTTCATATTGTGATATTCCTGCACAGGATTCAAATTGCCTAACTACAGTGAAGGGATTCACAGGAAACGATGGATGTGATGCAGAAGCTATACAGCATTTCATGTCATGTGGAAGACAACATTCAACTGTGGTTCCGTGGGAACATAGCTGATTGTCTTCTTTATTAAAACAACACAACATGATGAATCCTCTCACTTTGTTTGGCTGCAGACACACACGTTGATCTTTACACATCATTGTTGTCAAAGTTCAGGCAGTGCACCTGCCAATACCAGCAGTAACCAAAGGTGTTGCCAATCAACCAGGACTTAAATCTTAAGGTTTATGTCTTTAAAACATTATTTTTCACTCAGATTTATGGTTCTTTGCACTCCAAGATGGCCCGTCATTTATTTTAAACCAGGTTGCAATGAGAACAATCTCGGAACCCATCGGCTAGCATCTGCTAACAATCTACCCTCTGGGGGCAACGGCCAGTGTTTCGGGGCTTTCGGTGTAGCAAGCTGATATTCGGAAAACAGATAACGGATATCTGGGCCAAGATTTCTGACGATTATCAACTTGATACGCAAGAATGACGAGAAAGTCACATTTCAGCTTTCTCTACAAACGTAGATATGCAGAGAAATGAAAAAATTGCTCTCCACATGGACTTTTTACCTGCAAACAATCAAAACCTACTGAAACATAAGATAACGTAGACATTATTGATCCCACACTGGGGAAATTCTCCAACATGATTGGTCAATACTACTCGAACTACAAACAGAAACCAGAACATGTCTGATACAAACATTTTGGTCCCTACTTGCTTTCAGATTCTGTTCACAGAGATTAAAACTGAAAACTGTTGAAATTCTACAAGCACGACTTTATGACATCTCATCTGAGACCCGGCTCGGTTCCGTCATCCACGCGTCTTCAAATCCCAACGAGTGTTTCAGAAGCAGAGTGTCGGTGTTATGCCCACCTGACGTTGTTGACTGATATAGCGAGAAATTTTACCATGAAAAGCCTCCATGTTGTATTTTATTTTGAAAATGGACCAGATTAGATATGCCGTTTCTGTGTCTGACTTCCTTGGATCAGAGGTTGAGAAAACTATCTCCATTCAAAGTCCACTTTCTTGCTTGTTCTGATACTTATAAAGTTCAAGAATGAACTCAAGCTCAACTTTGAAGGTAACGTGGATGAGGAGTCCTGAAAGTGCTCTAAGAAATGTATATTATGTTGTTCACCAGCATCTTGAAAAAATAAAGCGATGTGAGAACATCTAGTATTAAGTCACATGTTTGTGTGTGGGTTAAGATTTAAATTCATATTACTTATCTACTCACCAATACACACATAGTGTATTTTATAGTTCCATCTCAGAGTAGCTGTGTTTTGATCAACATATTGTCTGTCTCTAAAGCCATAATATGAGTGTGTGTGTGTGTGTGTGTGTGTGTGTGTGTGTGTGTGTGTGTGTGTGTGTGTGTTTGGGGAGAGAGAGAGAGAGAGAGAGAGAGAGAGCTCCCTAATGCTCTCTGATTTTATTGACATCACTTATTCATGTCCCTGCTGTCCCATACAGGTCCACTTAAGACCATTGTCACTACACCCAGTTTGAGTGGTACTGATCTGCATTTCACTGTCATGTGCTGCAACAGTGTGATCGTAATTCAACCAGTATTTCAATCAGACCTCTGTTTACCGTGTCCGTGTGTGTGTGTGTGTGTGTGTGTGTGTGTGTGTGTGTGTGTGTGTGATATCTATGATGTGGTCAAATATTGGATGTGAAAACAGACAGCAGGTCAATATCAGTCAATGCACTCTGTTATAAATATCAAACCTATATTATCCATCACTTGATCAGCTCTTTGTTGACTTGTCTTATCATCTCACTCTGCACAGAAACATAATCTCTATCTAAATAACTTGTTTTGTTCTTTATCCCCAAACAAAAGCTCAAAGCTGGAGGCTGAGGCCTGATTGTGGACTGTCTCACATGACATCCTTTTCTTTCTCCTCTCAAATCTGTGTCTCCAGCAGCCTCTCTCTAAGCCGGGTAGAGTGGTCTTCTTGATCCTGTGGAAGCTGTTTGAAGAGTTTCAGTCCCTCTGCCTGCTCTGACTGACAGCCGTGCTCCGCTGGCCAGTTGCTGGCCTGAATCCCCCGGCTTTGGGCCTCTGCAGCCGGCTCTCATCCAGGCCTGATCCCACAGAGGAAAGCCTCACTGCCGTCAGGACGGATTTGACAGTCCTTGCTCATCCTAGGGATGTCCAAAGTGCTTTCACAGTGGGTGAATGAACCCCTCCCACCGTTGCTCCCCACGGCCCGAACCAACTGTAGTGTGATAGGCAAGTGTGCGTATTGTATTTGTTTTATTTGTTAGAAAGATATCTAAAATGTACCTTATGCATGTCAGTGAAATTTAGTGAAGTTAGCCTAGGATGAATTGTGCGTTGTTTGATTGATAACACCACCTTATAAAGCACATCAAGCCCTTTGTCAAAAGTTGAAATGTTTCAGTCCAGTTGGAAGCCACACATTAAAAAATGCTGGGTTAAATGTGACCCCAGTGTGGTGAATATCAAACACAGACACGATACTGGGTTCATTTTACCCAGTATCAGCCAACAGAAAGGTTGTTTTGATCCTGTAACCCAACAGTAATGTAAAACTAACACCAACACTGGGTCAAAAAACCCAATTGGTACTGGGTCAGATTAATCCAGTATTACGTCTCACGCTATATTGACTCCAATGTGTTTTGGTTTATTTCTGGAAACTTAAAATTACAGTGTGTTTTACAATAATCAGGGGAAATGATTGGTTATTTGGGCAGTGGCTAAATTATCTGACTATATATTGCTGAAGGTAAGTGAGAAAATATGTTCTTTTGTCATTTGGGTGCACCGACCCTTTGAAGGCAACGGACAAGATTCTTTGTTGGTGCAACTTTTCACCACTGGATCATTATCTAGTGAACACGTGTGTCAGGAGACAGACAGGACATTGACTGGGTCAGGAAATGGCTAGAGAGTGTAGACATAGGAGTGGGAGCTGAGCTTCATTGATAAACCTACTTCAGTCCCAGACAAGGAAGGAAGCAGCGCAGGCTGCAGGAATGGGAGGGAGACGCTATAGATCCAGTATTGGGACAGGAGTCCAGCCACTGCCAGCCATTGATCAGGATCACAATCAATCAGGAAACCATTGAGCAGCTTGGTCCAAAAATAGAGTGAAAAAGCACCTGAGAGCGAGCAGTGAACAGGGTCAGCTCGGAGTCACAGTTGACCGCCTGAAGACATCGTGTCCCCTCTCACTCTGATCGCCTGAGGCAGCAAGTGGATCAGAGCACTGCTGTAAACCTCAGAGATGTGTTTCATAATGGAGCGTACAGGTTTATGCTACTTGACCCCTGACCCTCAAATGTTATTGACATGTTTCCTTGTTCATGGGTCAAATCCTCCTCCCTGGAGCCAGAGATCTTTTAGCTTAATGCACCAGGCTGAACCAGCTGCAGTCAGAAAACCTGTTCTTATGTTTGTTTGTAACATTTTAGGGAGAGGGTGTGGAACAGTGAGCACTGTTCAACGACTTGTATAAAGTCAATTAAAATTATATTTGAATTTGAAAATATATTTGGTTTTTCATGTGAATTTATTCTGCTGTTTCACTTTAGCGTTCAGAGTTACTCACATCTTTACTGTTTGTAGCGTTGCTTCTGAAATGTTTTTTTACTTTTCGTTATTTTTTCACCCTTGAACAGTAAGTGAAGTCTTACACTCTTTTTTAAGCCGTGGTAACCCTTCGCACACGTTTTAAAGGATTTAAAACAAAATTAATTTACAAATTACAAATTAATAATTAAATATGCACTGAAGCTGTATATTTTGCCATATTCTGTTGATGATATTGTGTTTGAAGCATGCCGAGCATACTGATGGACAGAGGAGAAGTTGATTAGGGCCTCAGGGACAATGTGTCTGCCACCCCAAACAAAAAGTCTTTTGGTAGAATTTTCCTTTAAACTTTTTTCATGTTTAGGTTGTGCAACTGAGCTTGACAGTTCATCCTTGACCCTGAAACAGCAGCTGACAAAGCAGTCTCAAATCAAGTTCCACCCAAATTACACAGAACCTTTAGTCCCAGGAACTACTTTTTGAGGAACTAAAAGGTTCCGTCAGCTTGTTGTTGTCTGCGTGTGATACAGTTGAAATCTACAGAATAAGCTGGTAAGCCGACCTTGAGTCGAGATCGGTTTGTCAAAAGTGTGTTATGGGTGTGTGAGAAAAACAAAATTACACACAGTTTTCTGTGCAGAAAACTAAAGTAAAGTAAAATTCTGATTATAATTTAAGATCTAAACTCTGAAGACCTGAACACAAGCTACATTCACTGAGCCTAATTTGTCGAAAAAGAAGCCTGTTTAGTATGTATGATTGCTTAAAATGAAAAAAACAATCGTTCTGCTGTTCACTGTCTTGGTTCATTGTTTAGTTTTGAATATAATAATATAATTATCATCAGTCACCAGTCATCAGTCCCCTTGAGGAAAAATGTTGGACACCACTGGTCTATTATATATCTGTCCTGGATCACATTCTCATAAATTGCTACTCAACTCAAGCGTTGATCATTATGACAATGTAACATTTTCAGCTGTTTCTCCAACTCTGAGAAAAATCTTTAAAAACCTAAAAGTAGAAGCAAAACTTTTCAAACTTGTGAATGCAGCAACTGACCCACATAAAAGCACATTTTTCTGTTTATAGCTACAGTCACTAGCGTGTAGAAGAAAAAAAAAAAGCTTGCACATGTTGCCGTCCATCCCTGGACATACCTGTGTTATAACAGAGAGAATAAAATGTTCTCCTGAAGTGAAATATCACTTTAAGCTGCTTCACTTTGTTTGGGAGCCAGCAAGCCGACGGTGGTGCCAATGTGGAGTAAATCTTCCTGGGTTTGTGTGCTGAAACCTCGGAGAGGAAGGGAGGAGGTCAGAGGAAGACCGGTGGGGAGGAGGAGGGCTGAGCGAGGCCAGCGGTAAGACTCCTCGGTCCTGCCCACGGGAGATAAGTGTCCGTCTCCATCCACTTCATACGCCAGACCCCGAGAATATGTACAGTATGTATATGATATGGAGATGCACAAACACACACACAATATCCAGATTATCTGCTGGAAGAGGTTTACACAGACCTCACATCTTGAGCCCGATGTACATACACACACACACACACACACATTTTTACACACATGAACATATCCAAAGATAGCGTTAAATGTGGCGAGGACAGTGTGCATCCGGCGGTGGCTGTGTGGAGAATCGGCCTGACTAAGCTCTGAATTTACATGGCTAAGCAAAGTTGTTAACCCTGAGAGGCAGGGCCAGAGAGGGAGCTAATGGGATTTCTCTGTTAATGAAATTTATGAAAGAGAGTGAGAGAAAGAGAGAGGGAAGTAGAGTGAGAGTGAGGGATGGAAAGATAGAAGAAGCAGTAGAGGAAGGAGAGATGTTGGGGAAGGCCCATGCAGTTCCTTCACATTGTTTCTGGCAGCAGGAGCAGTGATATATTTACATACACCTTTTTAAATTTTAGTTAGAAAAAGACGAGTGGAAATGCCAGAAATAAAATAAAAAAAGCTGAACTCTGGCGCAAGAAAAGTTTGTATGCTTGGCTGAGTAGAGAAGTTGGGATATTAAAAAGGGAGAGCTGCGAACGAGGCTGATAAAAAAGTTTCTCACCAGAAAAAGGCTTTGTCGCTGTGCGAGTAGCTTATTACGATGCATATTTGCGTTTATTGTTAAGTGGCGACCTCTAGTGGCCGCAGTAATTATGACTGGAGTATAAAGAGCGAGAACTAGAGCCCTGTTCGGGACTGTTTTCTTAATCTCGCTCCCACATGCTCCCGGTGTCTTCCGCTCCCATTCACACCCACACAAGAGAGATTTCTTCTCCTCTCCTGTCCTGCAGGTGAAAAGACGTTATTTTACTGTGTCAGTAAGAACTGAAACATTCCTCCACATGTCAGACTTGCCTTGCTAAAAACCAGCTTTAATCTTTTTTCAACTTCATTTGTTGATTTTTGACCACCGAGTCCCGCATGCAGCAAAGCCAAAACCACCCGCTCAGACGATATTTGTTTTGGGTGCTGCAGAATCCCAATGCAGTCCGGCTGAAATCAAAAGTCAGAGTTGAGTTATTTCAAGTTTTAAGTTACTTAAGTTCTGTACGCGACTTACGTCTCATGATTTGTGTCAACCCAAACATGATCCTAAACCTAACCTAACCATAACCAACATTACCCACATGTTTAATGTCCGTCGCTGGTACTCTCCACTGGTCGTATATATCCATTACTAAAGCAGCTCAGGGTACACATGGCTGAGAAGAGACAAAATCATTCATTCATTTGGTGGGAAGCAGTGATGACGTGAATGGTGCGCCATTAATTCTGTAGTCATAACTTCTTGAAGGAATTCACATGGCGGTAGAAGATGGAAAGACATTTTTCTGTGCAGAGAATCTGCAGCATTGTGAAACTAACTTATGAAGAGGAAATAAAGAAAGAGGCAAAGAGGAGGAAGAGCTACTACTCCACTGATCACACTGTGATCATCTAACAGCTATGGTGGGTAGTCCGTCCTGTGTTTAAGTTTACATGCTTCTTTTTCTTTCCTCCTTAGGAACTCTTCCTGAAATCTGTTAATAACCCTATCGATTAAGATAGATAATCATATAAAGCATCATTTTGCTTCTGCTACTTTTAAAAAACGTAAGAAAACTACGCACATTTCCAGCAACGTGCTTTATTGTTCCTGTAATTAAACAACCCAAAATGTATAGCAGTGTGGCTTCACTACTACAATCCCTCTCCCTTCAGGTGTGTAAAATAGGATGTAAGCTCTGTTCAAACATACTAACAGATGGAGTTGACATGTTGGTTGATGGTACTTTGTGTTTTCTCTCCAGGGTTCAGCGCTCGAGTCGACGGCTGCCCTCCGGCTGTGTGAGCTGCACCTTGGCCTCTCAACACAAACCCTGCAGCGGCAGGAAGGTCTCGTTCCTCCTGTTTGCCCCGGAGTGAGTGGGCAGAAGATTGTGATGAGCGAGGAAGAAGACCAAGAAGAAGAAGATGGGGGCAAGTGTTGAAGTGAGTGAGGGTGTGCTGATGGGGGAGGAAATTACCCCCGAGTCTGCACATTCTCCTGTGCAAACACACAAACACACACACACCTTCGTTTTCCTGGGTTTGGTTTGCTGTTTTAGTTTGATGCTGAGGCAGATTTCTTCATGAGCCCCCCCTCACCACCTCCACCACCACTAACACACACATACACACCCCCCCACCTCACCCCTTCGCCCCTCTCGCCCTCCGAACCCGGCACAGTCAGCATCGCCGTGGCGACGCCAATCGATGCTCCGCGCCCCGCTGAGCGTGTCCACACAAGGCCGAGCGAAGGGCCCCTCCGCAGGGGATTGTGGGAAATCTGATTTATGATGCCCGCGGTGTTGCTGACCACTAAATTTTGCTCCCTCTCTCTTCGTCTCTCCCTTTGTCTCTCCATCTCTCTCCCGCTCTCGCTCTCTTCTCTCTGTGACTTACCTGTTTAACGCTCTCTTCCTGCACAACGTTGTCGCTTTATGAAAATGAGAGCGACCGTCGGAGAAGCACCTGGAAAAAGGCAGGAGTAAAGTGAACTCCTCGGTGGGGAAAATAGGACGGGACGTTGGGCAAAAGGGACCGACTGGAGGATGAGAAGGGGTTTGTTAAGGAGGATGGGGTGAGATAAAGAGGTGGAGAAAGAAAAGATGATTCCATTTCATAGGGATCTGCCTGCAGGAGGAGGATGTAGAGAGGATTTTCACGGCTGCTTTGGTGCTCAGCCTCTCTCATCTGCTGTTGTCTCTGCCCTGGCACTCTTGTGACGTTTTAACCAGCAAGCAGAACACACACACTCATACTACTGTATCTCATTACATCACACATTGTTCTGTGATGGCAGGGGTCTCCAAGCTTTTTTAGAGCGAAGGCCGAAAATTGTCAGAGGGCAACTCTATGCGAACATCCAAATGAATTCTTTCAACAGAATAACATAGCTGTGTGTTATTTTCACCTTTATCCATTTTCACAAACTGTTTGATTTAGGATTGTGGGTGTGGAAGTTTCTCTGGTTGTGGTAAAACACTGAAGGATCTTATGAGAAATCCACTGATATGAACTGAGAGTCACATTTCTCAGCTTGTCTAATCAAGGTACACCCATTAATTAAAAGATCAGGAAAATCTAAAAGTGCAACTCAAAGACAAAGTCGAAGAGGACTGAAGCCTCCACAGAGAATGAACGGCAAATACAGAAGGGACGGACAGAGAAACATGGTTTCAACTCAGAGCATATGATAAAGGGCAGTCCTGATATTTAATTAATAAAAACACGTCAGTACAGAAGGTGCTGTGGGCACCTTGTAGAACAGTGGTTCATCATTGAGTAAACTGACGACCACTGACTCAGTGACATATTTTTATTGAATAACAGTAACAGTAGAGAACCACTGATCAGCTGTACAATAACTGCATGAAGTTTATGTAAAATGAGCGATTTGGATGAATTTTAAGCAGATTCTCTGTGAATATTGTATCAGAAATAAGTGATTTCCCATTTATTTTTAACTTTTTTATACAATGGTTGAAAGGATAAACAGAATGTAACTTGCAAAAACCTTGAACTTGTATGCTGGATTAATGAGTCAGGTTTTTAGCGAAGTTCCAAAACAAACGCTTATCCATGCAAACACACAAAATAATCTCATCACGGTGACATCCACTGTGTATCAGTGTGTAACACAGTGACTCTGCTGCGGGGGGCCTCCCAGCCCCTGCTGTGTGAGGGACCAGCTCCTCCTCAGGACGCTCATTCACTATCTCCTCCACTTCAAGAACACAGTAAATTAGAAAGTTAACGCACTGATGGGGCGGAAGATTGCCCTGCTGGGCTGTTGTTTCAGTGTGTGTGTGTGTGTGTGTGTCAGCAGTAAACACAGCTCCCCAAACAGCAGGAGATATGCATTAGACTAATGTGTGATTAAACACATCCATGCATGTGATTGGTTGATTTATCTGCTCTGACAGTGGTAACTGGTTGGTTTTATAGATCAATCATGAGGCGGTGGGGAGGGCGGAGCAGTTGATACATGCTTGTTCGGATAGTAAAGCATCGTTATTGTCATTTTTAACATGCATGTTGAGTCTTAATTTCACTCTGCAACGTGTAAGAGACACAAATAAATGACTATGCCAATGTTTTCAGCCCAGTGTTTGTGCAGTTTTAGGATTGAGTGGAATTTAGTGGTGAAGTTGCAGATTGCAACTAACTGAACACTGGTGGGGTCTCTATTTACCGACCTGGAAATAAGAACAGGCTGTGAAATGTATACGAGAAACTACAGTGGCTGCAAAACTCATGAGATAGAGCTTGTTGATTTTTTTGTGTTTTGCGGCCACTGTAGTTTCTTCTACACACTTCAGTGTGACTGGTGTTCAGTTAATTGCAATCTGCAACTTCTACCACTAGATGCCACTAAATCCGACACACTGGTCCTTTAATTGAAAATATCCACAACTAAGGCAATATCAGCTGTCATTATAAGGGCCTTAAGGTGGGTCCTTGTCATCCTGGTTTTGAGGTCCTGTCTTGCAGAGGGTCCCCGTGTCAAATCTATTTTTTTCCCCTTATTCTTATTTCTAGGTAATTACAGGTAATTAATTACTAATACCAGCATATTCCATCCAATCATACACACCGGACCTTTAAGAACGTCAGTATTTCCGTTTTGTGCTTACATGTTGTATATTCCTAAATTAATGATTTTAATGAGATTACAACACATTAAATCAGGGCTTAGGTAGTATTCCACATAGAAAAACTGGACACATTGCACAGAAAGTGAGAGGAAAGGGGGATTCAAAAAGGCTCAGCAACTTTTTTTTTTTTTTTTTTGCCCAGGGGCCCCTTGCAGATCGATGGTAAAAGTACAGAAAATACATTTACAAAAATGCATGAAAGCACATACGAAAAATTCATCTAAAAAAGCTTGAACTCAAGAAAGTTCTTCTAATAGATGTTGCTATATTTGTCTCTGGAACAATAGAAAGAAACAGCAACGTGATTAAATAATGAGATAAAACATGCAGAACTAAAGGTACGGCCCTTTAAACTCAACTCTGCTGTGAGCAAAACGTCTTCATCAGCCTGTGAGAAGTACGATCAGTTAATGGTTTTAGTTGCATCACTCTCTCTCTCTCCCTCTCTCTGAGTTGTAATTCTATAATCACCGTGGAAGGAAGATGTATATTTAATATCTCATCTTGCTGTGCTGATGATGTGGCATGTTTTGAAACATTGGTTTCATAACTATATCAATACCTCATCTCTTTTTCATGCCATTGATGATCGTCTCTCTGTTCGGTCGGCAACATCCGCCTCTGAGGCAAATACCGTAGAAGCACTTAGCTCGGCTTATTTCAATACCTGATTGAACTCTGCTGCTCCGCTTTATTAAAACCCCACCACTCATCAAGATGTCATAAAGTGGCGAAATGTTTGTGTCAACTACCTGAGGAGATGGATGGATTTCACAGGGCATTAAGTTGATGAACACGAAGCAGATTTGCAGATCTTTGTTTTCAGTTTACTGGGATTGAACTTTGTCATGCCCGTAGCGTGTTTTAATCTCTGTGGTCGTTTATTGAATCTGCAAAAGTTTGTTTTCATATCCTCTGCTTTGAGACTAAGTAGCTCTGACATCTCTGCTACCCACAATCCCCTGCGGGAGGAGCTGGCTGTTAGCGATATTTCCCCGGTGACGACTTGGGCTTGGGCTTTACTCCGTGTTACAGCAATTAGATCTCAATTAGCTGAGGAGTAAACACACACGGAGGGAGAGGGACGCTGTGCTGGAGGCAGGGCTGTTAGCAGATGTAAAAAGGGCCCCGTTCTCTCTGGGGTCTTGTTTGAACCTCCGGGTCCCATGTGTGCGTACTGTAGCCCTGTGGGCCCGGATTCAATCCGCGGATAAACACATGAACACACACACACACACACACACACACACACACACACACACACACACACACACACGCCGGAAAGACAACAGGGAGGACAGGAACACACAAACTGAAACCATGGTGATGCATCGTGAGGCATTCGGGAGCCTTCTCTGTGAGAAAAGTTCAGGAACATTCAGTGTCTCTCTCGCCTCAGTTCCACCTCCTTCATCTGTCTTTACTTTCTTATCCTCACCTCTTTCACCTCCATCCCTCCATCTCTCCTCTTCCTAGCATCTTTTCTCATCTGCTCTCCTTCTATCACGTGTCCTTCCTCTTCTCCTCATCCCCTGCTCTCCTTCTTTACATCCTCTTGTCTCTTCATCTTGTCTCCTCTCCTCCTTTGTCTCTTTTCTTTCCTCTCCTGTCTTCATTCATATCAGTCTTCCTCACCTCAGGTCATCTGTTCTCTCCTTTCTCCTCACCTTCTTTCCATCTTGTTCTCTGAACTCCTTTCCCTCCTTATTTTCGTTCTTCCTCACCCATCTTCAATTTTACTTTCCTCTTCCCTCCTTTTTTGTCTCCTCTTTAATTTGACTCTTGTCTTACTTACTCTCTCCTTTTTGCTCCATCTTCCCCTCCTCCCCCATTCTCTTCTTTCCTCCCCTTTTCCTCTCATCTTTTTTGTCTTGTCGGTCTCTTTCGTCTTCTGTTGTCTTTTCTTTTTCTTTATCCTTCCTCTTCTCTCCTCAACTTCTTTCTCTTCTTCTCTCCTTGACTCTCTTCCTCCCCCTCCTGTCCCACATTTTCTTTTTTTCCTCTTTTCCTTCTTTCCAACCCCTTTTCCGTTTCTCTCCTAATCATCACCTTTCCTTCTACCACTTCTTTCTCTGCTTTTCTCTCCTCTTGCCTCCCTTTCTTCATCACAGCTCTCTTCCTCTCCTTTCCTTCTTCCCATCTTTCCCTTCTCCTCTTCCTTCCTTGTTTCCATCTTCTCTTTTCCTCTTCTCCTCTTCCCTTATTTCCTTTACTTCTCCCATTCCTTCTTCCTCTCCTCTTGTCACCTCTGCTTTGTCACATCTCCTCCCCTCACCTCCTCTTTCTTACTTCCTCTCCTCTTCTCTCCTTCTCATCCTCTTGTCTTCCTCTCTTTCCTCTTCTCACCTCCTTCAACTTCTTTCTACTCTCCTCTCGTTCTCTCTCCGCTCCTTTTCTTCTTCCCACCTTTTCTCTTCTCATCTTGTCTCTTAACCCTCATCTCCCTTCCTTCTTCTCCTCCTCTTGCTTCCTCTCCTTCCTCACGTTCCCTCCTTTCTCTCATCCTCTCCTTCTTTAAATCCTCTCCTTCCCATCTTTTGCTTCCCCTCTTTGTTTTATTGCATCCTCTCTCCTCCCCTAACCCTCATCTCCTTTCCTTCTTCAACTCCTCTCCTCTCTGCTTGTCTCCTTTGCTTCATCATAACTCCTCTCCTCCCCTCTTCACTTCTTTCTTTCTTCCCCTCCTTTTCATCCTCTCATCTCCTCTCCTCTCCTCTCCTTCTCATCCTCTTGTCTCCTCGCCTTCCTCTCCCCTATTCTGTTATCTTGTCTTCCTCTCCTTTCCCCTTCCCTCCTCACCTTCTTTCTCCTCTCCTCTCCTCCTCATCTTCCTCTCCTCTCCTCTCCCCTTCTCTCTGCTGGGTCGCTGTGCTTGTCGCGGGTGATAATCCGTGTCACGGCGGCTGATTGGGGATTAGGACTAGCAGTTTATTCACGGCAGGGAGAATGATACAGCGCTTAGTGGCACCGGCTCCCGCGGCAGCCGCTCTCTGCTGAATTAGCAACATGTTTGAATGAGATAAAAGAGACAGCTTACCCCACCGCACTCCACCACCTAATCCCTATACAGCTGTGAAATGAGCCGGGCCAGCCGCACCACACCTAGACCCACGCTGGCTGTCTCTCCTCCCTCTCTCTCTCTCTCTCTCTCTCTCTCTCTCACACACACATGCCCACACTGTTTATACTGTACCTGCCTGCACACACACACACACACACACACACACACACACACACACACACACACACACACACACACACACACACACACACACACACACACACACTCACACACACTCACAGCAAACTCTAATTCCAAACTAGAAAGCCCAGAGAGCACATACCTCCACCGAGGCTGCACAATCCTCTGAATGTGGTCTCTTAACAATAGAAATGTTTAGAATTTTTTTATTTTTTTATCTGACTCTGGAAATGCATCAAATTACACACAGTGTTAAACAATTATATTGACTGGTTGACAGTGGCTGTGATTTTTGGACAATACCTAAACGCTGCATGGGAATAAGGTTTTGCACTTCGATGAACTGTGCAAACTTTTAAGCGAGTCATGCTGCTGTAGTGCAACCCATTAGGTGATGCCATCACATCTGACAGGATCGCGCCATTTAAATTTGGCAGCCATTGCACAATGTGTTCAAGGGTCATGGCAGCGTATCTAAGTATGGAAAACAACAGGTTTAAAGATGTCATTTTTCAAATTATACATTGGTTGAAATTTACAGAAATGCTTAGACAAAAATGGACTGTGCTCATAATTCAATCTTCAATTCAATTCAGTATTTGTGTAGCACCAAATTATACAAAACAGAACAGTTATGTCAGAACACGTTTCGTACAGAGCAGGTCTAGACTGTACTAAATCAATAGAATTCAAATAAGTAAAAACTTTGCTTTTACAGGTTCAAGAATCAGAGCCTAGTCAAATGAGCACTTCACACTTGTGGAGGTGAAATAAATCTTTTGCATAGTTCATCTTCATCTAGATATTGACATTTGCACCGCTGACCAAAAGGAAACCATCTAGACTGTGCAGACCTTTGAGGGAAGGGAGAGCTGGAGAGTCCAAACTGTAGGAAGCTATCATGTTAGCTGTCATACCATCCAGTTTTATATCACGCTGCTCTACCGGAGAGTAAACTGCTGTTAACTTACAGTCCTGTTAGCTAACTGGTAGATAATAAACCAGCAAGTGTACACTGCATGACCACGGCAACTTCGCCAGTTCCAGCCAGCGACCTCTATCCAGTAAAGGAAAAAACAATAAACCCACAGGGTTCCTATACCATTTAGTCATTTAGACCTGGGATGATTTTTTAATACCTTTTTAATACCTAATTACCTGATTCTAATGGTACCAATAAAATAACAGATAATTTTGCATTCTTGAATTTAAAAGAAGTTTATAACCTGTAATTTTTACATACCTGAGGGTAAGAAAGATTAAGATGTAGTGAGCAAAGATGGATGATTTAATGTTTCATACTTCTGTTCTATCCAAATCTAACACAACACAAACAAACAACAGTTCTAATCCTTCAAGTATTCATTTATTTCTAGTAAAATTCATAAAAACAACATAGTTTGGCTTTCATAGAACATCAAGCCTATCAATAATTTTACAGAAGAATTCTAAATAAATGATTATTATTGTTATTATTATTATATAACCTATAATTTATCAGCTGTAATTTAATTTTCCTGACAATTTATAATCATGTAAATTTCCCATTATCAGCCGATAATTTATCCATCCCAATAATTATCCTGCATCCCTAACTGAGACACAGGTGTACTAACTGTAAAAAAAGACATGACTACTTTAAAGTATGTGTCTGTTTTCAATAACACAGTAGATTGCTATGTGTATCAATATATTGTCAGCAGCTGATTGGACCTTTGAACTGATTCAATTCATTCAGTTAATTGCCTTAATTGACTTATCACCAGGTTGTTTAGTTATGATATTTCCAGTCACAGTACAGTCATTATGGGCTGCATATGGGATCCAGGTTTCAGTGTCCAGTTGTATTTATTTTCAGAGACTGCCTGCAGGAATCTCTGGACAGCTAAAAGTTGAGTTGATTTGTTGTTTGTTATTTTCTACATGTGATTAAGCTCTAAAAATAGCCTTCTTCTCTTCAACACACGACAATTTGAAAACCACCAGGAGACAAAGTGTGGTCCATTTTGTTAATGGTTTTGGCCAGAAGGGATTGGCCATCTCCGCCAATAAGCCCGGCCGTATATCTCACTTCATTTGGCTTGTGTTGTGTCAGCAAAATAAGGCAGGGAAATAATAATGTGCGGCTATCTACATATGGAGAAGTAATGAAGGAGAGAGGGATGGCATGGAGGGAGGAGAAGTGAGGGGAATGAGAGCAGGAGTGGAGAATTACAGCTGATATTAGAACTGGAGGATTTGCAGTCGTCTCTCTTATTCTGTGAGGTGACCGAAGGTGATTCGCCAAAAAAAAAAAGAGGCAAAGTAAGCATTTTATTCTTCACTGTCTTATCAGGAAACAGAAAAGAGTGAGATTTTGTGTCCCTATATTGGTCTCTTGTAAATTCCATCATCATTCATCTGGATGCCAGCCCTGGTCACAGGTTTTATTTTTACCCTGACTGACGTGTGGAGTTGCTGTACATTTCGTCATATAAATAAACCTGAAAGTTACCTGACACTACTTTTGTCACGGCCAGGACTGACGAGAGGGGCAGAGATGTTCCCCAGGGTTTCGGTCTTTATTACTACGGCTGTGTTTTTTTTTTTCCAGACTGAAAAAAAAGGAAATGCAGAGGTTAATTTTGACAAAGATAATCCCTGGTTGCAGCACTATTTCATCAGAAAGTGTGAGATGATGTCCCGAACTGAAGGCAAACACCACGGGAGGCACCTCGACACAAGTCTTACAGGGAATTTTGCCCTGGGCTGCTGTTAATGAGAGCCATGTAACACGGGCTGATTGATTTGTTAGCGATAAACACATAGCTTCTCAACACCTTTTAAACCCAAAGAGGAACAAAAATATATTTGCCACCAAAAATAAATTTTAGACAGAGCACGCAGAAAAGTTATAGTAGAGGATTCTATTTAGTCGGGTGTATTTATAGTTGAAAACGCTGACTGGTGATCAGGTTGACACCAACTGCAATGTGCTCCATCACAGAGGAAGAGCGACACCTACTTTACAAATTGAATGCCTAGTTTTAATTTTGGGGGATTATTCACGTGAACCGCAAAATAAAACATTTTCCCCCTGGTGTTCTTTGTTCAAGACAAATACAGAATTGACACTATGAATTAATCATTTCCAAATTTTGCATGGACAAAAATTGTGTTAGCTATGTTAGCTTATTTTTTAAATACTTATTTGATCATTTGAATAGGAAAGAATATAACAGCAATAACTGTTAAAGGACCAGTGTGTAGGATTTAGCAGCTAAAAAATGCTCACCTTCCAAAAGAAACATGGCGGTCTAAGTCTAAGGCAACGAAAAACACAGCAATTCTTATTTTCAGGTGATTATACACTGATTCACCCACAGTATATCGCCTGCCGGCACGAAACAGCACACAGACAAAGTTAAAACCAAAAGAGAACTAAAAGGAGAGTACCGGACAATCATTAGTTTAGTCACTAGAAACACGTCTCCAAACACATTTCACTCGGTGTCTGCTGGAAGCCTCAATACCCAACTGTATTCCACCAAATCAACTTTATAAGTAATATGTCAGTGCCTTCTTTACAAGTTGTTGTGCTGCCCCCAAGTGGCCCGAAAAAATAATTAATAAGGTTTAAAAGGCTATAAATCAGCAGTACATCTTGTATGTCGAGTTTTACATCCTCAGCCATATGAAAATAAATATGATTAACCTGAATACATTTACACCTGGTATTAGATATGTCTCCAGTGTCCACATTGAAATCTGATTGCTCAAACAACTGAATGACGCATCCATTGTGCAGGTCTACAAAAAACAGCAACAAAATAATTGATAATACAGACTGTATATATACAGAAGTTATATAATAACTCTCTGAACCGTCTCTGAGATAGCTTCCGGATTTGTTTCTCGCCCTTCAGCGATGCACTGATGTAATAGCTCAGCTGGAAGGTGAAACTGAAGTTCTGCCTGGCATCGTTTCCTTGAGCTACCTCTCTTCATGTTTACAGTGCGTGAGAAAGTTAACGATGTTCAAACGCTGCAAACATGCAAAGTTACGTTCAGTTCACCATTCACCACAAACATGAGCATGTTTAATGAATGGTGTATTCACGCACAACACTGGTCTGGAGAAGAGGTGTTTCTGCCCTCCTAGTTTTTGTATGTGGACTCCAATGTGGTCACAATGCGTCTCTGACCACCTCCAGAGATCGTTTGGCCGATCGGATCACACACACGTCCTCATTGTGTCTTGGGTGCATTTACACATGTACTTTCATGTGGTCGCTCACTATCTGATCCAAATCCGATCACACAAAACACATTTTAATGTGAGGTGTAAAGGGGCTCAGTACAGAGTGAAAAACAATCCAACACTACTTCAGTGAGAGGATCGAGCGGTACTGGCAGAGGTACGTTTCCTCTGAGTTCTCTTTAGTTTGTTTACGCTCTTGATCTCTGGACGTCTGTCTCAGAAGCCATGTCAGTGTCACCTCGGTGTGCCGCCGCCTCAGAGTCATCTTTGGTTACCAGTGGATAAGCACTTTTCCCCTGATTGGTTTAGCCAACGTCTCTTAATATCATATTGATGATAATTTCCCTGTAATGCGCCATTTGCACTAATTGTGATGCAGGGAGTGAGTAATGGCATGTGACTGCAGCCGCTCCCCAGCCACTCCTCAACACTTAATCTCCTGATTGTCCCAGAGAGACGAAACGTGACAAGATCGCCATAAACAACCTGCTCCCCCCCCCCGAACACACACACATGGACACACACACCAACCACAGCCCCTTCCTCGCTCACTCCTCCACTACTGACCTCTGTGCTACCCTACTCTCTCCCTCCTCCCTATTCTCCTTGCTGTTTTTGACTGAATCTCTTTTCTTCTTTTACCTTTTCTTTGTTTAAGGCAATATCATTTCTGCCTCTGCCCCCCCCGAGCCTCTCTTTGCAATATTTTGGATAGTTGATCAGTGTGTATAAGGCCACCCTGTTGGCTTTAAAAATTTGTTCTGCTTTGTCAAATTTTGACAGTATTTTACTGCAATCTATGAGAAAGGTATGCTGTTGCCCACTCATGACTCAAAACAGACTCAGGGAACAAATACCAGCATGCACATATTGATTCAAAAAAAGGGGCCTCAAGGACTGAATCAGAACAGGTCCAAATAAAGGGAGAAGACCAACAGGCCACAGTTATACTATTGTAAAGACATATGTGTATATCTGTAGGGAGTTATGGGAAATGGTAGGACCTGGATGGAATATGTTAATGTTCTGTAAAAGTAAACTAAAAACAGACAAATGAAAACACCTGTGTCCGTTTGCTTACGTCCTCAACCAAGTAAAAAGCACCTGCAGTCATAGTTCACATCCTGCGGCTCTGGAAGTAGAGCATGTCCAGGGTTTGTGGTTTCATCCCCAGAGTGTCTTTGGGCAAGACAACGAACCCCCAAATCATCAGCACCTTGCATGGTAGCTTGCTATGGTAGCTATCTGTGTATGTGTGTGTGTGTGTGTGTGTGTGTGTGTGTGTGTGTGTGTGTGTGTGTGTGTGTGTGTGAAAAGGCATGGGCAGTCCTCTTCTAAATATGCCAGCTTGGTCAGTGGCTCTACACTTCAAGCTAGGACGCTCTAGTTCCCCCTTTAGTGTCATTTCGGGATGTGACCATATGGTGTAATGTTTAGATGTGCCGTTGAAGTCAGGTGGTGAACTAAGTCCACTCTTATCCACTCAGGTACAGTATCAAACATATTAATAAATACCTAACAGCCACCTGGACCCCTACTCAGACCCCATTTGACTGAATATAATTAGACACGGCCTGACTCATGTCCCGGATTGAATCTTGGTTACTGGGAACCAAGAGGACCTCTACCTTCTATGACTTCTTTCCCACACGTGAGCTAAATTAATCTTGATTCGTTATCAAATAAGTAACCAGAAATACGGTCTGTCTACTCTTGTAGAGACACATATAACTAGATATATATGCTAATACCACTTAAGCAAATGAAATCATATAATTGGCCATAACAGTTCAACCTTTGAACAGTGAATTACTGCGTGTCTGTACTCCATATGCAAACCATTTACATAAGAGTGCATAATTTAAATGCACTCTTTTTCATACCTTTCATCAGGCTACTAAATCCTCTTCTACTTCAGTGCACTTTTTGTTCACAGAGGTTTTATTTGCACACAGACACCAAACACACAATCACACATGACAGTGGACCAGCTGATTTCTTCCTCTTTATCTGTGATTTGGGTGTGAAATCGATGTAGGTGGCCCATCTCCAGCCCTGCAGGGGGGAGAACATTAACAGACCTCCACAGAGTGAGGGCAGCGGGAGGATGGAAATCTGGAGAAATTATGATAATAATCATGGAAACGTATAATTCTCTCGTCATAGTTTGAATCAGAGAGAAAGGGAAATTGTTGCCTTTCTTTATAAATGAATACAAACTGATTTATACCTCTCTATGCGAGGAGAAAAAAATTATATTTGAAAGCCATTTTCTTGCACTGGATTGTTCTCTCCTCCTCCCTTCTCTCTGAGCTGGAAAAGAGGATGATCTGCTAGTTGGGGGTGTAAAATGGAGTGCATAGGGTTGAGTCAGGGACTGTTAACCCCAGGGGAGGTTCAGAGCATCGGGCCTGATTCCCAGGCCATCTCATTGTTCCCGGCCCGGCTGTAATTTAGGAGGAAAGCGGCGTCAAAGCACCCATAAATCCTCCGTGTGCCGAAAGCGTTCCAATCTCAATCTGTCAGCGAGACACTGGTCAGCCGGTAAATACCTATCGCCTGCTCTTCTTCATGCTCTACACATGAGAACGCACACACAAACACACAGTTTTGTTTGTGTGCATGTATTTCTACTTTTCTAGTTCTACATGAAGCTGCTATTGCTGAGGAGGCAAGTTTGCAAGATGAGTGCTAAATGCACAGATGTGCAAACACACTCTCAACATGCACTGGTTACTGTATGGGCATTGTTCATGGCTGTTTTCCTTCCAGCAGGCAGGCTTAAACAGAGAAGATTAAAGAGGATAATAAGAGTAAGTTACACACAGTTTAGATTACAGGAGCTGCTCATTGTTAAATTATAAATAGTCCTATTATAGTTCAATGCTACATGAGCACTATAAGCAGAGATATAAAAATGTTAAACACAATCAGCTGCAAGCAAAGGTCCTGTATTCTTTTTTTGGTTTAGATAATATATATATGAAATCCACTGTCAATAGATATTGTACTAGGGCATCTCAGACTAAAACAAATGGGTGCTGGACTCCATTGACAAAACAATTTCACCTCACAGATAATCTGAAAACACGTCAAACTGGACAGAAACAAATTAGAATTTAGCAAAACTGTCTTTTTTTTCCTTTCCACTGTCTTTGCAACATCCACTAATGCTGGTTTGGTCAAAATAAACTCGTAATTTACAGAGATAGACAACGTTAGCTAATGCTTGGGGACAAATGTGCCCGTCAACGTGCGCCTACTAAAAGTTCCTGTTTTTGTCACTGACCGTTTCAGATTGTTATTCTAAGTGTCTGACAACATTATGGAAAGGATCCCTACAGGGATGGACCTTTTAACCAACCAGAAACAGCCATATAATATCTCTAGCACTCACCACTCTCTAGAGACAAAAGCACTAATTTTATCCCCAGATTATCCTAACATCATAACTTAATTTGAAGAGAATGAAACAAAATCAACTCGCTTCTCTGTTAGTGTTTCCAACAATCACCAACTCTGGTTTGGTGGAAATAAATCCTTAATTCACCGACGTAGATGATAAAAACAGCAGTTTCAGTCGGAGCAGACCGGCTATGGAAACAAACCACAGAGAGGCTGCGATACAACACAGGTAGAGGGAGAGAGACACCATGTGACTCTGTGTCTTTACACAGCTAATAATTGTTTTCAATCTCATATAACATTTACAGGTGAAAGAAGGCAAAATAAAGGAGGGAAGACAGAAGAAAGGACAAAAGATTAGAAGTAACAGACTAAAGAAAGAAGAAAAATGATACAAGAAAGGACATAGGCAAGAAACAAGGACATCAGTAAGTTAAAAAAATAAAAATAAAAAAAGAAAGGGAACAAAACAAGAAAAAATTGGAGAACAGAAGAAATGAGATAAGACTGAGAGAAGAATATGCAGTGATGAAGGACACAAGAAAGTAAAGAAGGAGGGACACGATGAAGGAAGAATGAAAAAAGGAAGAAAAGGGAACACAATGAGGCAAGAAGGAAGAAAAGAAAGAAAGAATAGGAAAGTGAAAGAGGGACAAAGGCAGCAAAAGATAAAAAAGGAGGAAAAACAGACAGTTGGAAGGAGAGAAGGGAGGAAGAAAGAAAGAAAGAAGATGGAAATATGAAGACAAAAACTTTTACTTTCAAGTACAAACGGTAGTAAATGTACACACATGTTGTTCTGCTGCTGTGCACTAAGCTTCTTTACCCTGTTGTACTGAAAACAAATTCTACTATGAGAAGTGAAGTCGGTGAGAACCCGTATTGTACTTTCACTCTCTGTACAGTACAAGCACCACTTCTCGAACAGAGAAAATAATTTTAGATATTGGGTCTTAAATGTACTTCATGTTACTCCAATAAAAACCTGATGTTCAAGCAGTCTTCTGGTTTCCTTCCTCTTTCTCTTCCTCTTCTTCGGGAACTTTCACAACAGTTTTTCTCTGAACGGGACCGACGGGGCATTTTAGTTCAAACGAGGTTACAGTGAGACGACGGCTCCACATACAGGAAACTCCACCAACCAATCATTAAACCTCACCTGAACCCAGCCGACCACCACACACACACACACACACACACACACACACACACACACACACACACACACACACACACACACACACACACACACACACGCTTGCACATCTTAAAGGTGAGTTTCTTACGATGACCTCGGGGGCTTTGTCCCTCATTTTTAACTTAATTAAAAGTCTCTCCATAGACACACATAAACAAATAAACACACGTCCACACAGTCAGCTGCATATGGAGACATCCTCATGTCGATCAATAACGCTCATAGATTGTCAATTACGCTCTGGAAGGGGGGAATGAATGGGATTTGCATATATATAGAGCCGGGTTTACCCATGCGCTCACAGGACGTCCTGAAACTGCTGCCCTCAGCGCGTTGACCCATCGGGGGAGGAGGGGGAGGAGGTGACGGGACGTGGAACGGCAGAGCCCGAAATATGGGAGCAGACACCTGAGATATTCTGATTCACTCACCTTATAGACAATCATGTGGTCAGTGTCATGATAGCCTGGTTGCCTAGTTGGAGTAAGTAGCTAATGTAAGCATGTAAAAGTTATGTAATGAAACTGTCTATAAGACTATAAGACTATGTGAAATCCCTATCATATCCCCTTTGTGCCTGCGTCAGCGTTGTGGTTGTCTGCCAGAAGCTGTCATACATTGACTGTTGATCCAGTCTGAAGCCACATTGTTACCATCCACTGTTTAGATCTTGGTGCTTTTTAACTCTAGATTTGAACCGGATGAAGGATTTTAGTCATCGGACGTCTGGATCTTAAGTTATCAGAGAAACAAGCTGAGCTAACGTTAGCAGCAGCTCGGCTCGCAGCCCCTCCGGGACGTCCTTTGTCTGTCCAGCAGTGTGGGAGAAGCAGTGATTTTTAAGGTGGAACTGCTTTATTCAGTGTTTTTAGTGGTTTTAATCACTGCTTCTGTTTTGGAGGGGATGTCTGTGGAAGATTCGGCTCCTGGTAAAAACGTCTTAAAGGATAAACACTGAAGGAATCCTAACTGGCAGAAGCTGACTGCAATGACAACAATGATGGTGAAGACAACAACTCCCACGCTACTTCACCACATCATTGTACTTCGTCTAGCAGCAAAAATGACAGGCTGCATTCATTAGGCCTAAATAAAAGACAAAAACTTTGATGAAAAATTAGGACAATAACAAACAGTAAATAAACAAAACTTTGTCCGGACTTTTGCTACTTCATAGTTTAGAATTTGTGCCAAACTCAGGTACCAAAAAAGCAGTAATGAAATGTAACTAACTTGTACTTTACTCGAGTAGCTCCGCTTCATACAAATATTGTACTTTTTACTACATTTAACTGACAGCTGTACTCACTGCAGCCTGCAGATCCAGATTAATACAAATCCACTAATAAATGATGTATTATTACAGATATATATAACAGCTCCAACATTAATGATGCTTTCATATTAATGCATCAATAATTATAATCCAATAATAAAATATATATTATTCTCAAATTGGCAATTTTGCATAATGAGTATTTTTACTGCTGTTGCTAATTGTACAAATGTACTTTTACTGAGGAACAGAACGATGGCATTCCCGTATATACAACTCTATTTCCAATATTTCAAACTGCACTTTACAATTCTACTTTTTTACTCTCTCTTGCCTGTGTGTGTGTGTGTGTGTGTGTGTGTGTGTGTGTGTGTGTGTGTGTGTGTGTGTGAGAGATCGTTCATCCACAGTACCTCCGTGTGTGTAGTGTGAGTATGTATTTCTGTGTACCTGAGTCACTACAGTGGCATCGGGGGCCAATTAGCGGGGTGGATTATGTGTCTGAACTCTAGTCCTGAGGGAGGGAACCAAACCACACTGTGAGGAGGGGGAGAGAGCGGGGGCGAGAGAGGGGGAGAGAGAGGGGGTTCACCACACAAATTACACCCGCACCAAACATATCAGTTCACTGTACCAATACTGTATGAGCTGTCATCACAGCGGTGCATGTGAGTGACAGCTGTGATATCTGTCGGGTGTTGAGAGCTGTGTATCGACACTGAATGTGCAGCAGATACATTAAATTACATTGCACATCATCTTGCACATATTCTTTACACTTAATGTGATCTTTTGCACATTCCTGCACAAACTATACAGCGTCAATTTTGTCATATTGTACATGTTATATTGTCTTTACAATATTTTTTCATAAGGTATTGTCAACTTTCTGGGTTTTTTTTCCATTCTTGATTTGTAGTACTTACTTTCATCTTTATATTTTTCCTCTTACTATGTTTATTGTTATGCGCCAACATACCAAGTCAAATTCCTTGTACGTGAAAAGATACATGGCAATAAACCTGATTCTGAATCCATTCATTTGGCAGTTGTGTTCATCCAAATTGACTTACAGTAAGTGCGTTAGAGCTGAAATAAGTTGATTAATTGCTAAATTTATTGGCAAAAGATTAACTGGCAACTTATTTGATAATCAGTTATTTGCTTTAGTCTTTTTCTAAGCAACATTATCTAGGTTAATTTTCCCATTATATTTAATACGAAATTGGATGTGCATCTCTCCAGTGATCCACCTATTTAATTCTATTTTTTGGACATAGTATTTTGGTATTGGAAGAAAATCATACCCTTTCTCTTCAGTCAGAACTGTTGATGAAACTGAAACTTTTCTCACAAACCTGCAGTGTTTGTACCAATATAGAGCAGGAATCGTGTGTTTTTATTAATAACTATTGTACACACACAGGACAAGCAGCGATGGCTGTGGGATCTGTGTGTGTGGTGTGAGCCGGTCAATGGGGACATGGAGCGTTAGCTCGAGCATCAGCGTGTCCAATGGGATTGATCGATTTGTTGTTGATTGCCATAGCGACTCCCAGAGAGTGTGTTTAATATCTCTATTCTTCAGCAGGTTTTTACACTCCGACCACTGAGCAGGTTTTAGCTACAGCACAGCTGAGATGTTTGTTGTTGTTCCTTTTTTTATTTTGGCCTACGAAAATAAAAAAACAAAAAAATAAAATAAAACGACAAGACGAGTAAAGTCACTTCTGGGCGAGGTTGTGTCAGTGTTGGTGCAATGTTGTGGGGATGTTATCGCTCTCTGGCAGCATCAAGCTAATATTGTCGCCCCGTTAGGAGGCCCTGCTACGCTGAATCTGCGCTGAACGAGCTGAAGGGATCAGACTCACGGTGTCGGGGGGAGTCAGGGGTTAATATATGTGTCTGGGAGACGGCCTTTTCATCCCCCTCCTCCCTCCATTCCTCCCTCATTCTGTCCATCTCTCCTTCCCTCCAGGCACACCCCTCACTCTCTATCCAATCTGTTTCCTTTTGTCATCGGTCCTGGCCTGCGATGTAGGGACGCTCAGTCCTCACCAGGACACACACACACACACACACACACACACACACACACACACACACACACACACAGGCGCACACACACAGACACACACCATGGTGCATTAGACTGGTGATTTCCCCTCCTTCATGCCTATGCTATGGCCTTATTTATCATAATTTATCATTTTACCATACCCACTCCCCTCGCCATTCACATGTGCATTATCATATTGTGTTGTGGCTGCAGGGTATACAGCACAGAGGGCTGATGTAAGAGTGTGCACACTGTATCTGAATTAGAGTTCATCCCTTTGAATACCCTCCTCAAACAGCTTCTAACAGCTTTACGACAGGACGTTTTGTCAGGGAAATATGGATATGAAACGCATAAGAGTACAAAAGTATGATATTTATGATCCTATAACATATTATACTGGTCCTCCATTATGTAAGCTTCAAACATCCACACTAACCAGTCTACCAAATAGGAAACATGAAAAGAATACAATATATTGACTTTTGTATGATATTTTGGAGAAACAGCAAACAAACCAATAGGAGTATAACTGATTGTAAAAAAAAAATACAAAGGAAAAAAAGCACACCGATTATCATTTGATGGTAATTTTACATATTTTCTTTAAATGTATCAGGATATTTAAAATGCCGGAATTCCACTTGTACCATAGAAGTAGCTCAGATGATTATCATTTGTATTTATCATCATTATTTATTTAATAACATACCTTAGCTGATCAATAATGGTTGCTTATAGTTGTGCTTTTATATGGGGAGGTCAATGAGAGCTATGAGACACAACCATACAGGATATGTGAGCTTAGAGGACTCAAAAAATGAGAAGCTAAAAGCACAAAATCAGTTCACTTAAATGGAATCGCCAGAATCAGCAAATTTGTTTGCGGGGGTGAAATCAGCATTAAATTATAGTATTTTGTGTTTAGCTTTGGTGAACTTTGACACAGAAAATTGTGCCATTGAACAATATCAAACTGTCTTAAGAGAGCTGATCTTTGATGGAACGGAGAGTCCAGAAGAGGAGAATCCCATCTACTTTTAACCTCCTCTGTCAGGGTAAAAATAATAAAGTAAATGGTTTGGAGGCAGTTGTGTGACAAGAGTCTAATTTCTGATATAGCCACTTAGCTTTTTGTCTGTCGCGCTATAGAGCCTTTTCACAGCAAACATTTTGAGTTTTCAAACCCGGAAAAGCACAGAATGACATTGATGGTTGTATTCAATTTGGGTGATTTCCTTTCAAAAGGAAATAAAATGCTGCGAGTACTCGACCAATCAGAGAGTTCCTTTACTTTTGGAAAGTACGACTTCCTGAGCAGGGACGTTTGTTGGGGTCAAATAATGTCTGCAGACAAATCTAGAGCCTTGTTCCTGTGGCGGAAACCCAAAGGTTTCTAGTTTCTGGGGAATGTTCCTGGCTTTTGTCACCAGACTCTTATTGAACCACATTTTCTTAAAAAGTGTATGTGAATTAATTTTCCTGTGTCCCTTTCTGGTGTGACCAGATCTTAATTCTGTAGAGTTGGGTCAACATTATCAGTGGAGTCCTCCAACTAGCTCAGGGGAAATGCTCTTGTCCACTATCACAGAGACCTAGGAAATCGATTAACAGTAGTGGTACCTCTGACTTGGTCTTGTTCTTGGGTGGGAAGTCAGTGAGGGATCTCAGTGAGTGACTCTTACTGGTTGAGGATCAGTGCACCTGCATGGAGGAAGCAGAATGGTATCTACAGGGTACAGAGTGAACATCTCTTCCTCCATCTCAAAATCGGACTTTTGGAAGCTCTAAAAGGACGACCAATAAAACGCCTCTGAATAAATGATCGTCATCTTTCACTGTTATACCGACAAAGAGGCGAAGAGGAATAATGTAGATTAGATGATTATCTCGGCTTCAGTAAAAAGATACGGACGCACTGAGCAGATTAAATCCCCATCCAACGGACCACACAGACACATGCACACACACACACACACACACACTCCCTCAGTATTACTTTACTCTCCAGATCCTAATGAGAAGAGAAAAACCTAATTTGATCCATCTCAGCCCTTCACTCACCCTCCCTGCCCTCCCTCCCCCCTCCTCGGCTGGTCATGGGCTATTCCCGCTGCTCTGATTATTGTTAATCTCATCATATGTCTCTTTCCGCTCAATAAACCCCCCCTCCTCCATCAGTGCTCCCCATTTTCACTCAAATCAAATTGTTACCGAACATAACCTGCCTGAGCCCCAGCGTGCCGCTGCAGTAATGCAGTTTGTCATAATTAAGTGCCGAGCCTAATTAATTAAATGGTCAGAGGGCTAATCAGTGCATTCTGCGGCCGTACTGCTGCATGATGGGAAAGAAGTAGGGATGAATAGAGATTGAGTGACGGATATCGCTATTGACGGTTCGGGCTGAACAGGAATGACAAAGTTAATTGTGGAGGCATCTTCGAGGCGACTTCAAGGTTTAGGACAGCAGGCATACACACACACACACACACACACACACACACACACACACACCTAGTCACACTCATACAATAGGCTACAATACCTGCAATACTATGCATGCAAATTAACATACAAACACATGAATGGAAACAAATAAACACGCAAAGAAACACACAAAATGCGAAAATGCCTATGCAATTACAAACCCACAAACCCACACACACACACACGCACAGAGCACACACACACACACACACACACACACAGCACACATGCAGAGCACACACACAAACAAACACACCCTCCTTTCCAATCCGACCATCACATTATAGTTTTCATTGAATTGCTTGAATACACAGTGCGTATTGATTGAGTAAATGTGCTAATGAAAGTGATGCACAAAGACAGTTCATTAAAGTTGGGCTTGATTAAAAGAGAGAGAACCCAGCAGTACCTCGAAAACACACACACACACACATACACACAACCTCACTGGTTCACTGGTCTGATTCGCTGCATTTTTAATCTCTCAACTTTTACAGTGGTTTACCGTTGGCTCAGTTTTCACCTCAGAGTTTCAGAGGACGAAACTCTTAATGCAAATGTCCAGATTCATTATTCTGAATTCTCAACATTACATACAGCGTGCAGAGTGAATAAAAAGAGACAGAAGATGGACACATACAATAATTCTGTAGCACACAAGACTGTTTTAAAATGCATTAAAATAAAAATAAATCAAAAGTGTTGATAGAAACACACAGTGACCTCAACAAAGTGAGATCAACCTTCAGTATCACCTGTATTAACCCCTCGTGTTCCCAGTTGCTCAACCTGTGTTTTATTTGCAGGGTTTGAATATATCACCAATACAGTGGAGTTATGGTGGTGGCGCTCTTATCTAGAACAGTTCTCTAAATATTAACCCTGAAACCAAACGTCAATTATCTTACCTTTCCTTCAGTGTTGCTTTAACAGAGCTTGACACAAACATGAACATACTGCCTCTTTAAGTCAAGATTTAAACCTCAAAAAATATTTAAAAAAAAAAAAAAAATAGTCACATACCACACAGGACTATGGTTAAAGAAGTAAATTCTTATTATTTAGAAAATATAAACTAAAATAAATACAATGTACACTTTAAACCCCCAAATAAAACAAATGTAGAGTTTACTGATCAGCAGTAAACCCAGCAGCACTGTGTGTATTATATGAGGTCAGTGTGAGAAATGAGTCGGCTGTATGTAAACAGTACAGCAGTGTGAAAATATAACATATCTGGCTTATATTTAATTAAATAGGCATATTTAATACTAATAATTGACATCAAGGACCCCTAAACTGACACAAATTACACCAATATTTCGTCCCAGGGTCCCTCTGATAGGATTTTTGCTTTTAATACAGAAAGTGAATAGTATCTTTGAAATGGGACCAAAACAACAGCATTCTGTGGATTTTTCAGAACAACCAGATTTTTGTGATAAAGGAGACAGGAGTAGGTTCAGCACACACATTAAATTCTGGTATCATGTTTTTGTTTATGACATTAAAAGCCTCAAATAACTGTCAATTCACATTGTTCTTCGGCACTATTTTTTCCTCCGGTCTTTCCTCTGAGGGTTTATTCGATGAGAGATTCGATGTCACTCGACTTTCTGAATGTTATTAAAGTTCTTCTTCGTGTCTCCTGACTTCTCCTTCCCCTCCTTGTCCTCCCCTCTCCCCTCTCTGCGCTGAGGGCATTGTGAGAGCAGTAAGTGCTTGACCATGGAGGGGAAGTTGGCTTGGAGAATAGGAAGTGCTTGGCGCAGCAAGTCAGGGACTAAAAACTTCGCTAAGTTTCTCTCCATCCATCCTTCCTGCCTTCGTCTCTGTCTCTCTCTCTCTCTCTGTCTCCCACCCTCTCTCACTCTCTTATTTCTTCCCTTGAAATTTCTCTTAGGAGATTATCCGCAGGTAAGCTTGTTTCCTCTGCCGGCCTGCGTCAGCAGCTCTTCCCGGCGCACTGACCACTGAGCGATGAGGAGGGGTGGTGGAGAGAGGGGAGAGGGCTCGTGTGGTGGGAGGGTTGGAGTTGGGGGGGGAGGTCAACGAGCCAGGGGGGAGGAAGCAGTGGTGAGGCAGGCGAGCGGCAGGGGGACGCAGAACGGCGGGGGGCTGTGGGGAGGGCCGGATTGGCGTGAGGGCCTCGCCACTCGCCACTAACACACCGTGACGACATCATAAGACCGAGCAAATGACTCTGCTGCCTCTCCAGGGGGCTGTGGAGGAGGGGAGGGGAGAGGGGGGGACACAAAGCCGCCCCCTAGTGAAGGGAGCTTCATCCCCCCAATGACACACACACCCACCTACTACACCCATCGTCGCCAAAACACACACAGTCCAGCCGCGGTGACCAGGTAGTCAGACACGCTGGAAATAGGCCTAAATTGATTGCATACACTCACCCACAAAGCACGTTAATGGAGATGACAAACAGAAAAAGGATATTACCAGACTTCAGCTAAGCCATATTGACTGTGTGTGTGTGTGTGTGTGTGTGTGTGTGTGTGCTCTGGTCTCCACTTCTCAGCAAACCAGATATCTTTTTCTTTGGTGGCTTGTTCAACCTCCAGTTTCAGACTCCAGATACCTGGACCAGTTTGTAGCAGAAGATAGGGAGGATTTCACATCAGGGACTCGGGTCCGGATCCGAGTACAGCTGACCATAAAAGACACTGTGTACCATGCCCGGGTCTGCCTGAAAAGGTGGTCTCGGTAACGGTCATCAGGTGTGAAACAACTGTACCAAAGCATCATTCATTAATGATTCCATGTGATCATCATTCACCTAATGAGCCACCGGGTTTGCACCATGTAGTTTTCCTCTCTTCAGAGGTGTGCCGATATAAAAGCTCCTCAGGAAAATGAAAGTGAACCTTAAGTTCTGCCTTGCATTACTTCACAATGTGTTCTCCTTTCTGTTTATTCAGTAGTTGAGTTTTAACTCCACCAAAACCATGAGCATGTTCAACTGTAGAGTTCAGTTATTTGTGTGCGTTTAAATGTTTTTAGAGAATGGTGACATTTTGATGCTTTACAGGACAACCTTCAGGGACACATTTAGACATGTTTTTAGAAAATGAGCATTTATTTTGGCAAGTGAGAACATTTTAGAAATGTAGAGAATTTTTTGAAAGTAAGGACATTTTGGGAAGTGACCAACATTTTGAAAGTTAGTGACGGTAAGGGGTGGACATTTTGACATTTTAGGAGAGGGGGTATATTAAAAAACCAAGGGCTGTTAAGATTTGGTGTTACGGTTAAAAGAGTATTCCACAGATCACTCTTCTTTCTGCATACATTACCCACAATGCAACTCGGCAGCTGATAGTTCAGAGAGTTTTGGAAATGTCGTGCTAGTAGCGGCTAATGTAGCCTCGAGGAGAAATGAGCAGAGTTCAACTCCACATCAACAGATTTTTTCCGTTTTCAAACCCCAACCGGCGCTGACTCAAGTTACATCACTTGAGGCAATTTATCAGATCTCACACCGCTCGCACTGGAGCCAAAAAAAAGGCTTTATACAACTTATTCACATATGCAGCAGCACTCCCCAAGATCTGTAAAAAGACTTCTAAATTGGTGGAGTTCCCCCTCTCAGAATTAGGTTAAAGGTGGTAATGAGCTATAGGCCAGGCATTGTGTCAAAAAGAGTCCTCATAAGTATAGAAGTATAGCACAAACATCAGTGTGTGTGCCAGCATGTAAGAGATGTGTGTGTGTGTGTGTGTGTGTGTGTGCACTGGGAGGCTTACTGAAGCCTTCACAAACAGGGTTTCCCCCCCTTCTTGCAGGCTTTGGGGGTGGGGTGGAGGGATTGGAGGTGCTCTTTGGAAGAGTGGAGAGATAAACGGGAGAAGTGCGGAGGATGAAAGGGATGTATTCCTCCAGACACGGAGGGGAAATCTGCTCAAATCTTCCCTTGTTAGAGGAGAGGGGAGAGGGATCAATACAGTGGCTCTCCTCTGTGGCTGAGCCTCCACTCCAGCAGCTGGAAAAACTCCTCAGCTCCGTCATCCAACATCATTTCTTCTCTCCTCACCTTCTTTCCCTTCTGATTTCACTTTTGTCTTCTCCTCTCTTGTTATTTTGAGCATTCCAAATATAATTTTTAAGCCAACACCCCAGGTGGTTGACAAACCAAACTGGGGAGGGGAGAAAAAGAAGCACACTCAAAATGCACCATTTAATTCTCAGAAGTTTTAATTAATAAGCCGGTTTCCTTTTGTGTCACAAGGAGTCCCAGAGGAGCGAGAGGGAGCGAAGACAGGTAGAGGAGTAGAGGGAAGGGGGAGGCGTGTGACACCACCATGATAAGAAGGGGGTACAGGTCTAGGAAGAGGTAGGGGAAGGTGGGATTGGGGCCACAAGGGAGCCCTAGGGCCAAGGGTATCAACTACTACCTGTCATGAATTAATCAATCTCCAACAGCTCACTCAAGTGAATTCATTAGCAGGTACAGCTCCTGCGTCCTCGCAGTATCATATATTAATTAATCGGAAAAGGTGAGACACAGTTATGCTCCAAAATAAACTCCACAGCTGGAGAGGACTGACAAGACAGACAGGGCCGCTTTCATTTCTTTGTTTCATCTTCCACAGACGGATTCTTCATCTTAGGAAATAAAATCATTGGATTTCTGAGGGTCGTTTGTGGTTATGTGAGGTTGTTTACAGGACAGAGAAAGTGTACAAATAGTAATTATATTGCCCTATCACTATATACATATGTAAACTAAACTACACTAAACTATTTTTTGCCAGTCAGTGTAGTTAGCGAGTAACCATGATACCGTGTAAGTATCACGCTTTGCCTTGGGTAGATGGGAAACGTACACAATGTGTATGATGGTGCAGTACTATTAAGAGCCAGAGGGTTCCTCATCATCAGAGGGTTGGTTCAAACACAGGACTTACACCTTCGAGAGACCACTGTTTGATCCCCATGTGAAACCAAAAGTCATCATCAAGTAGTTTTGTTGCCTAAACATAACTAGGGATGCTCTTTATAGTAAATTTTATATTGTAGTTTCTTGTTACCTGTGGCGTCCCATTCTTGATTACGCTTGTGTACCTCCATACATGCACAAACTGAGTGTTTGGAACAGTTAATTCTTAACAGATATATAAACACCAAAATTTGCACAGTGTTTGGTTTGTCCGTTCAGGGCAACTGTAGAAACATGGTGGACTAGAAGAGGACCCATCCCCTCTGTAGATAAAAACAGCTCATTTTAAGGTAATGAAACACAACAATTCTTATTTTCAGGTGATGAAAACTCACTCACTGAATGAAAACAGATCTATTATATTGCATTCTGTCAATAGATCCTCCTAAATGTGTAGTTTAACCCAATTATGTGGTCGTCCATTCCACTTCAAAACAGCAAACATGTCAACTTATCTCAAAACTACAAATATGAGACCAAACATCACAAAAAACTACAAAAACAACAACCAAAAAACAACAACTTAATTTTCTTTGACCCCTCTGATCACTGCCATGGCCAAACTTACTGCCTTTTTTCGCTGACCACTGTGTATAGATTAATGAGCGTGAGATCTTAGGAATGTTAATTAATTTGATTATGTGCACGGAGGGGAGGGGTCTATGCTTAGGTGGAGTGGGATGTGGGTGTGTGAGGGCCGTGGTTTTATCGAGGGGAGGAGGGGGGGAGGGTCTGCAGAAGATGAATAGGTCCTCTGGCTTGAGCTGCTGGCAGGCCGGCTGTGCCTGGCCTTAATATATAGCATGTGCTGCCACATAGTCAATGCGCTTTTAATTCACCTCTTACTACACACACATGGACATTAGCAGTCCCATATGCACGTGCGCACACACACACACACACACACACACACACACACACACACACGCATACACACACAGGGCGTTTATTACCCCTTTTACTAATGGAAATCTAATCATTACTCCACCTGCTTGTTACACACACACACACACACACACACACACACACACACACACACACACACACACACACACAGCTCTGGACTTTATTTATCATAGATATCCCCTGGTGTATTAATACAGGGCCGCAGGGGGTGTTTATGCTTATGAAGCCACAGAGCAAAGCCAGACTAATTGTATTAACTAACCCAAAGAGAAGCTCATGATTCTGACCCCAAGATGTTTATGACCCGCAGATCAATCGACCTCCTCGCTCGCTTTTCTCTGATTTTCTCCTCCGTATTCTCCTCCAGCCTCCAACAGTCCATCACTCTCCTTCGATATGTTTTGGTGTGGCTAAATCATCCCTGCAGCCCGGCCGTCTAATTACCTTCCTCGTTAAGATACTGTATATGATTGAGCCCTGACCGTAAAAACACACCAGTAAAATGGAGAGGAGCAAACAAACATGAGCTTTACTGCTCCGGCCTGGCGATGCTGATATGAGACAGCAGTTATGGCCATTTGGTGTCTATTCCTCTGACATTTTCATTTCATATTTAATTGCACACTGGTGATTATGGCACTTATGGTTTTATTTTGCATTTATCTAATGGTTCTCTGGTGGCGTTGTGGTGACACCTTTTATTTTATTTGGTGCTCAATCAGGCTGAATTTACAGTCTCTTTGCCCCTTTCTATTTTGCTCAGAATATCTGCTAAATGAATAATATAAAGGCTGGATGACTGTTTGCAGTCCATGTATGTGTATGTAGCTGTGTGGTAAGGCAGCCGGAGACTGGTTTTTGTACATATATAACAGGACAAGTGGCAAAGTGTGTGAACACAGCGGAGGAAGTACGAGCAGGTAGTTTGCATTTTAAACAAAATGGGAGGTGAGACGTTTTTCAACTTGACACCACAGCTGCAGGAGCTCAAGCTGGTGTCTTTGCAAAGTTATATTCCTATAACATTAAATATTCAGTACTAAAGAAGTGCAATCAAAGTGAAAAAAAAAACACGTGTAGGTGTGGTTTGATTATATTTAATTGACAGTGACCAAATAACACACCAACTGTGCACTGGCTCTGATTTAAATATTGCAAAATTCAGTTTTATCTGGATGTTTGTGGCCCCAGAGGAAGAGTTGCAGCTACTTTAGTAGTAGCTAATGGGAATCCAAGAATAAAGAATACATCACCTTTTTCCAACTGAGCAGGGGAAAACAATCTCATGGGAAACAACCAAAACATTCCCAACTCATCAGATACTGCCGTCAGTAGCCCTCCGCTTCAAAATATGAAGCTGTAGGTTCCCCTCTCGTGTCATTTCCGCAGTATTTGATGACTTTGGAGTGAGACCGGATGCTTCCAGATTAAGATCATATGATTTTCCCTGTAATTCTGAAGCAATTTGGTTCTTTATATAGATGTTATGTACATAAATATTACGAATATTTCCACATTCTATTTTTACTTCACTACATTTATCTGACGGCTTGAGTTACAGGATTCAGCATAAAATACTGCTTTTATTGTGAAAATCTTTTATTGTCCTCATCCAGCTTAATTTATTTCCTTCCTTCCTTAATTTCACCCTTCTGATTTCCTCTTTGGTTTTATTCCTTTATTCCTCTTCTGTCTGTCGTTGACTTGTCACCATCCTTTTTCTGTCCTTCCTTCCTTTTTGATTCCTTTCCTCCTTAATTTGATTTCCTTTTCTTTTGTTACTCCCTCTCAACTCCATTTTGTCCTTCTGTCTGTCGTTTTTTCTCTTCTCTACTAGTTTTTCTTGAGTAAAGAAGAGTATTTCTGTTACTTTTTACCAACACATGGAATTAATGTGTTTCCTATTATCTGGTATTCTCCTGCACTTATAGGGAGTTTGGGTTCATTTAGTTAGTGTGATTTAAACCTCCTCAACCCTTCCCAACACCAGTTAGGTAACAGGCAGGTGTTTCCTCTCTTACTAGCCCAACAGCCTCTGACAGCCCTGTCACCATGGAGACCAGTCGCAACAAACTTGGCATCACCGCGGAGACGGGGGCCGAGGCAGGGCCGGGACAGCACTTGTCACAACGGCCCAGCGTCCCCAAACCCATCCGAGCTCGCAGTCAGAGCTCATCGCACGGCGGCGTCTCCGGCAGTCAGCGGCAGCCTGCGAGAACAGACAGGTGGAGGAGAAGGAGAGAGAGATGAGAGGAAAGAGGAGAGGACAGGTGGGGGGTGCAGAGCGGGGAGATGAAGGAGGCGGAGGGCCTCTTGTTTACTGAGAGGAGTCATTAAAATATTTCCTCTTTGTCTCTCTATTGGCATTTTGTTGTGATCTGTTAACTCCGGTGTTCATCATTCAGCTTATTTGTTTAGAAGAAGGATAGTTTCTATTGTGCATCACGGGGCCCGATGCTGTGATCACATTAGCCTTCTCACTGCTGTCCTGTCTAGGAAGAAGCGTGCACTGTGACAGCTTCTGCTGTTTTATTAATAGCAACTCATGGCTTTAAAGCAGACAAACACCTCGTCTATAGGATGGGCCATTACCCTTTTGTTTTATACCTCTTTCTTCTTTACTCCATCTTTGTGAGTAGAGAGGTAAACAAATTCTTCTGACTAGAGAGAGGAAGAGGAGAGGGTTTGGACAAATGAGAACTCCTCGGTCGCTCTGTGTTTAACGCATAAGGCTGTCAAAACTCTATTTTTCTTATTGTCATCAAATGCCATGAAAAGAACAAAACCAACTCTGTGTTAGTGCGTCTCTAAATACTGTCTGACTTCCTGTCTGTGGCTCTCAGCCCTGTAACAGAGTCCCTACTGAAGACCAACATCTTTAAAAATCGATCATGAACACATCTATTTTTAAGAAAAGGTTCTAAAACAGCTGGGCGCTGTAGTTTTTAACAAATGTTCCTCAAACATTATTAAAAAGTGCACGTTTAGGGAACAGTGGCAGATTGTTCCAGTCCAGGTCCAGTGTGTCACATTATTGGCTCTGATGGCAGAAATGGAATACAATATTTGTATGTTTCCATTAGTGTCTAATCACCTGAAAATGTTTTTGTTCAATGAGTCTTTTGTATTTTCAGACGCTGCGGGCTGCCTTCCATTGAGGCTGCCATGTTTAAGCACCATGTTTCTACAGTAGCCCAGAAGGAATAAACCAGACACCGGCTCTTTCACACAGCCACTGTAGTTCCTCCTTCGTGCTTGGAAGATGGAGCCCAGTTAAATGGGCGCCAAAAATAATTTTTCAGATTTCAGTATTTTTATTTATTGATTTATTTTTGGACTATCTGTTCTGCACTTACATAGATGTTTATCATGTTCTCTTACTCATTATTACCCTAACACAAGCAAAGCACCGAACACAACAATGCATCTGAATTCGGTAAAAGATGAAAATGCCTATGGTGCGTACGTAATGGTCCCGGTTTCACTGTTTGAAAAAACGGTCACCCTAGTAGCCTATAGTGTGTTAGCCATTAGCTCGCCAGCTACAGAAGTTCACCCACTAACCCTGCAAGTGATCCTAATATCACCTTTAGTGCCACTTATTTAGTGAGGATGTGTGGATGAATGCAGCGAATCATTTAACTTCTAGTGAATAAACATTTAAAAGTGTCATATGATAAAAAAGTATAAAAATATACAGAAGACCTGCAAATCACTGCACCATGAGCCGAATGGCAAAAACAAGAAAACCCTCCGTTATTCTGACTCTGGATTGGCCTGAGAGCCACAGAGAGGAATATGATATATCGAGCTTTGGGTAAAAAACCGACGCCGACAGGCCACAGTTTAGGACGGAACGCCGAAAAACGTCTTTAATTGTGAATCCGGTCCAGCCTTGCAGAACAAACCCACACAAATGGAATCAAACTATTTTAAAAAAAGGCTTTTTTAGGATCATTTATGTACGTGAGGAGTTGGTGTATTATGCCCAGGCTCACCTGTGTTTCCCTCTCTCTTCCTGCTGTGAGCCTCTAATCAATGAGATAAACCCGCCACACGACTTGTGGGCTTGTGCCCTACATCAGCGCTCAACCGCATGTCTGCAGAACTTGCTATAAACGCTCTGTAAGCACTTTATCAGAAACGCTTGTTCTTTTGGTCTTTTTTCTGCTTTCTTGTTGTTTTGTTTTTCTCCCCCCACCCTCATCCCATCTCCTCCCCTCCCTCCCACCTTCCTTTAAAAAAAAACCTGCATTCTGACACTCATTAAAAGAGAAAAGAGGGAAAAAAACATCAAGAGATGGAAGCGAGGCACTCTCCCGCTCGCCTCTCTCCAACCTGCGGTCACGTACAGCCGTCACGGCGCGGGGTGGTGCGCTTGTTATCTACATCAGACTCCCCCTGTTTTCTACTCACCAGCCATCTCACATAAAGACGATCAATTATGGATCAAATGAGGCCTTCTTTTTAATTCATTGCAGTTTTCCCTTCATGCAGTCTGTCCTCTCGCCTGCGTTTCAGAGAGTGAAAAGCTCACAGGCAGGGCATCCGCCGGGTCACAGGAAAGGTCCCCCCGTCACAGATCCTGGAGCAGCCTCGGGTGCAGGGTCAATGAAGTGCAAGTACAGAACAAGTTTAAAGTGGTAATTTACTTTCTGCTATACATTACAAATAAGATAAATATGGCAAACTCTCTCTTTTGTTCTTTTTTCATATTTTTTGACCTCCTTATCTTTCATATTTACATTTTAATTATTTGTCTCCTTCATTTATTTCTCTTTTATTTCTCGCTTTTCCTTCTGTCCTCCGTAGCCCATTTTTCCTCCTATCATTACTCATTTTTCTTTTTTATCACCTCAATTGCTTCCTTCCTTCCTGATTTTTGCTGGTGTTCCCTTATTTCCCTGCCGCTTTCTCTCTTTATGTGCCTCTTCCTTCTTTTATTCTCCTCTTTTCTTATTTTCCATCTTTTATCCTGCTCTTTTCATCTTTCTTTTTTGTTTCTTTTTCCTTCTGCTTTTACACATTTTCCTCATTCATTTGTTTCATTTATTGTTTTCTTCTTTCCTTCGTTCTTCTATCCTTTACCCCTTATTTTCTTTCTCTTTTTCTCTTTTTTCATTCTCTTCATCAGTCCTTCCTTCTGTTTATTCCTTATTCATTTCCTTCTTTCCTTTCGTCGTTGTTTCCTTATTTTCATCCGATGTTTCTTCTTCAATCTTTCATTTCTTCTTTTTCTGTCTTTCTTTTTTCCTCCTTTCCTTGTTGCTAATTTATTTCCTCCATTGCTTTCCCTTTCTTTATTACAGCCTTGTCTTCTTGTTCTCTTGCTACTTCTTCTCCTTTTTTTCTTCTTTCACTCCTTCGCTTTCCTTCTGTTTTCCATGTCACACATCTTTCCTATGTAGTTTCCTTCCTCCTTTCTTTTTCATCCCTCCATCCTCTTCAGCCACATTTTTTAAATGTATCTCTTTTCCTTTCTTCTCTTCTTCCCTCTGTCCTTGCTGATTACCTTCCGTTCCTTCTTTAGCTGACTTAAAAGTATGAAACGGATCACTTACACTGAACTGTGCTCTTGTTCACTTTAAATAGACTTTTACTGTTGATAATCAAGAACATTTTACAGTTTATTAACACAGAACTTTTACTTATGATGAAGTAGGCTACTTTTCATCTGTGGTAAAAATATTTCTTTACTACAATGACAAGAAGGTGGGAAAACACTGAGCTGTGTGACTCCGACTCTGTGTGTGTGTGTGTGTGTGTGTGTGTGTGTCACTTATCTCCCTCTCAGCTCTCCAGCTGTTTCAGTAAAACAGAAGATAACACTATAACGTCATACCTCCCCCTTCCGTCTCTGCCTCCCTCCTCCTCTTATCCCCTCCATCACTCTCATTCATAATTTATCCGGAGGCTGATTTTTTGCCGACACAATCCCAGCGTAGCAGTGCAAACACTCTCTCCAGTTTCACTCGTGCTGCGTGCTGCGTGGCCACTTCCTCCTGCAACAGGAAGCAGCTGTCGATAAGTACAGGAAGTGAAAACTGGCACCGGCCTCAGGTGAGTCTGTCCTCTTAGGTGTTAGATATCCCTTACCACCTACCCCTCTCTCTCTGTCTCTCTGCCACACACACACACACACACACACACACACACACACACACACTGTAAACACTGCTGTACATGTAACCCTGCTCAGGGATAATATTACACCTGAGCAGTCTATATTTCTTTTACTTTCTTAAGAATTAATTACACAGTTTTTGTAATACTTTTAAAAGTGATTGATCTTTAATTTTTTGTTAAAACTTTCTGATGTTTCCCCCAAGAATAAAAAAAGTGCTTAATTTCTAGCTAAAACAAGAAACTTCACTGTTTTATATAGTTCAAGTAAAATAAGTTGGTTTGTCATAATATAAAAGAAATGATTTGAAATAATCTTGTAATAACAATATTTTCTTAACTGAAAATGAAAAACTTCATCTAAGTTAGGGATTGGAGTTTAATAAGATTTTATTAATGTGTGTATTAATGTCATTCTTGATTCTGCTGATCTGTGTAGAAAACAAACAGGTTCTCAGCATCAGCACAGCTTTTTATTGATCATCTCTGAATGCAGTGTGGAAACAGAGTAGAAAAAAGGCATGCATGTGACTCGGGTGTGCAAAAGCTCCACTGTTTAACCGCTGTTCAATTCGGAACTGGTTCTGATTATTATAACATTTCAGTGTCAAACACGTGACATTCCTGGAATTTAAGCCCATTTTGGATAGAAATGTTTCAGCATATTACTGATGTTTCCACCCTTACATTAAATTATCATTTTACAATGAGCACTGTTTTCATCTTTCTTTGTGAAATGAAGCCACACTTTGGATGGATCGTTTCTTCCTCTCCGCCATAACTCCTTCTTGTTTCAAGTTTCCAGAAGTATAGACACATGAGTTTTACATATTTGTTTTGCAATGTGCGACTGTCGGCATCGATAAAAAGGACTTTAACTCGAAAGTATACAATTCTGATGGATCGGACAATTTAGGTTTCTGTGTTTCCCATCCCTAATCTCAATGAGACTTGAGATTTGCGAGGCAATATTATTTTATTTTATTATTACTTGCTTGCCATTTATTTATTTTGTCATTGTGGTAAGGTTTTTTTTTAAATGTCTGCCTAACTTAATTTCTTTTACTGTATTTGGAAGCATTTTGAGCAGCTTCTGTGAATGAAAATTGCCTCACAGATAAAGTTATTTAAGTACCAAAGAATATCACAGATTTAGGAAATGCAACACATTTTGCTGCAAAGACTAAATCTAAATAACTGTATATCCTGTATGTACCTGCACAAACCTGATAGCATGCTGTATGTATTCACAGAGACACAATGCAGTCAACAGAGGAGGCCTGCAGTGACAAACAGGTGAGCGTGTCCTCCTCGGTGTTAAATATCCCTTACCTGTGGGCTTCACCAGGGCTGCAGAACACAAATCAATTGTTTCTATTAACAGGTGGAAGAGGTCCCTGTTAACCCAGAGTGTCATGGGCAAACTATGAAGGAAGGAGCCTGAAGAGCTTGGTTGGTTTGGTTTAGGCAAGAGGAGTGAGATGGACAGGGTTAGCAGTTGGTTAGAGCCAATCAGAGGCTAAGGGTGGTTCTGCAACTCTGTGTGAACACATAACTAGCTTCACGCTGAGAGAACAGCACTGAAAATGACCTTGTTTGGCTAGAAAACGCCTAAAGAATTACACTGTGGGTTATGTTTTGGTTAGGTGCATTTCTGGTCCAGTTTAGGCACTGCTCAGTTTGTCATGAATGCGAACCAATCAATTCAATTCAATTCAATTTTATTGGTATAGCGTCAATTCATAACAGAAGTTATCTCAGGACACTTTTCAAATAGAGCAGGTCTATACTGAACTCCTTATAACATTTACAGAGACCCAACAGTTCCACCATGAGCAAGCACTTGGCGACAGGGGCAAGGAAAAACTGCCTTTTAAGAGGCAGAAACCTCGGACTGATCCTTCGGCTCTAGGTGGGTGGTCGTCTGCCTCGACCAGACATCTCATCAACTTCATTTTTCTGAATTAACAAGTTTTCTTGAAAAAAAAATCTGCTCTCTCTTTAAGTTTAAACTACTTTTTTGTTTGCTTCTGAACATATTTGAGTTTTTCCTAATTTAATTTTAAATGAATAGGAAAATGGCAAGAAAAATGTCACTCTTGCAGACCTTCCACTTCTGAATAGACCATAACAATGCTGCTATAATCAATGAGCAGTGGTCAGTTTCATTCATATCTTCATTTGATTGTGTTTGGAAGAGATTTGTTTTCAGTTATCTTTATATTCTAATCATGTATGATTTAAGCAGGATAGAAGTAACTTCAGAGGCCTGCATCTATGTATTAAATTCATATTTTTGCCTGCATTGAAGACATTTACGTTCATCATCTTTAATGTGTTTTGGTGAGAATAAAGGAAATAAGCCTCACAGACATTAAAAAAGGATGTGATTTATCATTTTACACAGTGATACTGTAATTAAACAAGTTAGTTTCATTCCATTTGCCTCCATTTAGTGGTGTCATATAACTGTTTTGTAAATGTGCAAATCAGCAGTGCTTCAGACAGCAGCACTCAGTGACCACAGCCAGCGAAACCACTCCAGTCTCACACATTCAGCTCAGTTTACTCTGTCAGTGTTGGTATTAATAATTCTGTCTTTCTTTGATGCTTATTTTAATAACACCAAACAGTATCAGTATCTTGTCTGGAATTGATCTGAGAGTCTCGTCTGATCTGAGACTCTTTTGGTAAAATGGCTATACAATGTGAATGTTTCCAATGTTTGTCTCCTTTTATATTATATTCTAAATAACTTTTTTTTATAATCTAAGTCATTCAATGTATGGAACAAACAGAACAGCCATACTGCATGTTAATATTCACTTACTGCAATCCAAGTTGACTACAGCCCCTGTGAAAGCACTAATACAAACTTTTTACAGGCACTTTTCAAGTGTTTCTTACTAAAACTGTAGATTTTATGTTGTTGAATATCACTGCAGGATCATTTATTTGTCTACAAATGCAGCACCCCTTAAAATCTGGCATAATATACACAATTAGTTCATACAAAAGTTTAAACTTACCTACTTATGGCAGGAAAGAGGTTTTGCCTTGTTTTTTATCAGTTTTATCCACAAAAACCTGTGTAGAAATTTGTGTAAAATGTTGTAAATAACTATTAAATAGGCTATAAATTATTCTGGCCATTCAAATGAATGCAAAACCATGAATTTCATGCATTTAGCATTTAGTATGACATCATTTTATAGACAGACTTCCTCTCAGTGAATTCCAGTGTCCCTGGTCCCCACAGCTCCTTGACAGTAACACTGAGCTCAGACACAGTGTCTTGACTTTGACTGCAGCAGTCAGAGCAGGATGGTTTCATTCTCAACAGTCGATTGGACACCGACTCCCCGTTTCTCCTTGACCTCCTCAACACTCAGACAGGGAAGTGTGTGTGTGTGTGTGTGTGTGTGTGTGTGTGTGTGTGTGTGTGTGTGTGTGATAGTCAGTCCATGTTATGTTTAAATCAGACAAGATGGATTTTTGTAGTCTGTGATATCCCTCTGTGGTTGCAGCCTCTCCTGAGGGAGAGGAGACTGTGAAAACAGGGCTGGATCCCTGAGAGGGTCGTTAGTGAACGGTTTCAATTAAAGACAAACGTGGGTTGTGCAGACACGAGGTGGGTAAAGAGTGTGGGGTGATTACAAGCTTCCTCTTCTTAATGAGAGGCAGAAGTCCTTGTATTAATTTACAGAAGAGGTCAGCCAGTCTCTGGGACAGAGAGAAGAAAGGACAGTTTAAAATGATTATTTAGATATTATTATTACTCATTATCCTGTCTGTAATCAAAAGGCAGTATTCATCACTCTTTATCACTATAACATACTGAACCATTAATCTAAAGAATCAATGTAGTTTTTAATTAACAGTGGAGCAGGCTTGCAACTTGGATCCAACACTTGACTTGGCCAATATTAAAGTGTTGGATTATATAAGCATATATATCAGTACTACGAGTAAAAACATCCAAAATATCAGGGATACAACTGTATGTAATTCAGCCATTATTATTATTATTATTATTATTATTATTGGTAAAAAACTGCTGTATCCAGAAACATACTTACTCAGACATTAGTCATGAAGTGTTGCTCAAGTGTTAATGCAACCGTGGCTGGATTATGGACTGGGCCAGTGGGGCCTTAATGTTAAATCACTCACTCACAAAAAGCATATTACATTGTAGAAATAGTATTTTTCACTCTTTAATACTTTGTGGTTGTGTATCGTCAATTTGTGAAATTCCTTCCTACACTGGGTTACTGTGTCATACTCTCTAGTAGTAGAAAAAGTCACATTTTGTAATTGAGCAGTACTTATACTCATATCCATCTATTTTGTTATTGCTTAATAAGTAATTTAATGTGTAGTGTATAAATGTGTAAATGCAAATGTTACATACCCCTGCTAGTTTAGACATTCATGTGGGCCCCCCTTCGAGTTGTATTGGGATCTGCACCCTTGCTCTGCGATTGAACTGCTAAAAATCAGAGACATTGCTTCATATTTGGCGCTTACAAGAACAAAACATTTTAAAACCACTGCCTTAAACTTGAATGAGGCATGAGTACAACACTAAACCTATGTGAATCACCTAAAAAAAAACTGAGGTATTGCTGGAAGTAAAAGTCAGAGAGTCACCAAAATATTAACATCCTCTGGGAACCATGGATATTCAAGTTGCCTAGCAATCTGGTTGGTATGTGTTGACATATCTCACTTCGGGTCAAAACGTTGCACAGATTTACTGACATCGCCATCACCATCCTCAGGAGCAGTGCCTCCAGCAAGGCAAAACAGTCCTGCATATTTCTGCACAGCAAAGACTCTCATTGGCTCTCAGACGGTGGTCTCCTGAATAAAGTAATCCCACCATGAACTTCCTCTCACAGGGGCCACTAGTCTTAAAAATAAAGTGAAACAAGTCTTGTAGCTGACAGACCTTAGATGACCCATTCTCTGCTTCCCCACAATGCAATACCTCTCCCCTCCCTACCCACCCCCTTTCTCTGGCCATGGCGGCATTCCCGGGAGACAGTTTTCCGGACGGTTTTCCGCGAGCAGGATGGGATGAGCTCCACATCTCTCACCCGTAAAGAGACGGAGCGAAAAGCAGCTGCCTCAGCACCTGCCGTCCCCCAGTGAAAATCAAAATATCAATAAGCTCTTATAGCATTAAGGAAAATGCCTAAATCTGACACTTTCTCTCCCTCCATCCCCTCCTCTCTCCCTTTGCCAATATCACTCAACCACTTACACTTGGCATGGGCCCACTGGAGAGTTTTACATGTACATTAAGAGAGGCTTTCTGCCTCTATTTGTCCTCCTCCGCCTCTTCCTCCTCTCCACTATATCTATTAAAGTAAATATACACTGGCTGGGCGGTGACACATAGTCCATCCTCATTCATTTTTGAGCAGGTGATTGACAGCACTTGAGTTATCGCTACAGTTAAAGAAGAAGACCGCAGAATAGGATTTCCCTGCCAGTCTAATAATGTTAATGTTTTGTTACATGAGGGAAATTGTAGAAAAACAACACAACTGGTTGTTCCATTAGAATATGGTGGGAATCCGTCATGTTTAGATAATCCATAACTGTAAAAGCACTGGCCGACCTCATGAAAAAGTGCCTTGCCAAGGGAAAAAGGATGAAGATATGATACACATAAAAGGGCTGGAAAAGTGGGCCGAATAAGCAAAAAGAGATATCACAGAGCGAGAGGAGTTTAAGTAGGGAATAAGGTGTGGAAGGGAAGAATGGCCTAGGGCAGGAAGTGGATAAAGAGAGGAAGAGAGGGATGAGGGACAGACAGAGAGAGAGAGAGGTGGTAAAGCTGAATGATTGCTCTGTGAGAATTATTATTGATGATTCAGGCAGTGTGAATTATTAATGGGGAACGAAAAGCATCTTTGAACGTGTCTCTGACATTCAATACTGACAGAGATCAATGAGCTGGCGTTGGACACGAAGAGGAGAGATGAAGGGAGGAAGGAGGAGGAGAGTTAGGAAGAGAGGAAAAATAAAAAAAAGGAGAGGAAAAGAGAGGGGAGAAAGGTGTGTTTGGACAAGTGGAGTCCTTCAGATAGGGGACTGTCAGGAAGGCTTAGAAGGAGGAAGGATGACGAGACGGCCAACTGCGAGGAGTCATGTGACAGTGTTGAAGGTGATTGGCTGTGACATTGTCTTGGGTCTAATGCTCCTCCTCAGACACAGGAAATAGCAGAGCAGCTCCTCCCTCCCCCCACATCTTGGAAACTGTCTCGTCTTCCTGTCTGCCACACCGCTTGCCCACTTCGTGTGTGTGTTTGTAAATGTGTGTGTGAGAGAGTGTGACAGTCCTTCCTTGGCCGGTGTCATAGACGCGAGGTTTCTCTCACAACATCTCACACACATGGTTAAAAAGGAGCTCAGTGCCCGGTAGTCTCCTTTTTATCCTCCCCAACTCCATAATATCATCCGTCATAATTGCCTCCACTTCTACGCTGATGATGTCCAACTCTATCCGCCATGAACCATCTGTCTATCACAGGTGAACCTCAACCAACCAAATCAACCAACCATATAATGTATAGTCAAACTCAACATAATTTAAAAGGAAATACAGCCTTCAGGGACTGGTAGAGGTGAACTGAAATGTTCATGCAGGTGCGGGTCTCTAAACCAGAGAAAATAATTTGTTCAGGTGGATGATTTAGGCTTCATGCGGATTTGGATGAAGCCAAAGTCGATCTGCTCAGTTCCCTGGAGCATTGATTAAAAACCCACAGGTCTGTGCACAAACACACTGGATCAATGTGTTGTTTATGTTGACCTAAGGTTAGCAGGTGTGTTTCATTGTTGGAAATGGGATCATGGCGGGTTGATGTATTTGGGGTTTTAGCAGGCAGCGGCTGTTACCTCTTCCTGGTTCTGCTTGTTGAATCTTTCAGTGGTACGGAGTACTCGGCTGTATTGGCCTACTTTCATATAGTTTGACTATATACAGGGGTGTCAAAATAGTCAGGCTCTTACTGAAGCCAGTCTGGAAAAGAGTAAAAACATCTTTTACACTAAGAAAAGCCTTCAGTGCCATTTTTTGCTCTTCTTTCAATGAAGAAATTCTCTTTAGTTTGGATATAACAGATGCTAGCAGCATATACGCTAAACTCTTTAGCAACCACCATTGTTGTTTAACAAACAGTGTCTTCTTCATACTTTACCCCTTGTGACGACCCCCATAGCTGCCAGTACTTCTTCAAAGGAAACTGGCCACAAATGCATAGATCAAAGCCTACCTGATCTCCGGCCCAGCTGCCTTGCAAGGTTATTGAAAACTAAAAACAAGGCTATTTTTATCCATCTTTCACCTTCTCTGCTGCTGAAATTCTGATCCAAGCCTTCATTACGTTCAGTCTCAACTAATGCAAGAGCCGTATTTATGGTAGACCCACCAAAGTCTTAAATGAACTTCAGTACATCCAGAACTCTGCCTCTCACCTGCTCACTTATTCCCCTTTTATGTAAAATGTATCAATATTATTAATATTACTATAAAGAAAAAAATCAATGTCACCTCTTATTTCTGTGCATCTACTGTACAGTTGAGTAAAGTAGAAAACCTCTTTGTGTGTATGTGTGTGTGTGTAGGGGTCAGCAGGTCATACAGGAAAGACTGATCCTAAGGGACAGACTGCCAGGGCCACTCAGCTGCTCCTCCAAAACACAAACACACACACTCATGCCGTTCGTTTGGACTGACATGACATGGACGTCGCCGGGGCTGACACTAAAAGGGGACAGAGCTCAGTTCCTATCGTCACGGTAACAGGCTGATGGGGAGACAGACAAGCTCCAGCCGCCACACCTGATCATGTAGCAGGACTGGAGTTTCTCTGAAACTATCAGAGCTGTGCACCGAGCATTCACTTTCTCTCACTGTCAAACACACATACATACATACATACACATACAGTCAGTGTGATGGGCTAACATTGACTTTCCAACATGTGTCTTTGGTTGTGTGTGTGTGTGTGTGTGTGTGTGTGTGTTGTGTGTGTGTGTGTGTGTATTTCAAGTGACATCTGACGGCCATATTCAGCCATTTCTGAGGTCGGATCAAATGTAGTAGTCAGGAAGTCTGGCATGCAAAAAGCACACATGTACATAAATGCAAGGCAGGTTGCAAAGTGGGTCAAGACTCGACTAAATCAAAACATCTCAGGGACATAAATCTGTTTGGTTTTTTTTGTTGCTGTGTTTTGGGCCTGTGTACCTGTTGCCATTATACATTTTGGCTGCAATAAAACACAGATACTCTGCAGTCTTGTGGAGGAATTAGCTGACTTTTGATTTTGATTTCTGAGCTCAGTAAACAGTTTTCTGATGACTTTATGGTCTCAATCTCTAGTTTCAAGTCTTCTTCCATACAGCATGATGTTCATTTAGTAAATTATGGTCCTATTTAGAGTAAAATAGACCATAAATCGGGGTATGCATAAGGGCGTGGCTACCTTGTGATTGACAGGTTATTCTCATTCTCAAACTGTCAAACTAGACAGTGCTGATCAAGATCCAGACTCTGTTACTGAAATGAAAACATATTTTGGTGTACTGTTTACGTAACATATGTAATCAGGGGAGCCACCATTGTTTCCTTCTTCAGACGAGTTGAAACTGCTGTATTTTAGTGTCTGTTGTTTTGTTGTTGTTGACTCATCCTGCACTCGGGGGTGTATACTAATGTTGTGTCCAATTAAATGCTTTCTTGCTTATGATGCAAGTGTTTCTGAGGGCTGATTTTATATACATTTATGGCTGGGCTCACTGTTTACTGTACAAAAGCACAACCTTATAACCTTATTCACTGATTTTGGTGAAACTGGATCATATTTCATGGTTTTCCCTCTGATGTCCTTCAGCTTCAACTCTCTGTTATTTACAGAGTTTCCTGATGGACAGATAGCTTTAACTACTTGCTAAAACAGCTTAAACCTTTTCTACTCTAGGGTTAGTAATGATTTGTTTGCAAATGCCCAAAATGTTGATGCTCCCATGCATAACCAAAGATTACATACATGTAATGAATGATGAATGTTCAGTGATAAGAGGAGTGAGAGCTCAGGGTTGAATGTGCTCATATTGTTTTCTGTGCCCTGGTGTTAAATTCCTATTGCAGAATTTTTACACATCCTGAAATTGTCCGTTATGCATTTATCACAATTTGTTTCTGCAGTAGTTTTTCCCGCTCTCCCTCTCAGTCTGGAGTGTGTCCAAGTTATGCACAGTTCCCATCACAAGGCAAGCCTGAATGCTGACATATCTGTTTTTTATGATCTGAGAGCAATGTGAGCAAAATCCAATTTTTTTCCACCCAGATACAGTATGTCATTTAATGCATCAGTGTATGATAAAAACTGCATTGAGACGGCAACTATAACCGTAACCGGAGAGTGTAGACTTCACAGACATGTCTATTTGTAGTTGTTGAGTCAGAAAAATATTTATACTTGTAGTTGAAGGCAGTTGATAACAGATGTGGGTGTTTTTGTTTTTGTCATTATATCTCACTAATTGTTGAGATGTTGATGCACTTAAGTATATTTTGTACAATTGTGATGATGAAATATAATGTGACAACAGCTTGTAGCTGATCAGCACTATTCTTAGAGAAGGAGGAGGAAAAAAGGTTACAATTTCCATTTAATTTCAACATGTTTGAACATCCAAAATGTTACTTATTGTGTGTTTTCTGGATTTAAGAACTTGTGAATGCAACATTAATCTGCAAATAACTTTCTCACATTTTGGAACCTTTGCCAGCATATGAATGCACGAAGACAACAGAGGGTTCTGCAGGTGAGTCCAAAGTTGCATTGTTTTAGAATTGATATGGTAACTTTGACAAAATAAAATAGATTGATATGTTTTTTCTCAAAGATCAGAAATCTGGAAAAGTGTCTGTTTATTTTTAATATTTACAAAAATGAAACAAATAAATTTAAGAATTGTATTTATGTGCTCTGCACCATGTGGGCTTACAAGATGCTAGACAGCAACAACAGCCAGAAACACAAATCATAATAAAGAGTTACATTTCATAACATTTAACTTCCATGACAAATGTCTATCTGTGCTGATTAGTGTCCTCCTGCAGCAGGAAAACTGCATTAAACCAGTCTAAAAACACATGTGTTGCTTTAAAATAAATGCAGATATTTTGTGTGAATATTAGAAAAACAAATCTGGATATTTTTATTCTATACTGAGAAAAATAATAGAGAAAAAGGCACTTACATAACATACATACTTTCTTAAACTCAGAAGTAAGTGTTCTACTGTTGTCCATGACTGGCAATGCTTGCATAGTAGTTGAGCCTTACGTTTACTTAACATGTACAGATACTGGTAGATACTGGTAGAGCAGTACCTGTATTTTTTCTGTGACTGAAAACTACAATACCTCCTTCCCTGTCTCCCCCCTGAGCTCCCCCCTCCAGCCCTTCTTCTCCTGTTGTCTGTCACCTCTGAGCTTTAATATAAAGGGACATGTAGGATTGACCTGGCACTAAAGCACTAACAGACTGTCTGGGCCCTTTACGGCCAGTAAAGAGAGACGGACTATTAACCTCCATCACCCCGTACTCCCTCACCCCTCACGCCCCTGTCACTCTCCCCTGTGTCACCCCTTCCACTCCACCATCACTACCTGGAATTAGCTGGGGGTTAGGGGTTGGTGAGAGGGTCGGCCGGGGCAAAAGAGAGCGGTTAAGAGCAGGGTCGGTGGCTTTATGTGACATGTCACCCTGGTGGTTTTATAGGCATGTACAGCAGTGATGATCGCTCTGTCTCAAAGTGCTCAGTTATTGGATTGATGCACTGATACAGGAGTGCAATCATGTTGTAGGTGGTGATAAGCAGCGACCTCAGCGATGAAAGTTCACAATGTATTTTTTGGATGAGTGAAATAGGGATGATTGGATAAAGACAGAAGGTTTTTGGGCAGATACATTGTCAGAATTTCAAGGTAAAAACAAAAAATACCAACTTTGCCGCTTTGGTGTAAAAAATGATGACCTAGGCTCATAACACTAGTTACTCAGGCGATTATACACCAATGTAAACATACCTCTGAATATTATATTCACTTTCTGCCAATAGATCCTCCTAAATCTTACACACATGTAATAGTAGCTTCTCTTTTGAATTCATGCTAAAATCACATATCTACAGTCACTCATGCCTGAGGTTGGTCTACTTCACTCTCCTACCACAAATGAGCCGCACTAAATCCAGTTGGAAGCGCTGAATGAGCGAACGAGGGAGTGATTTTGGACACAGCCTTTTTAATTTTGAGCTTAATGGTGAAAAAGCAAAAAAAATTGATTGAGGTTTTAATATCTATCACATCTGTTCATTGTCATCTCATGTCAAACATATATTTGAGACTCGTCACCGTGGCTACTGCCCTCTGTCTTTGACTGACTGCCTCCAGTTGAGCAGAGACAAATTGCTCCTCATTTGGAGGCAATTCTCAATATGCATCATTTGCCTTGTTCATGGGGCATTCACTAAGAGGAACCCTTCTCACACACACACACACACACACACAGAACAATCAAGAGACAAGAGTCAGAGAGGCAAACAGGGATCTCAGACAGCAGTGGAGAGTGGCAGAGGAGTCCCCATAAAGCCAAGGTTAATTCCTCTGCCTCTTCATCCATCACTGAGCAGCTGAGAGAGGGGGGCAGGGGGGTGATGGACCACTTTCAACCAAATATATATGTGTGAGGAAAGAAAGAGGACGGGAGGGGGGGTGGTACAGTTGAGAGAGAGACCACGGGAGGAGGGTCTGCATCGCCCCATTGTCTCCCCAAGCACCCATAAAGGGCGTAGGAGGCGAGGGATCATAAGCCTCATTTGCCAGGAGTTATGGCTGCCAACTGAAGGCGAGTCGGAGCAGGCATGCAGGCTGGACCAATAACTGCTTGGGATGTAGTTGTCACGGTAACCGGCAGGTACTGATGCCGACAGGGTCAGGAGAGATCCCGGGTGGACAGCAGCCAGGACAACACAGCCCTGTCTGAGAGCGCAGTAGAGACGTCACTGTCACTGATGATCAATGGTCAGCAGACAGAGGGAGTGGGAGGGGGGCCGCAGTGGTTAGCCACCCACCGAAAGAAACAGGGAGAGTGACAGAGGTTTTTTTTTTAACTGAGGAAGTGATGATGACGAGCAGAAAAGGAGGTACATGGGAAAAAGAGGAATGTGGTCGATTCGGGTGGCTTATTAGAGGTGTTCAGATGGATTTTAATAAACGCAGCTGAGTTGGTAGAGTGGGGGACTATGATGTAGAGGACAACAAAGTATCGTCCAACAAAAAAACTGGCTCAGCTTTTCTATATCACAGTGCAACGTCATTAAAGTAAAACAAACTTCTGTAAATAGTACTCTTACTCATCAACTGAAACGAATATCTGGAACAGATAATGTACTCATAAATATAGCAACTTTTATAAAACAAACTTCTGTAAATAGTTCTTTTACTCATCAAAAACAGTTTTCTGTTTTCTAAAAAATATGGTAACTTCTGATGAACCCATATCAATTTCAGGCTTAAATAAAAGCCAAAATATCCAGTGGTCTTGTAAAATGTACCAGTGGCACCATATTCCTTGTAATAGGAACCATCAACCTGAGGCAAGTAAAGCCCTGTCTCATCCTGGTTGAGGGAAATGAATTAATCCATCCAAAATTCCAACTCCCAGTAAATCACTGTGGATTTATACTGCTGTTACATTTAGTCTTTTACATTCTTGATGCTTTTGTCCAAGCTTAAAGAAAGATTCCAGTATATTCCCATTAATGTTGCCATTGTGATTCTATGGGTCGAGTCTACATTAAATGCCTAGCTCTATTGTAGATATTCAGGGAAACAAGGACTTGTGCAAAACAACGTATATATCTGAACAACAAGCGACCCCTTAAGCCTAACCCTTAAGCTATTGAATTTATTTATGTCAATAATAAACAAGAAAAACAACAATGAATTGATTCCACTTGTAGGTATTGTGTGTCCATATATACATATATCATCCTGCTACCATAAATAATCACTATAGAGCACCAGATGTGGATTAATCCGCTGTTGAAAATAGTCCCCAACAAATGAAAAGAAAACGACAGTGAGCAGCTGTTTTAGGAAATTTGCCTCTTTTTAAAATGACTTTTTTACTTTTAGGGTGTTCAGGGGTCTGGAGCTGGGAGCCAGAGACAAGGTAAGGAAGAAAGAAGGTTTTGAGAGATGGACTTGGTTTGGTCTTTTCATGGGAAATAAATATAGAATAACACCAGACTTATCTTTTGAATCACAGCTGTATTGTACCAAATCAGCTTTGAATTACAGTGTGTCACAACTTATAAAAAATATATTGTTTTTGTATCATACTGTGATACACTTATCTACATATGTAGTGAATTGTAATCCAGAGAGACAAATACACACTCTATTAGTTAACCATCTCATTTTCCTGCAGACATTTCTCGTGTCAGGCAGGTGGATGTTAATAAAACCGTACTATGTGCTCATTTTGGCCATTCTCTCTCTCTCTCTCTCTCTCTCCTCCTTCCTTTTCTTTCTGTCTCTCCCCCCCTCTCGCTCACTTGCTCTGTATATCTCATAGGGTCATTTGCCTGTTCAGATGAGATTGTAAGCAATAATGGAGGAGGTGTGGAGTGCTGAGACAAGGAGAAATGGCCCACCGTGCAGATAGGAGATTTGATGGTTAGTCGATAGCTCTTCTCGTTCGTCAGAGAGAGAAGGGGAGCATGGAGATGGGCATGCATGGACCTTGATATTATATAGGAAATGCATTATTTTTGAAGATTACCTGAAACGGTCTCAGAAAATCATTTTAGCATGAACTAACCTTGAACATTCCCATACTTATGTAAATGATCGCCATCAGTGGTAATCAATGGATGGAATAGCCTTGAGGGTCTTAAATGTTACTGAGAACATTTTCGATTTAAACGACATTTCGTTGTCAGGGTGGTTATAACAGCCTTGTAAGACAAGATGAGGGGTCACATTGCCAAAGCTTTTTGTCTTTCATAATGATCATGAAAGGGTTTGTTCAATTGAATATGTCCCCTTTAGATATTCTCAGTATGTTTCAGTCGATCAGTTTGATCCTGGAGTCTCAGAGTGCTTTCACTCCTGTGGTTGAAAACATTTTGATGTCTCATCATGTTCAATCTCTAAAATGGTTTTGTCATATCTGTAAAAGTTAGTGAAGTCCTGTCTGAAGCTGGAGGAGGAGAGAAGAAAGATGCTCGTGATGCCAGTGCACATCTGGACTGTACTGTCACATCGTGAGGTTTACCTTATGTCTGTCCTGATAAGTCTGCTGTCGGAGTGGAAGAAGGACATAGTGACATGAAACACCTGAGGGACGAGCTCGTCATCAACACTGACAGGAAGCATGAATGACACCTGACACACGGTTGAACTCAGAGTGCTGTCTGCTGCTAACAGCTGCCTGAAAGGACTCTGATTGACCAGAACTGACACAAACGCAAGTGAACACACACCACACACACACACACACACACACACACACACACACACAGAAGCATGATAATACAGCCAAGGGCGAAGGGTAGATGTGGCTCAATAACATGATTTCCTTTCTGATATAATACTGATAGCACTACTGCAGCAGCTGACAATTCTTTTCATCACTGATTCATCATTTTTGTTAATTATCTGTTTGTCTGTAGCAGTGGTTCCCAACACTTTTCCTTTAGGAACCCCTTTTCTATCATTTAGTTAACTGACGACCCCTGCTTATATTTTATTGATATTCCATTTTATATTCAAAACTGTACAGTTAACACAGATAACTCAGAAACACAGTAAGTTTGTGTAAGTTTGATGGTTATTATTTCCTGTTTTTGGAAAGGCCTGTTTTGTCTCTATTATGTATTTCTTTTTATCGTTTTTAACAATCATACAGACTTACTAGGCTTCTTCTTTAAAATGTATTGTCCTTGACACTTGGCTATCCTTCTATTAGACAATTTACTTTACATTTCCTCACAGAAGTGAACTAAATGCTGAGATATAGGCCTTTTATTTCTTTTCTTATACTATAACTATATAGTATAAGATGTAAGAAATGAGCAAAAATACTAATTCCCAGATCCCACAGTGATATCTTCAAACCTCATGTTTTACTCAAAAAAACAACCAAAAGATCTTGACTGTGATAAAAAAAAGGACTTCTCTAACACGTTAACAGGTTGTCATATACGGGGAAAGATCAACCCCCCCCATGAATAATGATACTTAATGACACGAAGCACACTTTTATGTCCCGTGTGTTCACAGGAGAAATGTTGTTGTATTATCCTGCTGAGCGGCACTCAGGTGAGTGAGGAAGAAATTGTCTGTCGTCTATGTATAGAACTCTTGATGATAGCCTAATAATAAATAAGACAATCTGGTGAATATTGGCGCTGTCTTGGACCAGCTGGTGATTATTTACCTAGGTAAGACTACAGGCATTGAGGATCTTTGCTTACAATGCAGCCCAATTGCTCTCCAAGTACCTCCATCAGTGGCGTAACTATCGGTTTGCAGCTGCATAGGGGCCCGCAGCAGTCGAGGGCCTGCAACAGGCCACTCGTACCTGCACCACTGATATAATCTTGATTGACATGAGCTGAACCAACATCATATGCAGCCAATCAATTTACATGTTGTTGTGGTACGGATTTATTGTAGTCAGTGAGCTGGGCTTACTCCATGTTGACAGTATGTTGCGTTTATGGTGTACAATGATTGTGCTCAAACATTAAACATTTTGTCAGTAACGTCAGTGTTGTGTGCCGCTGGCCACCATTATGACCGACGTTAAAATACAGTAGCGTAGGCTGACCCTATACAGCTCCGAACAGTTCACACAGGAGACACACACACACAGGTTTATTCCCAATATGATTATTTATTGTTAACTGTTAGGGTTAGGGTTAGGGTTAGGGTTAATGGACCCAGTTCAAGACCTGAGCTAATTTGGTTGAAAATGGGTCCTCTTGGGCCACACTTCTCGTCCCAACAGTTCCCGTTTGGAGCCAGGATTGCAGTGTTTTTGAACCATCCTATCATCTATCTTAACATCACATTTTAGTTTGTAACTAAACATGGTTGTATGTGTGCGCTAAGTGCATGAACATGACTACGTTAAGTATATTAGATGATATGGAAACAAAATGTTGCAGAAAATGGAAAACTAATTTGAAATTACGTGTCAGCGATCTCATAGTTTAAGTATTTCATTAGAAATATTGTAGAATTTAGATAATATTGTTTGTTTTTAAGTTCCTCTTTTTAATTTCAAAAACACATTTCTGAGATTCCTCAGATACCTCTGGAGGGAGCTCACGTGCCACCAGTGGTACACGTACCATAGCTTGAGAACCAGTGATAGATGGCTGTCAGGGTTAGCGCCACTGGAATCAACCAAAAATGAAAGTTCTTTGTTGCTGCTTAAAGTAAAAGACCAAAATCATTCTTCAACTTCTAATGCTGATGACGCACAGACTCACAGCTCCGAGATCTAATTCGATCCTCGACTGGCCCCTCCTCTGAAGGCCGGGGAGCCCACTGTGTTGTGCGTGCAGAGTTGTTTGCAAAGTCCTGTGTGAGAATGTGTCTAAAATGCATGTGAATGTGTGCAGTGAGCTGAGTGAATATGCATCGCCGCACCCACTTTAATGCATGAAGCCTATCTGCTGCTCATTCATATTTATCTGCAGCACATAAATGTGCCCGGACACACAGCTGTTCCAGTGCGTGTAATAATACACTCAAGCTTTTCTAATGTGTAACAACCCAGCGCCGCAGCGGTGGGTTTGGTTTACTTGGGTTGTTTCAAGTGTTTGCAAACAGTCTGAGGGAGCGTACTGATTGTTGATGTCCTGTATGAAGCAGCAGCAGCAGCTCCGTCCTTTAAGTGTGTGTCGTTCAAGTGAAAGCCCAAGAGACAGACGCAATAAGAAACTGCCAAAGCTGTCAGTGCCAGGCTAATGTGCAGAGGATGCAAACACACACACAGACACACACAGACACACACACACACACACACACACACACACACACACAACACACTCGGCTCCTGTCATTGAGGATATTGATGTTGTGATCAAGTAGAATCAAGGATTATCTTAACCTTCGGCCTGCTGCTCCTCAGACTCCACAAACATACAGGAAGCTCCATCCCTGTGAGAATTACGGAAGATCAAACCTGATTTATTTGTGACTATGAAAATTAATGATCAAATGGATTCAATGCTCAAAGTTTAGATTTATGTTTCCATCAAGAGGAATTTTTCCATAAAAAAATCTGAAAAATCCAACTAAATGAAAACTCAGATTACAGTAATATATAAGAATAATCTGAAATGAATTTATTACACACTTACATTAGAATTTTCTGGTATCTGGTAAGACAATATTTATACAATATAACTGGACCAAGACCCATCTTTTTTTAGCAGGTACTTCTTGTTCTTGGTACAGTTACAGTTGGACCCTGTTGTGTTAATCCAACATTGGATTATGTGATAGTAGTTAAGATATTTTAGCTCCCCAGATTCCCTTGGATGGGCCTGAACATATTGTTATATAAACACATGCACATTGGAAGTGCAAATTTTATTTGTCACTTGAGGTTTTTTTTTTTTTTAAAGTTTTTACGTTTTAGCAAACGTTGCTCAAAATGTCACACTTGTTTGTCACAATTTAAGGTTCAACTGGCATTCTTTTAATTACGTTAATTACTGGAGAATCGGCGCAACCTACTGCTTATCTTGTTAATGAACTCCTAATAATTATATAACTGTAGTGGATGGAAACTAGCATTCATTCGTATTTTCTTTTGCAGAAATACTCAAAATTGGGGGAAAAATGTGCGATACACTTGGATGTAAAGCTAAAAACAATTAAAATATCTGTACTCTTATCTTCAGTGCAATTTATTGTCTAAGCTTTCAGTCATTTTGTTTTACAGTGATTTTTGCACCTCAGGGCCACCGTACTCTCACACATTCATAAACACAGCAGGAGTTGGTCCACTCTGTGCCCAAGTTCTTTCTTTGTCTTTCTCTGTTACTCTCTGTTTATTACCCCCTCCCTCGCTCCAAATACCCTTACATTATTTCAACCCCTCCCACCTTCTCTTCCTCTCCCACCATATCTCCCCCTCTCTTCCTCTCCCACCATATCTCCCCCTCCCCATCTCGTCCCTCTGTCTCACTCCGCCTCTGACACCCTGATCAATTCCCCATCAAATCCTAATGCTGCGGTTTAACTCAAGTGTGGCATCTTAATTAGAACGATAACTGCACACTGTCAGGGTCATCGACTGCGCCGGCCGCCAACCAATGCTTCTCATCGACAGGCTGCCAGCGCTCCGAGAGGCTCTGAAAGCAGGGGACAGATAGACAGAGGGGGGACAGAGAGGGATGGATGGACAGGGACAGAGAGAAGGGGGGAGAGGAAGAGGAAACAGACGGATGGAGAGTGAGGGGTGAGTATGTATAAATGAGAGGGAGTGAGGTTTACTTTGGGGGGAGAGGACAGACTGAAGGTGAGTAAAAGAGAAGAGAGAGTCCGGAGGGAATAAGACAACCTGAAGACGTCTCATTGTTCTGTCAACCTCGTGTCCTCAACAGCACCTGACTGTCCCTGTCAACCTCTGCTGCCTCGGACTGAATGACGCTCAGAGCCGCAGGTAGCGTCTGAAGAAGTGTGTGGATTCAGGGACGCCTTCGAGGAAAGACAGGAGCAAATGTGACAGGTTCATGTTGGTGGAGAAAATTTGGTTTTATGAGATTAAAAAGACAAAGGAAAAAGGAGATAAAAGCAAAGGATAGGACAGAAAAGAATGAAGGAAGAAAGAAACAAGAAATAAATTAAAAGATACAAGGAAGCAGGGAAAGGAAAGAACAAAGAAAAACCAAAACACAGTAAAGGAAATGATTAAGGAAAAGGGAAAGGAACTGGTGGACATTAATGAAAGAATGAGGAAAATATGTACAGAACGAATAAAAGAAAGGAAAGAATAAAGGGAGGGAATCAAGAACAAAATGGAAAAGATGGAAAAAAATTATGAGAAAGGAAACAAGAAGAAAGGAAATGTTAAGGAAACAGGAAAGGAAGCCAGGAAGGAAAGGACGGAAAAAATGGAAGGAAGGGAGGAAGGGGAAAATAGAAGGAAGAAAAGGAAACAAGGGAGAAAGGAAAGGAAAGGCAGGAAAAGGGGGAGGGAAGAAAAGCAGAAAAACTGGGGTAGGAAAGGAAAGTGGGAAGGGGGAAAGGAAGAAAAGAATTAAGGGAAGGAAACAAGGGAGGAAATAAGGTAAAGAGGAAGAAAGGAAGAGAACAGGAAGTGTTTGAACTCACTGTAAAACACTTTAAATCTTTGCTCTGACAAGTAATAAGGCTCAGTGTTATTGATGAGAAAGACAGAAATTAAATGAAATTACAGTGGCAGTCACACACACACACACACACACACACAACACACACACACACACACACACACACACACACACACACACACACACACACACACACACACACACACACAGAGAGAGAAACACACAGAGACACACACACACACACACACACACACACACACACAGGGAATTCCCTCTTGTTCAACCTGTCAAGTGGCGATTTGTCCTCCCTTTTTTTTCCAGAGCAGTGACGACAGGAAGAGGAAGACGGGTAAAAAAGAGAGAGACAAGAGGAGCGAGTTTCCCTTTTTATGTGACAAATAAAGAAATCAATAAATCATTGTGGGCCTTTGACAGGTTGTGGTGAGGAGGGGCCGTCCGTTCCTCATGGACTATTTATGAAGCTGTCGCCGCCGTCTCTCTCTCTCTCTCTCTTTTGTGTGTGTGTGTGTGTGTGTGTGTGTGTGTGTGTGTGTGTGTGTGTTGTTGGTGAGCCAGAGTACTGTCTGAAATATTTAAATGTTTGCGTGCATTTCACACCGGACCTGTGGCCCCACAGAGGGGACGGCGGCTGTATGAGGGGGAGGAGGAGATTCAGTGTGTTTGGTTAATGTGACATTCATGACCACCAGCACTCGTCCTGAGATAAACACACACACACACACACACACACACACACACACACACACACACACACACACACACACAGCTGATGGAAATCCTGGTTTTCCTCTTCACTTTCTCCTCATGTGGTTTCAAAGTTAGAGCATCATTTTCTACCTTGTTTTGTTATATGTGTGTCTGTTGTGTCAGCTTGTGTCAACACAGAGTGATACTATAGACAGGTTTCCAGTCAAGTTTAACCGAATGTGCAGAAAATCAGCAAAATAACTAAATTTAAGCTTGTTTCCATCCACTTTATACTGTCATACTAATATTAGGAGTTGATTGGTCGAGATAAGCTGTAGATGGCGCTAATGCTTCCGTTATAAAGCATAGTGGATATACGGCTTTTCTGGTTCACTCATTAATATGAGGAAAGTTAAATCTCATCTGCCGACATTTTTCATCTCTTCAGTGGACGTTCAAGCAAAATCATGACTTATTCACCAAATCTGTTTCTATTGCAATTTATTGCTCTCTCTTTTGATCGATACATTAACTTTTCCACCTCCCCCAAGCTTAAAAACTTTTTTCTTTTATAACTTAACATGTTTTTTTTAACAATTCTTTTATGTGATGTGTCACATTCAGGTTATATCGTTCAGATTGTTATATGAATCACTACCATAGATTGTATATTTAACAATGGATGTAGTCTCCATGACATCAACTATAATTTCTGAAGAACCGTTGGTGTAGTCGGCTCTATCGCCCTCTTGGAAGTCCTGATTCTGCCGGCTCCCGACTAATCAAAAACTGGGCAAATAAGTGATGAATGAAGCCTGGTTACCAAAAACCCTTACAGTTGTCACAAACTGAGTATTTAGCTGTAGAAGCAGGCTGTCAACATGCTTATTTCTGCTGTAAAGTTGGGCTTAATATGGGCCCTTATGGTGATTGACTCACTGCTGGAGCCAGCCTCAAGTGGCCGTCAGAGGAACTACATGTTTTTGCTTCTGTGTTGGTTTCATTTGCAGTCACAGAGGTTGCTTCTTGATCTCTACATATATTTAATACAACAAAATAAGCCAACTTAGAATAGTTTATTGAAAACACTCCTATCTCATTACTACAGTGACAAGCTGTTTTAGTAGATTATGATGTATATCCAATGGGCTTGGAGCGTAGAGCAATAGACAAGGTGAGGAAGTCAATAAATATTGAGAAACAGACAAACATATTGCAAAATTTTGCCCCTTTCACCAGCTTTACCCGTTAAAATAAAGGTCTGCGGGTTTGAACAGTGTTTGTCTGCGTGAACCCAGCAGTGGGTTGAAGCTCCCTCTCTCAGAGCTCCGCTGAGTCCCTCTACTTCTCTAAGCAGGCCTTGAATGGGCATTAGTTGATTAATGAATTAGAGTTTAGATCCAGAGGAGGGCTCTACCAAAGAGTACGGTCCCCCTAACCTGCTGTAATCCAGCTATTACAGGCAGATTATCCTGATTATTACATCCCTACAGGCTCACCAGGCCCTGAGCTCAAATTACCAAGAGGGATTGGTTGAAAAATTTGTCAGTTTTTACATTGGGGTAATCCCTAAATGAGAGTCATTACCCTGTAAAACCTCCACTGGATGTGTTAACTGTCTGGTTACTCACAGACTTTTATTTCTAATTATTTGAATTTAGAGATAAGGGATTGAATTAGTAGCTAACAATTTCAGAATAGATTTAAAAGATTTGCATTTTTAACTTTTTTTAACTAAGTATATTTTGCTTGGACAAAACTAGAAATTTCCAGGCGTCACATTAGTCTCCTTTATTGTGAGTTCATAGTCCTGATCCTGATCTGTCCCAGGTATTTGCTCTCATTTATACACGTTTTACAGACTCCAACGCCAAGCAACCTTCTCCACAGGAGCTAATTAAGAGAGTCATTTAGTCATTATTGTCACTTAGTATCTTGAGTTAGTCATTTTTGCTCTTTTTTGGCTTTATTCATTCTTGTGTTTTTGTTGTTCGGTCAATATTAAAGCAAACATCTATTTTTCTTCTTGTTCCTGCAGTTGGACGTTCGATCTTCACTGTGCAGAATGATGTAGGTGCAGAGTTTGACACTAGAAGGATGTTTTCACATTCATCTGCTCAAAGTATAAAGTTTCTCTATGCTTACCGAAAGTCTGATTTTAAGGGGCGGGGCCTAACAGCATGTTTTGTGACATCGCAAATAGTTTGGAAGTCAGTCCTGGTCCAGTATGCAACTTCTTAAAGTGTGATGTAGAAACCTAAAGCCACCAGTGCACAGACACTGAGCATTTAGAAGGAGTAGACGCCTTTTTAAGGATTTTTATGTGCATTGACCTCAACCCTACTCTACAGCTTCGGGATGAACTTGAAGGCCGACTGTGAGTCAGACTGGTGGAAAGTCTGAAACCAGAAGAGTGGAGGCTGTATAGCAGCACATTAATGCCGGTACTGTTGGTATTACTTGTTCAAATATCACATATGTGTGTAATTGGTGTCCAGATACTTCCCGCTCTCTGGAGGAAGCATTTTAAAGCCATAAAAACCTTCTGGAAAAGAACGTGTCTCTCTTTCTCACTTTTGTGTTGTCTATTATGCCTCTCACTTGTAGTGTGAGTGTACCTGTGAAGCCCAATATGTGCGGTTTACAGTATGTGTGTGTGTGTGTGTGTGTGTGTGTGTGTGTGTGTGTGTGTGTGTGTGTGTTTTTTGAGAGAGAGAGAGAGAGAGTGCAAACAGTACATGAAGCAGTGTGAGGGCTTGCGGCGATGCTGAGATTTAAACTCATTCTGTCTACGGCTCCATCAGATAACGAGCTGAATCAGCACGCACTGTGGATACGCTCTCACACACACACACACACACACACACACACACACACACACACACACACACACACACACACACACACACACTCTGTTAAAGTGAGCATGCATCTGACATTCAGAGAGATACAGGAGGAAAGACAAAGACTGACACCAGGCGTTATAATGAGCAGGAGTCCTGTCACTTCGTCCTCATCCCTCCATTGTTTTTTTTCCTCTGCTTTTCTCTCCTCTGTTTTTCCTCTGTGTCGCTCTCTCATCCCATCTCCTCTCTCTAATCTATGGTTCCCAACATAGGGCCCGGGGACTCCAGTGGTGGAAAGTATCCACTGTAGTAAGTACATTAACTGGAGTAGTACTTTCTGCTTCCTCTCCACTACAGTTCACAGCAAAATATCGCACTTTTCCCTCCATTATATTTATTTGGTATCTTTAGTTTAGACCTCGGCTCTATCGATCCCTTGGTCCCAAGCTACCTGGCAGTATATAGCCTATAGTAAAAATAAGCTCCACTTTTACCGACATTTAAAGTCAAATGAATGCATCAGTTATTACTTTTACTTTTTGTACTCAGTGTATTGTGATTGTTTTATACTTAAATAATATTTTGAATGCAGGATGTTTACTTCTGCTGGACTGAGAGACCTTTACATGAACATCCAAATGACTTCACACAATGCTGATTAAGCCCATCACCTCCAGGTAAATCTGTTTGTATTTCACAGTTTATGAACAATTAATGAATGTGTTATAGATAAGTAATAATCTGTTGGGTTTTTATGCTCTTCCAGCATGAAACTTGCCTTTTCTTAGCTTTAATTCATCAGGAACCTTCCAGTGTACCATAAGACTAGAGGGTGGACACCATTGTCTGTCACTCTAGACTTTTTGGCTTGTTAGAAATTGAGAAACTCATGCCCCTTTATTAATGTCTCATTTGATTACTAATGGAATATGAACAGTAAAGCATCAGCAGATTTATTAACAACATAACATTTTTTTTATTGAGATTAAAATGCATCTTTGAATCGTTTTGTGCTGAAAATCTTTACCTTTACTTTAATAAATGTGCTTTTTTATTTTTAAGAAAGTCAGTTTTTCTTGCAAAATACTGAAGGATTTTAATCTCCTCTGGATGTAAAAATGTTGGGTTCCCATCCTCCATCTAAACTCTCCCTTCCATCACTGCTCCTCATCCTCTCTCCTTCCTCCGTCGTTTTCTGCCTCTCTGTTAGCGCTGCTGGATCACTTTCCGAGCCCTGCTGTCAGTGCTAACCACACTGTGACCCCGCTGACCCCTCTTATATCCGCCGCCTTATCTCTCCCAACCCACCACAGCACCCCGCACCTCAGCCCTCACCGCATACTCTGCTCCTACCTCTCCCCGTGGAGGAGGAGGAGGAGGAGGAGGAGGAGGAGGCGGCGGTCAGTGACGCGCTGAGCTTCAGGCCTGTCCCTGCTCATTTCAGGTTAGCCCGTCTGCATTAGCACCAGCCAAAGTGACAGCTGTCAGCGCCACTGAGCGCGCTCCAGATGCTCCCCCTCCATCCGTCCTTGGAGCATCGCCAGGACGAAGGAGAGGAGAGAGGGGAGAAAAGAGGATAGGCAAGGAGAGGAGAGGAGTGGAGTAAAGACAGAAGAAAAGAAGAGAAAATATGTAAGAAAAAGAGAAAAGAAGTAAAGTAAGGAAAGGACAGGAAGGAGAACAGAAGAGGGTGGAGAGAAGAGTAGGAAAGTGAAGGAAGGAGAGGAGGATACAGAGAAAGATTGTGAGGAGAGAAGATAAATAAGGAGATGTGAGAAAAGGAAAAGGGGAGAGAATGAAAGGAGAAAAGAGGAGATGTAGTAATACTATGTGAGAAGGGGGAGAAGAGAAGAAAAACAAGGTAGGAAAGAAAGAAGGCGATGAGAGAAAAGTAAGGATCAAGGCGAAGAGGAAGGAGAGGAGGAAAGGACAGATACAGAAGTTGAGAGGAAAGGACAGAAGATGAGGAAGCAAGGAGATGAAGGAGAGAAGAAAAGAGACAGAAGTGAGGAAGAAGGAGAAGACAAAGGAGAGGCAGGAGATGAGGATAATGAGGAGCGGCAGTGGAGAAGAAGAGAAAATAAGATATGAACTAAATGCTGAAACAAATAAAAAGTGACGGTGATCCTTTTTTTTAAATCCTTTTTAGAATAAAAACATAAACAAATAAACAAATAAAAATAATGAAATCAGAAGGAAACTCTGCAGTCTCTGTGTTTGTTTAGTTCCTCAGGACAGTTGTGACCTCTCTGTAGCGGGACTCTGCTGTTATGTGGACCTGCTGCTCTGCTTTGGCCCCTCTGTGGCCTCGGAACCCCGCCGGGTTTGTGTGCGAGCAGCGCCGCCTGGTGGCCGCGGGAGGAGCCGCAGTCGGGGCGGCAGCGGCGGCAGCAGTGTGCCGCAGTGCTGCTCTCTCTGCCCGGCGCGCATCTGAACATCACCGCGCTCCGGTTACACCGACCGAGGAGGAACCGGAGGAGGAACGGGAGGAGGAACGCAGATGTTCAGGTGAGACTGTTTCTTTACTGTGAGTTTTTATTAGTTGTTTTTTTTATCTGTTTGTGGGTTTTGTGTCTTCATGAGTTTAAAAAGATGTGATGAGAGTTTGAAAGATGAATCCGAGGGGAAAATAAATTAAACTTTATTTTTATTGGCTAATATGAACGCAACAGAATAAGTAAGCTGCTGTTTATGGAGCTGATGTGACATATGAAAAATATAATTATTGTTTAATAGAGAAAATATATTTTGTCTGACTTGATCTGTACTGTAATTTAACTTGTGTGTATAAAATCTGTCCATCCTGTACATTTGGTTTTCTTTTAATACTACCAACTCCAGTAATTAGATTTGTAATGATATTTTATCTAAATAAACATAATTTAAAAAATGTGGTGCGTCAACCTTGTAAGGTATCACAGTTTTTATGTCAGTTTTATAATAATAGTTGCATGTTTCTGAAGATCTCATTTCATTTTTTAAAACTTTAAATCTGACATGTGAATTATCTTATTTAGTAATATTAATGTTAGTTACTAAAACATGTTTAATCTCACTTTTAAAGCAAAGTATTTGGATAGTCTCAACCTGCACGTACAGGCAGAAGAGTTTTAACCCGACAAAGACATTCAAGGGTAAAATGTTGCATCGTTTGAAAGAAAGAAAATTGTCTCTTGCAGAATTCAGTGTGCAGACTTCTCTTTTTCCCCTTAATTTCACTGTTTCCTTCTGCATCCTCCAACATCTTCCCTCATTTCTCTGAGCTGCTGCTTCCGCTTTTGAATCTTTTTTTTAAATGTAAATGCAAAATATTGAATTTCAGGTCAGAGCCAGAGAAAGTGCAAGACAGGCAGCTCCTGGAGCCGTAGCAGGCAGTGAAGACTGATCAGTCCCTCTGAGACACAAATACTCAGGGTGTCATTTTTTATTGTTGGGGATTTAAACGTGATGTAAAGATATAAAGACTGTGTCTTATCCAGGGTCAGAGGTCAAATTAATGATCCCATTAAGACCTGAAAACTCAAACCTGGAGATGAAGCTGCACAATGCTCAGATTGCATCCAACCTTTCTCCTCAGTGTGTCCAGCTTACAGTGAGTGACGCCCGCCACAGGATGTCCTAATAACTCTGTGCATGAATAAATAACACACACACACACACACACACACACACACACACACACACACACACACACACACACACACACACACACACACACACACACACACACACACACACACACAGCTATCGGCTGAGCAGCAGAGCGGGTGTCTTGATTCCTAGACAGACACACTCATGCACTTTTAATGGGATCCCTCTCTAAAACGATGGGATTCCTCTGCCAAGCCTGACCCTCTTTCACCGAGTGTGAGTGTGTGAGAAGTGAGTGCTTAAATGTGTGTGTGTGTGTGTGTGTGTGTGTGTGTGTGTGTGTGTGTGTGTGTGTGTGTGTGTGTGTGTGGATAAGGGTCATCCACCGGCCCAGGGGTGCGATTTCAGCTTTGCCGGAGGGAGGGTAAGTGAGTGGTCCCAAGACCCCGAAAACCCCAAGGCTTGAAATCAGACCTCATCGTACACACTCACCGACGGCAACATGGCCGAAGTAAAAATATCACAGAGCTGCTGTCACCAAGCAGAATACAGGTTAATATCTGGACACATTTATTTCCCCTCCTTTTCTTCCCCCTCAAATTTCACCTTTTGCATCATTTTGTACAAATTTCCCCCAAAAGAAGAAGCTTGTCCCCTCTGAGCTGAGTCATTATGAATGCATCCTGCAAGCAAACACTGTTTAAACCGACAGAACTGTATTTTATTTGAGTGAAGATCCCAAAGTTTCCAAAAATATCAAATGCATCAGGGTGAATTTGGGGGAAATTTGAATAAAATCACACACTATACATGTAGACTATGTCTTTTTGTTGGAATGGTGCAGCCACAAAAAAACATGTATTACCTGACAGGGGACCAGTCTGACGCCTACGTCCATTTAGCATCTGTTCTAGCACTTTCTTCACTTATCTTTGTGAATTCTATGTTTTAATTTCCATTTTCTTAGATTTGAATACTCTACTCAGTATAAAGAGGATGTGAATTCACTGCAGAGCTGGATGCTTTCAGAGAAACAGAACACAATTATTTTTCCAACCATAAAGATACTGAGAAATAAGAGGGGATCTCTTCTTTGCAAAAGTACAAAATATGTCTGGACCTTTGGTACATTTGAATGAAATGATAAACAAGACATTGAGTTTTGGTAAATATCATCAGATTTTAGGAGGTTTATTATGTGTAAAATATGTCAGAAGGCAGATATTTAATCCAGATGTTAATATTCAGATTATGGGCTGGCTACTATTCATACTATTAAATTCCAGCTTCACCTCCTAAACTCTTGACCTCGACTCATTAATCGTCCTTTAGGTTGCTCTAAATTTAGAAACATCACACACACACACACACACACACACACACACACACAATAAATGTGTCTTTCTTTCTTATTCTGAGCAAAACAGTCAAAAGCTGGAGGTTTGTTTTATACACATTTCCCTCAGCCTCAGATATTTATCTTTATAAGAGAATCTGTACAAGAATTTTAAATAAAGTTATTAGTTTGAACAAAGTTTGCACACAGATTTGAACTGGGCTGCAACAAAAAGGGATTTTTCCTTATCAAATAATATATCATTTAGATTTTTCTGAATAATTGCTTAATTATATTGTATTATAAATATATAACATCAAACAATAATGAGAACTATCAGAGCTGTAGTCTTGATTTTAGATATTCCAACTTTGCCGAATCCGACGTAACCTCCCCAATGAATTTATGACTAGCCACCAACCAAACTCTGTAGAATTTTTACAGCATTTAAAAAAACATTTCACTGACATCTTAATAAACATATCTCATGTATCTCTCTATATTATGATTTACATGTTGTTTAAAAGCCTTCTCTTCTCTATCAGGTATGTAGTTATGGTGGAGAATTCAGGATAATTCCTTTTATTTGAATGTATTTAGTTTTTTTTTCAGAACAATGTAGAATTTTAAGATGTTAGTCTAAAAAATATCAGAATCAGCCCTGAAATGTCGATATGGAAACTCCTCTTCTTGTCATTAAATCCTCCCCTAATCTCAGCAACAACAGAGGACAAAACCTCAGTGTCCTCAATATTAGTTACGACCCTGAAAAATACCCATCGCAGGTTCCCAGAGCTCAGTGAATTCAGTTTACGCTCATATAAAACAAAGAGAAGCAACAAATCTTTTGACAAGATTACTAAAAATGTTTAGTACTTTTTGCTGATGAATGACTTTTAGAACAATTAATCGATCATCAAACTTGTTTTTAATCTGTTTTCTATCATCTGAATGATCATTTCAGCTCTACAAGGCTGCACAACGTGAGTGTGTGAGGATTTTAAAAGGGTAAATATGTTCATTCCTGCTCTGTATTCAGTCAAAACCTTTATTTCTAAATCCAGATTTGTACTAAATATTTCAGCTTTTTTTTTACACATCCATTGTTTTGAGGCTAAAGAAGGTTGCATTATGAGTGTGTGTGGTTGTGTGAAATACTTTGGGAGAAGCCGATTGAATAAAAAATGAAATGATAAAGCAGCTGTTCCATATTTATTACATGGGGGGCACTTAAAGGCTCGAACACAGAGGAAATCTGTGCGTGTGTGTCAGCCGCTGCGTTACATGTCTGAGCACGCAGGAGCAGTGTACCAAATGTTTGTGGTTTTTGCTTTTGCTTTATTTATTTATTCATTTATTTATTTGTTCTCTGGTGAGCGGGATTACCTCTGAATTATGGAACAGTCCCCTTTCTCTCCTTAAGTAAAAAATAACATCTGTCCGGCAAATGGAGAGCTTAGTGTTTCTCTATAATTAATGGTAAAAGCCTCCAGAGCCACACATAAAATATACATCCTCCATGCAGGACCCCCATAACAAAGAGAGCGAGAGAATGCAGAGAGAGAGAGAGAGAGAGAGAGAGAGAGAGGAGGAGGAGGTCAGTGAGAGGAGAGGAAGAAGGAACAGAAGCAGAGAGCAGATTAAAGAAAGCGGTCAGTGTCTGAAGGCACACGGATGAAGATGTGCATTTATATTCTCACACAAAATAACAATATTAATTCATTCTAGTTGTTTATTTGATTGTTTTTGTTTTTGTTATTGTTTGTTTTGATTATGTCTGGGTATAAATATGTAGATTCTTATTCTCATCATTTTATGAAACTAAACAGTTATTTTATCATCAGAATAAAGAAAGTTTTTTGCTCTTATTTTAGGCTCAGAGAGACAGATCGGTAAAGTCAACAATAACAACGATCAATATAAAAGTGACTCTGAGATGAGTTCAGTCTGAGCCCCGTGCACCAAAACAAAGTCAATAACAACGCTGTAACACTAAAACATCCACTATAAATGATAAATTATATATTCTCACTTTCAAATACACTCTCTCTGCCCTACCCACTTCATGTATATAAAGTAATCTATTACATTCAGTCAGAATCAGGTTCATTGCCAAGTATGTTTTCACGTACAGAATATTGCTGCATAACAATAAACATAACACATACTACACAAACATAAATAAAGATAAAATAAAGACAATATAAAGTACAATATAATCGTTATAAAGAATATTTGCATGCATTGTGTAAGATATAGTCCAAGAGATGTGTGTTAATGTCACATATATTCAATATTTGTTTACAATTTACAGTCATATTCTATATAGACACTGTTGCTTTATGCACCTATTGTCCCCTGTTTGTGTGCACATTAAAACAAGACTTTATTAATTTTATTAATCCTCTTTAAGGGATATTAATGTGTTTCACTCCGCTGTTTTTATTACACACACACACACACACACACACACACACACACACACACACACACACACACACACAGACACACATTGGCTCCAAATACAGTTACATGTTGATGTTGACCTCTCCTTGTTTTTAGCTGTATGTTTGTTTCTATCTTCCTGTAAATTATTCTGTGTGTAACATTAACCCTCGTCCTACCGGCTTATTGTCACATGTCACAGGCGCTTTATTCTATCACTCCAGTTTCATCACTTTGTCACTCAGTTTGTTCTGTTTTAATTTGTGCTTTTAAAATATTATCAGTGTACTTTGCTCCGGGCCAGTCAGCACCCAGCTCCACCTATGCTGTTTTATTATTTTACTAACTGTTCATTGAGTTCTTCTTTGAGTTTAAGGGTCCTAATTTAAAGTAGCACACAGTATCAGTGGGTGGGGGCCAATCAGACACAGACGCAAATACATTTTAGTTTTACACAATATGCAAACGAACTTACTAGATGACATTAAATACAAAACTAATAACCTTTTGAGAAGGAATAACTTAACTATGTTTGTTTCTTACAGTAGTTAATTCTTATTCTTCATGTTAAATATTTAAAAAATCCATAAAGTATCTATATGTATCTAATATCTAATATCTGATTCTGTGATTCCACCATAACAAAAGACTCTAACATGCAGTTAAATTCACTGCAGGTATAAATTTGAACGGAGCCTACATGGAGCGAACATCCACGGCTGAAAACTACACACAGATATCACATCTTAAAAATGAATTTCTTACGTGTGCACACATAAACATGAACACATCAGCCGCCATCGTCTCCTGCTCGGACCCAGATGTGCAGTGAACAGCTCCCAGCTGCTCTGTGTATTGATTAGTGATTGAAAAATGATTGGCTGTGGAAGGTAAACACAGAAGCACTCAGACGGTCATCAGGGAAACACACGTCATTAAATTTACAGCCGGACACACACACACACACACACACACACACACACACACACACACACACACACACACACAGAGCATCAGTAAGTGACTCTGGAGAGTTGGAGCAGATTGTTTACTGTATGTATCTGCTCATTTATTTGTTTGACATTCTGAGTTGTGTTTGTGGAGGTAGATATGATCCACAGAGAGTGAGCACTCATTTATATGTGTGTGTGTGTGTGTGTGTGTGTGTGTGTGTGTGTATAGTGACCTCCAGTGGTCCAACGTGTCAGGACAACAACAACCATGGAGGTAGATTTGAAGTTGTTCATATTCCCTTTTAATTTTCTACAGTTCACTGACCTCTAATTGATCCTCTACGTGTTGTTAAAGACGGCAGTGAGAGGTTTAAAGTTAAGTTTAAAGTGGTTTGTGTGCTTTTGTTCTGTCCTGGGTCTGTCAGACATCTTACAACAGTGATCCCCCTCAGACGGAGGCAGAAGTTCATACTCCTCTCCCCATAATTAACAAACTAATAAAAATAGATCCAAATTGAATGTTAGTGAAGTAAAGGTCAGCACACAATGTTTGTTTATGTTCTCTGCCACATCCATTCAACTTTATTCCACCTCACATGTTCCCCTGGTCATCCACGCCCTGCCTGCAGTACTACTTTAGATTAAACCACAGTGGGCTTCCAGCTTTATGTAAACGGTTTGTGTTTGTGTAAAAAAATAACTGTTTTTCAGGAACTATAACCTTCAACTATATATTGTGTCATCCCACATCACAAGACACAATCCAATCTTTACAAACCTTCAATATATTATCTGTCACCATGACTGGATATAAACAGTCTGTGCTTATTATTATTATTATTATTATTATTATTATAGATTGTTTTTCCAGAGGTAATGTAATCATCACAAAAAACAGACCGAAATATATCATAAAACTTTTTCTCCTTTTATATTAAATATCTACTTTTATGATTTGAATATATAGAATCATATAAGTTTTAATAATGTTATTTCTTTCATCATCATTTATTTTCCTTTGATTTAAACAAATAGCTCACTGTAACTTACACAACCATAACTCTCCTCGGAACCAATGTAAGACAAACGTTCCCCCGCCGGAACATTCATCGATGTTGGACGGGAGCGATGGAAAGATGGCGGTGGCTGTGCTACAGATGTCATGTCTGTATCGGGGCATGTTGGCGGTCAGAGCCACCGGGATCAGGCCGCTGATCCCCGGGCTGGTCCCGGCACACTTCCGAGCCTTCTCGCTGCGGAAGGAACCGGGACCGGAACCGGAGCTGGAGCAGAACCCGTTCTTCAGGAAGTACCGGGACAAGATCCAGGAGCTGCGCAGGTCAGCGGGCTACGCTAAGCTAACAGCGCCGAGTCCGGAACTCCGTTAGAAAATCTGACATTTTAAAAGTAGTTTGCTTGTGGATGAGTGTAAACATTATCTAGACTGTTGAAAATGATATCATATGAATTCTGACGGGCTGGTGATATATTCGGTTTATATTTAAACTGTCAAGCAGTGTTACAGCTATTTTAATTTTAACTTTTAATGTTGACTTATTAATTGTGTTTTTGTGCTGCAAAATCAATTCAACTTTAACAAATGTTTCCTGTGTGCGGAACGTTTGACTCACAGGTCTACGGGAGGATGGAGGGGTTAATCCATTAGAAACACTATAACTGGACACTTTACAGACTGATGCAGGGATTTTCATCTCAATTTAATAAACAATAATCTCAACAGACTGGAAAAAGATGGAAACAGAAAGTGTTTGCTTGATAAATCACTTCAATAATTCATAGATTAGATACAGAGAGTTTAAAAGCAGTAAGGAGTCTCCTGGTGGTGTGTTTAAGGACCTCAACAACAAAAACACCTGACTGTGCCTTCATGCTGCAGACACAGAAATAATAATAATAATAATAATAATAATATCACAGGTCGATGAACTGAATGTAAATAGATAAACTGTCTGTAAGGTTGGTAAATGTTGTAGAAGCATTTGTTTTTTTCCTCCGACCGCAGAGAGCAAACACAGTTTACAGTCAGTGAGGTCAAACTACTATTATGCTGCTTTATCAAGCCTCTGAGTTAGTTACAAGGCATTCTGGGAAACGCTGGAGGTCGCTCACCGTGTTTGTCCGACTCGTCTTCAGCTCCAAACCGCAGGAGTACAAAGCCCGAGTGGAGAAACGGCACGAGGCCAAGAGCGAGGTGCTGGGACACTCGAAGCAGGCGGAGTTCGTTCAGCTGATGGAGCAGGAGGTGAAGTATTTCATTCATAAACCCTTAAACACAACAGCCGGGAGGAGCAGGTTCCACCTCTACACAATGCTCCTGGTTCTTATCCACATCATGGATCTTATTTCTGGTTACGAGTGTGACGTCACCGTTTTGTTTGTGGGAATCTGTGCAGTTGGAGAAAAGGGACAAGGTGGCTGCAGGCGATGGAGCGTCGGGAGGTTTCACAAAGAACAAGGTGAGACGGAGGAGGAGCAGTTCAGTCAGCCTCCTCTTGTGTTTCTATGGTTACATTCAGGGATTCTCCTCATGACTTTTCCCATTCATATAAAGAGATCTAATTAATTAGGTCTGATGTTTTTGAACCAGTTCATGGAACACTTTAGTCTTCAGTTATTTTCTGTTTTTATTTGGTTTTTTTCTACGACGTTGGAAAGAGTCATGAATGTTCTCAGTGTGATGAAGATGAAGAGGATAAAGACGATAAAGCGTGCACCCGTAACTGTCTGTGTACTGTGTTCTTCCTCAGACGCTCAACTCCATCCTCAACCTGGAGATGATCAGGGACAAGACGGGGGAGGAGATTGCAGAGGTGAGTCTGCGGTCTGTGATTGGTCCTGCCTCGCCGCCGCCCGCAGTCGCATCGTTTCCTGCTGCCGTTGAAAAGCTTCTGAACCTGGTTTTTCTGTTTTTGACCTCTCGTGTTCTTCTCTCAGCTTTGGATGAAATATTACTCGGCCAAGGACACAATCAGCGCCGTCATCCCGGTGAGTTCAACGCCGGAGAACATGCTGACTCAGCGTTTCGTGTTCTGCCATTTACGTCTCTTCATATTTTTTTTTTTTTTTTTTAAATGAACAAAATTTGTGTTCTCGCCTTGAACAATAACTCCTTTAATTTTTGTGACTTTTACAGAAGTCCAGTGTTGTTTTTGTCTCTTTACTTACAGAGTTGTAGATAAGTGCTGGACAGTTGCAGCCCAAATATAACATTACTGCCTCCTCCACGTGAAGCTTGTAAATAGAAACTGACCGTTTTATGAATCCAACAGGGATGAACAGTGTTCACATTGGCACGGTGGCTAGTGATGATCTAATAACCGCCTCTCTTACGTTGCAGACGCAGATCTACGAGGTGATTTTCAACAGATCACAGTCCTGCCAGACGGTAAGATCTCTGCTGCTCGCCCTGGAGTAAAACCAGTGGTTCATTTTGTGTTCAGGGTTCGGCTAAAATGGTTGTAAAGTACCCGATTATTTATATATTTATTATTTTTCCTGCTTCCAAGCAACCAGCCAGAATATGCATCACATCGCCATCACCACGGTAACCTCTCTCCCTCTCTCTCGCTCTCTCTTTGTTTCTATCAGTTCCTCTACGCTTTGCCTCAGCAGGAGGGTTATGAGTTCTTCTTGGGTCAGTGGTCCGGACACGAGCTCCACTTCACCTCCCTCATCAACGTCCAGGTAAACCCACTTCACACGGCCCCTTCTGTCGCTCCCCCGGGACAGCACCGCCTTCACGTTCACGCCCCCTGAAGGTCAAACAGTCAGCCTGTTGGCCATTAAAACGGCCGCTCAGGGAAAGCTGAAGTTCTGTGGATTGTGGGTGTGGACACAGTGTTATCTGGATGTGTTAAATACAGTTCATCCTCTCTCTGTTGGTGTCCAGATGCTGGGCGAGAACGCTCCCAGTCAGCTGATCCTCTACCACTACCCAGACCTGAAGGAGGAGAAGGGCGTGGTCCTCATGACGGCAGAGATGGACCCCAAGTTCATAGTAAGTCCTCTACCTGCAGTCTTTACCTGCATGGACTCACCTAGCTGCAGCCTGCACACATTGTTAACAAATAACACACACTATATGAGTGTATTCAGACCTGGACAACAAGCATTGGCTGTATGTTAAACCGTCTGCCCCTCCCCTCCCCAGACCGTCCACCAGGCCCAGTGCTTGGCCAATCAGGTGCAGCTGTTCTACGGCACGCAGAGGCAGGAGACGTACCGATTGGTGGAGACCTTCAACCACTGCCCTGCAGAGTTCAAACACATGTCGGTGATAGCGGAGCTGGAACAGAGCGGCCTGGGGACAGGGGTCGCCACCGGAGGATCGTAGGGAGACGGACTTAAAGGTCGCCAACCAGCTCGCCTGCAGTCGGATTCCCACAAACTGTTGGTCTTTATTTAAAGTGGCAAAGAGATACGTGCTCCTTTGCTCGGCACTTTCCTTTTACTGGATATAAAGTTTGCAGCTGTGTCTGTGATTTTGGCAAAATAATTTAAAGGAGCATCAGTAGATTCTCATGAACTCTGTCTGGGACATGATCATCCATCCCGTGATGCTACACGTCCTTTCATCGTGCAAACATTTACAACCACAGAAGAATAATGTGGTATTGATCATTTCTGTTAACAGATCCCGCTGTATCCTACCCCTCCATGTTAGACTGGACCAGAAGGACTTTGTTAGCCCTGAAACCCCCACATGACGTTTAATAAATCATCCTCAAAAGCCCAAATCTGTAAATCTGACTGCTTTCATGCTGAAATATTCTTAATAATGATTCTGCCTTTCTGCCAGACCTGTGCCCACAGCAGTCGCCGACCACCAAGCACCTAATGTTGGTGTTGGGGTCAGGTTTACGTCACTTTATGTGTACGACTAATGTGACCCTCACCGTCCACCGTACCTATTGTGAATCAAATCAAATCAGCATACTACTATTTGGGTCCCTAACACTAATCCTGCGTGTAATTCCCAAAGTAAAGTGTTAAAGTTTTGAGCCTCCTGAGGTGCCCTGGTAGCTGATCTGGTAGAGAGTGCCCAACCCCCCCTTCTCTCTTGCTCCCTTTCCTGTCTCTTTGCCTGTCACTATCCGGTAAAAGGCATAAAACGGCCCCTAAAATTAGAGTTACTTGCCTTCTGAAATATAGGACCGATGTTAATTTGTCCCTAAACTGTGTGAATGTGCCGTGTTATCTGTTGTAAAACTGTCAGACAAAGTACTTCTATACAGGTATAAATCTATACAGGTGGCACATCATTTGGTGCACGGTAGCTCTCACACTGTGGCCTGTGAATGTTGTAGAGACAGCCGGCCTTTTAAGGGCAGTGTCTTACTGATGCTACCACTGGGGGGCATCAAAGTCTTATATCTTCAAATTCTACAGACAAGATTCAAGATCTGTTTTCAGCCTGCTGCTGTGACTCATAACTTTGGGAGTCTGACACTTTGATGTGCCTTGATGAGGATGTCATGGCTGCTTGCTGAGCAGAGCTGAACAGCAAGCCTCCTCTGGAGCTGACTGAGGACGTCACCCTGAAGGTACGTAAACAGTCTACCACATTATACAGGATCAGATTAGACATCAGAGACTTTTACACTGGGTGAGATTTCTGTAGATCTGTGTATGTCAGCTTTTGTTGTTTTTTTCCCCTAGTGGTGATAAATATATTTCTATAGCTCTAAGTAACATTGCATTGAAGACATTGCTTACTGGTGGAGACTAAATGAAGGTGGGTAAACAGTAATCTCTAATATCAGACAACATCCTCAGTAAAATATAAGCATCAACTAACTAGTAACCCAAAAACTAAAAAGTTGTCTAAAATAACATCTGGATAAATAATGTGATTTCAAATTGTAATTAATACAAGATGATTTGGTAGAATTAAGAAAAATAAGAAACTAATTCTATATATGTTTGTGTGCAATAGAGGTGTCAATGAATGCAGACAGGAGTCTTCCCTGCTGATTCCTTTACTGAACATATATATGCTATATACTGTACATACTATAAATGAGGTAGTTCTTAGTGAGAGGGTAGAGTGACGACTCGCCACGGCGTGTCAGCAACATTCAAACATGAAGCTGATTATAGTTCATTCACTTTTATTGTATTCATACATGAAAAAAAATACTGTGCAAATCCCCAAACGCAGTCATTAAGGGATGGTCAGATATTCAGTCAACACAAAGAAAGAAAGTCTTCCTCTTAACATTTATTTACACACACACACACACACACACACACACACACACACACACACACACACACACACACACACACACACACACACACACACACACACACACACACACACACACAAGAGCTGAAGAGGGCATTAGGAAAGATCTGACCAGTTTTTCTGTTCCTTGAAATCAGAAATTAATTTCATGATTGAGGATAAAAAGCTCACTGTTTTGCAATCGTGGCATGAAACTGAAACCAAAATAAAAACACATCGCAGAACAATTATGTTGCAGTCATGTGAAAACAAAACCATTATAAATAATTGTGTTTGTCCCCTCTGGCTTTCCGTTCTCTTGACTATGGACCACCATGGCACAAACAACGTACAGATAAAAACACACAGCATTATTTTAGCTGGACCAAACAATAATAAGCTACAATTCTCACAATTCTAGTTGTATCAAAATCTTACAAAAAGGTTCAAACAATGTTAATTAAAGGAAACATTTTCTATCTTCTATCTAACGTTGGCTGACTGTAACATACAGTACAGTGGCTGGACTCAACAATACAACAGGTATAAGACAAAACAACACTCACATTTCATTTCAAATACACACAACCTCTCAATGTGAGTGTTCATTATTGAAACATCAGGTCACATCTACATTATTAACAGATTTCCAATATTCACAGTGCGTTAAAAATACCCAAACTACAAAACCTCTGAAGTGCTTTTAATCATCTAAAAATGACAAAACTAAAGACAAAGAACACTGACGTGACGAGGAATCCAACCTCATACTAATAAGTGAAGTACAATGTATCAGTGGATGAACTTAATCAAATCCACCCAAAAGTTTCAGATGGTTTCAGGAGCACTTCAGTGGTTAAACAGGCGACTGTTACAGACCACGTAAGGAAAATATAAGACACAAGAAATATGGTGCTTGTTAACTCTGCTCTATCCTTCAGATGGGTGGTGTTATCCAGTGTCGGTGGTCTTACACAGAACAGAAGCTCCACCCAGTAGCTGTGTTTTCATCCGAATGTATCGCACATTTACCGGTAACTTAAAAACCAGTGTTGGATCAATGAACTGGGGGCTGTGTTGTTGTGGGTATGTTGCTACATATTGTTGGTAAGAAGAATTGGGGAGTCCAGTTTTAAGACTTAAGGTGTGTTCAAACAGAAAGCGACACAAATCTTTGCTTCGCCTCATTCACACAAATTTGACTGTTGGGCCGTTTGACCCAAACAGCGTGCCAACTGTACAGACATTAGCTGTTACCTAACTAGAAACGGACGTGTTTGTGTGGCAGCTCAGACTAAACTCAGAACTCACCAGAAACTCTGGTTCTTCCTGTTTATTCTAAGGCTGCCCCTGTAAAGTCAATGATTCAAGTCATTTTAACTTCTGCATTCTGCCCCCTTTTGTTGTCTGCTTCATTGTACAGCGCAAAGCAGCAGCAACAGCACGGCAGTCTGTAAACGTAACGCTGTCTTGTCTCAGAAAGAGCCAACCAGAAACAAACTGCTCACTGTTAATGAATGCTGGTACAATAATAGAATAATAATATATACCATAGAATATACCAAAGACGACAAGTTCAAACAACTTGCGTGAACGTGTCTTAGCCTCAGTTCGCGCCACTCCAGGAAATTACATCTACTCATGCTGGAGATGGGCATGAAGTGGAGGTCAGCATTCGGTCAACACGAGAGTATTTGTATGTTTCTATCGATAAAATGAGCAGCCTCATAATAAAGTCCAACGTTTTCAGTCACACATCACTCTAATACAACAGGCAGAATGGCGACCAGGCAGAAGAGTGATGTTTGGAAGTATTCATAAACAAATAAACCACATGGACATGCAGTGCAAGCTATGTAACATTAAACTTGCGTATTACAGAACAGCTGGTTTGAGGATTAACTATTAAGCACAAAGAGAACACAGCGGTGCCGCTGTGACGCCACCAGCGCAGAGAAGATCAGCCACGTCATCACGGAGATGGTGACTGGAGATATGCTCCGGACAACCTTTGTGGAAGGAGAAAGCTTCTGCGGGCTGCTGGTGTTTGTTGAGCCAGAGAACAAGCTACCAATGGGGCGAATCTGTAAGGTCTGTGTATCGCAGAGAGGTAGGAAAACCATAACCCCACCCACATTTATAGTGGATACTATCCTTTTTTGCTTTTAAGGATAATTTATTTCTTTTAATCTGAGTACTCTGTATGTCTTGAAAATACCCATTCCTAATTCACACATACTCACATCTTTCCATTAAGTCTTTTGTGCAATTACCTTCTGGCTCAACACAGCTTTAGACTCTGAGGCGGCGCAGTACGGCGCGCTCCTCTGAGGCAGGACTGTTCAACTCTGAAATGGTGGCATGGCAGCAATGGAAACATCCTCCATCTTCACTTTTGAAATGTAAAAATTAGCAACAAGCTACATGCTACAAGGTGTTCTACCTGGTATGTGTGCTTCCACGTATTTGATTGACCAACAAAGTTCTTGGATACATTGGACTGTGCTGTCGTACATCACTGGACTGAACTTGTGCTTTTTGTCAGAGCTCTTTGCAGCAGCGCCCCCTGCTGGTGTTACTGTCCTGGTTGTACCGTGTGCTCCACTGCTGTGATTCCCTGAGTGGTTCCTCTGCAGTCCTGTCTCAGTACATGGCCTCGTTGTCTCGGATGCTTCCAAACGACAGACTGAAAGTGCTTCCTAGTCTCTTTGTGACCCCGCTGCCATCCCTCTTCTTCTTCCTGTTCCAGTTCAACAAGGAGGCGGAGCTCTGGCCCTTGGCGCCACTCAGCAGACGCTGTCGAGTGTTTTCTTTATCGCTGCTGTGGGACAGCATGATGGCCCTCCTCTCCACCTGCTTCCACACACACAGGTGAGCACCCATACATTGAAACAGCAGTCACTGACTAACACACACATACACATACACACTCTTCCTTACCTGTATATCATGTGAGTGTAATGTGACCACACTGAGCTCCACTCCTCTGTCACTACAGCTCTTCAGCATGTGCACCACCTCGCCATGTTTGGCCCATTTACAGTCCTGTCCGTCCACTGCCACTATGTAGTCTCCCTCCCTTAGTCCCGCCTCCTACGCCACAAACATTAGGAAAGATCCACATCGTTTGTCAATCATTAAAAACTGCACTGTTCACTGCAGTTTACAAACAAATTTCGCAAAAAAAATCAAAATACATAATTGGTAAAGTAAGTAAACAGTGAATCAGAATCTAACTTTACTAACAGTACTGCTGTAACTGATGCACATAAAGCTCAGTGGAGTTTTGTCTTACCGCCGCGCAGCCTCCAGGCACCACTCCAGCCACCAGGACGGGGGAGTCTCCTCTGAGCGTGAGACCCAGTCCACCCTCTCCTCTCTGCAGGCAGATCACACGTATCGGACCCCAGCGAGCCCGTGCACAGAACACTGACAGAGGCCCCTGCAGTACAGGGAGGAGAGGTTTTTAATGCTTTCTTAATTGGCGCTACGTTTTCAGTCACTGAGGCAGTAAATGTGTGTATTTATTGCAATGAATGTGTCTTACCAGTCTTTGGAAGATATCAGTAACTTGCACTGTGGAGAAGTTGGGTGGAGTGATGTCTGGTTTCTGATGGGTTTGAGCTGTCAACAGAAGACAATCACTTACTGTCATTTAATCACGGTTTAATATCTTTAATGTTTGTCTTCAAACAGATACTTACACTGTATCTCTGGAGCCTCTGCGGTTTCATCAAAGTCGTCCTCTCTGTCCAGCTCGGAGTACTTGTCCAGAGAGCGTTTGTGTGTGAGAGACAGCACGTCCTGCAGGATGTCCATCTTCCTCAGGATCTTACACAGACTGTGGACGCGCATGGCCTCCTCATGTCTGATTACTGCACGCCTCAGGTGAGCTTTACCTGCAGACATGTAATCAGACATTATGTAAACAACAAACAAAGTCGTATATGGGACTTAAGATAATCTTGCTTTCATGAACTCACCAAGTTTTCTTCTTTTTTCAGGGTCTCGTAAAATCTGGCTGAGCGGCGGTCCTGCAGGGACGTTGATGTAGAATTGGAGGAAAGCCTTCTCTGCTTCCTCATCACCCTCCTCATCCTCAGCAGACACTACAGAACAAGACATTCCAAGTTAATGTGTAGATATAGTACAGTGTGTGTTTCTCTAAAATTGGGCTACATAAATAAAATTGTCTGTGTGTAGGTGTGTTTTTGTATATGTGAATGTCTTCATGTATTAATCTCTGTACTGCATTTCTTTTAGTGCAAACAAAGACCATTAAAATAGAAACAACTGAATGTGGCTGAGACATTAGTTCCTCTGCAGAGGTTACAACAGTGTGAACCCTCATTGTCATATTAAATGAAATACTCAGACTGGTTTGGTGCAACGTACACGTGTGGTCACAGAGTGCCACAGCAGCGTAGTAGTGTGAGAGCGCGCGGAAGTGTTCAGATTTGACCTGAACCATGGATGCCCAAGAAAACGGCACGTAGTCCTTCATCAGAGGTTGCGTCATGGTCTGCTGCACTAACAAGTAGACGTCTGACACCTACAGGAGACACACGTACAGGGTGAGAGTCACGGTAGATAAACCGTAACAACAACGCACAACCAGAGACGTGTTAACTCACCCGTGCAGCCTCTTGTGCCAGGCGCAGTTGGGAAGTGAAGTGTGTGTCCTGTGTGGTGAGTGTAACACGTTCAAAAACACACTCCTGCACCTGGGCAACCATCAGTCGTACCAGCATGCATAGCGACGGATTACTCATATCCAGACTCGGAGCATTGGAGAAATTCTCCTTAAGGTAATTAAACGCACCTAAAACACAAAAAGAAGGAAATAGACATAAACACACAAATATGCAAAACATAATTATGTTGTTCTGAAATAATTTAACAAACAGCCAATTGAGAGAAAATGAACTAAAGTAAAACTGTTTGGCTGTTCTAACTATGGAGCATTCAGGTTAAGTATGTGCTGTTTCATTACCTGCGGCTCTCTGAAAGGCATCTATAGCTTTGTCTATGCCAGCCGTTGCAGAGCGGTCCTGTCGTGCTCCGATCTGCGTGTACAGAGCACCAATGTTGAACAACACACTTCCTTTCTCAAAGGCCAACGTACGCTGACACGACGGGACGCCTGTCAGAGAGTCATACCTGAGGGACAGAGCAGAAGGAATAAAATGACTTCATGCATCCTGTTGGTGGGCGATATGGGCAAAAAATAATATGAATAATATTTTGGGGATTTTGGCGATAGCGATAATCAGTCGATATCCTTTCAAATGTGATTGGAATTGTCTGAGTTAGGGCTTGTGTCCACCAAATGCGTTTTTAGCGATGAGAGCGCTCAAAAACTCATTTTCCGAGCGCCCTGCGGTGTTAAAAGTTGAACAGATTTCAACATGAGGTAAAAAGTCTTTTCGAAACCAAACCATTTCCATGCCAGAGAGGTAGACCCACGTCTCGGCACTAAATCATCTGAAGTACCGGTAGCTTCAGGGACTGGAGGTGTTTGCATTTTCCCTCTACCATCACAACGCGCTGCTAAACTGTTGCAAGGAGGATGCTAGCGAGAGGTCATGTGATCACGTCATGTGATCACGTAGGCCCACTAGTCGTGTGACTGAATCCTGCCATGCTGTAGAGAGCGTTGCTGCACCGTGTATTAATGGATGTGAGGAGTTTCCGCGTGCGTTTCAATATTTTTGGTGAAGTAATTTAAATACTCGATAATGGAAATTTGCACATCGTCAAAACAACAATGACGATATTATCGCAAACGATATATATCGCCCACCTCTAGTCATTTACTGTCATCAATCAACCTTTTTAACTTACTATGCAGTCCATATATAATATAAGAACATGAGGTTGAAGTGCACACTTTCAGATTTAAGAGTGTTCACTTCTATACTTAGTTTTATACACATATATACATACATATCCCCCCATTTTTTTAAAGATATTGGCACCTCCAGTCTCAGACTTTTAGCTCAACATGTTCACTAACTGGAGACTTAATTCAGTTTAAAATCCGTTAACAGGGTCACAGACCCAGGAGGAGGGAGAGTGCAGATGATTAGTACAAGCAGGTACTGAGATGAAACATTATCCCGTTGTACCCCTTACAAAATCCCTAAGTTCAAAAACAACAAAAGTGGCGGTAATACCAAATACCGGACTGTTGCGCCACCCTGAATTACCGCAAACAAACAGGAAGTAAGGCTGGCTGCAGGCCCGGCAGAGCAGAGATGATATTTAAGCAGGCCAATCACAGAGCTGTTAACTGCTTAAGTAACACTAGCTCTATAGAAAGTCCATCAGAGTGCTTCACAGAATACAACTGTCTAATTAAAGTGAGGAATATCTTGTCATTGTCTCTCGTGACAAACCAGGGGTCAGTACTTCCAGGCTTTTACGTTAACAAGAGCTCAAGTCCTACCAGTGGAAGTGTACGCCCAGGTTCCTGTGTAGGGGGAAGAAGCGCTGGTCCAGGTAGTACATCTGGTTGTAGTACTCCATCAGTAGCTCCAGACCGGCCTGGTTACGACTGGGTGTACGCATGGCCTGGCCCAAACAACAACAACACACATAAATGTACAGACAGATCACTTTTTTATTCTTTGTTTATTCTCCAGTTCCAGTTTCAACAACCCCCTTAATGAAAAACAGATTTAATACCGAACTACACCAAGCTTTGTTTTGTATGAAGTTGTATAAGTGCATTTATTAACCTGTCTGAGCTCCATAAGCTCCTTGATCTCCTTGTCGTAGAGAGAGCTGTCCTCTCCGTAGTGCTCACAGATGAAGTCCTGTGAGGGGAGACAGACAGCCACATAATAACAAATCTGTTTGGCAGGTCAAGTACTCTGTAATATTTAAATAAACAATCAGAGAAAAATGGTTTGTTGTTTGACCAGACTTTACCCATGTAATATATCAACTATTGGGTTTGTTAGAATCACTTTAAATCACTGGCTTCTTCTTTATTTTCACATCAGTTTAAACTCCAGCATGTTTGTAGGACGAAAAATTCACCTTTGACACAGTCGTCAAATTTAAGATAAAATGCAATTTACATTTGTTTGTAACACATTACATATTGTTCCTAAATTCATTAATCACTTTACAGTTACTAATCAAACAATTATGTTGTTACTGGCTTTACATAAGTTCTTTAATTATCTGCATATAGGGTGGATAGAAAACAACGATCGCCTGAGTGACTCCTTTGCTTTCGACAAGGAGGATTCCTTAAACTCTGACGTCACTGGATATTTGAAGTCGGGATTAGAGATGGAGATCCTGAACTGTTTCCCTACAATATCGTCCAATAGCCGTCTAGTGCACCTGTGGAGAGGCTCTTCAGCCTGGGAAGTCTTGACTCCATGCTGACTCCGAGGAGACAAACAATTTGAGAGGCTCCTCCTCATGAGGTATAACCACTGCTTTAGCAAATAACACGTCAATAAGCCAGACTACTCTACAATAAAGCCACAGTTTGGTGAGTGAGTGGCTCGACTGAGTTTGTTTGAGTGTGTTTGGCTTGTTCGAGGCTTCACCTGGATAGAAACTGTGAAGTCCACCTCTTTGGTTTCTTTTAATCCGAGCGGGATCATGGGAACGTTAACAGCCTCGCTGGGAAAAGAAATAAAAACAGTATGAGTGTGTGTGTAATCTTTCACAGGTTACACTATGTAACACACCAACACACAGAGTGGCAGTCAGGTCAGCTCTGCCATCTGCTTGTCTTCAAACCCAGCAGGCTCACTGCTCAGTGCTTCATCCTGCTAATAGGCTAAAGCCTAGTATTAACCCTTACAGCCCCGACCCCCCCCCCACAGTCAGACTCCCGATTCACAATGAACATGAACACACACACACACCATGGGGTCTTTAATGACACTCTAATCAGGGGATTTATCCCTCCCATGACCCGCGGCTGCAGAGGGAAAAATCTCCATCTCGCACACAGACACACACACTTGTACTTCTATACTTATGAGGACCCACATTGATATAATCCCCCTCATCATAACCTTAACTGAAACCTAACTCTAACTTAAACTCAGTCTTAACCCTCTTCTAAAACATGAATTAGTCCCCACAAAGACTATATAACAGCACTTACACACAGTGTGAATACACAGTGTTTTCACCAATTAGGATTCTCATTAGACTAATGAGTGACCTGGAATTCGTGGAACAAATAATAAATGGGCCAAGATTGTGTGTGTGTGTGTGTGTGTGTGTGTGTGTGTGTGTGTGTGTGTGTGTGTGTGCGCGTGTACCTGTCTGTCTGGTAGACCTCCATGTTGCTATTGAGCTCCTCCAGCTCCTCTTTGAGCAGCTGCAGGTTGGAGTTGACAAAGCTGAGCTCCAGAGCCACCGTCTCCTTCACCTTGTTGTTGCTTGTTGCCCTGCAGAAATTATAAAACACACACACACACACACACACACACACACATCAGACCTCAGCCTTCATCAACACCAACATATAACAGACTCCCATTTCCAATGTGACATGGGGAAAAGAGAGCTGGTGGATCAAGAGGGTCTTGTCTCCCCAGTTTGGTGTCCAATGCTGTCAGATTTAACAGATATATTTAAACAATAATGTTTTAAAAAATTAAAATGAATGTAATGATCTGTTATGGCTACACTTTGGACTAAACAACTAGATTTCTAACACCAACTTTAGATATTTATATTCAATGCTTTCTTCATTTGTCACAGTAATGTAATTTTTTAAGTTAAAATATCTTAACCTCTGGGCTTTTCAAAGCAAATATTGATGTTTGTGGTCGTAATTAAATCAGCATATATATCTGCCACCCCTTAAAGTCTCCACACCACCATAAAGAACCTAAAAACCTAAAGATTTAATACGACCAAACCAGAGTGGAGAGACTTACAGAGACAGTTTTAGGGAGTTCATGTTGAGTTTGATTAGTTTTTTACAATGTGTTAACAAGGCAATTAAACGTAGTCTTATTCAGCCGGTGTGAGGCAACTATATCATTTAATCATTTCTTTCTTTTGATGCTTTATGATGTATACTGTAACTGAATAACCAGTTATCCATCGCCTATTGCTCGTGTTACTGATCCTTGACGTTTGAGAGTGAAAATCACGGAGATCTGACTAAAACAAAACAAATCTGACATTCATATAGTAGGGCCATGCCTTTACCCACCCATACAAAGACAACAAGTTAGCCACCAGTGTAAGCAGACAGTGGTACATATCAGAGGACGTTGTGTTACTGGGTGTCCTTTTTGCTTAGCATCACAAAAAAACACAATCCACCTTGAAAACTGCCTTACAGGTGTAAGTCTGCATTCATGGGTGTAAGCGAGACGCCATAAACGCAGTGAACCTTTAATTTATGCAACTATTCATCTCTCCACCCTCTCCTCCACCAGCTCTGTTCATTCACAGGGGGCGGGTCTCAGTGCTGAGTAAAGCCAGGTCACACTGCTGTGGGGGTCTGAGGTCGATGAGACACAATGTTCCTGGAAATCTGAGGCAGCACTGGGTTTCCGTGGTAACTGATGATATACACTTTGTTTGAAACGTGGCCCAGGAAATCCCCCTTATTATGCAATCATTAAATTCAAAGTTGTACAAGATGACAAGAAACCGTGATTAACAGACTCCGGTTGAGCGCTGGCAAGAAGAGGGATGCAAAACGGCACTGAATTTTACAAAGATACGTGATATTTTGCACATTAATGCATCATTTTGGCAGATTGTTCAGTAAACCTACACTTTCCAGAGGGGGATGAATAATACATACAGATAAAGAGACACAAAGCAGCCTGAATAAAGTCTATATATGGGGAACACTGATAGACCGTTTGCTTTATTTCAGAGCTTAGTTTTATCTAATAAAAAGAAAGATTGAAGTCTTGGTACTGGATGAGTCATTAGATGCATCACCACGTGGAATATTTGGGGAGGAAAGACACACATGAGCTGTCAATGACAAATTCATAGATTTGGGAAAGTGTGGTTGTGTTTTGGGTCAACACTTCCCTCAGTGTGCTGACGGTGAATATGTACACTTATCCGGCGTCTTCTTCACAAGACCTTTGCCTTTCACCAAAATGCCAGGCTTGTCAAGCTTCCTGTCAACTGGATTTGCATCCTAAGACCTGGATGCATCCTAAGTTTTTGACATTTGTTTGAACATGGTCACTTTTCAAAGTGTAATGACCTGATCGAATTCAAAACTTACAGTCTAGTACAACAGACCGCTTTGTGATCCAGCTGAAGACACTCCACTAGGGATGGGGCCGATCCGATCCCCGGTATCGGGACCGATACCAGCGTAATTCACGTATCGGAATTTCCCGATCCAACCTGCGCAGATTTCCGATATCCATGAGCCATGTCTGCGCTTTAACGTTGTCTGCTCCACAGGTGATTCCTGTCGGCCAGTCTGCTAGCTGGCTGCAAACTGTGGAATGGATTTCCTGAACGGAGGCGCGGCTCAATGAGACACAGAGTTATGAGACACGCCCCCGCTCAGGAAATCCATTCCACAGTGAGCAGCCAGCTAGCTGGATAGCATTGAGCAGCATTGTGGCTAGCCAACATGTCCGCTGTGTGGAAATACTTTACACTGGAAACACCGCAGAGCAAGACAGCAAAATGCAATGTTTGCAAAGCAGTAATTCAGAGATGCAGAAGCTCCCTTGCATCGTACAACACCACGAACGCAATCAAACATTTAAAAAAAGCACCACACGAAACAGCACAAGGATTTTAGGCGAGCGGTCAGGAATCACTTCTGGAGTCATTCCAGAAACAAGGTAAACTCCAGGCAGACAACGTGAAAGCTAAAGGGATTACCGAGTGTGTGTGTGTGTGTAGGTGTGTGTGTGTGTGTGCGCGCGTGTGAGTGTGTGCGTGTGAGCATGTGTTAGATGTTTACAGTTATTGCCTTTTTTTATTTCGTAATTGAATTTAATACTTGTTTATTGTACTACAGTGTCTTTTCCCTTTTGTTTAACTTTTGCACTTTTCTTATATTTCAAGACTCAAATATTTGACATTTTGGGAAGCAGAGCAACATCAAGTGTACAACTACGTCTGACTGCTACTATTCACACACTCAGCTACAGCAGGAGTTTGTAAAAATGCTATCAGCAATAAAATAGCAAGATTTACGTGCAAGGACATTGGTGTGGTGTGAGCCAGTGTCTGATCTTTTCGTATAGTCTTTACATTATGTTTTCCAGTGTGGTGTCCTACAGTTGTACTATGTGTTTTGAAATTATTTGTTCAAATTTATTACAATGAAATGCGTGTCATTTTAAATTAATTAAATTGATTTTTGCCCAATACTCAACTGACATAAAGGTAGACAACCTATGTGAATATACTAGTGTTTTAAATTTCGGTCATCACCCATTCGATGGCATTTAGATTAAACTTTTGCTACCGTTTGCTTTTGTCGTGACAACCAGGAGAAACTGAGAGTTGGTACTCTCTAACACATGCCCAAGCTCGGCTGAAAAACGCAGCTAAAGCTCACCTTTCAGCTCCTGTACATAATGTTAATCTGTCCAGTTAGACCACTTTACCTTCACTTCTCTCTTCATCTGTCACTCCCTCCCTCCCTCAGTCTCTCTCACACACACACACACACACACACACCCCCACACACACACACACACACACACACACACACACACACACACACACACACACACACACACACCTATATCTAGGATCAAGCCAAGGACAATCTGATTAGTCAGCTTTAAACGGGCTGCCAAATATCCCCTTCTCTCACACACCCACTTGCACGCACACCATACTGCAGCTTTTGAGAGAAAAACAACTCTTTCTGACTCTGAGTGTACGCACTGACTGAAAGACACGAAGTGTCTGGAAAAGCTGGAAACAAGTTGTTCCAGTAACTCATCATATTTCAGTGCTGTACTAACTGACATGATTTAACTAGTTTGTTCCCCTCAGCTGAATTTCCACAGAGAGAACCACCCTGCAACAAAACATGCCGTCATCAGCCAATCACAAACCCTGATGAGTTACAACCCCTCTTTCATCCGTAATTAGCATCTTAACCCCCCTCCTCAACTCATACGACCCAGTTCCACAACTGTTTCAGAGGGAGTGAAAGCGAAAGCGAGAAGCTTTGTGTGCATGTGTGGACAATTCCAGCTGACCGGAAAAGGGGAGGACAGACAAAAAAAAGGTCTGACTGTGCCAGACAAATAAGTGGGGGATGAGCTTGCTGGGGCTCTGTTGGGAATCTCTGCATGGGAACAGGACAGGAGGCGGACACAAAGCCGGCTGATTACAGGCCGGCAGGCTGTGTGGGGGTCCTCTTTGTCTCTGTGACCCATCGTCCAAATAGAAAGGGCAGGAGCGCTTGTTTTATTTCCCCTAAACTGAGTCATCACCTTTTAGGATAACAGCCTGAATCCAGTCAGAAATGGAGTGGGGGAGAAAAAAGAAAAATCACTACTTGTTAAAGAATCAGTCCAATCTTCAGATTAGTGCTGATACAATTAGTTGATTTACCACATTAATTAAACATTAACTGACAACTTTGATAATTGATTGATTTTTTTTTATTTTGAATTATTAGTTCATCATTTGTGTAGTTGGCATTAAGAGTATTATGTATTATAAACTGTATTATGCAGTTTGAGAGTAACGCTGATAAAACTGGGTTGTTTTTCAAAGGCACGTCAAGTTTCCTGAAAAACTTTAGTGAATTGAAAGAATCTAAAGAACGGTCCAGTTTACTGTCACATAACACAAAGAAAAGCAGTAAATTAGCACATTTAAAAAGCTAGAACAAGGTAATGTTTTGGGGTTTTTTGCTTGAAAAATGTCAAATCAATTATCAAAAAAGTAGTTTCTGTCATTTCACTGATAAATGAAAGACGATATAGGACCGAAACAACCGATCTGAAGATGTGAACTTGGACTAGTGTTTGGAGGCATTTTCCTGTTCCTGTAAATGAATCAAACAATAATGAAAATAATTATAAGTACACCAAAGATCTTTGTGAAACTTAATTAGCTGCAGCCAACCAGTCCTGGCAGAACAGCGAGGAGTGTCCTTGGTTGTCTTTTAATTAAAGCCACTGTTGTTTTCTGTGTTGATCTAATTAGATTCTGACACAGCACCACTAAGGAGGCAGAGAGTAGCTGCTTGCTTTAATGAAGTGGCTCCTCCTCCTCCTCTTCCTACTCCCAACTTTAGTCTTAATGAGTAAAGTAGTGGCAGCAGTGTGTTTTCAGAGAGTTTTGCACAGTGAGCTATTCATGTTGCAAATGTTCTCAAAACTACCACAACAAAATGTATGCACATATATTAAATGTATACTTCAAGCCTCTGTAGCAATCCACCAAAGCCTGAGAAATAGTTAAGGAGAAAGAAAGAAGGAGCACGCAAAGGCACATAGAGATGAAGAGAAGCTGGAGGGGATCAAGATGACGCTAATGTTCTCAGAGAGAATACTTTGATGTTCTGCCACCGTGTCGTTTTTTATTTCCCTCATTTCTTCACCAATAAAACTCTTGTGTGCTGTGTGAATGACAGCGAGCTGCTTCAAAACACGAAGCCAGCACAGTTCAGTTGGGTGATTAGCCTCACTGGTGCTGTAAAAGTTAAGCAGTGGTCAAGTATCGTTTGGTACAAAAACATATTAACAGGAAAAAAGGAAGAGGAGACACACAGGCAGAAAGACACATAAACACACAGTGAACACAAACAGAGCCATAAAACTGGGTGGTGCTGGTGTGTGTGTGTTTTGGAGGAGAGTGATCTCTGACCTTTTCCCATCACAGGACACCACCACTAACGTGACAGAGCTGACAAAGAGCAAGCAGCACGGAGGGGACCAGAATAGCATTAAAACATCGAGAGGAAAAACTGATCGAGGAGAAAGTTTGTCCTTTTAAATCAAAATGAACAACGGGTCAACCTTACTACAACGCTAAACATGATTAGTTTCATCATTGATTAATCTGGCGATCATTTTCTCAATTGTTCAATTTGTTGTTTGGTCCATAAAATGGTGAAAAATGTTGATCACAGTTAACCAAAGTTCAGGGTGACATCCTCAAATGTCTTGTTTCATCCACAACCCAAACATATTCAGTTTACTGATATAGAGGACTCTGAAATCAGAGAACATTTTTCCTATAAATGAGTCAAAACAATTAAATCGATTATCAAAATAGTTGCTTATTAATTTAATTGTTGACAACTAATCGATACATCGACTAATTGTTGCAGCTCTACTTTGAAACAACTGAAAAAAGAGTCAAACACTTGACACATATCTTAATAATGTGTTACCCTTGTTCAGGAACAGGTAAGAAACACGTGCCAACACCAATGCAGATTTTCACTTATTATCGACATAATTTCACTTCTCCTAATTAATCAGGTGACAGTGTCTTGAGACTGGTAGAGTAATGTAGTGATGCACCTTATTTTCAACATGGTCCATGCAGGAAAACTCCCTCAACAGATGAAACTACAAAGACATTAAGGCTGGGCAATGTCAACATTTTCACACCTAACACCTGTGTGTAAAAGGATCATCAGAGCCGCATAGAGACCCATCCAGCACCTCACCTGAACAGGTTCTCCGCTCCGGCTCTCATGCGCATCTCCTTGTTGATCTGCTGGTTGATGCGAGCTCGCCGGTGCTGCAGTTTACTGCGCTGAGTCTGGGCAAAAGGATCACATCCCTGCAGAGAAAACACAGCGAAATGAATGAATGAATTACAGCAGCGTGACGTCTGTTTCTACACCAACTGCTGTGTGACTCAGTGAATGTCATTAAAGTGAGCTGTATCTGCTCAGTAAGAACTATCTCAGTGACCCAATATAAGACAACTAGTGGTAAATTCTTAATGTGTTGTTAAACTGCTTGCATTACAATAAAGAACCAGGATTAACCTCTATATGATTAGTGTATTAATCAACCAACCAGCATCAAGCCTAAGAGACAGAGCAACAGCAACAATTAGGATACGATCAATTGTTTGACAGCAGAGATTAGATGGAGAATGTGTGAGACTAGCACACACATTTTTGAAGGGTAATTTCCAAAGCACTGTCTTATATTCATGCAAATACTATGCAGTTCATCATCTTACTAGGTGATGTGGAGACTGTTGTTCTGCTGCCAAACATTAAGTACATAAACAGAGATAAAAAAGGGCCTTTCTGGTAGATTTCACACGGCCTTAACCCCAACTTTAACTTAACCTAGAGTACACTATAGTACAGCATGGCCAGAAAGGTTTACCTCAGAGCAACAAGTCCATGTTGGATAGGACAGCTGTATGCCGGAGATGATGGGTGTGTCAAAGGGCGTGTCGGAGACGTGGGGAAACTGAGAGCTCAGGACGAGGGAGCCGTATGGATGCTAAACATGGTAATAACCTGGCACGGTGGAGCAGGAGGAGATCCCTCTCCTCAGAAGGAGAATATGTTTAATAGAAAAAGGATCTGGTAATATGTCAGAGCTCTGAAGATTTAAAGGCCTCTTAAATCTCGCTCCAGCGGGCATTTTGCCAACCACACCAGAAGCAGCTTCTCCACAGCTGATTGCTGAACGTCTGCTCACTAAAACCAGCAATCTATCGTACAATGCAACCACTGTTTCACACTTAAAACGGTAAACAGATGTACAGTAACATGACAGATGGAGCAGCTGTACTGTAAACACGCTGCTTTACTCCCTTTCCTTATCCCTGTTGCTCCTTCCATCAACCTTCTCTATCCCTCTCGCAGCCAACTTTACGGTACGGTTTCTCATTTTCTCACACTCTTTCTCCCCCTGTATCTCTCTCTCGTTCCCTCTCACCCAGTTAAGGTGTTTGTTTAGCATGCTCACGTCAAGTAATCCTCGGAGTGCCTGTGTGGATTAGACTTCTGGCCGAGCTCCCACCTCTGCTCTACCACCGGGGGAGCGGGAGGATGGAGGCACCTCGACATCTGTGCAGATAAAGTCTAAAAGCCTTCGATGTCCAGGTGACTTTCTCTGAGCACATGTCTCGTTTGTCAGCAGCACAGACATCAACTGCGGCTTCAATAACAGGGCACCATGTCTTCTCCATCCACGTTTCCCCCCCAATTCAAGCTAGGAATAAAACCAGAACCTTTACCAGCTGATAAGTAATATAAGATATTAACGGTGGCCATATTGCCTGATATACTGTATACTGTGCATGATATGATATCAGTGGCAGTACAAATGATGCAAAGCAGGTTTTATCTTTCCAACATACCCACAGTATCTTAAGGTTTTTTAAAGGGTCAGTTCACAGGAATAGAAACTCCTACTGGTATTCAGCCGTACAGACAATTTAAGTAAGTGTAAGTGACAGTCATTTCAGCAGTACAATGTCAAATTATCTGACATACAATCCACAAACTTCACCGTCAACATGTTTCATTGGAGCTATTTTCTACTGATGAAATACTCTCTACGAAAACAGCGAGGTCTGAGGATTGTCCAAAGGATGCAGGCGATGCATTTCTTTGCTGCAAATGTACCTTTCATTAAACTCCACTGTGTCTCCATCTCAGAACTCAAATACAACAGATAATATCTGCATGAGATACCACCAGAGGTACGCGGGAGATAATAATGAAGTGGTTTTTGAGACCGTGATACTTTTATTATTTGGTGTTGCTGATTTGCACCCCCAATATACCCAGACCTCTTTTTATTAGGGCTACACCTAACGATCCCCATGTGGAAATACATCTTGTTTTGTTTAATGCAATCTCATCATCTGTCTATGGAGCAACAGTAACAGGAGTCATTCTTGTGCACAATGTAGATCTGCAGGTAACTTAAGCTTGGCTTTATGGAGACCCCCCCTCTCCTCAGGTGTGCATGCATTTAGTGTGTTTATATGTATGTATGTGTCTCACCTTCCGGATGCTCCCACTCTGGCTGCCCTCTGTGGGTAACGTTAAGGGTAAATCGTCGTCCGAGGCACCGTCTGACAGGGACATCTCAAACTCCCTGTGCACATATCAACATTTTTATTTTTACTTACTCAAAAGTGTCCTTATTTAGACACACTTCCCACACATCACAGTGCACTTTAAACCACAGCTCTCAGCCTTGTGAAGGTAAACTGAATAAACAGCTTTTTCATGCCAACAATATTTTAACTAAAAACTTGAAGCTAACGTTAACGAGTCGCGGTTTTACCACTTGCCTTGTCGCAGGTTCCTCCATCGTGAAGCAAACGACACAAGCGACCTAAAAAAGTAGCCTACATTTCTCCCAAACTTTCTGTAACTCCGCGTTAACACAAACCCCCCCCCCAAGAGCCAGCCGACAGGATATTAAAAAGAACAACTTTTTACTCCTCAAAACAGCCCCAGCTCCTTTACTCCTTCACTCATTGCGTTACGATAGCACCTCCTCCGCTCGCCTCACCGTGCAGCTGCGAGAGCTTATCCACAGAGGCGGGACGCGAACGTAGGAGCCAGCCAATCACGTCGCAGCCTGTGAGACTGACAGTAGATGTAGCAAATCAGAGAGGAGGATTAAGACCGAACGACAGCCCGGTCTGACCAATTACAAGCCGCGGGCAGTTGCTACGGCAACGTCAGGGCTGTGGCTTGTGTGTGGGCTCCGAGGAGATTGTAGTAGCTCCGCCTTCTCCGAGGGCCCCAAAAACATCAATAAACATGGTTATAACTTCATTTTTACTTTATTTTCTACGGAGTCCTGTGGGGTTATTTTTATTTGTTAGGAATTACTTTTGCATTTTCCAGTTAGTGTGTTGGTCCCAGTCCAGTTTTAATCATGGTTGCAGGGAAACGCTCTGCATGTAGACTACTGCAAAGATGTGACACTTCTCAGTATAAATTTCCCTATAATAAGAAGTTTATTCTCAAGATTAGGTTGCAGTGATCTTCCTAACTTTAAATGTATGAGCCCAGAACTTACTGGGCCCTCTTGAGCTTGTGTTGCACTGCACATATGCAATATCTTACAGTGCATCTGTCACACTGGTTCATAATAGCCAGTATCGCTCTCATGCAAACTGAGACCAGTGCAACCTGGATCCTGTTTAGGACATGATTCTTAAGTATTTTCACTTTCTCAGCTGTCTACAGATACAACTGTGTACAATATGGTTGATATATTGTCCCAAAAATAAAGGTTTAATGCCACCGATATAACAATAATAATATGTATGTAATGCAAGTGCACCCTTGAGCAACAAACTTTAAATTCTTAATAATATTCAGACAATAGATAAATACAACCACACAACCAAAACAACAAATAAAATGGACTCTTTGGCTCCAGTAAGAGAAATAACATTTAAATGAATATTAAACATTTGGCACAGAGGTACAGGGTCATTCATTCCAACAAGTAATGATGGTATCAAGTTGGCCAACTTAAATGTTTAGTTGATATTGTGAAAGGTGATTATCGTATATACATATATCATACAATAAGTCAATACTGTATTGCTTTAAGGGACCAGGGTGTAGGATTTAGTGGCATCTAGAGGTGAAGTTGCAGACTGTATTTGACAACCTGGGAATGAGAACAGGCTGTGAAGTGTATAAGAGAAACTATGGTTTGTCTGGACCCGCTCCCTCTGTAGATAAAAACAGGTAACAAGAACACAACTATTCTTATTATAATACACTAATGAAAACATACCTGTTATTATTATCTCCCATATCTGCCAATAGATCCTTCTAATGTTACATACTGGACCTTTAAGTAGTGACACAAGTTTGTAAGTGATTGCTATCTTTGTTATAAATCTGTCTCCCTGTCTCAGATAATTTGCTAAATGATGCTTGAATTAGTTTTGTGCTTAGTCAGCAACCTTCATAATGCTCCTTAGTGAAAGGAGAGCTCCTTAATCACTCTGATCTGGTTTCTCAAGGCCATTAAAAAAAACTCCCTTCCTGGATTGCCCCAAAATCTCACATATTTTTCATGATTTATCCCTCAGTAGCTGATGATTGTTATAACTCTCGCCTGTTTCCTTCCTCACAATGTCACCGTTTTCACCCACTTGGCCGTAGTTACGAACAATCTCAGCCACTTTTACCAAACGTACGCAGCATTCTTGTCTCCTAATTCATCCTGATCCAATTTTAGTTCCATGAGTTTGGACAAAACGGGATTGTTTTCAGGGTGGTGTGGACATACTGAAATGACCTGACCTCATTGAGTCCTTCTGTACATTGTTGCTGTCTGACAGAGGTTGGTGCTTCTCAATTTGTCTGGCCACGTCTCCATATGGCGGGTCCTCCTGTCCTGGTCCCTGGCCAACCACTTAATTAGAGCTCCTCCCCAGAAATCCACGACTCTGTCCACGCAGGCAGCTGGTCAGCTCGGATGTGAAGCCTTCCACCATTAAACTCTTTGGCTGCAACCTTGAACTAAGACCACTCACCGACAGGGATTTTGTTGGGACAGAGGTCCTGTATGAGGAGGTTAATTAGCAGTGGGTTGTGGATGAGTTGGCAACTGGATTTCAGCTGAAGATGGAGAAGAAATAAGAACTGAATTTCTTCAGAGAAAGATGACAGCAAGATTTTATATTCTTATAATTTTAGTTTTTATCAACGTCTGCATCGTCTGATGACTTCAAATACTCGTGCATGGAGTTGAGAACATATGAAACTCAGGAAGTAAAAGTCCTGCATTCAAATGAATTCCTTAAATAAAGAAAGTATTGTTTGTTTTTGGTGTTAAAGTACTATTATTAAAAAATAAATTCTCATTCAGATTGAGAGTCATTCACCACAATATGGAATCATTATTACTGGATTAATGGATTAAAAAGTAAGCAGATTTGAGTCCTGTATGTGGTTGTTTAGGGCTTAGTTTAGGGATTTTGTTCATTTTAATCTATAAAAATGTGTCATATTTTGTAAACCGATCATGTTTTGTATGTGAAATCTTTATCTGCAAAGTACCCAGTTACAGTTGTCAGATAAATGTAGTGGAGTACAATATTTAAATAACATAATAAAATTTACCTACCTTTTAGAATGAAATGGAATAAAATAATATGAATGAAAAATACCTCTATTACAGTAACTGCGTAAAGAGACAGATAAGTGTCAAGGAAATGGAAAAAAGAGTTTGCTGCTGACAGACACATTTGCAAGAGAAAACACAGAAACAACAACTTAAAAAATGTCCAAAATCCATTTGCTAATCAATCAAATGAACTGCTTTTATTGCACATTTTCTGACATCAACTGCCTGCCTGCATGTATTCTGTTGTTTGACCACTTGAGGGCACTTTTACCCTTTCTACAACCCAGTAAACATAACAGGGTGTTGCCATGTTTAAACACCTTGATGCACACTTTGAATATTGTTCCAACATGTTTGAAATGTTAGTAAAGGAAAGTTAGGAACGTTAATGGGCTGCAAACACTAATTAAAACACTAATTTATCAGGAGACTAATTTATCAGGACTAGCTTGACTCATGTATAAAGTTAATTTAATAGTCCCCCTCCGCTCAAAAGTCAGCATTTCTGAAAGTGGAAAGTTTCTCTGAGCTCACTGAACATCTGATTTGAATATGTGTTACACACCAGTGCACAGACACTGAGAATGGACTTTATAGTAAAGTCGGAGACATCTTTTATCCAGCAGGAAAACTTAAGAAATTAGAAAAATTAACATATTCATAGATTCTGTAATTTTAGGCACCTTTTTCCTGATACTTTTTTTGCAGAAACAAAACATATCAGACACACATTATTGTTCCAAGCAGACTATTTGTATATGTTGTAATAAATGTCTTTAACTTATGAGTTTCCTTTGTCCTTTAAACAGAACAACAAACTTCCCTCGGCAGAATTAACCTTTTACACTCAGTTTGATGTTTGCTCTGGAGGTCACAGACTGAAACTGCAGCAACTACCACGAGGAAGCTCGCTCGTGTAAACCTTTATCCTGCGACGAAAATCAATATCAAGCAAAGTTATGACATTTACCTCATTTAAATTTAGAGAGTTTGTGGAATCCGACTTTTTGGTGCTCACACTGACACACTGCCCCGCTGTGAAAGTGCGTGACATTTTCACACAATCAATAATTGAGCGTGCTTTGCTCTCTTTCAGCACAAACAATGAGGAGGACCTGCTGTCACAGTGAAAAATGTCTCTGTTTAGTTAAAGCTCTCCACAAAGTCAAGTGAGAATAATGAACATTTTATGAGGCTAAAAGGGATGAAGAATTACACATTTCTTTTACAATTTAGTGTATATAGTTCCAAAATGTATATTATAAACAACAGTATACATCAGAAAAGCACAGTCAAGGCAACATACAATTCATTTCAACTGACATTTTACACATTTCTTATGCATTGTTGTAGCCCCAAAAGATGGCGTTATTTCTGACCGCGTCAAAAATTCATCAACATCACTAACAAATTCTTGGTTTGACTTTTATTTGTAAGCAGCTTTCTCTCAGTGGCCCAAAACTTGATATTTTTAACATCCCACAAATGTCTCCAAACGCACGCCTTATGCACGACTTCCCACATAAACAGAGAGCGAACGTCATTTATTCCAGTGGGGGGTGAATGACGAGCACTACCCCTCTGGTCACTGGCTCATGTAGCCTCTGTTGGATTTTCCAAAACTTCATTAGACTGTCAGACAGACTATTTGGATATTATTTAGATAATTTTAACCTTGTGATAATGATGATTATATTTAATGACTATTTTTTAAAACCAATTTCCTCCAAATTGTATCATCTGTGGGCTTTGCTGCTGCTGGTTCCTGTTTGTGTGCCAATTAAATGAACAGGATACAACAGGTTAATTAGTGAGTATTGGGGGTGTTGGTACGTGTATTTTTCAACTCTGGACCGAGCCAGGCGAGTTGTTTCCCCCTGTTTCCAGACATGAGGTTGATATTCTTCTTCTCACTTAGTTTCTCACTTAACTGCTCTCTAAAGAAAGTGTAGTTCTCAAAAATACTGAACTAACTGTCTTGTAAGATTTACTTTATCGGTGTCACACAGTGATGCAGTATCTTTCAATAACTTTTTGTAAAATTCATCATATTATCCTAATATTTTATAATTTATGGTTTGAATCTCTAGGGATAAAAAGTTATGACTAGTATGTTATCCGAAGAAAACCACTGAAAAAACAACCAATTGGAGGGAAACAGCCACAATATTAGGGTCATAAACTTGTAGTTGAAAGAGTTGTAAGAGTCAGATGAAGCAAATACAAATCTCTACACAAGACTGTGGTGATCATTGCTCAGGTGTAATAAACTGACTGGATGATGCTCACATTAAGCATACAGAGGAGCCTGTTGGATGCTGAGGTCCTGTCTGGTGATCGTGGAGGCTGGAGGCACTCAGTGAGAAGCAGGACTAGTCAAGCAAGGTGACAGCTCTTGGGACGAAGCTGCTCAGGTGACAGGAGGTCCCACTGAGCGAGCGGGGGGGAAGGTTTTTTGGAACAGATGGTTACCTGGGTGGGCAGGGTCGCTGGCAATCCTTGCTGCTCTTTCATTAGCTCCTGTGTCACGCACCTCTTTAACGGAAGAAGAAGCTGACAGGTAACAACCACGCTCTGAGGTGTGGGTAACTCGCTGGAGTTTGTCCTCAGAATAAAAGAGCAGAAACGCTGAAGGAACTTTAAGGTGATGAAAAATTTAGATTAGGGTTGGTGGTGATGTGTGTGCTGTCAAATTAAATACATCTTCGAGAGACACTCTCCTCTATGCAGGAGGCATTTTTATCCTGTTTGCTCATTTAGATGATGTAGTGGTGAGTGAATCTGTTGAAATCACTACAGAGAAGCTGATTTTCCTGAAGGGCTCTGTCAGAATCTGATCCTAATTATTACAGTTTTAAGTGTTTGTTTCAAAGGCTGCCAAGTGATAAATCGTGTCTTTCAGAAAATACAGTTACCAGATCCAATTGCCTCGTGTTGTCCTCGACTAAACTGAGAGTCTACAGTCATGCTGGTGACTCTGTGAGGCTGTACTACAGCAGACATTATGGACAAAAATGAACACACAAAATCGTTTAGAAAAAAATCTTTTCATTTACTTTTGTTGGGCAGGATAATATATTCGCCATATTATGCAAAAAGTATCGAAACACGAATTGTATGCACTCGAAAGATGATGATAATGCTAGCACAATGATTTTTAGCAGGTTTAATGTTTCCCTTGTTTACTATCTTAGTTTAGCATGTTAGCATGCTAAAGTGAAGTATTGGACAAATTAAACAGACCTGATGATGGAAAATATGAAAAGTCTAAGGCTCACCAAACTCAGGATATTCATCCTGAAGAGGACACTAATGTTTGTTCCAAATTTCATTTGAATTCATCCAATGGTGGCAGAGATATTTCACTAAAAAACACAACTGACATGCTAGAGGAAAAGTCAAGGGATCACCAAGTTAGTATGTTTCATCCTCTGGGCACCATGGATATCTGTACCAAATTTCACAGCAATCCGTGATATATTTCAGTCTTCTAAAAGACCAACAGTACACCACCAGCATATCAGTGGACTCCCACCAGCGTCGGCTCAAGATGTTTTGGAGCAGTAAGTAGAATTTCATGACACAGATGTCCTTTCCCCGTTGATATCACATTACACGTGAGAGCCGTGTGCCGTGCTCATTAGTATTTCCATTGCATCCTCACAGCAGTTGGTCACCGCTTGAAGAACCTCTGAGACTGGAAGTTGTTGAGGGAGGGGTGGATAAAGGAAAAACATACTGCAGCATGCATCCTCAAGGTCATGTTACACCACTTCTATCCATATATATTTTGTAGTTTTATACTAAAAGTTCCAAGCTGTGCATCAGTGGTTTTCACCTCACTTCTGTGACATAAAGAAATGTTATTTTAATGCTTAAGCTATTCAGGAGGACACCTCTGAAATAACATTTTTATTCTGTTGTCTCTTTGACCTTACATAGACATTTCAGACTGCCCTTCACTGATACTGTGAATTTTAATTAAAGTGAAGAAAATGACTACAAAATTGTGCCCATTGATTAAAAGGTTTAAATAAATCTAATGTATTATATCGATGAAGGTGCACGAGCAATAGGGAAGAAGCCTGAAGGAGTTCAAAGGATGGTCATTGATATTTTCTTACATCTCAACAAATTTTATTATCTGTGTATCCAAATCCTGATATATCTTTCTCCTCTGTGCCATAGAGCTCCATTGTTTTCTAAAACCTATTAAAAACACATAAATGACCCACATTGTTGCACTGGGTGACATGTTCCTTCATTACCACGAGCACACACACTGTTATTTTGCCCCAAATATTTACTAGAGCGCCAAAAGTGGATTCATCCACCTAAAAATAGTCCCTAACAAATGCACAATTTCCTCTATAAATCTACAGCGAGCAGCTGTTTTAGGACATTACGGAGCCTATTTTTCAAATATGAAACAAATTTATTATAATTAGAATTAAATATGAACCATTTTAAAAGTCTTCAGTAGGAACCAAAGGGCTCAGAAGGTAGTGAAAGTAGTGAAAGATGGACACATTGTTGTTTTTTGTCAGAATATCATCAACCATATCCTTTGTTTTTCTAATGAATTGACTAGATTGATTAAAAAAACTAATAAAAAATACTGATATAAATGTTTGTAACTCCATCCATTAATTCATCAAGTTTGCTAATTTGTCATGGAGATTGCTCAGTTGCCAGTACGTGACCTAAGTATGAGGCTGACAGTTATTTCCATGGCAACAGAAGACATGTGCACATACCCAGAGGTCAAAAATCAGTAATGGATTTGAAAATAATGAACAAGTAATTAACAGTAACACATTTGTTCATGAATATTTATTAGATGACTTGAAAGAATACAGTTATTGACGGCATCAAGGCGGTGGGAAAAAAATGAGCTTTTTTGCAGGTTCAGATTTTGAACCGTTACATTTAATGTCTGGGAAATGATCACTGCTGCACAGTTACAACACCATTTTTATTATATTGCCCTTAAAATCGGAACCCTACCATCTGAAGTCAAGTCCCGCTTTACTCTAGTTTGCCCCAAATATGTGCAAGTGTGTAAAAAATGTTTATTCATACATTGAAATAGTCAAAAACGTCAGTAACTTCAGTAGATATCTTCCCAAAAACACAGTGTACAGTAGGTGTGTGTGCAGAGTAAAATGCATGCATCCCAGCATGCACAGAAAAATAAGCCCCGTCGGTTGAAGCTTTGAGATGGTGTCCCAGACTCATCAGCAGCAGTACGTAGCCCTTAACAGTGAGGTAATACAGGTAAACAAAGGCTCTGACAAACGCCATGTCACACGAAATATTAAACATTAGAAAAAGGAACAAGCCATGAACACTTTTTGCTTCAAAGGTGATGCCAAGAATACCAAGAAATCATAAAGCATGACAGTCACTCTGTTTGACTCTGTTTTTTTTAACATAACAGCAATGGCTTTGAAACTTTTATATTTAATATTTTTTGCAATCAGGTGCAACCAGAGCTCTTAAAGGTGACTTAGCACTTGTTCACATCAAGCTAATAACATGACTACTACAAAATACTTTTTATCACTGTGTAGTGAACTTTTTTTGCAACCAGTAATTACAGCATTATTACAGAAGAAAGAAGCAGGTGTTAACATTTGGAGCCTCCCTGTGTCAGTTGAGCTGCTTGATATAAACTTTACAATAATTACAAAAAACTTTAAGTGTCACACAATTAATAAAAAATGTTGACGTAATTGTTTTGTGTTTAACCTTGCTAGCAGCAATATTACAATAAGCACTGCCCGGCGTGTATCATGTATTTAGAGTGGTTACATACTGTTTGTGGTTACAGTGAACTGCAAGTGTCTACATTAACAGAGCGGTATTTTCACAAGGGGGTCACTTGAAAAAGGGGGAAGTACAATAACAAAAAAAACACCTTTTTCTCAGCTGCCTGTCCAAAAAAATAAAACTGCAGCCGTCCTCTCAAGCCATCTCTGCAGAAAGGAGTCCAATCTGATACAAACATCAGCATCTGAAGCCTCCAATGTTCCAGCCCGGGTCGACAGTTCAAAGTCCCTTCTGGCCCAACATTGCACAGGTGTTAACAGCCCACCTGCAGGTGATAAAACAGTGGATAGAGCTTTGATTCATGAAAGACTTTTAAATCCACTTGAACAAGAAATGCAAGCAAATACGCTGCTTTATTTCTCTCAGGGAAGGTCAGGAGGTCGCAGTTAAGTCCCAGAGTGAGTGTCCGGAGGTCGCTGCTGCTGCAGCGTCTCATCTATGGTGACCACTATCTCCTCCGGCCTGCTGGAGCTCAGGCAGTTAGTGTGGTTCATGGATATGTAGCTCATTTCCACCAGCCGGGGCCTCTCGCCCAGCTCGCTCATCTCGTTCATGTTGTTGGTGATGCAGTTTATCTCCGTCTTGTTGCGACGAGAGCCTAACACCCACCCTGAAGAAAGACAAAGGGGTTAGATGTGGATCATTGTTTGTCAAGTGCTGTAACCGTACTTAAATATATTTATTTTTTCACCCAAAATATCAGGAACATAACTTCAGGGTCCTCAATGGTAGCTACAGCCCTGCTGCAGTCAGTGCTCTCATCAACCTCGTTTCCAGCCGCAGAAAAGTTAGAGGCTGGCTGGTGAGGAAAGTGGAGCATTTAGCAGCTATGATATTTTTCTCAGGAGTTGGTAGAGACCAAACCAGAGCAAAAAGGAGAGAGAAAATTAAGGTGGAAACAAACACAATAATAATGTGTTTGCCGGATGTGCCTAAATTATCCATAGCAACGTCATAAAGTGATATCTTAGAATCTGTGTTTTTTTTCAGTTTGCTGTGTTCATCTGACCTTGAATAGTCAAAAAAACAATGAATGCAGATTTAATATTTGAGATTTTGGTACTTTCTGGTATTTTCCATTTTGGAGACTTTGGATTTTGGAATTTAACATGTGAAACGTTGTTTCTTTCTTTGTTTCTTTCTTCTTTTCTTGTTTCCAGAATGAAGGACAGAAGGAATTAGCTATACAGGGATACATACAACGTCATATTTAGGTTAGGTTTAGGAAAAGATCGTTACATTTTGTACCTGACATAACTTAAGTACACAAATTAAGCATGTTACATAAGTTAACTAAGTCCTGTGCTTGTTTGAGTAATCTATCAACCCCACATTCTCTGTATCCTGACACTCCGTGCTTACAGTCAACTGCATCACCTGACTTTGCGTCCAAGAATGATGCTAGAGGGATACCTTCAGCGTCATCTTTTGAAGCAGAGCGGCAATATTTAAAGACTTAGGAGGTTGTTCTGCCAATAGATCCTCCTAATGTTACCCTGGACCTTTAAATAAAGGAGCCGACTACTGATTCCACCACCGCCACAGTTTGTAAGCCTCGGGGGAGTGGAGGTATAAAGCGTGAACGCGTACGTGGTGAAACATTCATGTTGGCGGGGCAAAAACAAGTAAGCTGAGTATTTAAAACGTGTGCAGAACAAGGCTGCAAACTTCATCTGACAGAAAGTTATGATGGGTTCAGCCTCTGTAATTCCATTAGAGGCAAAGCACCATAAAATTGTTTCTGAGAGGGATGTCTGGCGCACAGCAGCACCATCATGTGTGGTGGAGCCTGTTTGAATTGGGACACATCAATCATTGTTCTGTCAGATGAGGAGCTGAGATTAAGGCTGACAGTTGTGAGTGTGAAGAACAGACAGAAGGCAGAATGGGATTCCTCAGACCCCCAGAACTGACACACGACCGCATGGATGTAATTTCTACTGGTGATGGGGCGAGGTGTCCACCTCACTTTTCAAAATCCTATGGTCCCCTCACTTAAACACCTAGTTTCAGGTTGTTTTTTCTTACTAAGTCTCTCTGAACATTGCTGTCTTACTGTCCAGCTAATAGTCAACTTTTTTTGCAATACAGGCTGGAACTATGTTGTTCTACTTTTGAAGGACCAGTGTGTAGGATTTAGTAGCATCTAGTGAATAAATTTGCAGATTGCAACCAACTAAATACTGCTGACTTCCAAGTGTGTAGGAGAAACTACGGCAGGCGCAAGACTGATGAAAAAACAAAACAGAAATGGAATTATAGGTATGTTTATAATCCACTGAAAATAAGAATTGTTGTGTTTTTGTTAGAATGAGCTGTGTTTAATCTACAGAGGAAGCGGGTCCTCTTTTACGGAGTCCACCATAGTAGTCCAGAAATTACAAACCAACAATGCATTTCACATTTTTTGTGAGTTTTTCTCCCTCACACTTGGAAGGCTAGCAGTATTTAGTTGGTTGCATTCTGCAACTTTACCGCTAGTTGCCACAAAAACCCTTTAAAAAATCACAATACAAACAATAACTTTGAAGGATCAACAGGTCAAGAATCATAAAACAGGTTTAGCCAGATTATCGAAACCACTTCATTGGTTAAACTAAGGGCCTGTCCTCACGAATACGTTTTTCTCGAATCCGGATAAATACTTTGTCGTATCGCGTCCAGATGGATACGGCGTTTTCGGGGTGTGAAAACAGTATTTTTTGGAAACCTGTCCCAGAGTGGGAAAATCCGAAAACGCCGGATTGCCCAGAGTCGTCTGGACAGCGAAAACTGACTGCGGACTACTACTACTTGTTTGTAAACAGCGCATGCTCCATGGGTTCCCTTCCGGTTTTAGTGTATTGGTGTGGCGGTGTCACAGCGCCACATACAGGCCTGGCATATGTACTACAGCGTTTTGGGTCGTTTCAATGAATCTGTGTGGACGCAGATATTTCTGGAAACGACGCTGTGTTTACGGAGATTTTTTCGAAACGACATTGTATTGGGTGAGGCCGCGTATTCGTGAGGATAGGCCCTGAAAAGTGAGTGCCGCTGAACTGTCAGTAATAAACCCTCAGTGCACAGGAAAACTGCATGCACATCTTCCCAGATCACAGCAAATTAACATTTTGACTACAATGTTAAGACCAAAACTATGAAAATAAGACCCAATTAGTAATAAACCCTTTTTAAAAGAATCTGTGCTGTCTCTAATTCATTGGTACATCCTCCACTGATGCTTCTTTATATGTCTACAACAGGTTGTTTTGCTTTTTTGCTGTTGCACCATGTCAGAAGAGTGAAGCATCTTGCTGTGTCCAGGAGACTTGGCAATGTCTTTGCAACCCTCCTCTGGTGAGAAAGCAGCCATAAAACACACATCCTCTACATTTACACCTCTGGAAAATGCCCAGGAGAGCAGACACCGTGTCACCTGTGTGTTTGTGTGAATGTGTACGTGTGAGTTTTCATATGAAGGTGGGAATGTCAGGTCAGGAGCAGGCAGACAGACAGGTCAGTTCTCACTGCTGACCAGTTCAAGGGGGGTCAGCATGTCTCTGTGGCAAAGCTAAGTGCTGCAGACTGTGACCCATGTGAGCTTTGTTTTTTTTACCTGGTTCACTGGTTTCACCTCCGTCACCTTCAGCAACCATCGACCTGCCTCCACCTGCACGAGAACAGGCATGTTAGTGACTCTGCACACAGACTCCATCTGTGTCTTATGAAGTAATAAGGACAAAGAAGGAAGGCAGGAACAGAAGTCATTTAAACACAGGTGGACAGGTGTGATAATACGACTGTAAAGAGAGAAAGCTCAGACACAGAGGTCAGTGATGTGGATGCCCCAGAGCAGGGTTGCCTTTCTGAAGCCCTATGAAAGATTTGGTACCTCTCCCCATGTGTGCACAGCTACAATTCAAATCACAAGTGTCTATTCCATGGTTAGGTTTAGGTTATTTAATTTATTATTTAATAATAAGGACATTAATGAACATTTCTGTAAATGTGCGTGTGTGTTAGCCAACTAATTCTTAACTGCAGTCCTTTGACGAGATCTTTTAAAACCAATAATTTATTGAAAGTGAAAGTGAATTTTTTTTCTGTATCATATTTGAAACATCAGGCATTTTTGGTAGTTTATTAATCCCAATAATGTTTATTTTAGAAACGAATACTGTTCATTGCATTTGGAACTTCTGGAACGTTTCTGTTGGACAAAAAACAACCTTGTCCTTGTAGTCTGAGTTGGTCAGTATGAAACTGTTTTTGTAAAATTGGAAAGAAAATGAGAATTTTTTGCAAGTGAGTCATTGCAACATCCAAGGTTATTATCATGAGAGCAGGTTTGCTTATCTAAAAAAACACATACATATCTACATTTCCACTTTAAATAAATCTTAAATGGCATTTAAATCTTCAATATGTTTAGTTAAATATTCAAAAGACAAACACAGATTTCACCATGAAATGCAATACAATGACAAAAGCACAGCAATTATGATAATAAAATGTATCCAGAACGAATATTTTCCATTCGTTTGGGGGCCCTCTGGTGGCTGAGGGCCCTCCTGCAGCTGCTAAGTTAATGTGCCCCTGTCCTGATCTGCCCCCCTGGTAAAGCATTACTGAGTCAAATCCTCTATTTTGCTTTAAATCACCTGATGTAATGAGCTGACTATCAAGTCAAGTCAGCACTATGAGAGGACACGTGCCCTAAAAATAGACTCATTGTTTCATTCATTATGTATCGCTCACAGGACACTCTTCAAAAATAGAGAAACAGCAGACCTTCTCTCCATTTCTCACACAGACACTCACTGATAGTGTAGATTGTCAGGACGTCTCCCTCACAAGGTCACAGGATGATATGAGGCAGCTACTGCACATCTGCATTAAAATTACTTGGGATGGATAACAAAACACTCTCCATAGTTTACCGGTTGCTGTTTACCCAAAGAACTGTCACTGTACATAGTCAATTAATAAAGAACCTCTCAGTTGCTATTTCAAGGAGCCCCCAAATCACTTAATTCATCTATAAATTAAGATGTTTGTGTTCTGTGTTGTCAGTTTCAGGCAACAATTGTTGTGTTTTAATGGGCTACAAGGAGGGGTCTTTAAATGGGTTCCAGGGGTCCAAATACAAAATTAAGAAAAGGTAAATTTCATTAATATTTTACTACAAGTTTCTCCAGCTGTAAATGTATATTAATTAACTGTTCTAATAGAAGATGTGCTGCTTCTATACACATATTTTTGTGTTTCCAGTTCTTTCAATGTTCCTTTTGATAATGTAAAAGCACACACACACACACACACACACACACACACACACACACACACACACACACACACACACACGGACACAAAATAGGGGTCACATACCGACAAAGTCATTAACCACATCTTTGACCAGGTGTCCTACTATCGCATACGCCACCGCCACCACCACCAGCGCTGCCATGACCAGGTAGAGAACCGCTTTGGGCAGCGGGATGGAGTCTCGCGCAGGGGTCCGGTAGTCCGTGTACAGCAGGTCACTCTCCGAATAAGAGTACTGAAAGACGTGCTCCATGCCCGAGGTATGGTTGGAGTTGAGAGGCGGCTTACTCGCGCTCATGGCGCTGTCCGGCTGCAGAGCCGTCACCATGGTGGTCGTCACATCTTCCGCTTTGTCCATGTTTACCAAGCCTGTAGTTTTATTCATCAGGGGCAGTATCTGCGACAGAAAATAGCTCCAGTCCTTTATGGCACTCGTGTTGCACAAAAACATTGTTTCTACCATGTAATCCCCACAGGAAGGTTTGAATCTGCAGGATCACAAAGGCGCAAAAATCCAGCTGAAGACGCACCAGAATCAGAGACAGCGGACTCTCAAGACTTGTGGTCTTTAAAAGTAACAGATTGTATTTTTTATAATCCAACAGGTTCCTTCAGATGCCAAAGTCTCCGTCCGACAAGAGCTCATCAGTGCTTCTGAAAACTTACCCAGCTCTCATTGACGAAACGCACAACGCGTCACGGGCGGCGCGGCTTTTACGCACGAATAAAGAAGAACATCTGTGCGTCAAATCTTTGGTTTATCTCCAAATGTGAATTAACAAAAACAAGTGGCAGAGTACAGCAGGCTATAATGTCATAAAATGAAAGAAACGTGCCAGAACATGTGTCAACATTCTCCTCCCGACCTTAAAAGCGCGTAAATGTTGGATGAAGGAGCCAAGAAGCTATGTGACCGTAGACCCGCCGTCCGGCTGTCACATGCAGTGGTGATGATAAGCACACACGAAACACCCTGTCTCGGATGGTCCTGGGAACCTGCCGGAGTCACGTCGCCTCCTCTGATGCTGTCAGTGGTGCCGGAGCTGAAATGTGCGGCTGGTGGGAGAGCAGGGACACACTGGGAGCCACTTGTTCGTCCTTTCTGTCGACTTCATGCGGCGAGATGTTCTTCAGATTCTACAGGCTGAGGTGAGTTCTTGTGTTTTCTACCACAGGCTAATGTCTCAGACCTCACTAACTGGGTTGTTTTTGCGCTCAGGAATGAACAAATCCAACGATGACTGATGTGATTTAAAATGAGCCCCAGTGGAGCAAGAGGAGAGAGATGGCGCTCTGAGGTCGGACAGGATCTTTTCTTTCAGTACAGCTCAGTTTAAATCAGATGCACTACACCAATAGGAACTTAAACAAAGGTTAAAACTAGACTTTATTAAAATCAGCACAAAGTCAGAAAATACTGTAATAGTCTAAAACAGTTACCCTCCAAATGAAATCAAACTATAAAAAACAAATTAAATGTAATTTGGATTCAGGTTCAGCAAAGTAACACCCAAACCAGTAAAGCCGAGATATAAATATTATGACATAAACAGTGATATGAATACAGCTACTTTGATTGGCAGAAAACAAACAGTTGCAGAGGTGGTGATAATTCTCTGTGAGTTTGTCACTATAGAAGCAGCCATTTCATATTACTGTGGCTGGAAACAATACCTGATTAATTATCTTAATTGTCTGTCATCTTTGTTTGGATCAATGAGTTGAGATGAACTTTGTGAAATGAGTTGAAATTTGATTAACTGTACACTGGAGGGAATGCTCTGTGTAGGATGGAGGAGTCATTGAATCCTCAATGTGGATTTATCAATGTTGACAATGTGTAGATGTGGTGATATTTCACGTCCTTCTCGCAGTGTGAAACAGTGAGAAGTAACTGTTCCAAAACAACAATGGCGGCTCCTAAAGAGGTTAGTGTAGATGCTGCTAGCATCAGTTATTTTAGAACTGGAGAGTAGAACAACACTGAAGGCTTTTCTTGATGGGTTGCTGGTTCATTGATCTGATTGGTTGAAGTTAGCCTGTGACAGTGATACAGATAAGACTTTCCGTGTCCAAGTCAGGTTGATATTTCACTGGATAAGTGAAAACCTACCAACCTGCAGGTGGTGCTAAAGTAAAACTCAGAGTATCACCAAAGTGATTAGGATTCACGATTGTCTCTACAAAATGTCACAACAATCCATCCAATAATCTTTCGGATATTTCAGTTAAGTGGTAGACCGACTTACGCTGTCATCCCTCGAGCCCCACTGCTAGAACAGTTAAACACAGATATATGTACATACGGGTATGTACGTAATCATCGACTGCCAAGAAAAATGTACAGCTTTCATTTGGCGAATACAGCGTGAACATTGAGCAATGAGAATACTGTCTGAACATACTCATGGTTTGATGTGAGTGCTGTCAGTTATCTCTGTGATATTCCCCGTACCTCTGTGAGTGTTTCTCCCTTCTTTCTCTGGGAAGATGAACTAGACTCAATTAAGATCACATCAGTCGTTCAAAGATCGGCTCAGAGGAAATGTATTAGACTCACTGACCCTTAAATCAATCATGGCATCCAGTGAGTCACTGTGGACGCCACCGTGGCCTTCAGAGGTTCAGCTGTCACAGCTGAAGAGGGCTTTTTTTTTTTCTTTTTAAAGATTTTCAACTTCGTCCATCAACAGTCTTAAAATGGAGGTCATCTTCTTGTAGCTCTGCTTGTTCACTGGTGCAGTTCTAAAATGTGACAAAGGTGCAATGTAGAATCAACCACGTCGAGCAAAGAACATGAAGAAATCAACTCTAAATTAACGTTCATGTTCACCACGAATCGTGAATACAGAAAATGTCCATCTGTCACTGTGTGAGATTAGGTGATTATGGTGCCTTTGCGTCCTGCTGTGATTGTCCGAGACATGTCAGACTGCAACATGTTAAACCCTGACTGATCATGGCTTGTGATTGTTTAAGGTGATCAGGGAGGAGAGGGCAGAGATAAACCAACCATGGTGTCCCAAATGTCAGAGAGCACTTCATGGATGAACTGTAAGCAAAAGAGTGCAAAGAACAAGATATGGTTGTCTTTCTCTGAGGCCTAGTGAGGAACCGCTGTCTTTCATTATGAAACACTACTGTGGGTTGAGGATGTGTATCTACATCACAACAGCCAACAATCTGATGATGCATTAAATATGAACCAACACGATTTAATTGAACCCAATGCGATTCAATGCATCCCCTGTTAACCCGCATTCCCTGCTGCGTCAGTGGGGTTGTTTGGTTGAATGTGTTAGTCATTGATCCTTTATTTGATTGAGGTGTGTGTTAGACTCTAACTTAGACTCTACGACCCCGACCACGGCTCTGAAACATCAGCAGTCTAACTGTGCTGTGTACTGATAAATCCATCTGCTGTCCGTGGTGCTGAAGTAGCAAACTCTCTCAGTCCCGCCCTTCTGTCAGTTTCATCTTGCATATATAATATTCTTTTAACTATGTATAGTCACAGCCAGAGTCAGGCAAGCAGACAATGGAGCCGGGCTCAGCCTCTGACACCTTCAGAGACCAGGCGTGTTACAGCAGCTCAGACCAAGACTAGACACGTGGATACAGGCAGGGTAGCAAGTTAATTTGTAAATAAATAGACTAAATGTTTAGTGTCCTTGCCGGTTGTACATATTCCAATTCATTACCTTCTTTTCTGTTATTATTTAACAGACAGTCGTTACATCACAAACAAATCTTCAGTTGGGGAAAGCCCTAGATTCAGAGGCCTAGAATATACCTCTCACTTTGATGGGAAGAATTTAGTAAGAATTTAGTAATTCAAGAGTACAAATGACTAAATTGAGTAAAGATAATAGCTACATTGAGCAGACAAATCAATTTGAGGGAATTATTCTCAGTTTGAGGGAACAATTTATCAAAAATGTCTCCCCTTGACACCTACCAGGCTCTGTATGATAAAGAGAGACACGAGGGAGACTGAGAGGGGGAAAAAAGAGATGGGGGTGGGTTGGGAGGTATAGAAAGAGAAATTTGAACAGAACATCCTCTCTATTCCTGCGTTAATCAGCAGGGATTGTGACGGCAGCGGAGGACACGCGCCTGTGATCGAGTCCTGCTGAATAACAAAGAATCTCTGTCTGTGCGGCTCTGGCTTATCTGGCTGCCTGATGAAAATTACCCCTCATACTGGACTCATATACTTTAATCAGATATGACCCGAGCCAGACAAATGCTCAATTCCACCTCTTCGCTCATCCATTCTCTGCATCCTCCGTCCCCTCCCTCCATCCTGCAGGCTGAATTAAGCTCTCTTGTGTCACTCGTCGCCCCTCATCCTCACAGCCAGCGTAGATGAAAAGTCATTTTCTCTCCCTAAAACCATCAAGGTCACGCATTCCCTCTCTCATGTCAGGTGCTGATCCTCAGAAACCCTTAGGTGAGCTCAGTCTCGGGAAGTGGATTCACTTTCAGCTCACACTCCCCGTGATCCTTATCCTCAACCTTTCGCCCTTTTCTGTGACATTTTCCATGATCTCAGTGGATCTGCTGGTTTATACATTTCTCTTCTTTGAATTTATTAGTTTAACATGTGGCACTGGTTTAATGAAAAACTGGTTATACATTTAAATTACACCTGGACAGGGTTGAATCCAACCACGAGTATGCGGTCAAACCTTAAATAGTGGCCTTATAAAATATTTTTTTGTTTGAGTTTGTGCATGTGGCAGCGGCCTGAAGCTGCTCAAACGATGACAATTTTGATTTATAAAATAACTTATAAATAAATCAATACAGAGATATCTGTTTTCGCAAATGAACACTTCAAGTATTTTGGCCAGGTCTTAACTATATCTTGAATTTTAAAATTAACACAACAAACAAACGAAGTTAAAGGTTTGAAAAAAAATATTCCAACTCTCAATTTTAAACCATCGAAACTTGAAAATGATTCATGAGTTTTATCTTAAAAACCATCCTTGTAGCTTGTGGCCTCTCGAGTCATCTGGAGGATATCTGTGTAATCGTGTCAGGAACAGGTCAACCTTCATCTACTCCTCCATACCTCTCTGGATATTCTGCAGGTAAATAGGACACTGGGATATATTGATTTTCCACCATTGAAATGAAATTGGCTCAATGTATTTTGAGGACCTCCATCATATCCACGGCACCCTCTTCAAACTGTAGGTCAGAGAGACGTTTGCCTGCTAACTCATGTTTACACTGAAGCCTGTTCTGTAATTTAAACCAGTAAAATGCACGAGCACATGCAGTCAAATAAAGCAGAACACCCAGGATGACATTCTTATGAATTTTTATGTGTTGGGTTTTAAGTAGGTTTTGTATTTGTTTTGTTTTTTTCTTGGTTCAGCATCACAGGTCTCTGTCAAAGGATTTGTTAGAGTCCATGTCCCCACTGGCTGTCCGTCTGCTCGTCTATTGCTTGAAAACGATCCACAAATCCACTGTCTGTACCACTGACTGTCCCCTTCAGTCATCCTGGTTTGCGTTTATCTGCTTAATTATCCACAACTCCATATAAAAAGATAATTAGCAGCTTATGCTATATATACAGATGTTGGCTAACATCCACAGATCAAGACAAACCTGAATGGCGTTGATTGCAGGTCATAATAACCTCACTTGTCAAACAACAAATAGTCTTACATTCTGTAAGTATGTCCATAAAGACAGTGTCTATTTGTGTCTTTGTGGCAGCATCCGTAGGGTCTGAACAGCTACAGATGACACAAAATCTGGATTTAACTCCCATGAACATTATCCTCTGATGTTCCATCGCTTTAATCACGCCTAAGAGATCCCCGTTCAATGGGAGATTAATTTTAAAAATGGACATTTGTATTATGATCTTAATATTTCAAATGGAAAAAAGAAAGGTGAGCGTGAATTTAGGAAGTGAATGAAAACTCTGTTTAGTGGATTGTTTTTATCTGTCAGAATCCGGTCAGGCTGCCTTTTGTGCTTGGCTGCAGTTTAAAGACTGGAGGCAGTATTCAGTGTTCAGTACAATCTTGTCCCTCCGTCCTGATTTCACTTGTGCCAGGTGGTCTTTTTATGTGGAGAACCAGCTGACATTTGGCAGAGACTAACTCCCTGTTCACCTTTGAACTTTTGTATCGCTGAAAACACCTTCGACCTCATGCCAGCTGCAGCGGCTGCACACTGAGGGATCAGAGGAAAAGTAGCAACAGAATGGCCATAACTGAGCCTCAGCCAATTCTGTATTTCAGTTATTATTCATTTACTATCTGTGATGGGATTTGTGAAACATTAAACGCTGATTGAATTATATGCACTTGCTCAAATATTCCGAGCCAGCGTATGATTAAATGACATAAAATGTGAGAATTTATTTGTTTATTTCAAATTTCAAAGCAAACTTTTATTTGCATGTTGTCCTTGCCTCTTATGTGAAGCATTTTCTGAGCTGTCTGCACTGCAAGAGGATGTTTATTGTAAACAGCAGTGGTTAGTGCCTCTTGGTAACAGGAACCATCTGCTTTTGGATCCATGGGGACCTAAAATATGATGGTGTCTCCCTCGACCTGGGTTGTATCGCAGCCTCTCTGTGGTTTGTTTATATAGCCGGTCTGCTCCGACTGAAACTGAAACTGCTGTTTTTATCATCTACGTCAGTCATTCTGGACAAAGATGATTGAGTTTCGTTGAGAGACTCAACAACGGATTTGGGGAGTTTTTGTTTCTGACCACTTTGAATGACGTTGTTCAGAACTTTCCGTGGACTGACTTTGATGGGAGCATTTATCCATAAGGATTAAGGTTAGCTTAAAGTTGGGCCACTGCATCCCTTTTCACAAATATTTCATATCTAACTCGGTGAATTAAGGATTTATTTTGACCAAACCAGTTAGTGGATGTCAGAAAGCCTAACAAAGACAGTTTGGGGGAGTTTTATTTTGGTTCTGTCCCATTATTTTGGTCTAAATGACACAGCAAAGTTGTGTTTTTGCAAAATAGGTGATGCTGGTGACAAAGTGAATACTCATAAGGCTAGTCAGTTAGGGTAACTAACGCTAGCTCAGCCGCTAATGGGACTGTAGGTAAATACAGTTTATCAGAGGTGCTTATATAACTCCTGTCTCATGTCTGCAACAAGTTATACTCCAGCACAGTTATGTAACATTGTTGTTGCAACATAGCGACCAAATGAAACATAATACATATTTTGTTGTTTAGGTTTGAGGACTTACTTACTGTATTCTGAGATACTTTTACTTCAGATTTACAAATTATTTTGAAACTTTGATTGTGAAATTATATAATAAAACAGAGAAAGACAGCATGACAGAGCAGAAAAATAAGAACTTGTTCTACCTGATGAAGGTCTTTGAACTAAACTAAGACTTTCTGGTGTGCAAGAACTTTGTGGAATTTGTTATCATTTGAAAGTACAAATGTCCCTTAGTATTAAATCCCTATAGGTTAACCTCCATAGCAGGGAACCATCCACTATCACTTCCACCACTGGCTACAAATAGCGTATTCTGGTGGCGTCCTCACCTTGGACGTGACACCAGGCAGAAACAGGTTTTTACCTGAACATTAATGGGGATTCACCCTTTTCCCGGAATACGTTCCCAGAGGGTTTTCCAGGACGGACGAGCTAATTATTCTCAGTGATGAGCAATAAAGAGATGCTGTCAGTGTGTGAGCTAATGTTCGGATGTGTCTGTCCCACAGCTGAACCAGAGGCGCAGCACATCTGGCACACGGAGTCCCCCTCAGCACGCCTAATGATCCAAACCATTTCTGTTTAATAACTGATCTGTAGCACCAACAGTTTGCTTTTTCCTCCAGTGGATGAGTGATTACTGTTTCACGAGGCTCACAGGAGCAGAGATGTCATACCTTTATGTCGTTCCAGCTTGACAGTAGGAATCAAAAAGACTCTATAGACTCTATTAAAAACACTTTTTATTGCGACACCAAAGTATCCAACACAAGGTCAAGATGTAATCACAAGGTGTATCAGACCAGACAACAGGATAAGAGCAGCAATCTGTCTACATCCAACCCTCTGACCAGACGTTTATATTGAACGACTCTGCAAAGCCTCATATTAGGCTCAGTGACTCTGTGCATACCATACTATAGTTGCAATTAGAGAAAGATTGTGATTATTCGCTCTCTCTCTCTCTCTCTCTCTCTCTCTCTCTCTCTCTCTGTGTGTCGGAGAGGTGGGCGCACAAGGTAAAGTCAGAGTGAGTGACTGCGACCTTTCTGTTCGTCTCAGCTGATAGTAATGTCACTGTGATCAATACCGCATTAATGCATTCCCCTTGTGCTCTCTCCTTCCACTGGACTCCAAGGGTACCTGTCTCAGCCCGTTTGGCAAAGTCACTCTGGTTCTTGAGTCGCCACCATCATGAATCCTTAAGCAGCCGATTTCTCTGCTGCTGCAGCAGCCGAATCATGTTGGGGGGTTTCCCCTGACATCATTCGATTCAGTTTAAAATTGATTATGTGTTTTTTGTAATCAGTTTGACATGATAACTTCATGTATCCAATATTAATAGAGACATTGCAATTGTCTGCTTAATGTCAACAGGTATAAAATCAAATTAGACTGAGTTTACTCCCTGAGAATGAAAATAAATTAAATAAAAAGCTTGGAGAGAATAATAAAAGAAACATATAAACTCTAATTAGAACCAGTAAACTCTGTGAAACTAAACAAGACCAAGGCAAAAGGCTGCCCTTTTAAAATTCAACATTTTTTGCAGAATATCTATTTTGCTTCATGCAATTTTGCTTTAGCAGAGATTTATTTTGTGATCGTCCCTCCCCTCCTGGTGTCCTCCATCTCAGATGTGATAATGGAAACCTCTGGCAAATGGAATTGTTTTGAAAAGCCTTTCCAGGCTGTCTTTTCCCTGATGAAACACATTTGTTTCTGCTGCTTTCCCTCCTCAGACGTCCTCGCGGGGAAAATGGTCTTTTCACAGCTTCCCCTCAGAAGTGTCAGAAAGACAAAATCTGCTCTCTGAAAATTTAATTATCACAAATGGTGAGCGGGAGCAGCCGGGGCTTGCACAGAAAGGGCCGCCTTTTCTGTTACAGAGGGAGATTCCCCCGATCTCAACACAGGGACGTCGTACTGAACCACCTCAGTACATTTAGGCTGAGGTTTTCTACTGGCAGAGTGAGTGTATCATAGAGACTAGCAGGTCTAAATCCAACTGTTGGACACTTTCTAACTTCAACTCTGTCCCACAGTCCCCAGCGTTGTACTCACCAACATTGCTGTCATTGCAGTCAGTTTCTCCTGGTTAGTATTCCTTCAGTGCTCATCGTACTGTCTCCAAAACAAACGTTGTAAAATTCAGTGTAAAAACACTGAATAAAGCTGTTCCACCTTAAAAAAATCCCTGTTTCTCCGACTTTGTTTGGTAGAGAAAGAACGTCCCAGAGGCCCTGCACGCAGAGCTCCATCTAGCCTTAGTTCAGGTCGTTTCTCTGATAACTTAAGATCCAGATGTCAGATGACTAAAATCCTTTATTGGGTTAAAATATATAGAGTTAAAAACAACCAAGATCTAAACAGTGGATGGTAAAAATGTGGCTTAAAACTTACTAAAATGTAAATTTATGACTCAGTATACATGCACAGGACTGGCAGATTACACCTGAAACCCATAAAAGCTACAAGATGGACAATTACAGATTGTAATTACATTGAATGACTCATTTTGAAAAAATAGCATCTGTGTATATATGTGTCTTAAGTGATCAAACTTTTCGAATTGAACAAAACCTTGAACTCTGGGAGAGCAGATCACAAACACTCATATAGCTCATGAAAGGCACTAACCACCAACCTATTTTGTTGGGAAAAAACAAAGGGTACACTACATTCCTGAGGCGTTTATGGTCCACTTGGCTTTCCATATTTAGGTATGAGGACCCCTCGTCACGCCTGCACCCAACTGCTTCGACCCAACAATTCCCACGTATTAAATAAACTGTAAAGTAGGCGTTTTGAGATGGGACAGTAACTCTGCTGGATCATCCAGAGGGAGGCGAGCTGCAGTAGGGAGCAGACAATACATTTTCAATTAATCACAAGATAAGGATATTTTTTGTTCATAATGTGACTCCAGCTCATTCTCCGTAATGATGCCATTCATCAGTGTCTGCAGGATAAGGACTGCTGTTGTTGTTTGTGAAGCTGTTATATAACTGCAGTGATTGCTGCAGTTTAATCTTACAGCAGTTTAGATTTATGTGGATGAACATCTAACCTTCCTGTGGTCGACGCTGTCGTCGTCGCATGTCGTTCAGACCGGGTTCCCTCGAGGTGAACAGTGAGCTCCTCTGAGGCCACGATTCGTCTCCTGCCATTTACCGTCCCGTCTCTGCAGACTGATGCAGGATAACGACGGGAGGGACTTAAACAGCGAGTGCCCACAGAACAGGATGTCACGAGGGTAAAAAATTATGTTCAGTAATGTGGATTTACTCACAGCAATCACATTGGTTTAATGTCATTACAGTGACACTGATGGAAATAGCTGGCAGCCGCCATGAAAATGTCACTGACCTCACAACCAGAAATATAACTAAAATTGGATCTCTCTCTCTGCATTGGAGCCAGAGCCATAAATGGCAATGATCTACCAAGAGCAATTATTGTCTTCATTTGAGGCATTTGGTGTTGAGTCCATGCAGTCTGTTTCTTAGTGTGCACATCAGTGTTTGTGTGGTAATGCAGAGCTGTGCACCAATGAGCAGATGACTCCAATGGAAGGTGTTAATTATCTCAGTTCACTGAGTGAAATGATGCCATGAGATAATATTTTGTAAAATATAAAAGCCGAGAGCAGCAGTGGTGGCTGATCATTATTTCAGACCCAGTATTTCAAGAGTTAATTTTCTTGTTATCTTGAGGTAATAAGCTGTTTTTCCTGTGATAATATTTTAATGATTACCTTGAGATGCTATTATAGTGATGTTTTACCCTGGGCTTGGATCATTGCGCTGCAGGCAGTAACAACACCTGTCTGTCACAATGTGTTTTCCTGCTTCAGTGGTAAAAATAACTAGAGTTAAACATTTTTAAAAAGTGGAACTATTTGAGCACACATTTTATAGCTGGCTGTTATAAAGCACACAGAAAAAAAAGACTGCTCATTGCTCTGACAGCCCATTGTTCGCCCAAAAAATGTCCCATATGACCTCAGTCTGTTTTGGTCCTTCTTGCATGTAGCTTCATGTCCAACCAAGAAGTGGAGCATTTTGGAGATTTAGTTAGCTTAGCACAGATGTGTTTGATTTGGATGTTATTCCTTGATTTGTGTGCTTCACCACAGGTAAGGTAGGGTCCCTGCACAGGATGTTTTATTTTTAAAAGATACTGGATTTTCTATAATGTCTCTTTCTCCAACTTCCTTCCTGTGTACACTGCTCTGTACAGCTGGTCGTATTCTTGCGTATTCTCCGTGGAGCAGAGTGGTGAGCAGCTTCTGAAACCCACATCTTGTTGAATCTAAAGCATAGTCTGGAATGGCGGCTGTGTCCCTGCTACGTGTTGTGCCTGGTGGAATCGAGCAGTTAGTGTATTTGGACATGCAGGAAAGGTCGAAGTAAGGTGAACAGTTTGTGCCCTCCTAAATGAACCCATGTCTACTTGATCTTTCCTTTGCATTCAGTTTGAACCTACACTGAGAAAAAGGAGAAGTCTGTAGAAATGTCTACCTCTCTGCCGTCTCTGGCCAGCTATCTGTTCTCCACATCTCTTTTTTTTATAGAGGGGGGAGGCTGCTGTGAGTAAGAAGGAGGATATTGAGAGTGATGGAGTTAGCCGTCAGGGTTTGGCAGGACCGGGGAGCCCTATCTCACTCTGACAAGGCCTTAAATGTCTGCTTGTCCAAAGGTTGTGGTTTCAATTTTCCTTCTCTCCAATCCTACAGGGGACAAAGTACAGCCACCACAACCAACACCGCCACAGATTCCAATCTAAACTCTAATGAACTGAGGGACTCTCACCATCACTGTGTGTGTTTATGTGTGTGTGTCCAGTATGGAATTGGAAGGGGCTACAAAAAGAACAACCAATAAAATAAAGCAAAAAGTTCAGTTAAGTAAAAACCGCTTTTGTTTTGAGATTTCTTTTTTTATTTTGTAAGTTTTTGTCTTATAATCTAATAAATGAGGCACTTCCAGTGGAAAGTGGTGCAGTGATCTATGGATTTAGATTAATCAAGCCTATAAAATGTATAAAATAGAATATTACAAAATGTCCATTATTGTTCCCAGAGCCCAGGGTGATGTCTACATATTGCTTGATCTGTACTTAACCCAAACCACAGTCTTCTCCTAACCCAATGCAAGTAGTTTGTGCCTAAATTTGCCTAACCGAATTGCGGCCGTTCCATCTTCATATATTTAGTATAACTAACTTGACCGGCTATTGCATATTGATTGATGCTAATTTGACTATCATAATTAGCATGCTATCAATTGCTAATTCGCATGAAACACAAAGTGCAACTGAGGCTGATGGGAATGCCATTAGTTTTGCAGATATTTGATCATAAACTAAAGAATTTAATGATGGCGCTATATAAAAAGTGATCACCAGAGTTACTACAGCTCAGTGTGAGGGGAACTTGAATTTCTGAACAAAAGTTTTAGCCAATCCATCCTGTAGTTGTAGAAATTTTCAGTCTGGACAGCTACATACCTAAAAGTGCTGGCAGGGTTCACACGTATGCTGGAAAACCTGGAAATTTAGAGACTAGTTTTCAAGTCATGATAACACCTGGAAATTGATTAAACTGACCAAAATTCCTGGAGATAATTTATGTTGTACTGGAGTATTCTTTGTGTTTGAGCTCCTTACTCACAAGGCCAAATGTTCAGTAAAGCACAATAAATTCTGTGGTCATAATGTTATGGTGAGAGGAAAACTGGTCAACCCCAAGTATTTTCAGAAAGAGCCACAATCCAACACAACTAGCACTTTTCCTTATTTTTTTTAAATAGTTTGAGTGTGGATATCAGAAGGGAAGCACCAGTTAAAAAAAGATGGGCTCCTGATGGCTATTAGTATCACAAGAATGCTCACCTTCCTTGGGAGAACTGACAGTGTTGAAGGAGAAATGGAGGAGCTGCTCCTCCTGCCTGGCTCTTAGCCACCGGCTCACAGCGCTGGGGTGCAGTAAAAGAGAGTTATAATGTTATTGAAGACCTCCACTCATGTGCTTCATTGACTCTCACCTCCAACACAGTCATAAAAGTCACTTGCACTGAGGTAAATCACTAAGTGCCAGGGTGCAGAAGTGAACAAAACCTTGTAAATGAATGCCTCTTGTACATGATTACACAGCCAGAGAACATCAATGTCAACTTCAGGAAATTAGTTTGGAAATAAGATGTCAAAGCACAAACAAGCATCTACACACAAAAAAATGACCCATAAACCAACATAAATAATATAAACAGAAACAGCTAAACAAGAACAGGAACCCCCAAAGTCCCCAAATGATGGTGAGTTTTATCTTACGAGAATAAAATGTGAATTTATAAATTATGAACAAGATGCCTATAGTGGGAACAAGTTGATAAAGATCTTGTTCTAACGAGATCACTTGTTCCCACAATATATGAGTTTTATTTCTACAAGATAATAACATCTTCCCACCAGATTTAAACCTCTTTTCACAAAATAAAAAAAACATCTTTTCACAAAATAAAAAAAAAAACATCTTTTGGGATTTTATTGGTCCCATAAAAAAGAGTTAAAGTGGAATCAAACCCTGATACTACTCCAACTCATTTAAAAAGTGCTGTGACTCACAAGGAGTGAAGTGAGAAACAAAAATTCAGCAGCAATCGAAATGAGGGAGTTCTATGAAGTAGATAATCAGGTATTTTAAAAATCAAATGATCCCTTAAATGTCTTGGAGATGATTTCTTTACTGGCTAACTTAATATCTTCATGTGTAAATACATTGAGAGTCATCAATCAATACCACAAATAAAGTGCATCTATTACCTCCTGATAGTGTAAGCTTAATCGTTAGCTCATCATTGTAGAAATGAAACTTAAATCCATTGATAGCTGGAGATCTGCTTGTTTTTTTCTTTTTCCGTGTGTGTGTGTGTGTGTGTGTGTGTGTGTGTGTGTGTGTGTGTGTGTGTGTGTATATTTATGGTATTATGGGGACCCAAATCTTTGTACGAACTTTATGGGGACATTCATCTGGGGACAAACAGCTGGTACCTCCATGGTTTAACCTTTATAACCAGCTTATGTGCATTTGTGTCTTTGTCTTTGGATTCATGCACAGATATTGTAATAAATGGAGGCCATACACACACCTGTGGTTCTGTTTATACAAAATGATATGTCCGCATTGGTGGATGTGTTTGCACATGCCGGTGTCTGCGGGTAACTGCACACAGCAGTCAAACATTTTGAGCTGCAAGCAGAGGTCGATGGAGAAAATAACATGATGTCGACCCTTGCAATTGTACTTTGTTGGGACCCTCATTATGCAACGACAAAAAAAAAAACAAGCAAACAAACAATCAGATCTCAATGGCTGGATCACCAATTGGGCAAAGCGGGCAACTTCCCTGGTGCCTAGAGCTCTACGTTATTTGTTAAATTGTGAATTTGTTTTGGAAAAGTAGAAGGCTGGGCTGATGTTCTGTCTCACAGAGCAGTTCCATGCCTAAAATCTAGTTTAAAGACTTGAAATATTTCAGCTGGGAAGTGGGTTTACATGGTACACATGCCTGAACTAATATGTTCAATGAATACATGGATTGATAAACAGTCTTCGGTTATAGAGAGGGTGCCAGATATAGCAAAGAATCTTAGAAAAGTTTTTGTTTTTGCTTGCAAGTAGATTAGATTTACTGTTTTCTTTTACTCTTCTTGCACTATAATCTCCACTTTATTTGGATTCATGGGTTCAGTCTTGTTTTGGGTTAAAGAACGGTGAAGTTGTGTGGTGGAAATTTCCCCAATATGTTTTCTCTTTCTTAAAAGAAAAACAGTGTGACCAAGAATTGTGGTTAGGTGCAGAATGGATAATGTCATGGGTCAATAACAGCATCCTCTCAAGTACAGTAATACTAATGTGTGCATTGACAAGAATGACAAGTAGAGGTTCCTTACTCTACACATGATGCAGCCCACATTTTGATAATCAGACCTGAGTGTTATTAATCCATTTTTAAACTCACTGGTCCAATTAATAAATACATGACATCAGATCACTGAAGTGATGAGCAGACTGACACTCGCTGCACTGATAGCTGACAAAAGACAAGAATATATGTGGAATAGATGAGGACACAGCATCTGGCCCTTTCACGCCTCATTGAGTTGATGGAATACTAATAAAAGCCATATGACAACAGCATACTAAGTGTGCAATTAATATTCTAAAATATTCCTGCGCTGCATGTGGCAGAGACCTGTTCGAGGCTCCCTCGCCAGCAAAGTGACGGCGCTGTCTCTCCGGTAAAGAGGAGGTGTCCTTGTTAACCTTTTTCCCTGAGCTGTGCCTCCGACAAACCGGCAGTCTCTGCTGGACACTCAGAGTACACACGGCCGCCGTTTGTTGTCCTGTCGCCTGACAACCGTCCGGACAGCAGATAAATAATCTCTTCTGCAGCCTTTTTCTCCTCTGAGCTGAATGGTCAGAATGAGCTAATTGATTGATTTGGAGGTGAATCAAAGTCCAGAGTGGTGAAAACAATTTTTTTTCACAACCTAAGGTGAAGATGTGTTCTTTCAGATCAAGGACAGGCAATGTGTTGTCAATGAAGAAGCCAGGGTTTATAATTTTTTTCAAGCAGTGTCTGTTGAAGGTGGAGTGACAAGCTGGATGGATGTTAAGACTGTCCTCCCCAGAAAAACACCAGTATTCAGTATCAAAAATGGGAGCAGCAGAATAATCGCGATAATGTGGTGAATTATTTTGAATTATTTTGGCCAGGACAATCTTGACATCAAATTTTTATATCATTCCATGGACACTGTAGTTTGTGAGCCAGTGTATCTTTTGATCATTCCACTTCCCTCTTGTCTTGTAAATGACCACATCCAAGTCTCAGAATATGAAAAAAACACTAACCTTTGTGCCCTATCAACAGTTATTTCTTTTATCCAGTGGTTGTAGTTTCCTAAACTTAACCAGAGGAGTGGCAGTGGCACAAAACATGGACGGCATTAACATCTGATTTTGTTGTGTGGGTACGATGACTGACACAGTGAAGGTGAAGCACTCCTTCTAAACAGGAGCTCTCATACTGCAGTCTTCCCAAAGCATGACACAAAAAGCATTTTACAGACAGAAGTATTTATAGGATGGCAGAGCGCAGCTGTGTCCCAGGAACTGAATGGGGTCAAGAAACAATTAGTAATACATGAGCAAACGAAGAAATGATAATATGCTAAGTTAGTAACCATAGTTTAATCCCCGTATCATATGCTTTTGAATTACACTATATTCTGGTTTTCCTGTCATCATTTCTCTTTTACAACTCTTCTCTGCAACACGAGTATGGCTGTCTCTGGAGACACACACACACACACACACACACACACACTCAGCACTCACACATTTATTATAGGAGCCTGTCTCCTGGGTATCCTCCGGCAGACAGACAGAAGCCCAGGAAGGCCCTCTGCTGTAGATGATTGTCAGCTCCAGAAATTCAGACCAGATTTACGTCAGTCTGCTGTGAACAGCAGCCTTCCTTTGGGCTCACCCCACTAACATGTTGTGTGAGTTTAATATTTCATCGTGCATGCTGCGCTCTATCCATCTGAGGAAGGTGACTTTATTAGTGCAGCGACTTTTGGAGAGATTAGTCTGCAGATGTACAGTTTGATCCTGCATGTTATTACAGTGCAATGTCTTATCACTGTGGAGTCTGGGGTCATTTTTACTTTATATAAACACTGGGGAGTTTAAACATTAAAATCATAGATTTGAGGGAACAGTTTGACATTTTAGGAAGAATGCTTTTTTGCTTTGTATGTATGTAGAAAATGTCATGGTAATCTATCTGACAGTTACAATTAAAAAAAATAAATGGCTGCACATGTAGATGCAGTGGCTGTTAGCTCATTCAAACAGTATGCATGGCTAAGGACACAAGTGGATCTAAAACATTATTAATGACTCTGCTCCTTTTAAGTGCACCAGTAAACCAGCAGGTACAATACCAGAGCTGTGGAGCCGACACACCTGATTTAAATACTGCCATGATTAATGAAATCACTTACACCTGTGTTTGATAAGTCAAAAAGGCCAATGCAAGAAAGGTTTATAATATATTCAAAATTCTGATCAAATTCAATAATTTTACTTCTTAAAGTTACTGACCCCACTCCCACTATTTCACTTTAAAATGTGTAAACAATATGATTCTGTGTCCATGACAATACAAAGAAGAATTGCACAAGTGACCTCAGACTGCACAGGGGTTAAAGATAATTCTGTGTGGAACTATATTTTGGTGTTTTTGTCTGCTTTGCCGACTGCCTCTGTTGCCATGGACGATATTATCTGCTAAGCTGTCTCGCCCTGTGAGCGCCTGCTGCATCATAGTGTGCGGCCTTTTGAAGCAAAAAGCAGGTCACTTTGAAAGCTACAGGCCCTCCCTGTCCACTGCAGAGGGGTCAGGAAAAAGCAATTTGCATTTTAACACGGGGAACAGTTGTGAGTGGAGTGTCGCTGCTGCTCGAGCTCCCTGAAGGGCGGAGCTGAGCCCTCCTGTCACGTTTGACACCTCCTTAATAGAGAGGCATCGCTACGCCGCAGCCTGCCAACGAACAACTAGATTTATAATCCTGTACTGATACATGCCTTTGAGTTATTACATTTCATTGATTATATTTCTGTTTGCCTGGATATGATTTTTTATTGCAGCCAATAGATCTGCCCCCCGCTGGTTATTCAGACACCAGTACAGTATGACACCTGGACTTAGACCACTTATACACCATTGCCGCGTACGGACAGCTGTACACGTGCATTTGTTAAGATTGTACTTATGATCAAAAACTAGGAAGTGCAGAACTTTGCTAACACAGCCAAACATCAGGCAAGTGTAACAACACAAGGCATAGCAAGCCAGCTAATATCCCTGACTAGTCCAACAGCAAGAAGGCCAGCTCGCTCGACACTAAATGATCTTGATTGATCATTCGCTTGTTTCTCTTCTTAGCTTCTTTTGTTAGTGTCCTCTTTGGTCTCTTCCCCTTTGCCATGATGTCCATAGGGGCTGCTGAGCCCTGTTACGTTGCTCATTCCCAGTCCCTCTCCATCTCCATTTCCCCCAACCCTGGCCTGAAAACCTCCTGCTCCCAGTGGTCCAAAGCTCCCATGCTAGCATTGTAAACACATAGATCACATGTCCTCTATGGTAGTGCCACCCTTAGGACAAACTTTATAGTATGCTGGTAATGATTTAAAAACAGCAAAGTTGTCTATACTGTAGTAGTATGTCTACTATATATACTATCCATTTTTCATCTATTCAACAAATACGTTTTCTGAAGCGTAACGAGCGTGACAGCCTCACAGGTTTTCAAGCCACAAATTTATTTTTGTCCTTTGGCATCCCAAACATGTGCCCATTTGACTGTTGAAGGACATTATAATGTCATATATTTCCTGTGCAGGTATGTCGAGCAGAAGGCATTTATAAAAATGTTAAACGACACTGCCATCTGAGCCAGAGGAGGGACTGTTGATGGATGGCTCGGAACGCAGCAGGAGATCCTGGACGTGACGCTTTGATCAATGTGTCTGTCCACACAGCCAGTCAGGAGATGTAGTGCCTGCCATGTTCAGACCCCATTGTTTAATCCAACATATCATTTGCACGCAGGCGAAGGTTAACGAGACAGAGATAACCCATTAAACGACCAATTTATCATTTTGAATTTATCTCCAATTTTGATCTTTTCTATACCAAAAATCACGCACACTTATACACAGATAAAAATGGACATGCATCCACTTACAAGCACGTCTACAAACACTCCAAAACTTCTGGTAAAAGCCTTTAGGAGTAGGAGTATTTTTTTTTTATTCCTTCTACTTTCCTCCTTGTGTAATTTGTCTGCTTTTATCTCAGCTGAGGGATTGAGCTGGCTTTTGGGTGCATGTTTAGATAGCCCGGACATCCATTATCAGTCCGAGGCAAACCCGATTTAGAACCTCAGTAAAAGAATTACTCAGGAGGAGAGGAGAGCGCCGTGATTCTGTCACCTTCTCTTCCACCCTCGGTTCCCATCGCTGCTCTTTAATTGGGCTGCTAATCAATTAAGGCCTGTGTGCAAAAAGATCGTCTCAGCCAAGTGCATAAATGAGGCTGACAGTTGGAGCTGTGAGACACACAGAGGTGACTAAACAGAACACATTTTACATCAGTGTCTCATATCCTGCTCGTCATAATCTATGCTCAACAAACATTTGCGAACTTACCCCACATGTGCAGCTGTTTACCTTGAACTTGTTTCACTGAGACCCCAGAGGATTATTCATTTAGACCCTGGTTAATGTGCTCAAGATCACCACTGGGTGTGTTCTGTGCTAAAACTTCCAAATGGAAAATGAAGAGTGAAAAGAGTCTACGACTTAAGTTAGTAGCTTTATCAGCAGGGACGGCTGGTATACATGGGCTAACAGGGCTAAGCCCTCCCTACCTTTTACAGTAAAAATGAAAAACTATTAGTATAAAACCTTTGAACATATTGTTTTAAATTTTGGTAGAACCTAGAGCAGCAACAGCACCAAAAAGTGACAGAAAAAACCCTGGATATATGATATATCTTGGGTTTTTCCTGTAAATGGGAAATTCAGAGGAGAGAGAGAGAGAGAGAGAGAGAGAGAGAGAGAGAGAGAGAGAGAGAGAGAGAGATTTTCGGCATCAGGCCATTCTTTTGGGTATGTCTCCCCAATGTTGCCGTAGAGCACTTGCTATAACAAAGTATACAATGTTGTTGCTGTTGCTGCTGTGTGAAGTATTAATGAGTGTAATGCATTTGTTGGCCCACCCACCAGCCGTCACTGTTCATCAGCATTCATGGTATTCCTGGTATCGAGATCCGGTCCATATGCCTGGCCAACACAATCGCGAGTAGGGCTCAGCTGTCAATCATGACGTGAAACCTCTTCATAGCTTCAAATACCAAATTAAAACCAAACTTATCCAAAAATTACCACTTGAACCTTCATCAGCGCGATAAGGAGGAGGCTGTATGACCGATACTGCAGTCAGCCGCCGGGGGGCGACTGAGATGTTTTGGCTTCACCGTCGGGGAGCTGTCATGTTGTTCATCCTTTATATGTTGATAGTTTAAATCTGCTCTAAGTGGGTTTTTTGTCCACTTGGGAGAATGGTGAGAGTGAACCAAAGCAGTAAAGTTTTACTGTAAAACCGAGGACGACCCTGCGTGGTTTTCCTGGTGCCATGCCGTTGTTCTTATGACAATTATTCTGAAACCCTGATAGTCTGAAAAGCCCATTTCTCTGACTTCCCATCATTATTCATAAAACAAACACCAAGAGTCATTCCAAAGGCCTGTTATTCCAAAATTACACACTCTGTATCAACTTACTAACTTAACTGAAAGTACTTACTTATTTCATGATCTTTTATTATCTCAGTGTTAACCACATATTTATTATTGGTAGCATAATGACCATGTGACTTCGTCCTTTCCTGCACCTCCAAATACATAAAAGATAATAAGAAACTGGAAAAACAGGCCTTCGGAACAGTGGCCGTCGTTTTCAGAATAACGGGACAAATGGGCTTTCAGTTTAACTGGACATTTTTGGGGGGGTTTCAGGACAATGGGCTGTCCCCATTTTGGTGGAGCTCCTGCTTTGACACCCCCACTGTGTCGATGAATTGGCTAAACACTGCATACTTTTTCACCACTAGAGATTATTTTGTAAACCCTTGGCTAACAGGTTCCAACGGCAGGGATATAAATAAGTACATTTTAAATATTACTGCAATAAGGAACTGATATTGTACACAGTTCATTGTAATTCTCAGTGTTCCTGCTTCCCTGGACTGCTGTTAATATGACCAAGCAGCATGTGAGCTTAGACACAGTGGACTTAATTTCACAGAACCACCAGATGGGCCTTTGAGGATTCTTCTGTCAGTAAACAGGCTCTCGGTTTGGTGTCGGCGGCTCTCTCCTTGCAGCTGCAAACGTCCTGCAGCTGTTTTGTTGCCGCTCGCTTGATCATTAGGACCTGGACTCAGTGTTTGACTTTCACACTTCAGCCGTGGCAGAACATTTAAGGAGGTCTGTGACGTGTAGAGACTGACAATGCCATGAAGAATGAACGGCCATTTCCACAGTTGTTAAGACCGTTTAATAACTTAATTCTTGCAAATCAAACGGAGAGAGGCCGAGCTCCAGTGGCTGTGCCTGGCAGTGTGCCAGACTCAGCTACAGTGGTCCACCTCCTGCTTTATTCTATGAAAAGATTAGAGGGCTGCAGAACTTATTGACTCAGATTTCTCCTCCAGGTATAGAGTAATTAATGTAATTAGGCCCTCTATCTCCGCTCAGGCCTCTTATCAAAGCTGTTTCCTTATCGCTTCTGGAAATTTAATTAGAAAAATCTTTGCAATTAATGATTTTGCAAAATTAAAGTGAACTTCAACCGGTTGATTCCCTCATTAACTGTTGGCCAGAAGCATATAAAGGGAAGAGTTGGACAGCTGGACAGAGCTGGATAACATGTATGACCATTATGTAAGTATTGTACTTAAAACTCCACTAATCAATATCTTTTTATATTTACAATGAACCAGATAACATTTGTAGTATTGAACCCATCGATAATGATTAACTCTGCAGTTCGACAGGGATGTTTGTTTCGGCTCTGTGTTTTGGTTTTGTGGCACATTTCCTGTCAGTCTCTGTGTTTTTTCAACAAGCTCTTATTTAGCAAGAGAAATATATTTTTTTCAATTTGTTGGAGACCAAATCAGAGCTACAATGAGAGTGACTATTGGATGTTCAATTGTAACCAAACGTAAATTGGCAACTGTTTCTTAACACATCAGACATACAGATAATAATATGTGTCTGTCTGCTTGTTGTGAGGTTCTTCTGCCCTCTGATGGACAAAAATGGATAAATACAGCTTTAAGAAAAGGCTTAAGGTGTGATAAGTTTTCTTTTAACTAGAGCTGTTTGTAGGCTGTCTTGGTTTGTCTTTCCACTGTTTTCTCAGGCAATAATTGTGACGCACCATGTGATCAGAGCTGATAGAGTCCACCTGAGTGACTCTGTAGAGTGGACCTGTAAAGACCTCGACTTTTTATTCTACTCCATTTATTTGATGGCTGACGCTATGAGTGACATATTTTACATTCCACATGAGATAAGCTCATAAAATATAGCCAGTAGAAATCTTATATGTGACCCTGTGGAAGGCAATGTTGACCAATTTGGTCCATACTGAAATACTGTATATCAACAACTATCAGATGGGTTGCCATGAGATTTGCTGCAGATATTAAAGATCCCTTGACAATAAAACCTTGCAATGCCACAGGCGGCATTCAGCCCGCCTCAGCTCCACCTCTTTGCCCAGTTTTGGATTACCTAGGAGCTGGGAGGACTGCCAATGGCGATGGCCACAGCTGACCACACTGAGCTTCACAATGGCTCTTCAGAAACAGGATGCCACGGAGACTACCATTTTTATTCATACAGTCTATGACACAAACATGTCGGATGTAAAAGAAAATAATCAGTAAACATACCACAGTATGTAGTACCAGCTAGTGTTTTTCTTATTTCTTCATCTGGCCTTTTGTTTCACATTTACCTGCTGGTCAGTTCTGCTCATAAACACGCTCATAGTGTTTGTGTGCTGAAGTGACTCCCAGTCCTCTGCAGAGTGCTCTAGGGTGTCGGGCGTTGCAGCTCAGGGGAGGAGACAGACAGGTAACCATGGTGCAGAGAGCAAACAGGAAGCCTCAGTCAAACTGCTGTTCAGACACACAGTAAAAGGAACAAGATCCACTTGGTCGTGGAAAAGTAAACTGGAAATGAGCCAAAACTGAAAAATGGAAATGGAGTGATTGTACATGTAAGTAAAGGCTCATTAAAGACAGAAATTCATGAGCAAACTGAACACAACCTATTTTTTATGCTCTCTTTTATGCTGTGTTTTGCTTTCATGTGAAAAATAGATACAAGGCTATCACAGTAATAAAGGTCTGAGCCGCGCAGCCCTCGGTCAGCCTCTCCTGCTCTCTGTCTCTTTCTCCAGGGAACCCTGATCACCTCAGCTGCATCATGGCTCAGAAAATCACATCAAATACAGTCCCCAGACTTGTTGTCAAGATCGTAGGCAGCAAACAGGTCAAGCAGTTTATTGAGGAGCCACGAGCGTGAGTATAATGACAAGGCTGACTGTGTTTATTTATTCATTCCTCTCACAATGTCATAAACTACATATCAAAGACCCAATTCAAACCTTTAACCCATGAAAGGATGCTTGATTACAGTAAGTTGTTGATTTCTCTTCCTCTGTGAGGCACTCGGTAGCTGCCGGTTGGCAACAAATATAGTTTCTTCTGCTATTTATTAATTTTAAGACCTGCAAGCATCCAGTGTTCAACTTATACAAGTGTGATGTAGAAACTTGAATCGTCATCAGTGCACAGACACTGAGAAAGGACTTCACAGTGAAGTAGGAGACATTACGTGTCCAGCAGGAAAACTTTAGAAATGGACAAATTTTGCATATTTATAGATTCTGGAATTTGTAATGAGTTAGAAGGAGGAGATGCCTTTTTAAGGATTTTAATGTGAAATATTAGAAACATATCAGACACACATTATTGTTCCAAGCAGACTATTAATACATGTCTGGAGGAGATCTTTAATTACTGCGTTTGTTTTTGAATCAATCCATTTTTTTTAGTAACTATGGCGAATAACATCCCACTGAGGTTCATGTGGGTGTTTTTCCTTATTATCACACAATCGTTAATAATGTCTTGTGTCATTTTTTGTTCGAGTCATTTTGAAACCCCTTTGAAGCTGTGAGTTAATTTGTCTTGCATTAAAGTTACATTTGTGTTTTCCAGGGGTTGAAGCTCTCTTGTGTCACACTCCCCGCAGAAGAACTAAATTCATATTAACTTCACGTTTTCCCAAACAGAGATACAGCAGACTCAGAGAAAGAAGAAACCCCTCCAGCTGAAGCTGTACTTGAAGAAGATTTCGAGGAACCTCCAGAAAAACAAGATGTTGTGTCTGACCGGCGGGCGCAGAACAGAGTGGGCTCTGCACTTTGGGCTGTGATCAATCAGGTATTGTGTATATGTATGAATTATATTTATTTATTAATGTTAAGATCTATGTAGCATCTTTCAAAACAAAGTTACACAGTGATTCACACAGCGAATAAAAGTCAATAAAATCAAAAATATAAAATATAAAACAAGTTATTTACAGAATTACAACAGTCGCATAGAAGTCAAACAGTTCACGTAAAAGTTTATCCATACATTTCTCCCATCTTCACTTCAAATACGGTGCAAGTGAGGAAGAAAAGAATAGTACTTAGTTAAAGTATTCCTCTCAAATACAGTATATTGACATGCAACCTGCAGAGCACCTGTATGTAGTCAAGAAAAAAAAAGTCTGACCTGGAGGAAAATTCCAGTCTCTGAAAAATGGAAATACTCAAGTAAAGTCCCAGAACTTACAATAGAGTAAATGTACTTATTCCTGTGTTGTTGTAGATCACTTAGGAGAGTGTACACACAGCACACACACTGAGCATGGAGGCTTAACTTCACGGTTTCTCTACAGGTCCCCGACAGGCTGTGTGTGACAGCGCCCTCTGGTGATCGCTCCAGGTCCTACATCCACCCAAAGACTCGCCACCAAAACTCTGAACCCAGAGCAGCTCCAGCACTGGAGACGACAGAACAGGTTCTTCTGGAAAATATAACCTTAAAAATACAGCTTTCAATAACACTTTAATGCAATTCAATAGTCAGGAATGACAGAAATATGTGAACAAAACAAACACAGATTCTGACCTTTTGAAAGTCATACACCAATGAGAAGCAGAGCTGTTATCTCTATGTATTTTTCCTGTATATAATGAAGATGAAATACTCTTAGAATTGAATATACATGTTTGTTTTATGAGAAATATTATTTGTGATAAAAAATACAAAAATAAACATTTCTAGCAGACAAAATTTTATTAGAAAACTTACTTAGACTTCCTTAAATCTTTGAACTGAATCTCTGATTCCTGATGTTTTACAAGATTTGGGACCAGGCTGCTTAAATAAACCTCAAATTAAAGTTCCTAAAACTCTTTATAGAAAAGCTGATTGAAGAAAATTACAGCTTCACTTTACTTAGTTTCCGAATTCAAAGCACATCCCATCTTAATGAAAACTTTAAGATATGTTCGAGTTGTACAATTAAGTGGTTGCATCCTAGTTAATACAAAGCAAAATGTCAAAAATGACCTCATGCTTCTTTGGGTCTTCGTGCTGCAGCTTCCAGCTCTCTGATCCACATCACACATTCATAGAGCAGCACTGTGGTTCAGCTGGACCGCTGCCTGACTCTTTCTCTCTCTCACAGAAAGGTGTGTCTGAGGACAGAGATAAGGCCGAGCTCTCCTCGGCTGTCAGGGAGGAGCTGTCTGATTGGCAGCTCTCCTCTCTGAGATCAGCGGAGGACGAAGCAGCAGCTCTCGATCTCACCTTCAGTGGGACGCTGGATCAATCCGAGATCACCCGCCTGTTCCTCAAACATGACGTTCCTCTCAAATTACCAACATTTTCTCTGCTTCTCCAAATGTTTTCTGATAAAAATGATCCAATCCAGGTAAGGTGGCAATACTAGTCAGACAACACACTCATACAAGACAATTCTTTCTGTTTAGTATTGAGCCTGGAAGTCTTATTCTTAGCCTCACTACAGGTGGGGCTCCAAAACTTCAAACATCAATCAGTGTGATGATCAATGGTCAAGAGTAAAATATCTCGACAGCTACTGGATAGCAGTGCTGTGTATTGCAGAATCTGTCAATATCCCCATACAGGGGTTACAGTTCCATATATTGTGTTTAACTGTGAGCAAGGCGATGTATTGCGATTATTTTCTAAATCTAACTTTAGGAAACTGTCGCAGTAACACACCACCATATGCACAAAATCTGAGTTAAAAAACAAACCTTTTTATGCAGTGGTAAGACCGTACTTACCTACTTTCTGTGAAATTAAAGCAAAGAGAATATTTTGTAGGAAAAGGGAAAATAAAAGTGCTTTTAGGATTCTTTAAGTAAACAAATTAAAGCTACAATATGTAACATTTTCACATTAAACAGTGCATAAACTCTATCTCTATGCTCTATATGTAGTTGAGTTTTGTTCTTACATTATCCCAAATGTTCCCAACAATGTTTAAAGTCTGAGACATCTGTCATTTTATTTAGAAGCTGTCATACATTGACTGTTGATCCAGTGTGAAGCCACATTGTTACCATCCACTGTTTAGATCTTGGTGCTTTTTAACTCTAGATTTGAACCGGATGAAGGATTTTAGTCATCGGACGTCTGGATCTTAAGTTATCAGAGAAACAAGCTGAGCTAACGTTAGCAGCAGCTCGGCTCGCAGCCCCTCCGGGACGTCCTTTGTCTGTCCAACAGCGTGGGAGAAGCAGTGATTTTTAAGGTGGAACTGCTTTATTCAGTGTGTTTAGTGGTTTTAATCAGCGGGTCTGTTTGTGTTGGAGAGGAGGAGACCTCTGTGGATCATTGGGCTCCCGGTAGAAACCTCCTGAACCATGAACACTGAACATGCAGTGATTTTCTTGAAATAAATCCACCAAAAGGCTGAAGATAATTTATTTTAAGAGCAGCTGTTTCACCAGTCACTTCATTAACTTGACTCTCCTTGTGGGTGGATGTGTGAGAAACCTACCTCAAATAAACCACACTTGTTATCACTTGAAGCAGTATATGGCACTCATCTCAGAGGTAATCACTTTGTGTTGTTACAGATTCATTACAGAGATCTCCTGCAGTTCATAAGAAGTTCTGCATTCCCTGAGGAGCACCACAATGTCAGTGAGGTAAATCCAGTTTTAAGTGCAAGATAAAACAACATGCCAGATTCTGTATCCGCTCTATGCACACGATGTTCTCCTTTCACCTCTCCGCAGCTTCAGTGGAGCTGAACAAGGACGACGCTTATTCACGACCGTGGCATCACCAATCTGAACACGCAGCAAGAAACTGAGCCAAACTCATCTGCCGCACGGCTCAAAAGGGCTATAACTCAATATAATGTGATAGATTGTGTATGAGTGAGGCCGTTTGTCAACCTATATCATATATACGATTATTACACTGCATTCATTTGGCACGCATTTTGACTTGCTATTATTTTCTGCCGGCGGTGGCCTGCTGCTTATCAGGAGGGATTCAATGTGAAGTGTGTTGCTCAAGGAAACTGTGGCAGATGCACAGAGCGCACATACAGTACGTACAAACACGGTGAACAGAACGACCAACACGACACGCCACAGTTGTTTGCTTTTTTCTTTATTTTTTTGTAGCTTTTTTTTTTATATTTAAGATTTTTTCCCTTTTTTCTTGCTATCCCTGCTTTTGGCACTACATACTTAGGGTGACATGTTAGATTGTTTTTAAAACAAACGTCTATTCAAAGCCTTCATCTTGTGGCAAGCAAAGTATGAACACAGCTAATAAAAATAAAGGTTTACATTTTTCCTCCTTACTTTACACATAAAATAAAAACACTTTTTTGGACCCCCTCAAAAATGGGGGTATTAAAATATTTGACATTTGTATCACAAATCAATGTAATGAGACAAAAAGTAAAACATAAAAACTGTACAAAAATGATAAAATTCATTTTAAAAATTCTTGTGATCAAATGATGCAAAGAGTACATAATTTTGAATTTATGTTACTGACCATAAATCTAATTAAAAGGAGATGCCAGTTCACTTCTTCTGTTGGATGAAATTCAGATTTACTTGATGTCGGACATGTGGGACCAGTGGGAAGTTCGGATTCGGATGCACCACAGAACCTGACGACAGAAAAGAGAATCGCAACAGAAAGTCAGAGCCAGTACAAACGGAGAATAGTTGTGATCGATAAGACAAACACTGATGATGTCTGACCCTGGGTCACGAAGGGCTTGCCGGGCTGGTAGCCTCCGTTGCCCTGCTGGATGAAGTTCTGGGGCATCCGGTAGGGCCAGGATGGAGACAGGGCGTACTGTGGTGCTTTGTTGTGCTCCCATAGCCGAGAGCCTTGGCTCACACCTACATACTGGGCTGGGTGGCCCGACTCTGTAGAGACAACATCAAAACACACTCAGTAAGTATTATTGAGGATTTATTTTGACCCAACCGGAGTTGCTGCTTGTTGGATTGTTGGTTATTTTGAAACTGTGTTCTAGTGCAACATCTAGCGAATTCTGTATACATAAACCTTTAAAGATAGAGAAAGAGGAAGACACAAAGACGGTGCCACCAAAGTTCACACAGTGAATACCTGACTTGACTACAGTGCCATTTCCCATGAGTGACCCAGGTTGTGCCATGTGATTGTGCCAGTGTCCTTCCCGTCCTGGCCCGCCGATGCCCAGCTGTCTCCCCGCCGGCTGGGCGAAGATGATGCTGGGGTCGTTCAGGTTCATGGAGCTGGAGTTGCCCCCCGAGCCGGTGGGACTCCCGTTCCCTGACGCCGAACGCAGAGCGAATTTCAGGGCGGGCGGGGAGGGGGCGGTGGGAGAGGATGTGGTGAGGACCGGTCCGTGGATGGGCCAGGAGGTGGAAGGGATGTGGACTGGGTGATGAGGCTGCCCCTGGGAGTGGTGGGACTGGTGCTGGTGGGAGGGAAGAAGTCCCAGTGCGGTGAGCGCCCCTGGGTGGTACTGGCCTGGGTGGGAGGTCGGGAAGCTGAAGAGAGACAGGGGGACCTGGGGGTGAGCAGGCTGCTTGGGGGGACCAGCAGAACTGGTCTTACTGTGGGAGGGCTGAGGGGAACTGGAGGCCTGGGACGAACTCTGGGAGACAGCTGTAGGCTGCGGGGAGTAGGGCGGAGTCTGCCGACTGTCGGACTGTTGGGAAGAAAGACAGAATTAGAAGGAAGGAAGGAAGGATCAACTGACAGGTGCCTAGCATTGTAAAGTCTTCAGTGAAGAAAACAAAACAATCTTGTTCAACGTAATTTTTCCGTGTCTGTGGAATAAATTCCGCTGTAATGTCCAACTATTGTACTCACACATTCAGAGGGCTGTCTGGTCCTTCCAGGGCAGTCTGTAGCTGTCTGGGGAATGGGGATGGACTGGGAGCTCACTATAGTTCGTACCATGTGCGGAGCTGGTGGAAGAATAAAGAGCCATATGAGCAGTTTTATTTAGTCAGTATTTAAGACAGCTTTTAAAACTATAAATTAATGTTTCAAAATAAGTGCATCTGTAACGAGAATTACAGAAATACTATGAGGAATATGATAAAGAAATGTTTTGTGTGAAGTTAAGAGACCTGGCGCTCCAGCGGTCCTCTGTTTGAGGTGGCGGTACTCAGGGCAGTCCCTCCGTACGTGGCCCATGTCCCCGCACTGGAAGCAACGTCTGTCCTTCGGTTCACGCTCCTCCTCTTTTATGTCCTCGTCTTTGTCGTTTTCCTTCTTCTTAATCCTGGCAGAGAAAGTCCAGTGTTCAGCATAAAAGGGATGAATATTAATAATAATGACATGTTCAGTACAAACAAACACGTAAATGAAGACAAATCACAAAAGGTATGTGCTCAAACTACCCAGACATACTGTAACTTACAAAAACATAAAAGTTCTGATTTTTAATTGAAATAATAAAGATTTCAACACAATTCCTATATAGTAACTGTACTTCGTGTAACAATTAAATCGTGATACAATGTTGTTTTCTGTAGCGGACGGATGTTATACTATACGCATTATTTTACCACTTTATACCCCACCTCAGAAATAAAGGGATTAATAATAATATATTTCTTAGATTTGTGTCTGACAAATAAAGGAATCTTTTTCCAAATTCCCTTCAACAGCCTGGTGTTGTAAATAAAAAATAACTTTGATTCTTGAAAAAGAAAGCTACTGAGCAGCTTAACCTAACTTACCCTATGTTACTCAGCTGCAGCGTCAGGGGTAAGTAATTATCCTTCCTGTCGCTGGTCTACTCGTTTCTCAACCCTGTCGTCTGTTCTTTGTTCCCACTTCGATAACTGTTAGAGGTTCTATAAGTTTCTTAGTTTCTCTTTCCTTAGCCCTTAACAGCCTCTTGTTCCGTGTCTCTATATTGGAGGTTGTATTTTTGGTGTTTGTTGGAAGTAATAATGCTGACAGCTTAAAATAAAAATCACTAAAGCTCATTTTGGATATATTGGAGGACATTACTGTGTATTAACTTAAATCAAAATAACTAATAACTTTAATAACTTAAAATTTTCTACTAAACTACTACTAAAAGTCTGGTTGTTATTAAAAAGAAATTAACTTATTAATTCATTACTGTGTTTCTATTCCCAGCTGCTGTATGATGGACACTGAAAGCTACAATGATGCAATATACTTCAAAATACATAAATATAAAGTGGAACAGGCTGTTTCTTAAGTAACTCATTTGGTAATAATGACATTTAATGAACCTGCTCTAGGAGGCATCCATCGAAACTTTAGTTAAACTTTACGTCACTGTTGCCCTATCAGCCATATGCTTGTTTTTTTGTATTGCTCCCTTATATGTATAAAACAGCAGTACTGCTTTGGAAAAAAATGCTCATATACATTTTAAATATACTTTACATTGCGAGAAAAAACAAAAGTAGAATTTATAACACATTTATTACTTCTCAGTAGTTTCTTTTAGTTTTTCTTGGATTTCTACCGGGGTGAGAGAAATATTTCCATGTACGGAGAGGGGACAACCTGCGTCTCTTTGGACAGTCCTTCATGTAATGTCCAATCTTCCCGCAGATCCTGCAGCACCGGTCATTGGGCGCCAACTCGCCGTCTGTCAACACCTTCGAGTCAAAGAAGTAGTCCTGCAGCAGAACACAAGAAAATTAACGGGGTCCTGGCAGCAGACAGCATTCAAATACATAACCTTTTGTCCAACTTGGTTGATTCATGAGTGACGTACCACTTCAGTGCCGGGGACGGGGTAGAACGGAGTTCCAAACAACTTTCTCCCATTAATAAAGGCCTTCATGATGAAGTTTGTCACTAGAGGAAGCAAAGAAGAAACATTTTCAGTCTTAGAAGCGGCTGAGATTTAATTCATTCCAATATCAAACTAAATAATGAACTGAAAAAAAAGGCTTGAAAGGACTAGTGCGTAGGATTTAGTGGCATCTAGCAGTGAGATTGCATATTCCAATCAACTGAAACCCCTTGACTTAATCAAGCATAGAGGTGAAACTATGGGGGCCACTAAACTCCCCAAAAATGGTCCTATCTATAGCCAGTGTTTGGTTTGTCTCTTCTGGGCTACTGTACAAACACGGCGGTTCAACATGCCAGACTCTGTAGAAGAGGACACGCTCCCTCTGCAGATAGAAACAGCTCGTTCTAAGGTAACGAAAACAGAACGATTCTTCATTTCAGGTGACTATACACTAATGAAAACAAACCTATGTTAATAACATTATTATTATTACTAATATTATATTCCATTCCTGCTAATAGAAGTGCCAGAGAGCAGGTGTATTTAGTAAAAGAAGAAAACATCTCTGACTCTATAACACAACAGAACATACCAACAATCCCAAACCTTTTTATATTTATAAAACAAATTGCCTTTTTGAATATTTTATACCAGAAATATTAGAATGATGCTGTCTTGTTCAAAAAACATACTTGTTTTTTAATTAAGGACGTCAGACTAAAGCACTTACTTTTGCGGGAAACTCCAGCGCCAAGATTGTGATTTAAATCGAAGGGATCTGAGGAGAAGGAGAGATGAGTGAGTAGAAGTGAAGACCTAACGTTAAGAAGCAGGTAAAGACCAAAAGGGATAAAGCAGATCCGTGTGAGCACCTTCAATAGCGATGCATTTACTGGTCCACTGTTTCTCGAAGGTAGTGAGGCGTTTGGTTTGGCGGATGCTGATGACGTGTTCTTTGAAGTCAAATTCTTCTGTATAAAAGCGCAGGAGTCCCAACCACAGCTCTCCCACCGACTCAGTGTTCGGCTGCAGCTCTGAGAGAAGCCGACGCTGTGTGGACAGAAGAAACAGACATACGGCCTTAAATTCTGCAGTGTCAAATAATGCAATACTGCCCAGACAAAAAGGACTCGGAGGAGTGCAAGTTGGGGTTTTTATCCATTAAACTCACCAGGTCCTCAAGGTCATCACAAAAGAAAGCATTCCAGCCATCTACCATCCGCTGGGGCACAGTCGTCCCATCAAAGATCTGAAAAGACATCATACGGAGCTGTTCATATTATTTCATTCAAAGCCAAGCAGACAGAGAGCTCATTAGTTCGCTATTTAAAGGGTGTGGTCAGTAATTAGTGACTGGTACCTCCTGCAGGACGGGAATGACTGGCGGCTGCCTCTGCTGCAGGAAGTAGAGCACCATCAGGATGTATGCGTAAGACGAGAGGCTTCCTCTGGACGCGTCCCCAATGTCACACCGCTGTGAGCACAGAGGCAGGTTAGTTAGCAAGAGGCAACACACTAACAATTCAGCGCCTTCAAGTGCTCCTTAGACACATATTTGGTAGGTAGAGTGTATGAGCGATCAAGCACATCATTCATTTGTATTTCAACTCTGAGCCAGCATCACTGAGGAGTGAAGTCTGCTTTATCCAACTGGTATGTCACAGTGCTCTGACTACATCTGTACATCACTACAGCGAGGTGAGAAGTTAAAGCGGAGGTCAGCAAAGACAAGATTCTCAACTCTTCCTCTTTAAGTTCAAACGTGGTGGAGATCTGTTTTCAATCATTAAATCAAACATGATGTGTTTCTAAAATGTCCAAGCAACTAATTTATTTATTTAAGTCTGGCTGTTACAAAGGGAATTACTGGCTAAGAAAATGCCGTAAATCACTAAAAAGCTTAACACGTTAATTTAGAATGAAGTTGCAAACCAAATCCAGATATTAAATGTATTTTGATGTCAGGACGGTGTAGTTATTGAAGGAAGGACAACAACAGAAAACTGCAAACTCAACGGTCCAAACGCAGTCAGTTGGTTTGTCAACTTTTACATACCTTTGCAAAGACTTTCATTGTGTATCCCAAGAATTGCACACGTGGATCCAGGGCTGCATACGTAGCCAGCATTCTGGTGTTGTGTTGAGCCTGCGGAGTCCGAAGTAATTCATTTAGCATTTTCAATAAATAAAGGCCCGGCTAAGCACTGTATTAAAACAGAAAAGGCTGGTGTGAGGGCCTTGTTCACTCACCAGTGTGTTATAAAGGCTAATATCTCCCTCCAGGCCACTCTGTCTGTGTTCAAACTTCACAATAGGCACTTTAGCCGTTGTGATAGGCAAAATATTCCTCAGACCTGTGATCACGGGAAAACAGGGGATCGAAACCAGTCAGATTCAGCCCTTGACACACAGATACAGATGGATAAGAGATCATACGTAAATTCACCTGTATGCTTCTTTAGCACTTTTGCGAGGCCTTCAATGATCTCTTTGCAGTTCAGCTTCTGTTCAGATAAAACAAAAATTAAATGTAACAGTGATCGGATGTACGGGTCACATCTCTACTCCCACGAAGGAAGTGTGAGTTGCATTAAACAGCAGTGCGTGCCTTTAATCTGCCTACCTCTGCAGTCTCGTGGCCCTCCAGAGTCATACAGATGTCAAGGTCACTGTCGCGGAAGCCGAAGCCGTTCTTGGAGGAGCCAAACAAGCAGAGCTGAGCTTTATCTGTGGATCACACACACAGACACACAGACAAAGACATTCTCATTTCTATCCAAATGTAAAACACACATTCTGTACTATTACTGGACATTCTCACATAAAAACTGGTTTCTCTGTGCATTGTAAGTGTGGGGATAACTCGAGAGGGAAAGGGGCGGTGAATGCGAGCGGTTCGGAAGAAAAAGAGAGCAGTGAAGTTGTTCATCTGGCAGTAAATGTACACTGCAAGTTTCAGCTTGTTAGTGAATAAAGACTGCAGTGTCCATGTGTTGTTTCCCCAACTGCTGGAATAGCATTGATCAGCTCTGCCCACATTCCTAAAGAGGTCTTTTGCTTGCTGAACGCCAGCATGCCATCTAAAAAACAAACACCAGGGCGGCATTATGCTGCTGTTGCTGGGTTCAGTGTGAAAAAGCAAAGGTGGCGTGATGGCGGTCATTCTCTACAGTGCTGTTGTGGGATCTCTGTAAAAAGCTATTATGTGTCATGAACTGCTGAAAGACTTTTAACTCGGAATGTGCAGAGGAAGCATAAACAGAAAAAAAAAGGAACAGCAGCAAATGAACACAGCAAAACGAGAGGGAGAGAGAACAGGGAGACTAGAGACGAGAATATATTAAATAATAACCAAAACATACACTGCAGCCAGAAAAAAAGGCCTGGTTCTTTCTTCACTGGAGGAACACACATAAAGGCTCTGGCCAATATTTGAGGATTTGCTGTAATTTATGCGTCATGCTCACCATTGTACTCCTTCCTTATAAACCTCTCCAGGCTGGCGAGGATCTGCTCCCGCTTCTGCTGCTCAGCATGTGTAGGTGACAATTCATCTACAAACAGAACAGAAACTCAGTCACACAGAGCTGCACTGATTAATCCATTAGTTACATTCAACTAAACCATTAATGCAGTATAAATAGCTGTTTGTCTGTCTTAGTCTCAGTTATAGTAATTGAATATTTGGGGGTTTTGAAACATTGGTTGGACAAAAACAAACACAGAGCAGGTTTACAAGTGGTAGGTTAGAGTAAACCCACTAAATCCCATTTCCTATAATATTATAGTTGGGACTGAACGTAATGCAGTTTACTTTTTAATGGGTTATAAGTACACACAAAATAAAATGTGTTTTTTCTGAGACCAGCTTCAATAATGTAAATTAATCAATTTCATGAGAATATCAGCCAGTGCCAGTTGTTCTACTCAACTGTTTATCCTCTCTTCCCAAAGAGAATGTAATTTCACTCAAAACTTTTTACTGCAGCGACCCTCTAGACAAGACTACTGAGTACGTACAGTAGCACAATTTGCAGAGTCCGTCGAGGATATCTCTGAAGCGGTCGTTCATGGGGGGCAGAGGCTTCAGCTCAATCTTCTTAAAGTCTTCAGGACACTCGTCCTTCAGGTGACCATCGCGTTTGCAGATGCTGCACACGACAGTTGGAGGCTGGAACCAAAAAAGTTCAAGCACCGTAAATAAAAAGAGCAAGATAATGGCATAAATTAAAATTCAAAATGTTGAAAACATTCTACACTAGTTACAGAACATCACTAGGACACAGTGAGGCAGTGTACAATGCAGCATAAAAAGGGTTACATTGTGCTCTCTACCAACCACAGAGGTAAAATGTCAACATGTGTCAACACAAGATTTAAACACCTCACAGTGAACCCATCAGTGCTGACAGGTGAGATGATGCTTCTTTTATACTGCAGCTATAAAAGTGCAAAATCTTGCGATCTTTTTCAAATTAGCTCCATCACACACACTGTTCAGGAGCTATATTAAAAACACTATTACATAGAGGATTTAGTATATTTGGCAATACAATGTAATACAATATTTTACCACTGTGAAAGTAAAAATACAATTAGTATTAAATTCAAATATCAAAATTTTTCTAATTAATTATGTTACTGTCTATTAAAAAACATGTATGGGTTGGGTGAATGGTGTTCATCATAATTACCTTCCCACCAGTGAAAATCATCTTATCAAACACATAGTGCAGATCCTCTGAAGAAACAGGTCCGTCCTTATCTGAAACACTGCTTTCCTCCTCCTCTTCCTCTTCCTCCTCCTCCTCTTCTTCCTCCTCCTCCTCCTCCTCCTCCCCGTCCTCGTCACTGTCCAGCAGGCCGTTGGGGGAGAAGGAAGGTTTGTTCCCCTCACTGAGAACCATGTCCATGAGGCAGGAATCTAAAGTCTTCTCATCCTTCTTTGTGGACGGATCCGAACCATCTTCATCATCGCTGTCAGGCTCCTCATCCTCCTTCGACCCCCGGTGCCCGAACTGAGAGCTCTTACTTTTCCCAGCGTCGTCTTCCTTGTCCATGAACGCAGCCTCCTTCTCGACCGCTTCCAATTTTGCCCCTTGCTTCCCTGCCCTCTTGCGCCTCTGGCGGCCCCCGGTGCCCCTTCTCTGAGGGCAAGCGAAGTATTTGTAAGCCGTACGGAAGCGCTCTTGGATGTACTCAAACACCATTTGGCTGTTCAAGCTTCGTGCAACATTCCTCTTCAAGGCGAAAGGATCTAAATGAAGAAAAAAGACACACAGAATGAATTTCTGATATTTCTCCCGACCTGTAAGATGAGTTTTCCAATCGAGTGGTCTCTCACCTTCAATAGCGAGCCTGCGCCGAGGCCAGTTCTTCACTTCCCTGGAGAGGAGCTCCTTTAAGCGGATGCTGATGATGTATTCTTCAAGGGCAAACTCCAGTGTGTAGAAACGCAAGAGCTCCAACCACAACTGGCCCAGTGACACTCCTTTTCCCAGGTCGAGGGTTAGGCGGCTCTATAGGCCAAAGCATGGAGAGAAAAGTATGAATATCATCACTGCAGTCCATAAAAGTATTTGAAATCAAAGGCAATCTAAACTGTTCTCGTGTGCACGGCAGTGAGACTCACCAAGCCTTCTGAATAATGAGTATCTTCAGGTTTCTTCTGCTCCGGTTTGGATCTGCCTTCTCCTCTGGCCTCGTTCCGGTTCTCGCCTCGTCCGTCCGTGGAGCTCGGAGGTCTGCGCTCCCATCGGACAAACAAGTCCAACGTAATTCCAGTTAGGTGATACTCATCCACGCGTTTCACATCAAAGCCGTCGATCTGATAGAGAAAAATGAAGTCAAACGTAACAGAGGAAAACTAGCAGTTAGCAAAGATATGAGAGTTTCTTCATATACACTTTAAAAAAATATAGCCAGTGTAACTCTGTAGCACCCTGATTTACAGGTGAGTCTATGTTTCCTAGCAACAGCAACATGCCTCTCATTCCAAAAAACTATGCATCAGTGTGATCAGGTAAAGAGATGCAAGAGGGAAAAGCAACGTTGTGCTTTGCTTTTAGGTATGCTCCTCTCATTATACTTGTTATACTCACTCTCTGTTCTCTTCAGACTTTGCACGAGTAAAAAGCAATTCAGTTATTCTTTAACCTAAAATCCCCCTGAAAATCTCATCTTTGCTGACCTCCAAGGGTTAACGTTCTCACCGCTGCAGTGATCAGGAGTACTACAAAACCTAACAGTGTTTCCTCTAGGATTTTTTTTTTGCAGTGGGGGCAGGGCCGTCCGAACACCCCCCTCCCCCCGGTCACGTCGGCAAACGTTTTTTGCGACACAAACAAATATATTTACCTTTTTAATGTTACCAGATGTTTCATATCAGGACGCTGAGCTGAGAACTGACAAGTTGAACGTTGTCCAATTAAAACGGACCCACCGCGGTGACATTTTTGGTGGAGCTGTTAGTTTAATAGTCGACTTGGAAGAAAGCGAACGTTTTGACAATAAGCTCCATCAACACAACAGTATGTGGAGTTAAAGTGGACAGGCCCAATAACCTCTGAATAGTTCTACTTGTTGTTAAATTGCAATGTGAGCGGCAGCCAGCGGGGGTGCATTATGTCGGCAGGATCATTTAAAAGGCAACCGTGACTACATTGTGCGTCTGCCCCATTTCTGATACCGTGGCGGCAGAAATTTAACAGCGGCGGGCCGCCACTCCAAAATCCACATAGAGGAAACACTGCCTAATGACATCACTGTTGGGAGTTGTTACAGGTGCACACCCAGCATTGATGTTAAACTGGTTTTCAAGGGCAGTAAAAAAATTGTTTTTCAGCCTGGTGTTTAGCAGGGATGGGCACGAGTACTCTTGTCTTGTTTGGATGCGGTCTAGATTAATTCAACGAATCGAGGACTCGCATTAGTTCTTTGAATGCGCAGCCATGCATAACAACACTTTCAATGGCAACAAGGCATTGAAGTGATGTTTTAAAAAAATTATAATTTACGAAATGTACGTGCAATCTAAAATTAAATTTGTAGATAGAAGTTCAAATGATTGACCAGAAAACAGCTCAGATGGCAACCTCCCATCACCACATCTGCGAATATTGAAGCAGTGTTAGTGAGCACAGTGTTACTTGTCGCAATGAGAGTACGCAAACATGAAAATGTATAAACTCCTCAATGTGCAATCACGGGTAACCTTGGTAGATTATAAGCACATCTTTCCTATACTTCATCCTGCGGTCACAGAGCTTCTCACATTTATGATCATCTGTCTGCGTGCAGCCTGACTAGCCTGAAGGTCTTAAGAAAGGAATGTTCAAGGAGGAAAAAAGAAAGTTCCCACCTACACTTATCTAAACATTGCTAGGTCTTCCTGGTGGTAAATGTGCTAAAACACAACCTCTACTTCCATTAAAAGCATTTTCTAACAGTGATGCCATTAATGATAAATACACTCTTGGTTAAATGGGTCATTTTATATCTTAATGCAACTATGAATATGAATTTTACATCTTAAAGAAATTAATGATTTATACCAGCTTCCTCTGTATTATGCAAATGTATGCAGCATGGTGCTAAAAAAAATCATCTAAACAGCGGTGGAGGGATGATTTCTATTTTTCTTGAGTTAATGTGACTGCTCACAATAAGACAGGCACACTTTCATATCAACATCTTATGTTTAACCCACGGTTCCCAACACACCTCTGAGCCACGAGTCTTTTTCAAGAAACATGAGATGAGACACACGCAAAGAATGTGGGTCATCCTGTGCATTACATAAAACGGGCACACGCTGTCTACCTAACACCAGGCTAAGACACACAGACTACTGACTGAGGTGTCTGAGACGTTTTAAATTTCAGTCATTTTCCTCTTTCACACACAGCAGACAAGCTGTGTGTGTAGGTGCTTCTTGTTAATGAAAACAATTGAAACAAACGTGGTGCAGAGTGCTGTACCTGGCCCATGCTTGCATTTCAAACATATATAACCAGGTAAACTCTCTTTCTCTGAAAATGTCTAAAATGGGTCACCAGTCGTTAATATACCTGGTCAGACCGCCCAGGTCAACTCTATGTGGGAGTGACTGCGGGTTCATGTTCAACCTATCTTTAAAAAAACAACAACAAAGCATTCGAATACTGATCTGGACCAGATTACAATGTCGTAGAATTGAAGCATTTGGGTCAGCCCTAGTCATTTCCATAACAATTATCTTTATCATAAAATAAGTTAGTTCAAAAACAGGTCACTGTTGTTTATGATTGGCAGTAGAGCGGCCTTGGGGTTCAAGTTCTGCTGACGAGAGCGCACGCACAGAGCGACCCTTTTCCAGTGGGAGTGTAAAAGACGAAGACCTGAAATACAGAGCGCTTCACCTACCCAGCGGCCCAGGTAGACAGGGAGGATGGGCTCTTTCCTCTGCTGCAGGAAGAAGATGACCATGAGTGCAAAGGAGTATGAGGGGATGCCACCTTCGGCCTGGCAGTCGATGTGACACAGCTACAGAGCAAAGCAAGAAGAAATTATTTTCAGCATCTAGACAAACAGGTGATCAAGCTTGCTTGTGATTTCTTTAAAAAGAGTCAGCACTGCCATTGCAACACACTTATTTCTGATTTATCAGCCATAAAATCTATAAAAAGAGTCCAGCAACAGTGTATTATTTTTACACTGTCGAACTGGTATATAGTGCTTGCCATTAAACATATTAACTAGAAAAAGGGTTTATGACATCTGCTTTTGTGCTAAAAAGAGATATCTGTGTTTGTCAATATGTACAGGAACACAAACAGAAATAAAAGACTGAACACACTGAAAGCCATGGAGCTCTTTATCGTTTCTTCTTTCAGATGAGGAGTCAGTCGCAGCCTTACCCTTGCCCAGTAGCGGAAGGCCAGCACCAGGGGGACCAATCTGGGCTCTAGTTTAGCCAGGGCGGCCAGGTGATTGGTGGTGAGACAAGCAACGTCATTGCCTGCACTCACTTTACACATCAGCCCGCTGCACAGAAACAAAAGTGAGGGAAGAGAACCGTGAAAAGTTGGATCAAACTAAATTGACACTGAACAGAGGCTCACTCTACTGGGAGTGAGGGATAAAAAAAATTATATTATAAGCTTTATCAGATGTTTCTGAGCAGGAACCAGATCCTTTGAGAGTCCTTTTAGAGGACCTACTTGCACATAGCAACCTTTATTACGTTAATACCGTTAAATGTTGTGGTTAAAGGGTGTCACATAGCACTTAACACTAGAGAAACTCTAACGTATACTTTGTAAAAATGTGGCATGCCTTCCTGGACTACGCTGAATCTAAGCTTTAAATATCCTCATATTGTAGACCTACAGTCATAGTTACCCACAGCATCATTCATTTCCATCCTTTTTTGCAGTTTTGTTTGTATGCACACCATTTGCATTGAAATTATCTGTGAAACTGAAAACCAATAAACAGAACTGAACTGAAAACAAAACGATGCCACAACGAAAACTTTATGTGTAATGTACTGCTCTCTTTTTGGAAGAGATTTCTTGGGGGCACCAAAGTTGGTGCCAGACTGTAAATTAGTGCTAGAACAGCAAGCCTCAAAGGTCAGGCAAGTAGGAGTTGATATGTGCTGTACCAATGTGCAGTTACAGTAAGCTGAGATCATCAAACAGCTGACTGTGCTGTCTGAGACAATCTAAAAGCACCAGGTCACAATCATAAAAAGACTTACTTCTTCTAATTATCAATGTAAAGTCACAGACAAATATTTAAAAATATCACACATACTTAAAACTACTCCCTTTCTAGGCATGAATGACAAATAATCCAAACATCAGTAAGAGTAAACTGACAAAAAATATACACATAAAGATTTAAAACAAGAGTAACACTCACCTGCAAACATCCCGACAGAACACGGCAGGAACTTTGGCATGAAAATCTGACTCAACCTCAGAAAATTCAGCTAGAAAGAAGGAAACAGAAAAACCAGTGAATGACCTTGAAGGAAGTTGCAGACACACACATTCATTGCAGGACTTTTACATAAAGCAGAACTTACAAAGTAACATTTATAAAGTCTTTATGGAAAAACATTTTTATCCAAATTCCAGACCACAGCAGATGAGGAATTCCCAACCAATGGGCTTCTTGAAAATGTTCTGCTATTGTCTAATTGGCAAACGCTATCAGACATGTGAACCAACAAGGCAAAGCCAGACAACCCTGAACAGTGGGTTTATGTAATGTATTAATAACTAGAAGAGTGCACTCAGATCCCTGCCAGGCAACAGATGGTGAAGCGCTGACTGCAACTCCACTACGACTGCCAGATGCAAGCAGCAGAGATTTGTTTTGAATACAGTTTTTGGTAAAGTATAGTGCAAGTGTTCTTATATAGATGTATGCAAAGTTTTTAATAATGGAAGTTGCCTATTCATAGATCCAAACCTGCATGTCACAGTGGAAGTTGTGGCTACTCAGCAGGTTAATGATTTGGCACACAGTTAATTAGATCTGCCCACAGTAACTAAACTCAATCTCATCAAGGAACCAGTATCATGTTCAATTTCTCGATTTTGTAGTAGTCTGCATCTCCCAACGCACAAATATTTGTTTAGCAGCAGATATTGATGCCTCCAATATGGAGATGCACTGGCTACCTTACAGTCAAGATGGCAGTGATGATAACAAAACTGGGGATTTATTCATCTCGTATTGTGTCCAACTTTAATGGATCACTAATGTGTGATGTATGGATTAATATGCAGATGTTCTGGTTTAAGATGGGACTGAACTTTTCTATGAATGTCAGTATTTGAGCCGTGATAAAGGTCACAATATGGCCAGCAACAGACTAACAGTTGTTGATCACTTGTGGTCCCTACCAGCCGGTTAAGAAGAGTAAGAAGTTAGCGGTCGGTATAAAACAAAACTATCAATAAAATAAATAAATAAATAGATAAATAAAATACGTTTTTTCCAAGGTTTTTTGAAAACGGTGTACAACCGCAACCATGAGGAGGTCCTTGAGCATACATTCATAAATGTGTACAGAGAATATTAGGCTGATCGGTCCGGTAGTATTGAGATTAGCTGCAGACAGATACACACACAGTGACACACATGACAGAAAAAGATTACAATGCACCGAGCAAAACTTACGGCTGTTCTTAAGGATTTCCAGCACTTGAATCAAGACCTCAGGTTGTGTCATCTGAACAGACAAAAGGAATGAGAGAGAGTGAGACCATCAACTGTGAGACCAAATGTCACTGCTTCTTTACAATGTCCTCTTTATTTTATGAAACCACGTCGATTATATTGATATTTTGTGAAATAGCAGGAGCAGACTTACTGAGGAAGGGTGGGTGACATCAATATTGATATCACTCGTCTTGAAGGCAAATTGGGTAAGACATGAACCGTAGAGGCGGAGAGCACACGCTGGAAACCCAAAGAAAAGATATTGAAATATACGTACACTAAAAAGGATCGCAAACCTGTGACAAACTGCTTTTAATAAAAAACAGAAGTAGACACTAATTTAAGCCAATTTCACTCAGACTTAAAATTCAAATGTTTCTCAAGGCATTACCTCTTTTTACACTACTTGCTAAAGGAAATAAAAAAGGCTGAGAGACATCACAGCATACAACCTGAGAGGTGCTTCTTTATGATCTCCTCCATCCTGATGACCACGGCCTTCCGAACCTCAAAGTCCTCCTCTGAGATCCCGAACTGCCGGGCTGTCTCTAGGACGGCAGCGTCCACGGCCCTCAGCTGGGCGGCAGAGGCGGGCGGCAGGGCGCGCAGCTCATTCTCTTCCTGTTTTTCCTGATACACCAAAGCCAGAATATGTAAAAAAATAAATAAATAAATAAACACTTACTTTCCCTTACTTCATACCCATACAGAAGAGATTAAGAATAACACAGACTTGCCATACCATTATGTTCTTCTTGTGTCTCTTCTCCTTGATGTGTTTGTGTGCTCCTTGAATGTTCTCAATGTGCACAGAACAGAGCTTGCATAAGTATTGATAGTTTGGGTACTCAGGGGACTGCTGTGAAAACAAAGAAAGAGGCAAAAGCAATCAGTTTATGCATGTTCTCTTTCAGTTGGACATGTGGAGGTTTGACATTTGTACTCCACCTTATCCTAATCACAATCCCTAGTGCATGAAAAAAAACACAGACCAGTAATGATCTAATGGGAGAGAAAGAAGGGAAGGGTTTCTATTAGCATCCTTATTCATCAAAATAAGCCAAACTTGCTGTGCATCAGTGTTTCATTTTATCTTAAAGGACCAGTAATCCCCAACTGATATAATTAATTCTATGAAAGTTTAAAGATCCCCTCCAGACATGTTTTTATGAGATATAAAAATACTCTGCCGGGAACAAAACTTTGTGTCTGATTTGTTTTCTCCATGAAAAAGTTTAATTACCTCGTTAAAAATTCTCACTACTCCTCCCTCGTCACAAAATCTAGAAACTACAAATTCACAATAACAGGGTCTTTACATTTTCAGTCTACATTAGTGTGGTTTGACGTCAACCGATTGTCACTATTCATCAATGTATTGTCTGTCTACTGCAGGTGTTTACTGGCTGAGGTATGATTGGATTGTTTCCTCACCTTCAACAATCGGTGGATGTAGTCTCTGTAGAGGCGATCCTCTGCCTGACGGAGGCCCAGCTGTTGCTCTGTCAGGGGCCCGTCCTCCACAGTGGGCCTCACCTCTGTGCCCTCTTCAACAGACTGATGCATCAATGCAGCAGCTTTCCCCCCTACAGACAACAAAGACAAAGCAGTTTAACACAGATACATTTTTGTGGATAAGTTGTAATCATCTCTGTAAAAAAAAAAAAAAAAAAAAAACAGCTCGCAAATCTACCATGGGTCTTTTCCTTTGCTGGAGCTACAGTGGAGCTCTTTGCCTGCACCGTGAGGCCTTTCTCAGGTGTCCCGGGCACTGCAGGAGAGCTGGTCTCTCTACTTGCCGAGGGGCTGCTGTCTGAAGAAAGAGACACCCTGGAGTAAGGGGCCTGCGTCACCAATTGCTGCTGTGAGCTTCCCGCTTTACCCTTCCCTCTCTCCCCAGAACTCGTTCTTCCAGTCAGTCTCGTCAGCCTGGAGGGCCGTCCTCTCCGCTTGTCCTGCAGGGAATCTGTGAAAGTCTTTCCTGGCCCGCGGCTTCCTAAAGTATGATCATCCTTTGCGGCAGACAGGTTTTCTTGTCTGCGTGGTGCAGACTTGGTACTCTCTCTCTGCACGGGAGTCTCTTTGTTTGACTTTTCGCTGGACAAAGCTTTGGCTCCTCTGGGCTGAGACTGCCTGCCTGATTTTACTGGACTTCTGGACTCATCCATCCCTCCTGCCCTGCTGCTCTCGTCCCTGGTGGAGTCAACACCACGCTGAGAATGACCAGGGAGGCAGGCCACCTAAAGTCTGGGTAAAAAAAATAAAAATAAATCAGTTATCAGTCTAACTAGCACACTACAAAAGCACTGTGATAGCTTGCTGAATCTTGTTTTACCAATTCAGGTGAAGCTATCTGACCAAATATTGTTTAAACCTACTGGGGCTTATGTAAACATAAATATGCAGAAGTTACTCTACTGCAACTATTTTTGACATTTCCCATGTAAAATAAATTAATTTAAAAATAACATTCATCGTACTTCCTGTTTTATTTCTAAAAATAAAATAAAAAAACAGAAAAGGATTACAAGAAGTGTTGATGTTGCCACAACAACTTTTGTACGTTAAAGTTTTGTGCCTTGATTTTGGGGGAAAATTCACTGATTTTGTTGTGGACAGAAACTTCACCTCGACATCGTCTGTATCAAAAAGTTTTTTAAAATCAGTACAAAAATATGTTGGTTTGAAATGAAAGGAAGCAGTGTGAGATGGTGATCAGTCCACAAAAACAAAAATCCCAATCTATTTCAAATCTTTCATGTACATTTCTCACAGGATAAACTACATGCAGGATCTCACAGGTTTGGAACTAGCAATGCTTATCACTTAATTGGTTAACCTGCCTTTTATTTTCTCCATCAACACATTAATGGCTTGGTAAACAAAATGTCTGAAAAAGGTAAAAAAAAAAAAAAAAATGCTACAATTTCCTACATTTCAAATGTTATGTCATCAAATTGCAACGGCTATTTTAAAAATTGTCACAACTGAGAGGCTGGAAACAAAGAATGATTGGAACATATGCTCAATGTCGACACAATTAATAAATTATTAAAATAGTTGCTGATTAACTTTCTGTCCACCGAGTAATCCTTTCAGATCGAGTGTACATCAAACAATGGCAGAAGAGTAGAAACAGCTGATTCTAGGTCAAAAGAAAGCTAAAAAATGTGAGTTTTTAAACAGACACTAAAACATCTTGATTGAAATTTATGTTCCCTTCTCTCTCCCCCCCAGAACCGCAGACCGCATCATTGCTGCCGTACCTAGTCCCTGGTACAGTGCGCAGCGTTGAGTCAGTGGACTTGCAGGTTCTAACAGAGACATCTCCTCTGAATCATAAAAACTACGTAGTGGAGGGAAAGTCTATAAATACATATTTTCCTGCAGCTAACTGGAAGCCAGTGCAGGGACTTAAGAACGGGAGTGAGACGAGGCCTTTTCTTTGCTCCAGTTTAAAACTCTGGCAGCACTTTTTCTGCGGTGACTCCGGCTGAGTTGCGAGACCTGGGAACGGTGCAAACTCTCTCTCTCTTCTATGACTCTACCTTGACCTTGTTCCCCAAACAGCATAGAGCTGAAACAACTAGTCAATTAGTTGGTGACAGAAAATAATCAGCAGCCATTCTGGTTCACTGCTCATGTTGTTTAATCAATAAAAAAATGACAAACATTTTCCACTTTTAGCCTTTCATATGAGAGAGTTTGCTTTTAATCTCTATTGTTGTAAACTGAATATCTTTCAGCTTTGGACTGTGAAATCCTCAGATACACATGTTATAAAATGTATAGTGTGTATTACTCCAATAATTAAATTACAGTACAATAATTCTCATTTAGTTTGTTTGTTCTGTGAACAATGACGATATTATATCATTACCTTTTTTACCCTCAGGTGTGTATAAACTACAGGTGATAAACTTCTTTCTCAAACAAAATAATTAATTAATTACAATTATTGGTTATCTGGCTGGTATTGGCCACAAGAAGCAGATGATTAACAGATATCGTATTGACTGAAAAACTAACTTTCAGAAAGAATTAAGGCTATTTTTCATTTCATAAGAAAAACAATCTATTGACAGATCAAAGTAACAGTCAACTGGTTAACTGATCACAGAAAGACGTGTTAGTTGCAGCCTTAATACAGTGCTTATCACACATTTCCAAAGGTTTAAGCCACTGTAAACGAATAAAAGGAGGCACTAATATAAATCTAGTGAAACACTTTGAATGACAGCGATGTTTACTGACCCTCTAAACACAAACACATCTCCTAGGGTCAAAGCAGGAGCAGGCGGTGCAGCGAGGTCGTGTCAAAGTCTGTCTCCTCTTTAAACCGTGTATCCTTCACGGCTGCTGTTAGGAATTCATTACGGCTCATGTTAGTTTATGGTTAGGCGTTTACAGCTCGGCAGCTCTCCAGTGCTTTATTATAATGCTGTTTGTCACACATTTTACCTTAATATTTAGATTTACCTGTGAAGAGCCATAGCACCATTCAATCAGAGTAAAACTAAACTCTTTACAACACTGCTATCTACTGGTTTGGAGTTTAAATACAGAAATAATAAATATCACAAAACAAAATATTTGCAACACTGATGTTTTCTGAAATGATTGAACACACAACACCGTGTACCGTGATCACTTACTCACCGTCCTGAGACTGAGACGGATTAGTGATAATGTTTGCTTCACTTATGAGGAAAACGAAACTGATGTTGTTTGAGGAGGAGGAGGTGGGAGGAGGAGGAGGAGGAGAGACTCCGACACAACACCGAGACTTAACGTTAGCTCAACTCTTCCACAACAGGGACGGAAAGAGAGGGGGTCAACAAGCACGCAGATGCCACCGACTGAGAGAACTGCTCACCATTAAAGCCCCAATGTGTTTCCTGGGTTGTCGGAAGGACTCGCGTTGACTTCCTGAGGAGGGGGGGCGGTGTAGGGTGTAGGGGGGGGGGGGGGGTTTCCTTTTTGTTTTTTTGTTGTTGTTTGTTTTAGCTTCGCCTCACTTCGCCGTTCGCCGTATCCTCTCAAAGCTACCCGACGTTAGCTCCGCTGTTGCCCGGCGGTCGTCCGGCTGAGGAGCGAACGGGGCAATAAACAACAGTTGCCCCGCAGCAGCGACACACAGACACACTCCCACCGTCACAACACGGAGGAGGCGGGCGGTCCACTTACTTTCTCGCTCTGAAGTTGATGTCGGATTATTGTTTAGCTGTCGCCATGGCTCTGCTCCGAGTGATGTTTTTCAAATCCCACGGCCCTGCTCCAAACAGCAACCATTGACGCCATGTTAATGCACTGCCCCGCTGCATTGTGGGAGTGCCAGTGGTGATGAAGAGGGGCGTGCGACGTGCTGCGTTCAAACGCCGCTCGTAAAACTCGGCACTGTAACGACAGTGGCAGGATCTTTTCTTCCAAATGTTACAGATAACAACAGATATATATGTAGGAAAACAAGTGGATAATATATATATATATATATAAATAGTATTATAGTAATAACATTAGTCTCCATATTAACTAGTAGTGTAAGTTACAGTTACCCCCCCCAAAAAAAAGAAATTACATTTGACGACAACAATTTTAAGATTTTAACAAGTAAAACTGGATTTTAAACGTTTTAAATCTGAATTTTAGGGAGACGGGGCACAATTAGCAATTTAAAAAAGTAATAGAACTAGTAGCGGTCACTAACCACTGTTAGGGGGAATAAGTAATAATATTACTTTTGAAAAGAGTAATGAATAATAAATAATTTCTACTACAACTAGGCTCAATATGATTTCATAAGCATTTCTGGAAAATCATTATAAAACATATATTTTTGTTACAGACTAACTCCACATATTTTATCCTATATGAGCACTTTCTTCATACATGGAGAGTGAAGGTTACTCACAAGGGGTAATAAAATGTAAGTAAGTAATAATTGGAAATGAATTAAAGAGTTTAAACAAGTCTCATTTTGTATATCTTTCACTACTTTATTTTCACTATGTTCTATGTTGATGTCTTGGTCAAAAAAACATCCGTCCTTTTACTGCGTAAGAAAACGTTCCCACGTAAATACAGCTTTATGAGCAGAGTCTTTGTTTTAGAATCTGGATACTGGTTAGTGCAATGCAACAAGAAATAAATGACACTGTGAGCCACTTCATGGGGTTCTTTGTTTATTTTGGCATACAGTATGTAGGCCATTCGCTCAAACCAAAACTACATTTTAAAACACAAGATATAACCAAAATATACTGTCTGAAGTCTTGTGTGAATGTGACATAGCCTAAATCCCCAGTGAGACCCAGTTTGTGAAAACGTCTCTTACAGAGGAGAGGAATTTGGGTTTTGTTCTGTACTTTTGGCTTGTGTTCATTTGTTTTCCTCTAGAAAAAGAAGTAGGCCATGGCGTGCTTGCCTTCATTTGCCTAATGAGCTGCGAGTGAGAGGTGGAAAAGTTTTTGTTCCAGTTCCAGCTCTTCTCTATCCAGTACGCCTTCAAAATAACACCGGTTGCGATGAAAAGGACTTTCACAGCCATTTACAGGCTTTTAAATGCTTGTAGCTGTCTGTGTGTTGCCAAATTCTATTTTATTTAAGGCCACTTAAATTGAAATGGAAGTCATCCAACAAGCCTTAGCTTTCACAGATAACTCTGGTTCATTGATTGCTTGACTGTTAATCAATGGTCGTTATCTCTGGAAATTAAACTGCAATAATAAACAGGTTTTTACTACTAAACTAAAAAAAATAAGTCTGTTTGAATAATAGAAAATACTCATGGTTGGTCATACTCATGACATAGTAAGTAAAAAAAAAAAAAAAACTTTCAAACATTAGACTTTAGAGACAGACCTAATATGTCAGAACTACAATCTCATAATTACAACAAAACACAAATGTGTGAGGATGCTTAATAACAAGGACAAATGAAAAAGGAATACAGAAACAAATAAATAAATATGTGAATAAAAAAGAAACCATTAAGTTGTGTTTTATAAGTATTTCAACAATAAAACAAAATTGAAGAAAAAAAATAAATTTATAGTGCATACAAAATTAGGGATATTTACAAAACTTGAGACAGAGATTCACAATTACACATTTTGCCTTCCGAGCTCAAGATTTTTGACTTGATATGTCACATATTGTATTTATTTAATCATACTTTTAACTTTTTTCACACTTAAGTCATCATTTTAATTTATATATATATATATTTTTTTATTTTAGGATAATATATTTATGATAGAATATTTTGGACTAAACTACTTATTTTGACGTAATTTAGGACAAAATAATATATTTTGACATTGTACACATTGTTCAACAAGGCCTTTATTTTGTAAGTGACGGCCGGTCCCGGATGTGTTGCCCGTCCGTCCGGGCTGTAAGTCTGTGGTGGGGACGGAGGAGACCAGCAGGAGGAGACCAGCAGGAGGTGGAAGGAGTTCCGCTGCTGTTGCGTTGGCAGTCTGACTGAAAAGATGCTTCCCGGAGCGCTCGCCGTGTTACTGACTTTATTCAGCCTCACTGAGAGCAAACAGAAAGATTTATACACCTTTAAAGTGGTGAACAGCAGGGGGAAGTTAGTGTCCCTGGAAAAATACCGGGGGTCGGTAAGTGTTAACGTTAGAGGTCCTTTTTTTCCTTCAGCCAGCCTCTCTCTCTCTCTCTACTGCGGGGTCAGTGAATGCTGCATGTTTATTTCTTACCTGTCTCATTTAACATTGTGTGTGTAGATGTAATAACATAGTACTGCTGCCTGACTGCGGATCAGAGTGAGTGTAGCCTGCTCGGGAGAGGGGGGGGGTGTCCCATCATGTAGCCCCGCTGGTCTACGTGGCAAGAGGCCTGCAGCAGCTCCATAGAGTTTTATTCAAACAAGGTAGGGATCAGTAGACCGGATTAGTCCGCCTCCAATAGGCTGGAACAGTCCGCTACCTGTAGCTGCTGCAGATTTGACTTATTAAAGGAGAATATGCACGATTTGGTTTTTACTTATCATGGTTTTTCTTTATTGCAAGTTTTGCTCATGACAGGAAAGACATTTTTTTTTTATTTATTTGCAGGCAGCACAGTATTCACATGGCTGTAGAAGGGAACTTTATTATTTAACTCTTAAGTTTTAATTTTATATTCTTGTTCGAATTGTGCATTTGTAAAAAATAAATAAATAAATAAATAAAATAGAGCTGAGCTTTTGTAATTTCCCTTAATTAGTGTTTTAGCTTTTAAGCAGAGCCTCAAAGGATGCTCCTGTAAACACCTTTCAAACAGCGGTCCTATCTGTTCTGGAAAACCTGGAATTTTAGTTTTTTAGGTCATGGAAACACCTGGAAATTGATTAAGATGACCAAATATCCAGGAAATAATCTATGTTGTGATGGAAAAGTTTAATTGTATTTTAGCCTGTGCTGTGGCCAGATTAATGTTACACTTAGAGACAGTAGTTTATTCAGAAAGAGGAGAAATCGGCTGTGGTGAGAACAGCCAACCCCGCCACGAACGCAAGCTAACACAGAGTGTTACTTAAACGATGACCACCAATGGCTTAGCACAGTTTGTGAGCAAGTGCTGTCCTGTACTGTCAAGATAAACTCATAAAAAAAAAAGTCCCTGGAAAACAATTTCTTTAAAAGATTGACAATATTAATAATAATATTAGAAAATATGAATCCTCCCTAATGTCCCCAGTTAGGGTCTCTTTCACAGATGCTTCCAAAGCCTCACAATTACCACATCGAGTTACTCACAGTACTAAACATTTTATATATAGTGTACTGTTCTAAAGGATTTGGTTTCCTTTTAGGGTCTCTAACTCCATGAGGTGGTCAGATACATCTCACTCATGGAGTGGCTTTATCGTGACACTAGATGTCAGCACTAGATCATTGGATCATCAAACTGTCAGTCTGTTGTCCAACTAAATGGAATCATTAAATCAAAGGATGCATGTGCTTACTTTTGCAGTGATGAGCTGCTCTCCCGTCCTGTGCTGAGACTCCTCCTTACTGGCACGAAGCTGTGACATGTATTAACCTGCACTAACATCCTCAGCTGTTTCTATGCTGTCCACCTGCACAGGTCTATCCCTGCACTAACACTTAAGATGAAAAGGTAAACAACCAAAGCACTGATCTGATCAGACACATTAAATGTATTACAGCCCCTCACTCAGATTGCCTTTGTAAACCTGGGTTAGAGGAAAACTGTAGTAGTCCAATCACCAGAGATGCTGCTGCGGTGTGAACAGTGGTCAGCTGACCACCTACCTGTAATGAACCTGCATCACTTCATTACAAAAAGGAGAAATAAAACTGGGGAAAATTTGTCAGTACCAGGCCTTCTGGTAAACTATATGGGCAAGTGCAGTCCTGTATTGTCAGGAAAACTCCTTGAAAATGATTTCTTAAAAAGAGGTTGGTTACACGTGATCCACTGAAATATCTCAGCCAGTAAAACAGCAGAAAATTAGATAATTAATTGTTTCAGGTTTTTTTTTCAGTCATATGAATTATTCTCTGGCTGCAGATTAAGTTTCACAGCCACCGTAGTTTCTCCTACACACTTGGAACGGGAGGGTGATTTGTAATCTGCAACTTCACCGCTAGATGCCACTAAATCCTACACACTGGTCCTTTGAGTAAATGTCCTTAGTTAATCCCCACGCCCGTGTTGAACGTCACACGTTGCTGCATTGACGTACACCAGGGTGTGTCGGCGCACTGTGACATCACTGTATGGGTGTGGTGACATGCACAACAAAGCTCACTCCTAACAACACAAACCACAGCCAGCGGTAATGAACAACATCACCCCTTGCATTAGAAATATAACCTGTCTTCTTCTTCTTGAGTCATATCTAATAAACACAAGCTAAAACAACTAACAGTTGGTGTGCACAGAGCATGTTGTGTATTTCTTTTTCTCATTCGGGGATTTAAACCGCTGTTTACGGTTTCCCTGTTGCTGCTGATCGTTGTTTTGTGACTGTCGGATACTGTTACTGCAGGGTTTTCACATCTGTGGCTTTAGGTATCCCTGGTGGTGAATGTAGCCAGTGACTGTGGCTTCACTGAGGAACACTACAAAGACCTGCAGCAGCTCCAGAGGGACTTTGGGCCGTATCACTTTAATGTGCTGGCCTTCCCCTGCAATCAGTTTGGGCAGCAGGAGCCCGGCAGCGACAAGGAGATCGACAGCTTTGTGCGCAGAGTCTACGGCGTCTCCTTCCCTCTGTTCAGTAAAATCGCCGTCATCGGAACCGGGGCCAACAATGTGTACAAGCACCTTGTTGGTGAGTGAGGCGTTATGTTGTTGGTGCACTTGTGTGAGCTTGTTCCTGGGTCAAATGATTCTTCATTAAACAAATTAGCTTGAAAGACGACCAAGTTTCTAATTAACACAATGAAACCTGGTGGATGACATCATTATGAGGAAAATGTTAGATATTCAGAAAGTATAAAATGACACAAATAACAAAATATGGAGAATACATACAGTATATATATATATAAACTGAAATCATCCACAGAGGTATTACAGTGCTAATGACAGGGGAAGATCTTATTTGTGCTGGTCTGCTTTGTTGGGAGGGAAGTCATTGCCAAAAAGTGAGACTTCCAAGGACAGAATAAATTAAACAAGTGCAATACCTGCAACCATGTGCATTCACACCCATTGTCACGCCCCCTTTTACCCAATAGACCTTTTTCACTGCAGCCAGTTTGACATGAAGTAGTAGGGTAAACACAGGTATTACCAATGACACTAATTAAGGTTTCATTCCATGTAGTGTAACAGAGCCTGTCCTGTGAGCCAACATGCACGATCGCAGCTCCTGACTCTGTTTGACCTGAATGGAATGAAACCTTCATTAGTATTATTAACAGCACCGGTGTTTGCCCTACTATTTCATATCAAAATGGCTGCTGTGAAAAAGGTAGGCTGGTAGGTATGTTGGCATGAACACAAACATCAATTTCAGCCTAGGGAGTAAACTGTGGCGGCCACAAGGTGGGGAAACCTTTGTGACCGACCGACCAACAGAGTGAGCTATAGAGCTGCTGGGATTGACCAAAAAAGGAAACAAGGGTAAAATATGCCTGGAAGCTGGGTAGAGATTGGTAAAATAGTTATGTCTGTGGAGGTGAAGATCATCGCTGTTTCGTACAACCCTTAAAAAAAAAGAATGAATAGAAACTATTTTGCTAGAAGGGAAGAAAGAAAAGGTGAAAGTGTTTCTGGGTGGGAGCTCAAATGGGAAACACTGTTGTTTGAAAGAATGTTTTTAAATTGTGAAGGCTTTAACTTTCTTCTCTCACTCTCTGCAGAGTCTTCCGGACATGAGCCTGACTGGAATTTCTGGAAGTATCTAATTGATGTAAATGGAAAAGTGGTAGATGCGTGGGGACCAAAAGTTTCTGTCAAAGAAATACGACCCAAAATTGCTGAAATGGTGCGACAGATAATCTTGAAGAAGAAAGAAGAGCTTTAACCTCCTGTTAAAGGAACCCTTTAGTGTTCTGCAGTATGGGGTTTAAATGTATTGGTACATGATCCAAAGGGATGAACTGAACACATTCATTTTGCTCGTACAATCAGACTTTGTTAGAATAAACCATTCAATTCAAGACACACAGCGAAAGCACATTTTTTTTTACTGAACTTGCTTTCTGAGAGCACTGATGAAACACCACTATGTTTGTAATGTCAAGTTTTATATATCAGATGTATGATATCTTAGGTCTGCAGCTGTAAGCCAAAGAGCTCCTGTTTCCCTATTTGTTAGTCATGTGGATTACGTGTTTGGTTTGTTGTTAATTCTGATTTGTGGAATAAACGTTTACTGTGATGAGAGTGATACCTTTCTTTTGAGTTTATTTTACACTGTTTTATTTAATATTTATATATATATTAAGAATTTAATATTTAATCTTTTTTTTGGCCTTATTAAAAAGTACTCATTCTGTATTGTTTTACACACATTCCCTTTCTGATAGCTGTTGAGGTAAAAGCCTTCCCAATTGGAAATAGTGTTATCTCTAATGTTTCTCGAGAATAACTTTTGGTTTGTTTTTGTTTATATACTATATTATACTGATGCAAATAAACCTTCAGCAGCATCACAGAAGGTATAACTCCCAGCTGTACTATAAGCAGTCAATACGTTTGAGAGTTGTAGATTCTAATCCTGTGTTTTGCAGTTTTAATACTGGGACTAGAGCTTTTGTACATGAATTATAAATATGTATGCATTCTAAAGTTTTATGTTGTAACAGACAAGGCTAGCAGTTGTAAGAGACGAGTTCCCTTCACTTTACTTGAAATATGATTCAAGTAAAGTCATGATCAGTCTTTTATTATGAAATACAATAAGACAGTGATCCTCTGTCAGTGTAGGTGCCTTTCTATCTTAGTCTACAGACCAGTGTATAAAGAAAACAAAGCTGAGATTTAAGATTATGCAGACTTCGTCAAATGCATTATAAATACTTAATTACTGATCACCCGAATAACCACAACAGATGCATGTCTTTACATGTTGAGTCAATGTGGGACAGTGTATTAAAAGGAGGAAGCAGGCCACTGGGGCTAAATATGTAATGGGCCAAGGCTGTTGTGTTATGTTGCTGCATTTAACCAATTGTCAATTGTAAGCTTGGTATAAAAGTGGCTTTACACATGTCGTCGGTTGTTGGCTTTGTCGTTTAGATGAAAAACACCAGAGATCAGTGTCACAAACTTGTTGTCTCATACATCAGAAAAGCTTTATTAGACAGGTTATAATAAATACAATACAGCAGATGTCATTAAATTAAATATAATTGCTGGAACATAGATTCATGTAATAAAGAAAAGAAAATAAGAAAAAAATAATAAATATAATAATATTAAGAATAACTCATTGTGGATGCCCAATACGCAAAAACATTATAATTACATAAATACTTAAATCATAGAACATTTATACTTTTATACAATGTCTTACACCATTGCAATCAATCAATCCTGATAGGCTTGAGAAATATTTTATTTTCAGGTAACTGTAGAGCTCTGAAAAATCATTGTAATTCACCAGATGGCAGATTGTGGATTAACTTTAGTATGAATGTACAAGGTGACAATAAATTGTTTTCCAGATGATAGTGGACAAAAAACATTACTGCCAACTGTTGCACCTCAGTGTCACCCAGACTCCATTCCCTTTTTTCCTACATTAGGTTTTTCTGGTTGCTGTAACTGCCAACTAAAGCCATGAAAATGGGTAGTAAACCAAAATCCAGGTCATTTCAGAGTCCTTAGGCTGGCTTCAAGGGTGCTTCCTCTTTGCTTTCTCTTACCACACGGTTAAGATAAGGAGTCCAAGCAGCAGATGGATCATACCCAGTCTGATAGAGCAGGCATCACTGGTAGTTGTTGTAGTTGTGGCTGATGCTTGCGTTGCTGGGATAGAGGTTGTAGTGGCAACTGTTGTTGGGGCAGCGGCCGTTGGTGGGGCAGCAGTTGTTGTTGGGGCAGCAGTTGTTGGTGGGGCAGGAGTTGTTAAGACAGCAGTTGTTGGGGCAGCATTCGTTGTTTGGGCAGCAGTTGTTGTTGGGGAAGTAGTTGTTGGGGCAGCAGTTGTTGTGGATACGGCAGCAGTTGTTGTAGTTGGGGCAGAAGTCATTGTTGAGGCAGCAGTTGGGTCAGCAGTCGTTATTGCGGCAGCAGTTGTTGGGGCAGCAGTTGTTGTAATTGGGGAAGCAATCGTTGTTGTTTGGGCAGCAGTTGTTGTGGATGCGGCAGCAGTTGTTGTAGTTGGGGCAGAAGTCGTTGTTGAGGCAGCAGTCGGGGCAGCAGTCGTTATTGCGGCAACAGTTGTTGGGGCAGCAGTTATTGTTGGGACTGCAGTTGTTGGGGCAGCAGTCGTTTGGGCAGCAGATGTTGTTGGGACAGCAGTTGTTGGGGCAGCAGTTGCTGCAACAGTTGTTGTTGGGGCAGCAGTCGTTGGTGCAGCAGTTGTTGCAGTTGTAGTTGGGGCAGCAGTCGTTGTTGGGACTGCAGTTGTTGTTGGGACTGCAGTTGTTGTTGGGGCAGCAGATGTTGCTGGGGCAGCAGTTGTTGTTGTCGGTGTGGTGGTTGTTGTTGGGGTTGCAGTCGTCGTTGGGGCCACAGTTGTTGTTGTTGGGACAGCAGTTGTTGTTGGGGCAGCAGTCGTTTGGGCAGCAGTTGTTGTTGGGACAGCAGTTGTTGGGGCAGCAGTTGTAGTTGCTGCAACAGTTGTTGTTGGGGCAGCAGTTGTTGTTGGTGAAGCAGTTGTTGCAGCAGCAGTGGTTGTTGTTGGGGGAGCAGTTGTAGTTGGGGCAGCAGTCGTTGTTGGGGCAGCAGTTGTTGTTGGGGAAGTAGTTGTTGGGGCAGCAGTTGTTGTGGATGCGGCAGCAGTTGTTGTAGTTGGGGCAGAAGTCATTGTTGAGGCAGCAGTTGGGTCAGCAGTCGTTATTGCGGCAGCAGTTGTTGGGGCAGCAGTTGTTGTAATTGGGGAAGCAATCGTTGTTGTTTGGGCAGCAGTTGTTGTGGATGCGGCAGCAGTTGTTGTAGTTGGGGCAGAAGTCGTTGTTGAGGCAGCAGTCGGGGCAGCAGTCGTTATTGCGGCAACAGTTGTTGGGGCAGCAGTTATTGTTGGGACTGCAGTTGTTGGGGCAGCAGTCGTTTGGGCAGCAGATGTTGTTGGGACAGCAGTTGTTGGGGCAGCAGTTGCTGTAGTTGCTGCAACAGTTGTTGTTGGGGCAGCAGTCATTGGTGCAGCAGTTGTTGCAGTTGTAGTTGGGGCAGCAGTCGTTGTTGGGACTGCAGTTGTTGTTGGGACTGCAGTTGTTGTTGGGGCAGCAGATGTTGCTGGGGCAGCAGTTGTTGTTGTCGGTGTGGTGGTTGTTGTTGGGGTTGCAGTCGTCGTTGGGGCCACAGTTGTTGTTGTTGGGACAGCAGTTGTTGTTGGGGCAGCAGTCGTTTGGGCAGCAGTTGTTGTTGGGACAGCAGTTGTTGGGGCAGCAGTTGTAGTTGCTGCAACAGTTGTTGTTGGGGCAGCAGTTGTTGTTGGTGAAGCAGTTGTTGCAGCAGCAGTGGTTGTTGTTGGGGGAGCAGTTGTAGTTGGGGCAGCAGTCGTTGTTGGGGCAGCAGTTGTTGTTGTCGATGTGGCGGTTGTTGTTGGGGCAGCAGTTGTTGTAGTTGGGGCAGCAGTTGTTGTCGGTGTGGCGGTTGTTGTTGGGGCAGAAGTCGTTGTTGGGGCAGCAGTCACTGTTGGTGCTGCAGTTGTTGTAGTTGGGGCAGCAGTTGTTGTCGGTGTGGCGGTTGTTGTTGGGGCAGAAGTCGTTGTTGGGTTAGCAGTTGTTGTTTGTGCTGCAGTTGTTGTTGGGGCAGCACTCGTTGTTGGGACTGCAGTTGTTGTTGGGGCAGCAGATGTTGCTGGGGCAGCAGTTGTTGTTGTCGGTGTGGTGGTTGTTGTTGGGGTTGCAGTCATCGTTGGGGCCACAGTTGTTGTTGTTGGGACAGCAGTTGTTGTTGGGACAGCAGTTGTTGGGGCAGCAGTTGTAGTTGCTGCAACAGTTGTTGGGGCAGCAGTTGTTGTTGGTGAAGAAGTTGTTGCAGCAGCAATGGTTGTTGTTGGGCGAGCAGTTGTTGTTGGGGCAGCAGTTGTTGTCGGTGTGGCGGTTGTTGTTGGGGCAGAAGTCGTTGTTGGGTTAGCAGTTGTTGTTTGTGCTGCAGTTGTTGTTGGGGCAGCAGTTGTAGTTGGGGCAGCAGTCGTTGTTGGGACTGCAGTTGTTGGGGCAGCAGTTGTTGCTAGGGCAGCAGTTGTTGGTGTCGGTGTGGCGGTTGTTGTTGGGGTGGCAGTTGTTGTTGTTGGGGCAGCAGTCACTGTTGGTGCTGCAGTTGTTTTAGTTGGGGCAGCAGTTGTTATTGCGGCAGCAGTTGTTGTTGGGGCAGCAGTTGTTGTTGGGGCAGCAGTTGTTGTGGATGCGGCAGAAGTCGTTGCTGCAACAGTCGTTGTTGGTGCAGCAGTTGTTGCAGCAGCAGTGGTTGTTGTTGGGGGAGCAGTTGTAGTTGGGGCAGCAGTTGTTGGTGCTGCAGCAGTTGTTGCTAGGGCAGCAGTTGTCGTTGTCGGTGTGGCAGTTGTTGTTGGGGTGGCAGTTGTTGTTGTTGGAGCAGCAGTCACTGTTGGTGCTGCAGTTGTTTTAGTTGGGGCAGCAGTTGTTATTGCGGCAGCAGTTGTTGTAGGGGCAGCAGTTGTTGTTGGGGCAGCAGTTGTTGTGGATGCGGCAGCAGTTGTTGTAGTTGGGGCAGAAGTTGTTGAGGCAGCAGTCGGGGCAGCAGTCGTTATTGCGGCAGCAGTTGTTGGGGTAGCAGTTGTTGTAGTTGGGGAAGCAATTGTTGTTGTTTGGGCAGCAGTTGTTGTTGGGGCAGCAGTTGTTGTGGATGCGGCAGCAGTTGTTGTAGTTGGGGCAGCAGTTGTTGGGGCAGCAGTTGTTGTTGGGACAGCAGTTGTTGGGGCAGCAGTTGTTGTTGTTGGGGCAGCAGTTGTTGTCGGTGTGGCGGTTGTTTTTGGGGCAGCAGTCGTTATTGGGGCAGCAGTTATTGGGACAGCAGTTGTTGTTTGGGCAGCAGTCGTTGTAGTTGGGGCTGCAGTTGTTGTTGTTGGGGCAGCAGTTGTTGTCGGTGTGGCGGTTGTTGTTGGGGCAGCAGTTGTTGGGGCAGCAGTTGTTGTGGATGCGGCAGCAGTTGTTGTAGTCGGGGCAGCAGTCGTTATTGTGGCAGCAGTCGTTGGGGCTGCAGTTGTTGGGGCAGCAGTTGTTGTTGGGGCAGCAGTCGTTAGGGCTGCAGTTGTTGTCGTCGGGGCTGCAGTCGTCGTTGGGGCTGGAGTTGTTGTTGTTGGGGCAGCAGTTGTTGTTTGGGCAGCAGTCGTTGTAGTTGGAGCTGCAGTTGTTGTTGTTGGGGCAGCAGTTGTTGTCGGTGTGGCGGTTGTTGTTGGGGCAGCAGTCGTTGTTGGGGCAGCAGTTGTTGGGGCAGAAGTCGTTGGGGCTGCAGTTGTTGTTGGGGCAGCAGTTGTTGGGGCTGCAGTTGTTGTCGTCGGGGCTGCAGTCATCGTTGCAGCAGCAGTGGTTGTTGTTGGGGGAGCAGTTGTAGTTGGGGCAGCAGTTGTTGGGGCTGCAGTTGTTGTTGTTGGGGCAGCAGTTGTTGTCGGTGTGGCGGTTGTTTTTGGGGCAGCAGTCGTTATTTGGGGCAGCAGTTGTTGGGACAGCAGTTGTTGTTTGGGCAGCAGTCGTTGTAGTTGGGGCTGCAGTTGTTGTTGTTGGGGCAGCAGTTGTTGTCGGTGTGGCGGTTGTTGTTGGGGCAGCAGTTGTTGTGGATGCGGCAGCAGTTGTTGTAGTCGGGGCAGCAGTCGTTATTGTGGCAGCAGTCGTTGGGGCTGCAGTTGTTGGGGCAGCAGTTGTTGTTGGGGCAGCAGTCGTTAGGGCTGCAGTTGTTGTCGTCGGGGCTGCAGTCGTCGTTGGGGCTGGAGTTGTTGTTGTTGGGGCAGCAGTTGTTGTTTGGGCAGCAGTCGTCGTTGGGGCTGGAGTTGTTGTTGTTGGGACAGCAGTTGTTGTTTGGGCAGCAGTCGTTGTAGTTGGAGCTGCAGTTGTTGTTGTTGGGGCAGCAGTTGTTGTCGGTGTGGCGGTTGTTGTTGGGGCAGCAGTCGTTGTTGGGGCAGCAGTTGTTGGGGCAGAAGTCGTTGGGGCTGCAGTTGTTGTTGGGGCAGCAGTTGTTGTTGGGGCAGCAGTCGTTGGGGCTGCAGTTGTTGTCGTCGGGGCTGCAGTCATCGTTGCAGCAGCAGTGGTTGTTGTTGGGGGAGCAGTTGTAGTTGGGGCAGCAGTTGTTGGGGCTGCAGTTGTTGTTGTTGGGGCAGCAGATGTTGTCGGTGTGGCGGTTGTTTTTGGGGCAGCAGTCGTTATTGGGGCAGCAGTTGTTGGGACAGCAGTTGTTGTTTGGGCAGCAGTCGTTGTAGTTGGGGCTGCAGTTGTTGTTGTTGGGGCAGCAGTTGTTGTCGGTGTGGCGGTTGTTGTTGGGGCAGCAGTTGTTGGGGCAGCAGTTGTTGTGGATGCGGCAGCAGGTGTTGTAGTCGGGGCAGCAGTTGTTATTGTGGCAGCAGTCGTTGGGGCTGCAGTTGTTGGGGCAGCAGTTGTTGTTGGGGCAGCAGTCGTTAGGGCTGCAGTTGTTGTCGTCGGGGCTGCAGTCGTCGTTGGGGCTGGAGTTGTTGTTGTTGGGGCAGCAGTTGTTGTTTGGGCAGCAGTCGTTGTAGTTGGAGCTGCAGTTGTTGTTGTTGGGGCAGCAGTTGTTGTCGGTGTGGCGGTTGTTGTTGGGGCAGCAGTCGTTGTTGGGGCAGCAGTTGTTGGGGCAGAAGTCGTTGGGGCTGCAGTTGTTGTTGGGGCAGCAGTTGTTGTTGGGGCAGCAGTCGTTGAGGCTGCAGTTGTTGTCGTCGGGGCTGCAGTCATCGTTGGGGCCGGAGTTGTTTTTGTTGGGGCAGCAGTTGTTGTTTGGGCAGCAGTCGTTGTAGTTAGGGCTACAGTTGTTGTTGTTGGGGCAGCAGTCGTTGTCGGTGTGGCGGTTGTTTTTGGGGCAGCAGTCGTTATTGGGGCAGCAGTTGTTGGGACAGCAGTTGTTGTTTGGGCAGCAGTTGTTGTAGTTGGGGCTGCAGTTGTTGTTGTTGGGGCAGCAGTTGTTGTCGGTGTGGCGGTTGTTGTTGGGGCAGCAGTTGTTGGGGCAGCAGTTGTTGTTGTGGCAGCAGTCATTGGGGCTGCAGTTGTTGTCGTCAGGGCTGCAGTCGTCGTTGGGGCCGGAGTTGTTTTTGTTGGGGCAGCAGTTGTTGTTTGGGCAGCAGTCGTTGTAGTTGGGGCTGCAGTTGTTGTTGTTGGGGCAGCAGTCGTTGTCGGTGTGGCGGTTGTTTTTGGGGCAGCAGTTGTTGGGGCTGCAGTTGTTGTTGTTGGGGCAGCAGTTGTTGTCGGTGTGGCGGTTGTTTTTGGGGCAGCAGTCGTTATTGGGGCAGCAGTTGTTGGGACAGCAGTTGTTGTTTGGGCAGCAGTCGTTGTAGTTGGGGATGCAGTTGTTTTTGTTGGGGCAGCAGTTGTTGTCGGTGTGGCGGTTGTTGTTGGGGCAGCAGTTGTTGGGGCAGCAGTTGTTGTGGATGCGGTAGCAGTGGTTGTAGTCGGGGCAGCAGTCGTTATTGTGGCAGCAGTCGTTGGGGCTGCAGTTGTTGTTGGGGCAGCAGTTGTTATTGTGGCAGCAGTCGTTTGGGCTGCAGTTGTTGACGTCGGGGCTACAGTCGTCGTTGGGGCTGGAGTTGTTGTTGTTGGGGCAGCAGTTGTTGTTTGGGCAGCAGTCATTGTAGTTGGGGCTGCAGTTGTTGTTGTTGGGGCAGCAGTTGTTGTCGGTGTGGCGGTTGTTGTTGGGGCAGCAGTCGTTGTTGGGGCAGCAGTTGTTGGGACAGCAGTTGTTGTTGGGGTGGCAGTTGTTGTTGGGGCAGCAGTCACTGTTGGTGCTGCAGTTGTTTTTGTTGGGGCAGCAGTTGTTGGCGTTGGGGCTGTGACAGTATTACAGAAACGGGTCCCACAACAAGCAGGTCCGCTGCTGATGTTACCAACATTTTCCATGAAAGGTAGGCTACCCAGGCTGGTAGCAGCTGCACACATGCTTGCAGATGCACAGCCAAAGGCCGGAGATGTTGTGGACTCAGCTGTCACTGTGAGACGAATCACTATTTTACTTAAAGAACTAAATTGCTGTTGTTCGTAAGCAATACCACAATGTAGAAATACTCTTACAAATGCAAATCTTCCATGAAAGAAGTACTTTTTTGAGAAAAAAGTAAAAGTAAAGTCTACTCGTTAATTTTCCAAATCTCACGTATAGTACTGTATTTGAAATACTTTGAAGTAAAACATATATGAAGTCAAACTTTAAAATAAAAAGTAAAGACTCACCAGTTGCTTGAAAGCAGCGGTCCTCCGATCCCTTACATTGTAATAGGTTGGTGCATTGAGAGGTGGCGGGGTCACAAGAGAAACACTGTAGACTGTTATCTGCTGGAGTAGTAGGGACTGAAACATGAAAGAACAACATCATTAATTTGAGAAGTAAAAAACATTTAAAGTTATATTACTTATCCATAGTAATATATCTTTATTCTTTTATATTGACTTATCCATATACTTACATGCTAGAGTAGGTGAGTTGCAGTTATCTGTGTTGCAGCATGTCGCAGATGCAAGTGCACTCGCAGCTCCCAAGTTGGCTGAAAATGTCTGAGAGCTTGCGGCTGGACACAGGGAGGACGATGCACAAGCCTTGTAGATTTGCTGGCCTGGGGTTCCACCTGAAGTAGCTACAAAATTTAAGTGCAATTTTTTAATGTTGATGGCAAGAACACATAACTTTAGAGTGCATGTATTTCTCTGAAAGTTAATAAATGACATAAAGAAATACCTACCTTGAATGGAAGCTGTTATACACATTGTCTCTGAGGAACATGTTTGTGGTCCCGTGCTTGAACACTGCGGATTTGTGCAAGTTTGACACACAAGTGCTCCAGCTATAAAGGGAGAAAAATAATCAGTAAATGACGATCACAGCTCAAAAGTCATATTAAATGTCTGAGGTGTTTTGGTGGTTTGTAAAATCTGAAAACTCTTATTATTTCAATACAAAAGGATCACAAAGGTTGTAAAAATGGTGTCTGATCTGCACTACATTACTCTTCTAAATTATCTTCATCTGCTTTCTACCTCTTCAGACTGCTTCTTGTACTGCTGTAACATGAATTTAAGTCTAACCTACCATTTATTTTCAAAGATATGAACTTTGTTTTGTGTAATTAAAATATATCATCTCGTGATACTTAGTGTCAGATTTAAATTCCTTTCTAAAATCAGTTATGGTAAAATGATAAAACTTCTTAAAAGTTTTAAATAGTGCTCTCTAGTAACAGCAGACTCTGTAAAGTAAGAATAAATGGGGTTACCTGTGCTGGAGAGCGCCCAGATCAGAGTCAGAGAAAGGATCAGCTTCATCATGATGAACAGGTAAATAGTGTAGATTAGTTTTCCTGGGTGGTGATACTACACTCAGTGCCGATGCTCTTTATATACTGCACAGGTGTTGAACACATTTATGACAGATGCCTGCGTAAAAGCCTCAGGGATTGGGTGTGTTCCCATTTTTACTGTGTGAACATTTAGACATTCACTAAATCTTTTGTCACTTGGAAAATCATCACGTCAACACACCTTCCCACACCCATTTTAATTTCAGTTGTGTGAACTATAAATAGCTAATTTCTATATTTCAACAAGTATGATTTCAGTAAATGTCATCTGCAAAATAATTAGAAATAATCAGATTTTGGAAAGTGAATATGGTTCTGACCAATGTGCATTTTCACTGTATACAAATTCACTCTTCTTCTAGAAATGATATTGATAATGTGTTTTTGGTTGCTATAAATAGTTGTGGTAATCCTTTATAACACAAAGCGGAGAGGACTTCTCCTTCTGGAGCTGAGCAATTGAGGTGCAGGATGCATCACATTGGGATAAAGTCCATGTAGATTTATACATTGACATTTTATCTGCCTTGCTTGACTTTTAATTGTTTAATTTTCTTTGTACAGCACTTTGTAACATTGTTTAGAAACATGCTATATAATAAAGTGTATTATTATTATTATTATTGTTATTATTATTATTATTATTATTATTATTATGTTATTTAGATATTGTTACTGTCTACATCTTGATAAAAGTCAGTGGACTGTCAACAATGGAAACAGACTTAATTTTAATATCCCTCACAAGGTCTGAGAATGTTATAAATATATTAGAATCTTCTCAATAAACCAAAACCAATTAATTTCATGATCAAAAGTATAAAATGTTAAACAAGTGTATGTGGTACTAACCAATGTGCATTTTCACTGTAGAAAAATGAACTCCTTAGGAAAAATTTGTAATTTATACATAGTAGCAGGAATACATATCAGTTAGTTTTTTATTAAAGTGTGTTTGTTGTTTTATTTGATGCATCAGTGAACTCATGACAGAAATGAATCAAGTTAAGAATTTCCTTGATGCAAAAAGCATTGATCATGTCATTGTTTCATACATTGTTCTGACAGGGAGGTAACTGTCTCACATTGGCATGTCCTTACTCACATTATTATGATGTCCCTGTCTTCACATGTACTTCTTGTTTTTCTCTGGAATGCAGTGAAACTGGCAACCCATCTACACTCTATTCAATGATGATGCTAATTATACAGACTGTAGTGTTTGTCACTGCTTTCTGTGTTTCTTTTATATCTTGTGTTTACACCTTAATGTCTCATGTAACTTTGAACTGCCTTGTTGATTTTCCTTGTTTCCTTACCTGTACTATCTCATAACAATCCCCATATTAGCAGTATTAAGCAGTTTAAATTAAAGATGTAATTCCACCTTTACCAGCTACAACATCTCACAACTGTACTAAATTAGAGTTGTGAGTTGCAGATAATTAAGTGCAGTTTGATAATGCTGTCAGAAAGGACACATACCTTCGCAGTATTTCACTGATATAGGGGAAATGTGTTTTGGGCACAGTGCTACAATCTGTTGCTTCACAGAAACCCATCACAAAATCAACATGAAGCACCTTAAAACATTAAAAACACTATACATTTTAACACTGACATTACAGCTTTAAAAGAGACTGTAAGAAACTAGGGCTGGGCGATAAAACAATAACGATATCTATCGCGATAGACACGTGATCAATATCAATAGAAAATACGTTTGATAGAATGTTCGATAATTTCACTTGAACTCTGTTAGAGAAAAATAGGAAGAATCCCCAGAGCCGCAAGTCATTCTGGGGGATGTAGGCAGAGGAAGGGCTTTAGCCTCTCGACTTATCACGGCCCAGCTAGGCCAGGTTGGTGGCATCAACAACAACAACAACAACAAAAAAAGAACGGCGTGGAGTGAAAAGGAGAATATGAGTGCGACAGCGCGAGAGGAAATTGTAGATAAAAAAGGAAAGGTCACGTCACCAGTTTGGCAATATTTTGGTTATTTTAAGTCAGACAATAGTCAGACCGATGTTGTCTGCAAACTTTGCAAGGTCGTCGTCCCTGCCAAGTCTGGCAATACGACACATTTATTTTATCACCTCAGCCGCTCTCATCTGCTGGAGTACAGCAGCCTCAAAGAGCCACAGCCATCGACATCTGCCGGTACAAGTGGAACAACACACAAGCGGCAACAGACCACCATCGAGAGGTACACGGCAGCAGTGCCATACGACAGAACATCAAAGTGATATAAAGAAATAACGGATGCAGTGGTGTATCATTTAGCGAAGGACATGCTCAGGTGAAACAGTTTTCCTTGCAGTGAAACCATGTTGTTGTGTTATTTTTATAATTTTATGCTGGTTTGATACTGACACATTACTGTTTGTTACATGTCAAAGATGTTAGTTCTACCTCAGGTGTACACTCATTTTTTATTGACAAAATACTATAAAATACTACTAAATATTTATTTGACTGTTTTTCCCAGTTGTGTTGATCTCTTTATAAAGGTTAAAGGTTACGTTTAAAATAAAAGTATTTAAATTCAGCCTTTTTTTCTCCTGGTCCTCATTTAGAATAGGTTAAAAAAACGAATCAATAGTTATCGATATTGACTAATACGAAACACTTATATCGTGATACATTTTTCAGCCATATCGCCCAGCCCTATAAGAAACTATAGAACCTAAAGTGCTTCAGGGCTGGTTTGTTTATTACACACTGCACTCTAAAAAATAATTCAAGGACCCAGTAAATGTGACAGTAATATATAGGTATGCATGCTTGATAAAACTGCTGAATATCATTATGATGAGTATTTGATTTGACTACATCAAATTCATTCATTAGTAGAACTCAAACAGGAACCTTTGTGTGAAATATACACATGTAAATTAAGTTTATTTCTTTGAAATAAATTATAATTTGACTGACAGATTACATGGTTTAAATATTTGTAATAATCACTGTATGTTTCAACAACATTTTTGAGAATACACTACGAACAGCAATTACTTTTAATAAGTGCAATTATAATAGAATTCAACTCAATTTTATTTGAGACCTAACTTAACAACTTAAAAAAATCAAGTAAGGCTTGGCGGGCACAGCGGATTGAATTTCAACCTGACTACAGTAAGTTATTTTGAACAAATGTATAATTAATCTTTAGTTACAGAAGCCAGACATGAGCTACCGTTATTTAATTTGCCTTGTTAGCATCTGAACTACTCATGGCGTTACACTATTTGAAGTGAGTCCTAGGCTTCTTTGACACGTCGTGTAGCTCGAACATTTAATGTGTGTAACTGCAACATGTTGTTGCACATATTAAGGTGGAGGCAGGTTTGGGAATAAAATCTAAAACCTTTCGCCATGCCAAGTTAGCCATAGCACCCATTTATAACCATATCAAAGATGCTTCACGGACTAAGTTAGCTTTGCAGGTTTCATACCGCGTTAGAGTACTCAAGGCACCACTCGGGCCTCTCAAAAGGTGCTGTGTCGACTGACACCGAAAATAGCGGATTTACATAAAAGCTCACAGGGCACTTATTGTTTTTTGTTTTCTTTGGCCAGGTGCGAGCTGTGAGTGAGTGCTAGTCAGACCGCGTCGGTTCTTTTTAGCACCGGTTTTAAGTTGCAGGCCTGTTGAGAACTCTTGAGAAATCATACCGAGGACAGTATAAGTTATCTCAATACATTGATATCTGAACATCGCCACAGACTGTTGGAAGTCTTTCCTGTTAAGTTAACTCCTAAATTCCATTTCTCGGAACATTATCCAGACATGATGAAATGCCTTGGACCTTTGGTTTGTGTCTGGACTATGCGCTTTGAGGCAAAGCATAATTTTTTCAAACGTATTGTTAGACACACAAAGAGTTTCAGAAACATTCTACTCAGTCTCACCACAAAGCACCAAATGATGATGTCATATCATTTACATGCTGATGCTTTGAAACCTGCGTTATGTGTGAGTAAAGTAACTAGTATTCCATTGGCATTGCTGCCGAGGTGACTCGGCTGCACATACAGCAACTTAGTGATACATACCTCTTGGCAGCATACTGTGTGGGAGGGAAACGCATGGTCAGTTTAAAAAGACACATTATTGTCCAGTAGTAGGTGAAAAAGCTAAAAGCATCAACTGTACAGCAATCCTACTCTGATTTCCAGTTGTGAATTGTTTTCATGCAGATGCACTCTGTTGTTGTGAAGGTGTTTATAGATCATCACAGTGAGCTCACACTGTCAACAGGGATGCCAGACACAGTGGAGCAATTACATAAGACTATGAAGGACACTTTCCAGATCCATGAGGAATTCACTTTGGGGATTTCTTCACAATTCATTCTACTAACGAGGTTAAACATAAGGGGACAATCAAGGTGGTCATTATTCCATCCATAGTGCTCTTATTAGCAACACCGGAGACTGAAAATGTGGCAGATAGTGTGAGTGACATCTCCAGTTTGACTTCAAAAACACTGTCTTCACAGTCACCCTCTAGTTCTGCAGTCTACCAGTCAGATAGCACATCATCAGTGTCATCACAAGGCACCGTCTTATTAAGCCCCGAAAAGGCGTTATGGAAAAGTGAAATTGAAATTCCACGTCTTTTCAGTTACAACAGAGGCAGTACTGGGGAATGCGAATGAACAGTTTTTGAAAAATGGAACTGTCCTCAACAACCCCCGGGTCAAGTCTGAAATAATGGAAAGGCTGGCAGATTACATGTACAGTTACACTGCCTATCCCACAGGCCTTCAGGTTGGACAGGTTGCAGAAGCCTTGGTCCAAAAACACCCATGTCTAACAGAACCTGGAAGTCGCAACGGATGGATTGGATGGATGTACACCCTAAAATACAAGATGGGGAATTATAGGTCCAAGTTAAGAAATCTTGGATTTCCTGAAGTTATGCGCAGTTCTCTCAAAAACAAGCGTCCTGGTGAGAGGAAACCAGCCCAAAATGTTAAAAAAGCACGTACATATTTGTACCTCCAAGTGGTATTTTCATATATTTGAGCTACTGTAAAAACACTTTGCTCAATAATTCCTGGCTATGGATGGTATATTTGACTTCTACACATCTAAGCCTACAAACATGCTTAATATCAAGCATTTTTACTGTACCAATGTGGAGAAATTGAAGAATAAACGTCCCATATTTATTCTTCCAGATTCCCTATTTTCTTATATTTGAGCTACTGTAAAAATGTAAACTGTATGTGGAACCACCTGCAACAGCTGTCACACTGAATAATATAAAAAATAATATGTGAGGAAGAGACAGTAGGTACAATGGTGTTTTGAAGTTAAAACTAATTATTTTTCCCTTTTACCTACAAATGGACACAGCAGAGCTGCAAAATAAGAAGAATGTGGACTGGCATTGCATTTTGTGTGAAAAGTAAACAAATTAGAATTGTGTAGGATTTTTTTGTGTTTAGTGTTTATATTATCAAGATGTTATTAAACAGTTGTGTGAAATTTTGTCAAGATTACTGCAGCATTATTGAAGTATAATGAAAATGCTTCACCCATAGCCTGGAAATATTGAGCAATATGTTTTTACAGTAGCTCAAAAATATAAGAAAATATGGAATCTGGAAGTATAAATATGGGACTTTTATTCTTCAATTTCTCCACATTGGTATAGTAAAAATGCTTGATATTAAGCATGTTTGTAGGCTTAGATGTGTAGAAGTCAAATATACCATCCATAGCCAGGAATTATTGAGCAATGTGTTTTTACAGTAGCTCAAATATATGAAAATACCACTTGGAGGTACAAATATGGACTTTTATTGTTGAATTTCTCCAAATTGGTACAGTAAAAATGCTTGATATTAAGTATGTTTGTAGTCTCATATGTGTAAAAGTCAAATATACCATCAGTAACCAGGAAACACTGAGCAATATGTTTTTACAGAACCTCAAATACGGTCAAATATGCAATCTCTGGAGGCATAAATATGAGACTTTTATTTTTGCATTTCTCCACACTGGTGCAGTAAAGATACTTGATATAAAGTGTTTTTTTTATTCATCAGGGGCACAACACTTTAATGTAACATATTTTAATTATAGCTTACTGTTCTAAATACCTTTATTTTGAAAACCGGAAGTAAATACGCTGTTTCTCCGCATTTACCATAATGCTGAGAATACTTGTACACTCGAAATTTAAGTGCGGCTGATTTGACCACGGAGATCGGACTCACGGCTGGATTGACCGCAGTCTACTAGCCTACTGTTTCTTCTACACAGCACCGTCCTGTAAATGACAACATCCGGTCTCAGAATATGAAACAACAGGTCTTTTTTCCGTTTCTGTTTTCTAGTGATTTAAATTTTTGTTATATGAAATAGAAAATGAAAATCAAAAATTTTTTTGAATTTCGCTCATCCCTTTCTGACCATGAAAAAGAAAAACGCCTTGTATTTCAATTTTAATTTTTGTATTTTAAAACATTCGTTTTCTGTTTTTTAATACCCGTTTCTGAAAGGAAAATCCAATGACCAAAACATACACGGACCATACACGGACCCAGTTTACTCCTCTGTTGAGATGCTTCTTTCCCTCACCTGTCTTGTCACCACTCTTTTCTCTTCTAAATCTAATTCACTTCTCAAATAACTGACTCTTCTGTACTCTTACATTCAGCACAAGATCATATGCCTCATGCAGCCTTTATTCCAACACAGTGTTTCTCAATCTCCTCTAACCATCTGTCTTTGTCATATGCAACATACACTCTCCACATTATTGCTCCTCTACCCATCTGCCTACCACACTGTTTTATCTTTCATTCTTTTTTCCTTTGTTCAGTGTGAGTATATTCTGAGTAGACTTTTAAAGAATATATCACATAGCAAACATGACTTCAAGGTTGCAGTGATCACTCCAGATAAGGGCTGAATGATATAATGAATTTTAATAGATATTGCAATGTTTTACCAACTGCTTCACTAAATTTTGTTTCATTTTTTCAGTGTAGTCAAATCTATTATAATATTAAAAGTTAAAGGGCCAAAATGTGCAATGAGGAGAGTGACTGCTGAATCTTGTCACTGTTTAAATACATTTTCTCCTTAACAGAGTGGAATTCCAATAGAGAAAACCAGAGAAGTTGTCATCCGATGTCTCATTGATCACCTCGGCGAGGATGTGGGTGCCTTAATCAAAGAGTTTGAGGTGAGTGCAATAGATGACTTTCAGTATTCTCCCTACAGTAATCTGTAAATTTGAAAGTGTTTCCGCTGAATACATAGTCAGCTCTAACAACTATTAATTGGCACTTTGACTTTTTGTGTCTATTGGAAAGACTGCAACATTAGTCTTGTAGCTTATATCCAAATCAGTTTGGATTTTGCAAACATAATACACCAAATAATATCTAAATTTAAAGTAATTCCATATTGGTGTGACGTTCAGTTAAAATCAATTTTATTTATATAGTGCCACTTAACAACAGATGTTATCTGCAGAGAGGACTTATCTTCACAGATAATGTTTCATTTCAATATATTCTATTGGTTTAAAAACACTGCCACACTTACGATCAAAAAACTATTTGCTTCCCCTCTCATACACCTGCTGGTCATCACCTGTGTCTTACCTGTATGCTGTTTGCTATCATAATGCCCCACCTAGTTTATGGCCCCCTACTACATTATGGGACCAACAGACATATCGCTAAGTCCAGTTATGACCTGGATGAATGAGAATATGCACGGATACCTTCAGTCAGTATTATTATTATTATTGTTGTTATTTGCATGTGTCTGTTCACATCATTCAAATTTGTCATATATGCTAGTTAAAATAGTAGACAACTTACAACATGATGTTTGTATAGCTTATTTATGAAGTTAGTTTTTTTATTTTTTTTTATTTTGGTGACATCCTGCCTGCTATAACCAATTTCCTTTACAATGTCTACAGAATCTTGATGATACAGCCGTCAATGTGGAAGAAGAGCTGGCAGCAGAGACGATGGCTCTGTGCCTTGTGCATAATGAAGATGGACAAGTCAGGGATGTACAGTCCCTGACAAAAGTCTTGTCACTTATCCATTTTGTAGAAACAGCAGCTTATAACCTGACTTTTAATTAATCCATTGGTTTTAGAAATGGCTCATATGAAAGCTAAAACCCTCCCAAATTATGTTTAATATACTAAAATGAATTTGCTTCACTGAAGAAAGATTGATCATTTAATGAACACAGAAAGGTCAGATTTTGGCAAGACAAAAGTTTTGTCGCCTACAGAGAGTAATGTGAAAATTGAACAAATAATTTACTTCAAATACAAAAATATGTTGCATAACATCAGTGAATTAAGTAGTGGTGCTGTGAGATCCATATTTAATATCTTGTATGACTTCTATGAGCTTGAAGGACTGCATCCATGTGGTTCGACAATGATTCATACAATTTATTGATATAGGAATAGCAAAGAAAGCAGTCTTACATGCCTCCCAGAATTCATCAAGATTCTTTGGTTTCGTCTTCCATGCTTCCTCTTTCATTCTACCCCAGACATGCTCAATGATGTTCACGTCTGGTGACTGGGCTGGCCAGTCCTGGAGCACCTTGATCTTCTTCGCCTTGAGGAACTTTGATGTAGAGATGGAAGTATGCGATGGAGCACCATCCTGCTGCAAAATTTGACCCCTTTTATGGTTGGGAATGTAAGAGGTAGCTAATACTTCTTGACATTTTAGGCTATTGATATTGCCTTCCACCCTGCAAATCTCTCGCACACCCCCATACTGGATGTAACCCCAGACCATGATTTTTCCGCCACTAAACTTAACTGTTTTCTGGGTGAATCTCGGATCCATGCGGGCTCCAGTAGGTCTCCTGCAATATTTGCGTCGGCTGTGATGTAATTCAACCGAAGATTCATCTGAGAAATCCACCTTCTGCCACTTTTCAAGCGTCCATCTTTTTAGCAGGCTGTGGGCCTTGGCAAATGCCACATGTTTTTTTGTTTAGTGCTGGTTTCTGGGCACTGATTCGACCATGGAGGCCATTTCGAGACAGACTTCTACAAACTGTTCTGGTTGACACGGGGACTTGAGGTGACCAGGCCTGGTGGAGCTCTGCTGCAGTGAAAAAGGGGCTGGCCTTAGATTTTCGAGCCACCAACAGTCCTCCCGAGCAGTTGTCTTGCGGGGTCTGCCAGACCTGGGCTTGTCAAAAACATCTCCAGTCTCTTCAAATCTTTTTCTTATTCTTTGTACTTGACGCTAAGACACATTGAAGGTGTCAGCCACCTCAGCAGTGGATCTGGTCTTCAGCCTCTTGATAATCAACGCTTTGGTCTCAGGGTGAATCTTAGGCATGTTGTCAGAGGTCAAGTTGCAGTTGATGTGAAGGTCTGGTGTGCTGGGGTTCTTTTTATACACACCCACTAATTGATTGATCAATTGTTGATCACAGGTGATGCTGTAATCTAGGATTGGGTGCATCATATGACAAGGCGACAAGACTTTTGTCTTTGCAAAAACTGACTCAGTGGGCTTTACCAAGCTGTGAACGATAGAATGCTTTTCAGCAGTTTCATTTGGCACCAAAACATTATTTCAAAAGCTGTTAAGGTACTTAAGGTCAACTTGTACCCAAGCGACAAGACTTTTGTCAGGGACTGTAGGGATCGTCAGTGAGGGTTCCATCGTACTCAACCACCTTGGGGATCTCAGCAGAGCCTGCTGCTACTTGCTTGGACTAACTTATGCCTTGGACCTTAAATACCCCAAAACTCTGAAATAAATTTTTGAAGTATTTCAAAAGTACTCGTTGAAGTGGATGCTGGAAACCTGTCAACAAAGGTGCAAAGACTGAAAAACAATGTAATGATATAGTTGTCTGTGGGGTAGATGAGCACAGATGAGACTCATACTCAACTGAACCATGCGTGTAAGGCAAAAAACAGACTATACCCTCAGTAATAAGTGAGGTTCTTCTGGACAGAAACTTGGACAATCTATGGCTTCATTTCGTCAAACCACATCCAGGTGTTGTCTGACTGATTGCATGATCTGATGTTTTTTTGATTGTACATTTACATTTTGCATTAATATGCGTTTTATTTTTTTCTTTGATCATTCCTGTGAGGCACGAGGCATCCAATTTTTGAGTTTCAAGTCAAGAGTTTCGAAGCGGTTTCACCAGAAGTGACTTAAATGTTGTACTTCTAAAGGAGGAAGTAGTTTTTGTATTTTCAGTTTGGAGTATCTGTAATTGTGAGAAACGCAGGTGTTTAAAAAAGCACAAGAGATGACCAATGTATTGTCATATCTAGATGTGAAGCCAAATATGCTGTGGAGATGATTTTGCCCTTGTGTCACAGATTGTGATAGGCCCAGGTACTAGTCATCAATGTGTTTAGTGTGAAGAAAACCCTTGCATTAATATGCATCTTTAATATGTTTTTTTTTTTTCATGGCCATTTGGCAAGAAGCATTTTAGTTCAGAGGCTTTTGATCTTGGGTATCCTGAATTGCCTTTCCTGTAACAGCTTCGAATGTGCTGCTGTAGGTTGTGTCCACATAACTTAAGTGATAAAACAGACAGACATGTTGATGACTTAAATATTAGTTGGTGATGGTTCAGATGAAAAAACAGTTGAACCCCTCTGTTGTCGTGATATAGCTCCAGTTCTTGTGGAGAAGTTGCCAAGCTAATTATTTTGAAAATTCCTTATTGAAATGCACTTTTATGTATTAGGTATGTGCATATAGTGGAAATTTAATTTTCTGTGGGAAAAATGTTTTAAAATAAAGTTTAATGTTTTGTGAGATATTTGTCATATTTGTATAGTACTGAATATCCTAAAATCAAATACAGCACGTAGTGAATTAAGTTTAAAAAATCAGTTAGTACAACAATTTTTTTTAGTAAATCATTAGCAAATTTGCAATTATCTCCTACAACTGTTTTCAATTATATTTACTCAATTTCTTTAGTGCTTTCTATTCACGTTTTCTATATGGTTTACACAGTATTTCAGTTACATTTACTCAATTTATGTGGTATTTGTGCCAAGTTAAATCATTCAGACGTAATTGAAAATATTATTTAGATTTACTCATCACTCATGTTTTGTTTTAACAGATTTGAGAGCTTTCAAATCAACTCAATATTTTAAGTGTAAAAATGTTTCACTAATTGAATTAAGTATTGTGCAGTATTATTTTTTAGACTGTGCTTGATTTGTACTTTGGCACACGGAGTCTTCTTCCTGATGGCAGAGGTTCATATTCAGAGAAGAGGACATGTTGAGGGTCCATAATAATTTTTGCTGCCTGTTTCATGACTGTGTGCTCATACAGGCTCTGTATGGGCTCATATTCTTTCCTCCCTATTATCCTCATCGCTATTTTGTGCATACTGGCCAACCTGCTTTTCATCTACATTGAGAAGTTGCCAAACCCTGCTGTGATTCCATTTCTAATGACGTATATTCTACAAGGAAAGGCCCCGCGTTGAAAATGTTACTTAAGTATATATGTAAGTATAATCACAAAAAGATGCTTAAAGAATTACAAGTGAAAGTAGTCAATGCTGAAAACTGTTGTACTTTTATATATAAAATCATTAGATTATTATGACTTATGCATTAATGCAAAACCAGGATTTAACTACTGAACTTACTAAAAAAACACCAAAATTATAATAGCTCATAGGAAAAGCAGACAATTCCCACACTGGTGAAGCTAGAACCATTCAATGTGTTGCATGAAAAATTACTATCAAAATAGGTGCCAATTAATTTTCTACCAATCGATTGTTTTGGATACTTTTTACCCTCTTCTGCTTTCTGAAAAGATAGATTTGACACTGAATGCCTGTCTACATCTTGATAAAAGTCATTGGACTGTATAAACACCTTTGACAACAATATAAATCAAGTTAATTTTTATATTTCTGACAAAGTCTGATGTGTTTTTTTTTAAATCAAATATATTAGAATGTTCTTAATAAACTAAAACCAATGAATTAAGTTGGCAAAGGTATTATAAACATAATCGAATCTTGGAACATGTATATGGTAGTGACCACTGTGCATTTTCCCTGTATAAAAATTCCCTTTTGGGATTTTTCTTCTTTATTGATGAAATATTATCATATCATTTGGGTGACTTTTGATAATTTTGACAAAGTAGCATGAATGCACAGCGATATGTTTTTTGAAGTTGTATTTGTTTGTTGTTTCATTTCATGCATCAGTGAACTTGTGACGAAAGAAAATGATAAGAATTTCCTTGATGCAAAAGCCACAGATTGTCTTTGTGTAACACATTGTTCTGGCAGGGAGGTAACTGTCTGACGTGGTCATGTCCTTAATCACACCTTACTATTTTCAATAGTGATAATTTTACAGACTGTAATGTTTGCCACTCCTTGTTGTGTTTCTTTTATGTCTTGTGTTTACGCCTTAATGTCTTACATACCTTAGAAGCTAACCATGAAATGTTTTTGCATGAAGAACAGCATAAAAGACTATGAAGGACTCAAAGAAATTTATTCATCATTATACAACACAAGGTTGCATAACACAAGGTTGTATAACGAAGTGAAAGTTTCATGATACACGCATAGAAAAAGACAGAAAAGATAATAAAAAATATTTTTTTGTCAAGTATGTTTTATTGAGGAAGGATTGCAAAAATGTAGGACATGAGAATGCAGTGTACATTTTCTCTGAAGAAAAGCAAAGCTAATACAACAGATAGTATTAATATAACTTAACTGAACCAGATAGTAGTAAAAATATAGTAAAAAACAAGCAATGAAAATTGTGTTGTCCAGTAAACTACACGGGGAGTGTACATCATTGGTTGTTTCTCAGGTAGCAGACAAAGGGAAGCCAGATCTTATCAAATTGTGACGGTCTATTCTTCAAAGGGAACCTTATTTTTCCATTGTGAAGGGTATCGGTCATTTCACTGAGCCACAGCTTAAAAGTGAGAACTTAATTAATTTTTTTGCTGTAATAAGACAATAAGAGAGAAGTTGCTGTGGCCCTTGTTAATACAGATGTGGCATCTGAAATTCCTAGCACAATTAGAAACAGGATCAGGTTTGATGTGGGTGTCGAGTATATCAGAGAGCGTTTTAAAAAATGTTGTCCAATATCTTTCTATTCTGGGACAGAGAGCAAAGCTATGGACAAGGTTTGCCTCGGTTGTATTACATTTATCAAACTGAGGGGCGATGTCTGGGAACATCCATTATCAAGCTGGGATGGTAGGAATGAAGGGTTCCCAGCTATGGGGAACAGGAGAGAGAACGAACCAATCCTAAAGTGTGTCTGAATTTGCTTCCAGATTCTCACCATACTCTGTATGATGATTTATCTAAGGCCACTAGGGACAGGATCACTGCACCCAAACTGTATGGACGGCATTGCTCCCGCTCCAGGCCTGCCCCAGAGGAGGTTCAGCCGAGTTGTCTAACCACAATGAGAACGTTTTGATATTAGAAGCCCAGTAGTAGAGGCAAAAGTCAGGAAGAGCAAGCCCACTAACTCGTATTGGTTTGCAAAGGTGACCTTTTCTAATTCTATGGTTTTTATAGTCCCAGATAAAAGGGAGTATAGCAGAATTTAAATGTTTAAAAAATGATTTAGGGAGGAACACAGGGAGGCACTGGAAGAGGTAAAGTAGCTGGGGAAGGAATATAATTTTAATTATGTTAAAGTAGAATGAAAATAAAAGTAATAATATATAAACAATATGTATAAGTGTTTTCACCCAGGAAATAATTCTGTTGAAAATAGTTGCTTATTCATTTTCTACCAATCGACCAAAATAACCCCTACAGTGATACATGCAGTTGTTTCTACATGTGTGACATGTTTTAAAAGCAGAAGGGGGCCACTTGTCATGGCTCTGCTCCCCTCCTGCTCTCTTTGCTCCTCCTCCTTCCCTGTGTGTCTGATGAGGGTCCGGCCTCCATTCTCCTCACCTGCTGTCTGCTGTCTCACCTGCTCTCAATCATTCATCATGCCTCAGTCTTCCTCCCATTCATCGCCAGATTGTTTCAGCCTATGTGGTGGTAACTCTCGTGGCTCCTTTCAGTATTTTGTTAAGCAACTTCAAGCTCTCTTGTGATTTTCCCTGTGCCTGTCCCCCAGTTAACCATTTCTCTCCTGTGCCCCAGGGTCCCTTTGTGCAGTTTGGCTTCCTGTGTCTGCTCACCTGTGCCTCTGTGTCTCCGGTCTCTTTCACCATTTCACCCGCCCGTTCCTGCTGTGGCCGCCCCTCATCCCCGTGTGTGTGTGTGTGTGTGTGTGTCTCTCTCTCTCCCCCCCTTTAAACCTTCCATACTGTCTGGGTGTCTACTCCTGGGTCCGGTTCTAACACCAGCCGTGACACCACTGAGGCTAAATTTGTACGAGCCCCAGAATGTTGTGTTACCCCATGGCATGTAACCAATTGTAAAACAGAAAAACAAATATATAAAAATAAATTGTTGTCATTTCATACACCAGAAAAGCTTTATTAGGCAGGTTATGATATATAGCTACAGTACAGAATAAATCAATCATATTAAGTAAAACTACTGCAACATATTTTTGAGATTAAGAGAATACAGAGAATCAGAGAATACACAAAATATGCAATGAGATGTATATAAATTGTAATTATAGAATGGAATTGTGAAATATGTGCCAACAAACTAATACACCACAATTAAACAAATACTTAAAATATACAATCCTTTTCCAGATGATAGTGGACAAAAAAAGTAGTGTTCAGTTGTGTGTCTATTACTTTGCTGCTAACTTGTCCCACCTCAGCTTCATCCAGACTACATCCCCTCTTTTCCTATATTTGGGTTTTCTAGCCCCTGTAATTGCGAACAAAAGATGGCAATGGGCAGTAAACCCAAATTAAAACCAGGCTTAAAGAAATCATTTCAGAGTCCTTAGAGGAGCTTCAAAGGTGCTTCGTCCCTGCTTTCTCTCACCAGAGAGTAAAGATAAGGAGTCCGAGCAGCAGATGGATCATACCCAGTCTGATGCAACCTGCGTCACTGGTAGTTGTTGTTGTTGTTGTTGTTGTTGGGGCGGTGGTTGTTGTTGTTGTTGTTGTTGTTGGGGCGGTGGTTGTTGTTGTTGTTGTTGTTGTTGGGGCGGTGGTTGTTGTGACAGTATTACACAAACTGGTCCCACAACAGGAAGGTCCGCTGCTGATGTTACCAACATTTTGCAGAAAAGGTAGGTTACCCAGGCTGGCAGCAGCGGCACACAGGTTTGCAGATGCACAGCCAAAGGCCGGAGATGTTGTGGACCCAGCTGTCACTGTGAGAAGAATCACTGTTTACTCTATGAGGTATATTTCAGGAAGAATTATTCAGATCTTTCACTTTATTAAAATAATAAATACCACAATGTTCAAGTCTTGCATGAAAAAACATGAATATGTTTAGAAGAATATACTCAAAGTGTCAAAAGTATCTGCCATGATGCACCACAGAGCGGCACAGGAAGTCATGTGGCCATCAAACTCTTTACTCTTCCCTCAGAGTGTCAAAACTCTGAGTCATTAGTCCTTAAAGCCGATTAAGGTGCAATACACTTAATTATTATTATGTTATTTTGTAATTTCTTCAATCATTCCTTTGTAATTATCTACAACTTCTGCTAGCCACAATCTTAACTCACTGCTATTTAGTGACACTGTGGAATATACTTTGTATACAGGGGTCTTATCATCTTATTAGTGTGCCTGGAAAGCACACTACTACTATTGCCCTTGCTTATTATTATTCTTCCGTACGTTTTTTGGTCGACTACTCCTCCCGCAGTTTTGGTCACACATACACAAAAAGGTACCAAAACGTGCGGCTCGGTGGGGACATTAGTGCTATGACTTTTCTAAGTGTTTCGCCAAACAGTTTGCCGATAAATTGCCAAAAAACCAGGCCAAAAAATGAAATGGGTGTGTATTGCGGACGCCAATGGCTACAATGCTGAAGGGGGGAATAGGACGTCGCCGAGTTTTTCAAAATTTGAAACCTGGTCGCCTAGGCAACCAAAGCCTGCAGCTAACAAGTTTGACCTCAAGTGAACAAATGTAAGTAATGGTGGTATTACAAGCCATTGTACTGTTGTCTAATTCATCACTTAGATTCCCTCCTCCATTATTTGGCGAGTTAATTAGGTTGGTGTCGGAGGCATACATAAAAAAACATGCTGTGAACTGAGCGGTATCAATGAACGTGCAGAAAAATGTTTGTTAACAAAAGCCGGCATATATTTTTGGACTGCTGGAAAATCGTTACGTGTTTGTTTACGCGTTGTCACGCTCTCCCACTCGTCATTTCCGGTGTGTTTTAACATAGTGTTCCTTCTGGGACAATACTAACCATCGAAGTGGGCACTCGGCGTAGTGGTCAGTGCATTAGCAGTGTCTGCGGAGTATGCGAGTGGACACAGCCATGGTATTAATATGCTAGCGCTAGCTAGCGTGCTAGGAGGAAGACGTGGTATTAATATCGGGCCGAGCCAGGCACACCAAATTTCTTTAGGAATTTTCTAGTTATATCTCTTAGGCTCTTATCTATCTCTATTTCAATTTTTTTTTATTTTACTTTTACTTATGTATATACCTAAACATACATTTCTATTCTTTATATTGTGTTAGATGTTGTAATATAAGTATTATTTTATTTTTACTATTCATGTGTAAGTACAACAACTATAACAAATAATTTCCCACCGGGGATCGTAAGTATTCTGATCTGATTCTGAGTAGTAGTTCTTTCATTGCGCTTGTCTTTTGATGTTTTATCATTTATACGTATATTTTTATTGGATCATTCTGATGTGTGACTGTGTGATGGTGTGTGAATATCTGTCAAGTGTGGCGCAAGAAGAAGTAACATATATGAAACTAAGTAAGCCACAAACAGTTGGCCAATAAGATCAGCCAAGTACATAAGTAAATGACGATGATTTTCCAGATCTCACATGTAGTAATTTATCTGAAATACTTTGAAGTAAAACATATACAAAGTCAAACTTTAAAATAAAAAATAAAGACTCACAGCTCGCTTGAAAGCAGCGGTCCTCCGATCCCTTACATTGTAATAGGTTGGTGCATTGAGAGGTCATGGGGTCACAAGAGTTACACTGTAGGCTGTTATCTGCTGGAGTAGTAGGGACTGAAACATGAAAGAACAACATCATTAATTTGAGGAAGAAAAGCACATTTAAGGTTATATTACTTATCCATAGTAATATATCTTTATTCTTTTCATAAGCTTGACTTATCCATATACTTACATGGTAGAGTAGCTGAGTTGCAGTTATCTGTGTTGCAGCATGTCGCAGATGCAAGTGCACTCGCAGCTCCCAAGTTGGCTGAATATGTCTGAGAGCCTGCGGCTGGACACAGGGAGGACGATGCACAAGCCTTGTAGATTTGCTGGCCTGGGGTTCCAGCTGAAGTAGCTACAAAATTTAAGTACAATTTGTTAATGTTGACGGCAAGAACACATAACTTTACAGTATATGTATTTTACTGAAAGTTAATAGATGACATAAAGAAATACCTACCTTGAATGGAAGCTGTTATACACATTGTCTCTGAGGAACACGTTAGTGGTATCGTGCTTGAACACTGCTGATTTGTGCAAGTTTGACACACAAGTGCTCCAGCTGTAAAGGGAGAAAAATAAAAAAAATAAAGTGAATGATGATCACAGCTCAAAAGTCATATTAAATGTCTGAGGTGTTTTGGTGGTTTGTAAAATCTGAAAACTCTTAATGTTATTATTTTAATACAAAAGGATCACAAAGGTTGTAAAAATGGTGTCTGATCTGCACTACATAACTCTTCTAAATTATCTTCATCTGCTTTCTACCTCTTCAGATTGCTTCTTGTACTGCTGTAACATGAATTTAAGTCTAACCTACAATTTATTTTCAAAGATATGAACTTTGTTTTGTGTAATTAAAATATATCATCACGTGATACTTAGTGTCAGATTTAAATTCCTTTCTAAAATCAGTTATGGTAAAATGATAAAACTTCTTAAAAGTTTGAAATAGTGCTCTCTAGTAACAGCAGACTCTGTAAAGTAAGAATAAATCGGGTTACCTGTGCTGGAGAGCGCCCAGATCAGAGTCAGAGAAAGGATCAGCTTCATCATGATGAACAGGTAAACAGTCTATATTAGTTTTCCTGGATGTTGATACTACACTCAGTGCCGCTGCACTTTATATACTGCACAGGTGCGAATACATTCACGACAGATGCCTGCGTAAGAACAGAGGGATTGGGTGTGTTGTTTTTTTAATATGACCCTTCAGATACACACCTCATCTTTTGTCAGTTGGGAAATAATCCTGTCAACACACCTTCCAACACCCTTTTTGGTGTATTGAAACGTGTATAGTTTACTGACCAATGTGCATTTTCACTGTGTAAAAGTTCATCCTTCTTCTTTATTGTGGAATATTGTCATATAATATAATTTGGGTGACTTTTAATCACTTTTACAAAGTAACAGAAACACAGCAGTTAGCTTTTCATCAAAGGTTTGTTGTTTTATTTGATGCATCAGTGAACTCATGACGAAAGAACAACAAGGTAAGAATTTCCTTGATGCAAGAAGCATTGATCATGTTATTGTGTTAGACATTGTTCTGATAGGGAGGTAACTGTCTCACTTACTCACAGGTTATTATTACATTGCTTGCTTTGCATGTGTTTCTTGCTTTTCATCATCTGGAATGTTGTGAAACTGGCAACCGACTGTATACTACATTCAATGATGATGTTAATTACATAGATTGTAACTGCATTGGTGTTTCTTTTATATCTTGTTGTTACGCCTTAATGTTTGCAGAGGTGGAGGAGTTTGGGGGAGTGGCGGTGGCTTCTGGGTCTCCATTTGTAAATGATGTAAAAGTTCTGTTACTGGGGAAAAAACTCCAATCGGTTCACCCTAACATTGTTGTGAGTCGTGTTTTACTCAGTCGTGTCAACTTAACAAGCAAGCTAGTTAGCTACAGTAGCTTATGGAATTTGGATATGAAGTTTTTCATGAGGACTATTTTTGCCTCTTTTTAATTGACAGGAGTGAAAATTAAAACCTCAATCCACATTTTATAGTTTCTATTTCTAATGATGAAGACAGTTCGAGAACAATTTGACTCATAGGATATATCTTTTTTTTTTCCTGGGCCTCTATCATGTTTTTCCAAAATCATGTACAGATTTTCAGGCATTCTTTGATCAGAACTGGCATTAAAAATAGTGCATATATAGTTGTATAGGAATGTTTGGCCACCCCTTGACAAATAACACATTTTTAAAACTTTTTATTGAAAAGATGTAAACACTCGAGGGTATGGAACATAAAACACAATATTCATGCATTATTTTGTTTTATTTCATAAACTGAACAAAAATACTTTGAACTGCCTTCTTGCCAAATTATTCATTCAGCTACCTTGGTAGTATGTTCTCAGTATGCTCTCTTAAAGATGGCTATATAGCAGTATGTCTGTTTGCATACTTGTGCATTTCATCTGCCCAACCCAGTTCTCCTTGTACTCCAGGACCTAGCTCCACTACCTGCCTGCTCGTTGTCGGCCTGCAACTTCATGCCATCTATACCAAGCCACACTTCACCCAGCCATGCAGCCAGCCTCGGTCTCCCTCCAGCACTGCTCCCCGCTCCCCTTGTCAAATAAAATCCCTTATATAATATAATATATAATATAAAATGATATGATAAACAGATCTGGATACATCTGTTCTTAGCATTTTGGATAAAAATGCCACAAATGAGCCACAGAATGTTGTTGTCAGAAAACATCCAACATTTATTGGTGAGATGAAACAAAGAAGAGAATACAAAAAAATTATTTTGATATGTTTATAAAATATAATTACAGCATGTAAATGTGCAATATGTGACAAACAAATACACTGTAATTAAATTAATACTTAAATTGTAGTATCAAATTAAATAAAACTACTGGAATATATTGATGAAGAAAAAAAGAAGAAATATATATAAATAATCATAACACATGAGAATTCTGAATACATTGATATGGGTCAAATATCTGTTAAACATATTGTTCTGACAAAGTCTCCTCATTATTCACCATATGGCTAATTGTGGTTTATCCATTATACGAAATAGATGTTGATATTTAGTGCCAGATTTAAATTCCTTTCTAAAATCGATTATGGTAAAACGAGAAACTTCTTAAACTTTTTTTAATTGTGCTATCTAATACCTGCAGATTTCTTTAAAAAAATATCAACTGATCAACATGATCTGGCCGCAGACCACTTCTCTGTACATTCACTATATCGCCAGCAGTATTAAAAACTCACTCTACTGTCACACTGGTGCCTGGAATACACAGGTACCGTTTAGCAAGGGTTGAAAGTACAGGTAGCTCTTTCTCCTGAGATCTCCACCACTTCATGGCATTTTCAGTCAAAGGCAACGCATCATTTGCTCAGTACCATATCACCTCTCCTCTGGCTGTCTTGCTTGTGGATTTTCTTTCTCTTTTGGTGAAGGAATCGCCAAACAGTGCATCTAAGGCTTTCTTCTTACAAGGAGGTGACTCATTTGGAGCTACAATATAAGAAATGTATTTCAAAATATAGTCATGTTTCTCATTTCTCATTTATACAAAACAACAACAATCTTTTGTTGGTATCACATGAAACACACCTGTGGTCTCTTCATTGAATCCTGACGGCTTTTTGCTTGAGCTTCCCTCATCTTCCTCCTGATTTCCCATTGCTTGCATCTATTGATGTAAGAACGTGTGAACTGTTAAAATTTCTGCTCTGTAAGACTGCAGACAGACATTTAGAGGAAGATAAAGAACAGATGAGATTTTGTGTGGAGAGGTCATTGGTCATCACCCTCTTAATCTCTGCAACCAGGGTTCGGTGTTTCAGCAGTTTTGCTTGAAGAGGAGAAATTACAGAGAGAGTTGGCTGGTGTTCTTCACACATCACAGTGGTTGCCATTTTGACAGGACCCATCAACTGAACAATTTCATCCATGTTGGCAATATCACTCTCACTCAGTGTGCCTACATCTGTGACCGCCTATCGTAGATCCTTGGACATCAGAGTTGCCATTATAGCTGTCTGTTGTTCCAAAAAAACGTTCAAGCATTTCAAATTAACTGTTCCATCTGGTGATAATGTCTCCGATCAGTTTATGTTTTGGTAAATCCATCAGAGTTTGTTTTTCCCGTAGGACGTGACACGCAATCGGGCTGCGGTGAAAATATCCAACAATTTTTTGAACTTTCCCCAACAACCTGGAAGCACGGTCCACCCCCAAACCCTTCTGCGATGCAAGGTTGAGTGTATGTGCGAAGCAGGTAATGTGTGGATTGAACTGGGCTTCTGCACTGGGCACAATCATGTTCCTGGCATTATCTGTGACGATGGCAGGATTCTTGTTGGAGATTTTCCACTTCATGCAGGCTTCACGCAGTAACGTGCCAATATTTTTACCAGTATGGGCTTCATTTAAAACTCTGTTTTTCAGAACAAAGGTCTTCATTTTCCACTCTGGATCAATGTGATGAGAGGTAATTGTCACATACCCTTGATTCGAGCATGACGTCCAGCCATCCGTCGTTATCGCTACTCGTTCAACTTGAGAAAGCGACAGCTTCACATCATTCTTAGTACTTTCGTACAATGCAGGAATAATCTTTTCTGAGGAGTGTGGTCGGCTTGGTATCGTGTACCTTGGCTCCAATGTTTGAATCATTTCACAGAACCCCGGATTTTCAGCCACACTGTAGGGTCGTATATCTTTGCAGATAAACTTGGCAATTATTGCTGTGATGTTTTTCGCCTGAGCTGAGTTTTGGCCTAGTCTCTGACTAAACATGCAGGCAGTTTTAATACTGGGACGAGAGTTTTTGTACATGAACTGTAAATATGTATGCATTTTAAAGTTTTATGTTGTAACAGACTGGGCTAGCGTTGTAAGAGACGAGTTCCCTTCACTTTACTTGAAATGTGATTCAAGTAGAGTCATAATCAGTCTTTTATTATGAAATACAATAAGACAACGATCGTCTGTCAGTGTAGGTGCCTTTCTATCTTAGTCTACAGACCAGTGTTTAATGAAAACAAAGCGGAGATTTAAGATTGTGCAGACTTCGTCAAATGCATTATAAATACTTAATTACTGATTACCCGAATAACCACAACAGATGCATGTCTTTACATGTTGATTCAATGTGGGACAGTGTATTAAAAGGAGGAAGCAGGCCACTGGGGCTAAATATGTAACGGGCCCAGGCTGTTGTGTTATGTTGCTGCGTTTAACCAATTGTCAATTGTAAGCTTGGTATAAAAGTGGCACGTGTCGTTGGTTGTTGGCTTTGTCGTTTAGATGAAAAACACCAGAGATAAGTCACAAACTTGTTGTCTCATACACCAGAAAAGCTTTATTTGACAGGTTATAATAAATACAATACAGTAGATTTCATTAAATTAAATATAATTGCTGGAACATAGATTTATGTAATAAAGCAAAGAAAAGAAGAAAAAATATATATAAATAATAATAATACATTAAATATAATAATATTAAGAATAACTCATTGTGAATGCCCAATACGCAAAAACATTATAATTACATAAATACTTAAATCATAGAACATTTATACTTTTATACAATCTCTTACACAATTGCAATCAATCAATCATGATAGGCTTGAGAAATATTTTATTTTCAGGTAACTGGAGAGCTCTGAAAAATCATTATTATTCACCAGATGGCTGACCGTGGATTAACTCTAGTATGAATGTACAAGGTGACAATAAATTGTTTTCCAGATGATAGTGGACAAGAAACATTACTGCCAACTGTGGCACCTCAGCGTCACCCAGACTCCATTCCCTCTTTTCCTACATTAGATTTTTCTGGTTGCTGTAACTGCCAACTAAAGCCATGAAAACGGGTAGTAAACCAAAATCCAAGTCGTTAGGCTAGCTTCAAAGGTGCTTCCTCCTTGCTTTCTCTTACCACACGGTTAAGATAAGGAGTCCAAGCAGCAGATGGATCACACCCAGTCTGATAGAGCAGGCGTCACTGGTAGTTGTTGTAGTTGTGGCTGATTGCGTTGCTGGGATAGAGGTTGTAGTGGCAATTGTTGTTGGGGCAGCGGCCGTTGTTGGGACAGCAGTTGTTTGGGCAGCATTCGTTGTTGGGGCAGCAGTTGTTGTTATTGGGGCAGTAGTCGTTGTTGTTGGGGCAGAAGTCGTTGTTGAGGCAGCAGTCAGGGCAGCAGTCGTTGTTTGGGCAGCAGTTGTTGTTGTTGGGGCAGCAGTTGTTGAGGCAGCAGTCGGGGCAGGAGTCGTTATTGGGGAAGCAGTTGCTTGGGCAGCAGTTGTTGCTGGGGAAGCAGTTGATTTTATTTGGACAGCAGTCGTTGTTGGGGCAGCAGTTGTTGCAGCAGCAGTGGTTGTTGTTGGGGCAGCAGTCGTTGGGGCTGCAGTTTTTGTCATTGGGGCTGCAGTTGTTGTTGGGGCAGCAGTTGTTGTTGGGGTAGCAGTTGTTGTTGAGGCAGCAGTCGGGGCAGGAGTCGTTACTGTGGCAGCAGTTGTTGGGGCAGCAGTTGTTGGGGCAGCATTGGTTGTTGGGGAAGCAGTTGTTGGGGTGGCAGTTGTTGCAGCAGCAGTTGATGTTGTCGGTGTGGCGGTTGTTGTTGGGGCAGCAGTTGTTGTTGTCGGGGGTGCAGTTGTTGTTGTTGGGGTGGCAGTCGTTGGGGCACTAGATGTTGTTGGAGCAGCAGCCGTTGTTGGTGCTGCAGTTGTTGTTGGGGCAGAAGTCGTTGTTGAGGCAGCAGTCGGGGCAGCAGTTGCTATTGTTGTGGTTGGGGCAGCAGTCGTTGTTGTTGAGGAAGTAGTTGTTGTCGTCGGGGCTGCAGTCGCCGTTGGGGCTGTTGTTGTCGGTGTGGCGACAACAACAGTCAGGGCTGCATTTGTTGTTGTTTCTGCGGCAGTTGTTTTTGGGGCAGCAGTTGTTGTTGTTGGGGCAGCAGTTGTTGTTGTCGGTGTGGCGGTTGTTGTTGCGGCAGCAATTGTTGTTGGGATGGCAGTTGTTGTTGCAGCAGCAGTTGTTGTTGGGGCTGCAGTTGTTGGGGCGGCAGTTGTTTTTGGTGCTGCGGTTGTTGTCGTTGGGGCTGCAGTTGTTGTTGTTGGTGCTGCAGTTGTTGTCGTTGGGGCTGCAGTTGTTGTTGTTGGGGCAGCAGTCGGGGCAGCAGTTTGGGTGGCAGTTGTTGTTGCAGCAGCAGTTTTTGTTGGTGTGGCGGTTATTGTTGGGGCAGCAGTTGTTTTCGTCAGGGCTGCAGTTGTTGTTGGGGCGGCAGCCATTGTTGTTGGTGCTGCAGTTGTAGTTGGGGCATCAGTTGTTGTTGGGGCGGCAGTTGTTGACGGGGCGGCAGCATTTGTTTCCGTTGGGGCAGCAGTTGTTGTTGGCAGTGTGGCCATTGTTGTTGGTGCTGCAGTTGTTGTTGGGGTGGTAGTTGTTGTTGGGGCAGCAGCTGTTGTTGTTGGGGCTGCAGTTGTTGTTGGGGCGGCAGTCGTTGTTGGGGGGCGTGTTGGGGCGGCAGTGTGTTTTGGCAGTTGTTGTTGTGGCGGCAGCTGTTGTTGTTGGGGCCGCAGTTGTTGTTTGAGCAGTAGTTGTTGTACGGGCAGCAGTTGTTGTCGGTGTGGCGGTTGTTGTTGGGGCAGCAGTCGTTGTTGGGGCTGCAGTTGTTGTTGGGGCAGAAGTTGTTGTTGTCGGTGTGGCCATTGTTGTTGGTGCTGCAGTTGTTGTTGGGCAGCAGTTGTTGTTGGGGCAGCAGTTGTTGTTGGGGCTGCAGTGGTTGTTGGGGCGGCAGCTGTTGTTGTCGGTTTGGCGGTTGTTGTTGGGGCAGCAGTTGTTGTCGTCAGGGCTGCAGTTGTTGTTGTTTCTGCGGCAGTTGTTTTTGGGGCAGCAGTTGTTGGGGCAGCAGTTGTTGTTGTCGGTGTGGCGGTTGTTGATGTGGCAGCAGTCGTTGTTGGGGCTGCAGTTGTTGTTGGGGCAGCAGTTGTTGTTGTTGGTGTGGCCGTTTTTGTTGGTGCTGCAGGTGTAGTTGGGGCTGCAATAGTTGTTGCGGCAGTTGTTGTTGTGGCAGCAGTCGTTGTTTGGGCTGAAGTTGTTGTTGGTGTGGCAGTTGTTGTTGGTGCTGTAGTTGCTGTCGTTAGGGCGGCAGCCATTGTTGGGGCGGCAGTTGTTGTTGTAAGGGCTGAAGTTGTTGTTGTCGGTGTGGCAGTTCTTGTTGTGGCGGCAGTCGTTGCTGGGGCTTTAGTCGTTGTTGGGGCAGCAGTCGTTGTTTGGGCTGAAGTCATAGTTGGGATGGCAGTTGTTGTTGGTGCTGCAGTTGTAGTTAGGGCATCAGTTGTTGTTGGGGCGGCAGTTGTTGTTGGGGCAGGAGTCGTTGTTTCTGCAGCAGTTGTTGTTGTGGCGGCAGCTGTTGTTGTTGGGGCCGCAGTTGTTTGAGCAGTAGTTGTTGATGGGGCAGCAGTTGTTGTTGTCGGTGTGGCGGTTGTTGTTGGGGCAGCAGTCGTTGTTGGTGCTGCAGTTGTTGTTGGGACAGTAGTTGTTGTTGGGGCAGCAGTTGTTGTTGTCGGTGTGGCAGTTGTTGGTGCTGCAGATGTAGTTGGGGCTGCAGTTGTTGTTGCGGCAGTTGTAGGGGCTGCAGTTGTTGTTGGGGCGGCAGTTGTTGTTGGTGCTGCAATTGCTGTCGTTGGGGCGGCCGCCGTTGTTGTTGGGGTGGCAGTTGTTGTTGGTGCTGCAGTTGCTCTTGTTTGGGCAGCAGCCGTTGTTGGGGCGGCAGTTGTTGTTGTAAGGGCTGCAGTTGTTGTTGGGTCAACAGCCGTTGTTGTTGGGGCTGCAGTTGTTGTTGTCGGTGTGGCCATTGTCGTTGGTGCTGCATTTGTTGTTGGGACAGCAGTTGTTGTTGTTGGGGCTGCAGTTTTTGTTGGGGCGGCAGCTGTTGTTGTCGGTGTGGCCGTTGTTGTTGGGGCAGCAGTTGTTGTCGTCAGGGCTGCAGTTGTTGTTGTTTCTGCAGCAGTTGTTGTTGGGGCGGCAGTTGTTGTTGTTGGGGCAGAAGTTGTTGTTGGGGCTGCAGTCGTTGGAGTGGCCGTTTTTGTTGGTGCTGCAGGTGTAGTTGGGGCGGCAGTTGATGTTGGTGCTGCAATTGCTGTAGTTGGGGCGGCAGCCGTTGTTGTTGGGGTGGCAGTTGTTGTTGGTGCTGCAGTTGCTCTCGTTTGGGAAGTAGCCGTTGTTGGGGCGGCAGTTGTTGTTGTAAGGGCTGCAGTTGTTGTTGGGTCAGCAGCCGTTGTTGTTGGGGCTGCAGTTGTTGTTGTCGGTGTGGCGGTTGTTGTTGTTGCAGCAGTCGTTGTTGGGGCGGCAGCCGTTGTTGTTGTTGCTGCAGTTGTAGTTGGGGCGGCAGTTGTTGACGGGGCGGCAACATTTTTTGCCGTTGGGGCTGTAGTTGTTGTTGGGGCAGCAGTTTTTGTTGTCGTTGCGGCCATTGTTGTTTGTGCTGCAGTTGTTGTTGGGGCAGCAGTTGTTGTTGGGGCAGCAGCCGTTGTTGTTGGGGCTGCAGTTTTTGTTGTGGCGGCAGCTGTTGTTGTTGGGGCCGCAGTTGTTGTCGGTGTGGCCATTGTTATTGGTGCTGCAGATGTAGTTGGGGCTGAAGTTGTTGTTGGGGCTGCAGTTGTTGTTGGGGCGGCAGCTGTTGTTGTCGGTGTGGCGGTTGTTGTTGGGGCAGCAGTTGTTGTCGTCAGGGCTGCAGTTGTTGTTGGGACAACAGTTGTTGTTGTCGGTGTGGCAGTTGTTGTTGGTGCTGCAGCTGTAGTTGGGGCTGCAGTTGTTGTTGCGGTAGTTGTTGTTGGGGCTGCAGTTGTTGTTGGAGTGGCCGTTTTTGTTGGTGCTGCAGGTGTAGTTGGGGCAGCAGTTGATGTTGGGGCATCAGTTGTTATTGTTGTCGGTGTGGCGGTTGTTGTTGGTGCTGCAGATGTAGTTGGGACTGTTGTTGTTGTTGGGGCGGCAGTCGTTGTTGGGTAGGCAGATGTTGTTGGGGTGGCAGTCGTTTCTGCAGCAGTTGTAGTTGGGGCAGCAGTTGATGTTGGGGCATCAGTTGTTGTTGTTGTCGGTGTGGCGGTTGTTGTTGGTGCTGCAGATGTAGTTGGGACTGTTGTTGTTGTTGGGGCAGCAGTTGTTGTTGTTGGTGCAGCAGTTGTTGTCGGTGTGGCGGTTGTTGTTGGGGCTGCAGTTGTACTTGGGGCAGCAGTTGATGTTGGGGCATCAGTTGTTGTTGTTGTCGGTGTGGCGGTTTTTGTTGGTGCTGCAGTTGTAGTTGGGGCTGCAGTTGTTGTTGTTGGGGCAGCAGTTGTTGTCTGTGTGGCGGTTGTTGTTTGGGCAGCAGTTGTTGTTGTTGGGGCAGCAGTTGTTGTTGTCTGTGTGACGGTTGTTGTTGGGGCTGCAGTTGTAGTTGGGGCAGCAGTTGATGTTGGGGCATCAGTTGTTGGTGCTGCAGATGTAGTTGGGGCTGCAGTTGTTGTTGTTGGGGCAGCAGTTGTTGTTGGGGCCGCAGTTGTTGTTTGAGCAGCAGTTGTTGTTGGGGCGGCAGTTGTTGTTGGGCCAGCAGTTGTTGTTGGGCCAGCAGTTGTTGTTGGGGCTGCAGTTGTTGTTGGGGCAGAAGTTGTTGTTGTCGGTGTGGACATTGTCGTTGGTGCTGCAGTTGTTGTTGGGACAGCAGTTGTTGTTGTCGGTGTGGCAGTTGTTGTTGGTGCTGCAGCTGTAGTTGGGGCTGCAGTTGTTGTTGCGGTAGTTGTTGTTGGGGCTGCAGTTGTTGTTGTTGGTGTGGCCGTTTTTGTTGGTGCTGCAGGTGTAGTTGGGGCAGCAGTTGATGTTGGGGCATCAGTTGTTGTTGTTGTCGGTGTGGCGGTTGTTGTTGGTGCTGCAGATGTAGTTGGGACTGTTGTTGTTGTTGGGGCGGCAGTCGTTGTTGGGTAGGCAGATGTTGTTGGGGTGGCAGTCGTTGTTTCTGCAGCAGTTGTCGTTGTTACGGCAGTTGTTGTTGGGGCAGCAGTTGTTGTTGTTGGTGCAGTAGTTGTTGTTGTTGGGGCAGCAGTTGTTGTTGTCTGTGTGGCGGTTGTTGTTGGGGCTGCAGTTGTAGTTGGGGCAGTAGTTGATGTTGTTGGAGTGGCCGTTTTTGTTGGTGCTGCAGGTGTAGTTGGGGCGGCAGTTGATGTTGGGGCATCAGTTGTTGTTGTTGTCGGTGTGGCGGTTGTTGTTGGTGCTGCAGATGTAGTTGGGACTGTTGTTGTTGTTGGGGCGGCAGTTGTTGTTTGGGCAGCAGTTGTTGTTGTTGGGGCAGCAGTTGTTGTTGTTGGAGTGGCCGTTTTTGTTGGTGCTGCAGGTGTAGTTGGGGCAGCAGTTGATGTTGGGGCATCAGTTGTTGTTGTTGTCGGTGTGGCGGTTGTTGTTGGGGAGGCAGATGTTGTTGGGGTGGCAGTCGTTGTTTCTGCAGCAGTTGTCGTTGTTATGGCAGTTGTTGTTGGGGCAGCAGTTGTTGTTGTTGGTGCAGCAGTTGTTGTTGTCGGTGTGGCGGTTGTTGTTGGGGCTGCAGTTGTAGTCGGGGCAGCAGTTGATGTTGGGGCATCAGTTGTTGTTGTCGGTGTGGCGTTTTTTATTGGTGCTGCAGATGTAGTTGGGGCTGCAGTTGTTGTTGTTGGTGCAGCAGTTGTTGTTGTCGGTGTGGCGGTTGTTGTTTGGGCAGCAGTTGTTGTTGTTGGGGCAGCAGTTTTTGTTGTCTGTGTGGCGGTTGTTGTTGGGGCTGCAGTTGTAGTTGGGGCAGTAGTTGATGTTGGGGCATCAGTTGTTGTTGTTGTCGGTGTGGCGGTTGTTGTTGGTGCTGCAGATGTAGTTGGGGCTGCAGTTGTTGTTGTTGGGGTAGCAGTTGTTGTTGGGGCCGCAGTTGTTGTTGGGGCTGCAGTTGTTGTTGGGGCAGAAGTTGTTGTTGGGGCGGCAGCTGTTGTTGTTGGTGCTGCAGTTGTTGTTGGTTCTGCAGTTGTAGTTGGGGTGGCAGTTGTTGTTGGTGCTGCAGGTGTAGTTGGGGCTGCAATAGTTGTTGTTGCGGCAGTTGTTGTTGGGGCAGCAGTTGTTGTTGTCGGTGTGGCAGTTGTTGTTTGTGCAGCAGTTGTTGTTGTCAGTGTGGCGGTTGTTGTTTGGGCAGCAGTTGTTGTTGTTGGGGCAGCAGTTGTTGTTGTCGGTGTGGCGGTTGTTGTTGGGGCTGCAGTTGTTTTTGGGGCAGCAGTTGTTGGTGCTGCAGGTGTAGTTGGGGCAGTAGTTGATGTTGGGGCATCAGTTGTTGTTGTTGTCGGTGTTGCGGTTGTTGTTGGTGCTGCAGCAGATGTAGTTGGGGCGGCAGTCATTTTTGTGGCAGCAGCTGTTGGTGTTGGGGCAGCAGTTGTTGTTGGTGCAGCAGTTGTTGTTGTCGGTGTGGCGGTTGTTGTTGGGGCGGCAGTTGTTGTTTGGGCAGCAGTTGTTGTTGTTGGGGCAGCAGTTGTTGTTGTTGGAGTGGCCGTTTTTGTTGGTGCTGCAGGTGTAGTTGGGGCAGCAGTTGATGTTGGGGCATCAGTTGTTGTTGTTGTCGGTGTGGCGGTTGTTGTTGGGGAGGCAGATGTTGTTGGGGTGGCAGTCGTTGTTTCTGCAGCAGTTGTCGTTGTTATGGCAGTTGTTGTTGGGGCAGCAGTTGTTGTTGTTGGTGCAGCAGTTGTTGTTGTCGGTGTGGCGGTTGTTGTTGGGGCTGCAGTTGTAGTCGGGGCAGCAGTTGATGTTGGGGCATCAGTTGTTGTTGTCGGTGTGGCGTTTTTTATTGGTGCTGCAGATGTAGTTGGGGCTGCAGTTGTTGTTGTTGGTGCAGCAGTTGTTGTTGTCGGTGTGGCGGTTGTTGTTTGGGCAGCAGTTGTTGTTGTTGGGGCAGCAGTTGTTGTTGTCTGTGTGGCAGTTGTTGTTGGGGCAGCAGTCGTTGTTGTTGGGACAGTAGTTGTTGTTGGGGCAGCAGTTGTTGTTGTCGGTGTGGCAGTTGTTGGTGCTGCAGATGTAGTTGGGGCTGCAGTTGTTGTTGCGGCAGTTGTAGGGGCTGCAGTTGTTGTTGGGGCGGCAGTTGTTGTTGGTGCTGCAATTGCTGTCGTTGGGGAGGCTGCCGTTGTTGTTGGGGTGGCAATTGTTGTTGTAAGGACTGCAGTTGTTGTTGGGTCAACAGCCGTTGTTGTTGGGGCTGCAGTTGTTGTTGTCGGTGTGGCCATTGTCGTTGGTGCTGCAGTTGTTGTTGGGACAGCTGTTGTTGTTGTTGGGGCTGCAGTTGTTGTTGGGGCGGCAGCTGTTGTTGTCGGTGTGGCCGTTGTTGTTGGGGCAGCAGTTGTTGTCGTCAGGGCTGCAGTTGTTGTTGTTTCTGCAGCAGTTGTTGTTGGGACGGCAGTTGTTGTTGGGGCAGAAGTTGTTGTTGGGGCTGCAGTCGTTGGAGTGGCCGTTTTTGTTGGTGCTGCAGGTGTAGTTGGGGCGGCAGTTGATGTTGGTGCTGCAATTGCTGTAGTTGGGGCGGCAGCCGTTGTTGTTGGGGTGGCAGTTGTTGTTGGTGCTGCAGTTGCTCTCGTTTGGGCAGCAGCCGTTGTTGGGGCGGCAGTTGTTGTTGTAAGGGCTGCAGTTGTTGTTGGGTCAGCAGCCGTTGTTGTTGGGGCTGCAGTTGTTGTTGTCGGTGTGGCCATTGTCGTTGGTGCTGCAGTTGTTGTTGGGACAGCAGTTGTTGTTGTTGGGGCTGCAGTTGTTGTTGGGGCGGCAGCTGTTGTTGTCGGTGTCGCGGTTGTTGTTGGGGCAGCAGTTGTTAATTGGGCAGCAGCCGTTGTTGTTGGGGCAGCAGTTGTTGTTGTCGGTGTGGCGGTTGTTGTTGTTGCAGCAGTCATTGTTGGGGCGGCAGCCGTTGTTGTTGTTGCTGCAGTTGTAGTTGGGGCGGCAGTTGTTGACGGGGCGGCAACATTTTTTGCCGTTTGGGCTGTAGTTGTTGTTGGGGCAGCAGTTTTTGTTGTCGGTGCGGCCATTGTTGTTTGTGCTGCAGTTGTTGTTGGGGCAGCAGTTGTTGTTGGGGCAGCAGCCGTTGTTGTTGGGGCTGCAGTTTTTGTTGTGGCGGCAGCTGTTGTTGTTGGGGCCGCAGTTGTTGTCGGTGTGGCCATTGTTATTGGTGCTGCAGATGTAGTTGGGGCTGAAGTTGTTGTTGGGGCTGCAGTTGTTGTTGGGGCGGCAGCTGTTGTTGTCGGTGTGGCGGTTGTTGTTGGGGCAGCAGTTGTTTTCGTCAGGGCTGCAGTTGTTGTTTCTGCAGCAGTTGTTGTTGGAGCAGCAGTTGTTGTTGTTAGTGCAGCAGTTGTTGTTGTTGTCGGTGTGGCAGTTGTTGTTGGGGCTGTAGTTGTTGTTGGGGCGGCAGTTGTTGTTTGGGCAGCAGTTGTTGTTGTCTGTGTGGCGGTTGTTGTTGGGGCTGCAGTTGTAGTCGGGGCAGCAGTTGATGTTGGGGCATCAGTTGTTGGTGCTGCAGATGTAGTTGGGGCTGCAGTTGTTGTTGTTGGGGCAGCAGTTTTTGTTGGGCCCGCAGTTGTTGTTGGAGTAGCAGTTGTTGTTGGGGCGGCAGTTGTTTGGCCAGCAGCTGTTGTTGGGGCTGCAGTTGTTGTTGGGGCAGAAGTTGTTGTTGTCGGTGTGGACATTGTCGTTGGTGCTGCAGTTGTTGTTGGGACAGCAGTTGTTGTTGTCGGTGTGGCAGTTGTTGTTGTTGCTGCAGCTGTAGTTGGGGCTGCAGTTGTTGTTGTTGGAGTGGCCGTTTTTGTTGGTGCTGCAGGTGTAGTTGGGGCAGCAGTTGATGTTGGGGCATCAGTTGTTGTTGTTGTCGGTGTGGCAGTTGTTGGTGGTGCTGCAGATGTAGTTGGGACTGTTGTTGTTGTTTGGGCAGCAGTTGTTGTTGTTGGTGCAGCAGTTGTTGTTGTCGGTGTGGCGGTTCTTGTTGGGGCTGCAGTTGTAGTCGGGGCAGCAGTTGATGTTGGGGCATCAGTTGTTGTTGTTGTCGGTGTGGCGGTTTTTGTTGGGGCAGCAGTTGATGTTGGGGCATCAGTTGTTGTTGTTGTCGGTGTGGCGGTTGTTGTTGGTGCTGCAGATGTAGTTGGGACTGTTGTTGTTGTTGGGGCAGCAGTTGTTGTTGTTGGTGCAGCAGTTGTTGGGGCTGCAGTTGTAGTCGGGGCAGCAGTTGATGTTGGGGCATCAGTTGTTGGTGCTGCAGATGTAGTTGGGGCTGCAGTTGTTGTTGTTGGGGCAGCAGTTGTTGTTGGGGCCGCAGTTGTTGTTTGAGCAGCAGTTGTTGTTGGGGCGGCAGTTGTTGTTGGGCCAGCAGTTGTTGTTGGGGCTGCAGTTGTTGTTGGGGCAGAAGTTGTTGTTGTAGGTGTGGACATTGTCGTTGGTGCTGCAGTTGTTGTTGGGACAGCAGTTGTTGTTGTCGGTGTGGCAGTTGTTGTTGGTGCTGCAGCTGTAGTTGGGGCTGCAGTTGTTGTTGCGGTAGTTGTTGTTGGGGCTGCAGTTGTTGTTGTTGGAGTGGCCATTTTTGTTGGTGCTGCAGGTGTAGTTGGGGCAGCAGTTGATGTTGGGGCATCAGTTGTTGTTGTTGTCAGTGTGGCGGTTGTTGTTGGTGCTGCAGATGTAGTTGGGACTGTTGTTGTTGTTGGGGCGGCAGTCATTGTTGGGGAGGCAGATGTTGTTGGGGTGGCAGTCGTTGTTTCTGCAGCAGTTGTCGTTGTTACGGCAGTTGTTGTTGGGGCAGCAGTTGTTGTTGTTGGTGCAGCAGTTGTTGTTGTCGGTGTGGCGGTTGTTGTTTGGGCAGCAGTTGATGTTGTTGGGGCAGCAGTTGTTGTTGTCTGTGTGGCGGTTGTTGTTGGGGCTGCAGTTGTAGTTGGGGCAGTAGTTGATGTTGGGGCATCAGTTGTTGTTGTTGTTGTCGGTGTGGCGGTTTTTGTTGGTGCTGTAGATGTAGTTGGGGCTGCAGTTGTTGTTGGGGCCGCAGTTGTTGTTTGAGCAGCAGTTGTTGTTGTCGGTGTGGCGGTTGTTGTTGGGGCAGCAGTCGTTGTTGGGGCTGCAGTTGTTGTTGGGACAGAAGTTGTTGTTGGGGCGGCAGCTGTTGTTGTTGGTGCTGCAGGTGTAGTTGGGGCTGCAATAGTTGTTGTTGCGGCAGTTGTTGTTGGGGCAGCAGTTGTTGTTGTCGGTGTGGCAGTTGTTGTTTGTGCAGCAGTTGTTGTTGTCAGTGTGGCAGTTGTTGTTTGGGCAGCAGTTGTTGTTGTTGGGGCAGCAGTTGTTGTTGTCGGTGTGGCGGTTGTTGTTGGGGCTGCAGTTGTTGTTGCGGCAGCAGTTGTTGTTGGTGCTGCAGGTGTAGTTGGGGCAGCAGTTGATGTTGGGGCATCAGTTGTTGTTGTCGGTGTGGCGGTTTTTATTGGTGCTGCAGATGTAGTTGGGGCTGCAGTTGTTGTTGTTGGTGCAGCAGTTGTTGTTGTCGGTGTGGCGGTTGTTGTTTGGGCAGCAGTTGTTGTTGTTGGGGCAGCAGTTGTTGTTGTCTGTGTGGCGGTTGTTGTTGGGGCAGCAGTCGTTGTTGGTGCTGCAGTTGTTGTCGGGACAGTAGTTGTTGTTGGGGCAGCAGTTGTTGTTGTCGGTGTGGCAGTTGTTGGTGCTGCAGATGTAGTTGGGGCTGCAGTTGTTGTTGCGGCAGTTGTAGGGGCTGCAGTTGTTGTTGGGGCGGCAGTTGTTGTTGGTGCTGCAATTGCTGTCGTTGGGGAGGCTGCCGTTGTTGTTGGGGTGGCAGTTGTTGTTGGTGCTGCAGTTGCTCTTGTTTGGGCAGCAGCCGTTGTTGGGGCTGCAGTTGTTGTTGGGTCAACAGCCGTTGTTGTTGGGGCGGCAGCTGTTGTTGTCGGTGTGGCCGTTGTTGTTGGGGCAGCAGTTGTTGTCGTCAGGGCTGCAGTTGTTGTTGTTTCTGCAGCAGTTGTTGTTGGGGCGGCAGTTGTTGTTGTTGGGGCAGAAGTTGTTGTTGGGGCTGCAGTCGTTGGAGTGGCCGTTTTTGTTGGTGCTGCAGGTGTAGTTGGGGCGGCAGTTGATGTTGGTGCTGCAATTGCTGTAGTTGGGGCGGCAGCCGTTGTTGTTGGGGTGGCAGTTGTTGTTGGTGCTGCAGTTGCTCTCGTTTGGGCAGCAGCCGTTGTTGGGGCGGCAGTTGTTGTTGTAAGGGCTGCAGTTGTTGTTGGGTCAGCAGCCGTTGTTGTTGGGGCTGCAGTTGTTGTTGTCGGTGTGGCCATTGTCGTTGGTGCTGCAGTTGTTGTTGGGACAGCAGTTGTTGTTGTTGGGGCTGCAGTTGTTGTTGGGGCGGCAGCTGTTGTTGTCGGTGTCGCGGTTGTTGTTGGGGCAGCAGTTGTTAATTGGGCAGCAGCCGTTGTTGTTGGGGCAGCAGTTGTTGTTGTCGGTGTGGCGGTTGTTGTTGTTGCAGCAGTCATTGTTGGGGGCGGCAGCCGTTGTTGTTGTTGCTGCAGTTGTAGTTGGGGCGGCAGTTGTTGACGGGCGGCAACATTTTTTGCCGTTTGGGCTGTAGTTGTTGTTGGGGCAGCAGTTTTTGTTGTCGGTGCGGCCATTGTTGTTTGTGCTGCAGTTGTTGTTGGGGCAGCAGTTGTTGTTGGGGCAGCAGTTGTTGTTGGGGCAGCAGCCGTTGTTGTTGGGGCTGCAGTTTTTGTTGTGGCGGCAGCTGTTGTTGTTGGGGCCGCAGTTGTTGTCGGTGTGGCCATTGTTATTGGTGCTGCAGATGTAGTTGGGGCTGAAGTTGTTGTTGGGGCTGCAGTTGTTGTTGGGGCGGCAGCTGTTGTTGTCGGTGTGGCGGTTGTTGTTGGGGCAGCAGTTGTTTTCGTCAGGGCTGCAGTTGTTGTTTCTGCAGCAGTTGTTGTTGGAGCAGCAGTTGTTGTTGTTAGTGCAGCAGTTGTTGTTGTCGGTGTGGCAGTTGTTGTTGGGGCTGCAGTTGTTGTTGGGGCGGCAGTTGTTGTTTGGGCAGCAGTTGTTGTTGTCTGTGTGGCGGTTGTTGTTGGGGCTGCAGTTGTAGTCGGGGCAGCAGTTGATGTTGGGGCATCAGTTGTTGGTGCTGCAGATGTAGTTGGGGCTGCAGTTGTTGTTGTTGGGGCAGCAGTTTTTGTTGGGGCCGCAGTTGTTGTTGGAGTAGCAGTTGTTGTTGGGGCGGCAGTTGTTTGGCCAGCAGCTGTTGTTGGGGCTGCAGTTGTTGTTGGGGCAGAAGTTGTTGTTGTCGGTGTGGACATTGTCGTTGGTGCTGCAGTTGTTGTTGGGACAGCAGTTGTTGTTGTCGGTGTGGCAGTTGTTGTTGTTGCTGCAGCTGTAGTTGGGGCTGCAGTTGTTGTTGCGGTAGTTGTTGTTGGGGCTGCAGTTGTTGTTGTTGGAGTGGCCGTTTTTGTTGGTGCTGCAGGTGTAGTTGGGGCAGCAGTTGATGTTGGGGCATCAGTTGTTGTTGTTGTCGGTGTGGCAGTTGTTGGTGGTGCTGCAGATGTAGTTGGGACTGTTGTTGTTGTTTGGGCAGCAGTTGTTGTTGTTGGTGCAGCAGTTGTTGTTGTCGGTGTGGCGGTTCTTGTTGGGGCTGCAGTTGTAGTCGGGGCAGCAGTTGATGTTGGGGCATCAGTTGTTGTTGTTGTCGGTGTGGCGGTTTTTGTTGGGGCAGCAGTTGATGTTGGGGCATCAGTTGTTGTTGTTGTCGGTGTGGCGGTTGTTGTTGGTGCTGCAGATGTAGTTGGGACTGTTGTTGTTGTTGGGGCAGCAGTTGTTGTTGTTGGTGCAGCATGTTGTTGGGGCTGCAGTTGTAGTCGGGGCAGCAGTTGATGTTGGGGCATCAGTTGTTGGTGCTGCAGATGTAGTTGGGGCTGCAGTTGTTGTTGTTGGGGCAGCAGTTGTTGTTGGGGCCGCAGTTGTTGTTTGAGCAGCAGTTGTTGTTGGGGCGGCAGTTGTTGTTGGGGCGGCAGTTGTTGTTGGGGCTGCAGTTGTTGTTGGGGCAGAAGTTGTTGTTGTCGGTGTGGACATTGTCGTTGGTGCTGCAGTTGTTGTTGGGACAGCAGTTATTGTTGTCGGTGTGGCAGTTGTTGTTGGTGCTGCAGCTGTAGTTGGGGCTGCAGTTGTTGTTGCGGTAATTGTTGTTGGGGCTGCAGTTGTTGTTGTTGGAGTGGCCGTTTTTGTTGGTGCTGCAGGTGTAGTTGGGGCAGCAGTTGATGTTGGGGCATCAGTTGTTGTTGTTGTCAGTGTGGCGGTTGTTGTTGGTGCTGCAGATGTAGTTGGGACTGTTGTTGTTGTTGGGGCGGCAGTCATTGTTGGGGAGGCAGATGTTGTTGGGGTGGCAGTCGTTGTTTCTGCAGCAGTTGTCGTTGTTACGGCAGTTGTTGTTGGGGCAGCAGTTGTTGTTGTTGGTGCAGCAGTTGTTGTTGTCGGTGTGGCGGTTGTTGTTTGGGCACCAGTTGATGTTGTTGGGGCAGCAGTTGTTGTTGTCTGTGTGGCGGTTGTTGTTGGGGCTGCAGTTGTAGTTGGGGCAGTAGTTGATGTTGGGGCATCAGTTGTTGTTGTTGTTGTCGGTGTGGCGGTTTTTGTTGGTGCTGTAGATGTAGTTGGGGCTGCAGTTGTTGTTGTTGGGGCAGCAGTTGTTGTTGGGGCCGCAGTTGTTGTTTGAGCAGCAGTTGTTGTTGTCGGTGTGGCGGTTGTTGTTGGGGCAGCAGTCGTTGTTGGGGCTGCAGTTGTTGTTGGGGCAGAAGTTGTTGTTGGGGCGGCAGCTGTTGTTGTTGGTGCTGCAGTTGTTGTTGGTTCTGCAGTTGTAATTGGGGTGGCAGTTGTTGTTGGTGCTGCAGGTGTAGTTGGGGCTGCAGTTGTTGTTGTCGGTGTGGCAGTTGTTGTTTGTGCAGCAGTTGTTGTTGTCAGTGTGGCGGTTGTTGTTGGGGCTGCAGTTGTTGTTGCGGCAGCAGTTGTTGTTGGTGCTGCAGGTGTAGTTGGGGCAGCAGTTGATGTTGGGGCATCAGTTGTTGTTGTTGTCAGTGTGGCGGTTGTTGTTGGTGCTGCAGATGTAGTTGGGACTGTTGTTGTTGTTGGGGCGGCAGTCGTTGTTGGGGAGGCAGATGTTGTTGGGGTGGCAGTCGTTGTTTCTGCAGCAGTTGTCGTTGTTACGGCAGTTGTTGTTGGGGCAGCAGTTGTTGTTGTTGGTGCAGCAGTTGTTGTTGTCTGTGTGGCGGTTGTTGTTGGGGCTGCAGTTGTAGTTGGGGCAGTAGTTGATGTTGGGGCATCAGTTGTTGTTGTTGTTGTCGGTGTGGCGGTTTTTGTTGGTGCTGTAGATGTAGTTGGGGCTGCAGTTGTTGTTGTTGGGGCAGCAGTTGTTGTTGGGGCCGCAGTTGTTGTTTGAGCAGCAGTTGTTGTTGTCGGTGTGGCGGTTGTTGTTGGGGCAGCAGTCGTTGTTGGGGCTGCAGTTGTTGTTGGGGCAGAAGTTGTTGTTGGGGCGGCAGCTGTTGTTGTTGGTGCTGCAGTTGTTGTTGGTTCTGCAGTTGTAATTGGGGTGGCAGTTGTTGTTGGTGCTGCAGGTGTAGTTGGGGCTGCAGTTGTTGTTGTCGGTGTGGCAGTTGTTGTTTGTGCAGCAGTTGTTGTTGTCAGTGTGGCGGTTGTTGTTGGGGCTGCAGTTGTTGTTGCGGCAGCAGTTGTTGTTGGTGCTGTAGGTGTAGTTGGGGCAGCAGTTGATGTTGGGGCATCAGTTGTTGTTGTTGTCGGTGTTGCGGTTGTTGTTGGTGCTGCAGATGTAGTTGGGACTGTTGTTGTTGTTGGGGCGGCAGTCGTTGTTGTGGAAGCAGCTGTTGGTGTTGGGGCAGCAGTTGTTGTAGGTGCAGCAGTTGTTGTTGTCAGTGTGGCGGTTGTTGTTGGGGCTGCAGTTGTTGTTGGGGCGGCAGTTGTTGTTTGGTCAGCAGTTGTTGTTGTTGGAGTGGCCGTTTTTGTTGGTGCTGCAGGTGTAGTTGGGGCAGCAGTTGATGTTGGGGCATCAGTTGTTGTTGTTGTCGGTGTGGACATTGTCGTTGCTGCTGCAGTTGTTGTTGGGACAGCAGTTGTTGTTGTCGGTGTGGCAGTTGTTGTTGGTGCTGCAGATGTAGTTGGGACTGTTGTTGTGGCGGCAGTCGTTGTTGGGGAGGCAGATGTTGTTGGGGTGGCAGTCGTTGTTTCTGCAGCAGTTGTCGTTGTTACGGCAGTTGTTGTTGGGGCAGCAGTTGTTGTTGTTGGTGCAGCAGTTGTTGTTGTCTGTGTGGCGGTTGTTGTTGGGGCTGCAGTTGTAGTTGGGGCAGTAGTTGATGTTGTTGGAGTGGCCGTTTTTGTTGGTGCTGCAGGTGTAGTTGGGGCAGCAGTTGATGTTGGGGCATCAGCTGTTGTTGTTGTCGGTGTGGCGGTTGTTGTTGGTGCTGCAGATGTAGTTGGGACTGTTGTTGTTGTTGGGGCGGCAGTCGTTGTTGGGGAGGCAGATGTTGTTGGGGTGGCAGTCGTTGTTTCTGCAGCAGTTGTCGTTGTTACGGCAGTTGTTGTTGGGGCAGCAGTTGTTGTTGTTGGTGCAGCAGTTGTTGTTGGGGAGGCAGATGTTGTTGGGGTGGCAGTCGTTGTTTCTGCAGCAGTTGTTGTTGGGGCTGCAGATGTAGTCGGGGCTGCAGTTGTTGTTGTTGGTGCAGCAGTTGTTGTTGTCGGTGTGGCGGTTGTTGTTTGGGCAGCAGTTGTTGTTGTTGGGGCAGCAGTTGTTGTTGTCTGTGTGGCGGTTGTTGTTGGGGCTGCAGTTGTAGTTGGGGCAGTAGTTGATGTTGGGGCATCAGTTGTTGTTGTTGTCGGTGTGGCGGTTTTTGTTGGTGCTGCAGATGTAGTTGGGGCTGCAGTTGTTGTTGTTGGGGTAGCAGTTGTTGTTGGGGCCGCAGTTGTAGTCGGGGCAGCAGTTGTTGTTGTCGGAGTGGCGGTTGTTGTTGGGGCAGCAGTTGTAGTTGGGGCAGTAGTTGATGTTGGGGCATCAGTTGTTGTTGTTGTCGGTGTGGCGGTTGTTGTTGGTGCTGCAGATGTAGTTGGGACTGTTGTTGTTGTAGGGGCGGCAGTCGTTGTTGGGGAGGAAGATGTTGTTGGGGTGGCAGTAGTTGTTTCTGCAGCAGTTGTTGTTGTGGCGGCAGTTGTTGTTGGGGCAGCAGTTGTTGTTGTTAGGGCTGCAGTTGTTGTTGGGGCGGCAGTTGTTGTTTGAGCAGTAGTTGTTGTTGGGCCAGCAGTTGTTGTTGTCGGTGTGGCCATTGTCGTTGGTGCTGCAGTTGTTGTTGGGACAGCAGTTGTCTTTGTCGATGTGGCAGTTGTTGTTGGTGCTGCAGCTGTATTTGGGGCTGCAGTTGTTGTTGGGGCTGTAGTTGTTTTTGGGGCAGCAGCTGTTGTTGTTGGTGCAGCAGTTGTTTTTGTCGGTGTGGCGGTTGTTGTTGGGGCTGCAGTTGTTGTTGCGGCAGCAGTTGTTGTTGGTGCTGCAGGTGTAGTTGGGGCAGCAGTTGATGTTGGGGCATCAGTTGTTGTTGTTGTCGGTGTTGCGGTTGTTGTTGGTGCTGCAGATGTAGTTGGGACTGTTGTTGTTGTTGGGGCGGCAGTCGTTGTTGTGGAAGCAGCTGTTGGTGTTGGGGCAGCAGTTGTTGTAGGTGCAGCAGTTGTTGTTGTCAGTGTGGCGGTTGTTGTTGGGGCTGCAGTTGTTGTTGGGGCGGCAGTTGTTGTTTGGTCAGCAGTTGTTGTTGTTGGAGTGGCCGTTTTTGTTGGTGCTGCAGGTGTAGTTGGGGCAGCAGTTGATGTTGGGGCATCAGTTGTTGTTGTTGTCGGTGTGGACATTGTCGTTGCTGCTGCAGTTGTTGTTGGGACAGCAGTTGTTGTTGTCGGTGTGGCAGTTGTTGTTGGTGCTGCAGATGTAGTTGGGACTGTTGTTGTGGCGGCAGTCGTTGTTGGGGAGGCAGATGTTGTTGGGGTGGCAGTCGTTGTTTCTGCAGCAGTTGTTGTTACGGCAGTTGTTGTTGGGGCAGCAGTTGTTGTTGTTGGTGCAGCAGTTGTTGTTGTCTGTGTGGCGGTTGTTGTTGGGGCTGCAGTTGTAGTTGGGGCAGTAGTTGATGTTGTTGGAGTGGCCGTTTTTGTTGGTGCTGCAGGTGTAGTTGGGGCAGCAGTTGATGTTGGGGCATCAGCTGTTGTTGTTGTCGGTGTGGCGGTTGTTGTTGGTGCTGCAGATGTAGTTGGGACTGTTGTTGTTGTTGGGGCGGCAGTCGTTGTTGGGGAGGCAGATGTTGTTGGGGTGGCAGTCGTTGTTTCTGCAGCAGTTGTCGTTGTTACGGCAGTTGTTGTTGGGGCAGCAGTTGTTGTTGTTGGTGCAGCAGTTGTTGTTGTCGGTGTGGCGGTTGTTGTTGGGGCTGCAGATGTAGTCGGGGCTTCAGTTGTTGTTGTTGGTGCAGCAGTTGTTGTTGTCGGTGTGGCGGTTGTTGTTTGGGCAGCAGTTGTTGTTGTTGGGGCAGCAGTTGTTGTTGTCTGTGTGGCAGTTGTTGTTGGGGCTGCAGTTGTAGTTGGGGCAGTAGTTGATGTTGGGGCATCAGTTGTTGTTGTTGTCGGTGTGGCGGTTTTTGTTGGTGCTGCAGATGTAGTTGGGGCTGCAGTTGTTGTTGTTGGGGTAGCAGTTGTTGTTGGGGCCGCAGATGTTGTTGGGGCAGAAGTTGTTGTTGGGGCGGCAGCTGTTGTTGTTGGTGCTGCAGTTGTTGTTGGTTCTGCAGTTGTAGTTGGGGTGGCAGTTGTTGTTGGTGCTGCAGGTGTAGTTGGGGCTGCAATAGTTGTTGTTGCGGCAGTTGTTGTTGGGGCAGCAGTTGTTGTTGTCGGTGTGGCAGTTGTTGTTTGTGCAGCAGTTGTTGTTGTCAGTGTGGCGGTTGTTGTTTGGGCAGCAGTTGTTGTTGTTGGGGCAGCAGTTGTTGTTGTCGGTGTGGCGGTTGTTGTTGGGGCTGCAGTTGTTGTTGGGGCAGCAGTTGTTGTTGGTGCTGCAGGTGTAGTTGGGGCAGTAGTTGATGTTGGGGCATCAGTTGTTGTTGTTGTCGGTGTTGCGGTTGTTGTTGGTGCTGCAGATGTAGTTGGGACTGTTGTTGTTGTTGGGGCGGCAGTCGTTTTTGTGGCAGCAGCTGTTGGTGTTGGGGCAGCAGTTGTTGTTGGTGCAGCAGTTGTTGTTGTCATTTTGGCGGTTGTTGTTGGGGCTGCAGTTGTTGTTGGGGCGGCAGTTTTTGTTTGGGCAGCAGTTGTTGTTGTTGGGGCAGCAGTTGTTGTTGTTGGAGTGGCCGTTTTTGTTGGTGCTGCAGGTGTAGTTGGGGCAGCAGTTGATGTTGGGGCATCAGTTGTTGTTGTCGGTGTGGCGGTTGTTGTTGGGGAGGCAGATGTTGTTGGGGTGGCAGTCGTTGTTTCTGCAGCAGTTGTTGTTGTTATGGCAGTTGTTGTTGGGGCAGCAGTTGTTGTTGTTGGTGCAGCAGTTGTTGTTGTCGGTGTGGCGGTTGTTGTTGGGGCCGCAGTTGTAGTCGGGGCATCAGTTGTTGTTGTCGGTGTGGCGGTTTTTATTGGTGCTGCAGATGTAGTTGGGGCTGCAGTTGTTGTTGTTGGGGCAGCAGTTGTTGTTGTCGGAGTGGCGGTTGTTGTTGGGGCAGCAGTTGTAGTTGGGGCAGTAGTTGATGTTGGGGCATCAGTTGTTGTTGTTGTCGGTGTGGCGGTTGTTGTTGGTGCTGCAGATGTAGTTGGGACTGTTGTTGTTGTAGGGGCGGCAGTCGTTGTTGGGGAGGAAGATGTTGTTGGGGTGGCAGTAGTTGTTTCTGCAGCAGTTGTTGTTGTGGCGGCAGTTGTTGTTGGGGCAGCAGTTGTTGTTGTTAGGGCTGCAGTTGTTGTTGGGGCGGCAGTTGTTGTTTGAGCAGTAGTTGTTGTTGGGCCAGCAGTTGTTGTTGGGGCTGCAGTTGTTGTTGGGGCAGAAGTTGTTGTTGTCGGTGTGGCCATTGTCGTTGGTGCTGCAGTTGTTGTTGGGACAGCAGTTGTTGTTGTCGGTGTGGCAGTTGTTGTTGGTGCTGCAGCTGTAGTTGGGGCTGCAGTTGTTGTTGCGGCAGTTGTAGTTGTCATGGCTGCCACTGTTGTTGGGGCGGCAGTTGTTGTTGTTGTCGTTGGGGCGGCAGTTGTTGTGACAGTATTACACAAACTGGTTCCACAACAGGAAGGTCCGCTGCTAATGTTACCAACATTTTGCATGAAAGGTAGGCTACCCAGGCTGGTAGCAGCTGCACACAGGTTTGCAGATGCACAGCCAAAGGCCGGAGATGTTGTGGACCCATCTGTCACTGTGAGAAGAATCACTATTTTACTTGACGAACTAAATTGCTGTTGTTTGTAAGCAATACCACAATGTAAATATACTCTGACAAATGCAAATCTTCTATGAAAGAAGTACTTGAGTATTTTGAGAAAAATATCGTTAAAGTGTCAAAAGTAAAAGTAAAGTTACATTCAGAATTATGAAGAATGGTGTCTGTCAGAGTATTTTATCATTATATATATTTTATTATTGGATTATTACTAATTTATTATTATAAATCTTCACTACATTACATTTATAGTCATAAATAAGTAATAATCTAATTAATGTACAATATACCTCTGAAATGTAGTGGAGCAAGAGTGAAAGCACCACAAAATTGTACATAGGTTGAGAAAAATGTACTTGATTTTCCAGATCTTACACCCAGTAAATTATTTGAAATACTTAGTTGGAGTCAAACTTCAAAGTAAAAAATAAAGACTCACCAGTCGCTTGAAAGCAGCGGTCCTCCGATCCCTTACATTGTAATGGACTAGTGCATTGAGAGGTCATGGGGTTACAATAGTTACACTTTAGGCTGTTATCTGCTGGAGTAGCAGGGCCTGAAACAGAAAAAAACAACATCATTAATTTGAGGAAGAGAGCACATCAAGGTTGTACCACTTATCCATAGTAATATATCATTGTTCTTTCACAAGATATTTATCCATATACTTACATAGTGGAGTTACTGAGTTGCAGTTATCTGTGTTGCAGCACGTCGCAGATGCAAGTGCACTCGCAACTCCCAAGTTGACTGAAAATGTCTGAGAGCCTGCGGCTGGACACAGGGAGGACGATGCACAAGCCTTGAAGAGTTGCTGGCCTGGGGTTCCAGATGAAGTAGCTACAAAATCCAAGTACAATGTTGTTGTTAATGTTGACGGCAAGAACTTTACAGTACACGTATTTCACTGAAGGGTAATAGATGACATAAAGGAATGCCTACCTCTAATGGAAGCTGTAATACACATTGTCTCTGAGGAACACGTTAGTGGTATCGTGCTTGAACACTGTGGATCTGTGCAAGTTTTACACACAAGTGCTCCAGCTGTAAAGGGAGAAAAATAATCAGTGAATGATGATCACAGCTCAAAAGTCTTATTAAATGTCTGAGGTGTTTTGGTGGTTTGTAAAATCTGAAAACTCTTAATGTTATTATTTTAATACAAAAAGGATCACAAAGGTTGTAAAAAGGGTGTCTGATCTGCACTACATTACTCTGCTTTCTACCTCTTCAGACTTTTATACGATTTTTTTTTTTTTTAAGACTTAAAAATAGTTTTGTTTTATTAAAATAAATCAACTGTCAACAATTGAATTAAATTCCCTTCTAAAATCAGCTATGATAAAATGAGAAATTTCTTTAAATAGTGCTCTGTATTACCTGCAGAAACTATAAAGTAAGAATAAATGGGGTTACCTGTGCTGGAGAGCGCCCAGATCAGAGTCAGAGAAAGGATCAGCTTCATCATGATGAACAGGTAAATAGTGTAGATTAGTTTTCCTGGGTGGTGATACTACACTCAGTGCCGCTGCACTTTATATACTGCACAGGTGTTTAACATATTTATGACAGTTGCATGCCTAAAAGCTTCAGGGATTGGGTGTGTTCCTATTTTTAATGTGTCACTATTTAGACATTCACTAAATCTTTTGTTAGTTGGAAAATTATCACGTCGACACACCTTCCCACACCCATTTTTAATTTCAGTTCTGTGAAATAGAAATAGCTCATTTCAATATTTAAACAAGTATGATTTCAATAAATGTCATCTGCAAAATAATTAGAAATAATTAGCTTTTGGAAAGTGAATATGGTTCTGACCAATGTGCATTTTCACTGTATACAGTTTCACTCTTTTTCTAGAAATGATATTGATAATGGGTTGTCGGTTGCTATAAATAGTTGTGGTAATCCTTTATAACACAAAGTGGAGAGGACTTCAACTTCTGGAGCTGAGCAATTGAGGTGCAGGATGCATCACATTGGGATAAAGTCCATGTAGATTTATACATTGACATTTTATCTGCCTTGCTTGATTTTTAATTGTTTAATTTTCTTTGTACAGCACTTTGTAACATTGTTTAGAAACATGCTATATAATAAAGTGTATTATTATTATTATTATTGTTATTATTATTATTATTATTATTATTATTATTATTATTATGTTATTTAGATATTGTTACTGTCTACATCTTGATAAAAGTCAGTGGACTGTCAACAATGGAAACAGACTTAATTTTAATATCCCTCACAAAGTCTGAGAATGTTATAAATATATTAAAATCTTCTCAATAAACCAAAACCAATTAATTTTATGATCAAAAGTATAAAAAGTTATACAATTATAGTATAAAAGTGTATGTGGTACTAACCAGTTTTTCTTCTTCAGCTTCCCTTATAGAATATTATCATATAATAAAATTGGTAATTTTTACATAGTAGCAGGAATACACAGCAGTTAGTTTTTTATTAAAGTTTGTTTGTTGTTTTATTTGATGCATCATTGAAATGTTCTTGATGCTTAAAGCATTGATCATGTCATTGTTTTATACATTGTTCTGACAGGGAGGTAACTGTCTCACATTGGCATGTCCTTACTCACACATTATTATGATGTCCCGTTCTTCACGTGTTTCTTGTTTTTCTCTGGAATGCAGTGTAACTGGCAACCCATCTACACTCTATTCAACAATAAATTATACAGACTGTAGTGTTTGTTACTGCTTTCTGTGTTTCTTTGATATCTTGTGTTTACGCCTTAATGTCTTATGTAACTTTGAACTGCCTTGTTGATTTTCCTTGTGTTTCCTTACCTGTACTATCTTATAACAATCCCCATATTAGCGGTATGAATCAGTTTAAATTAAAACTGTAATTCCACCTTTACCAGCTACAACATAAAAGGCTGTACTAAATTAGAGTTGTGAGTTGCAGATTATTAAGTGCAGTTTGATAATGCTGTCAGAAAGGACCAGAGGTGGGAGTAAGTCACACATGTGCAAGTCTCAAGCAAGTCTCAGAATGTGTGTATGTGCGTATGGTGTGAGTGGACGAGCGAGAGTGAGCGAACGAGAGAAAGAAAGTGTGCGCGCGCGGATGCAGTAGTAAAATAAAGACCACTATCTCAATGTCAACCCGGAGCTCCCGTGTCTGTGTTTATAATTTTGGGAACAGCTGCAGTGCCAGCAGCGCCTTCCTGTTCCATCGTCCAAGTGCTCCGCTCCGGCCTCTCTACAACCGCTGCAGTTAGTGATAGGTGAGTCACTTGGTTATACTTTAATAATTTCCCCACAGGGATTATTAAAGTATTTCTGGTTAGATTACAGGTTGCCAGGTTCGCCCACATGAAACAGGAAAAAAAATATATACATATTAATAAAGATAGCAATGACTTGTTGGGTCAGTTCATGCAAGTCTAAGTCAAGTCTAAATCTGGTGACTTAAGTCTGACTCGAGTCAACCATCTCCGGAAAGGACACATACCTTCGCAGTATTTCACTGAAATAGGGAAAAAGTGTCTTGGGTACAGTGCTACAATCTGTTGCTTCACAGAAACCCATCACAAAATCAACATGAAGCATCTTAAAAGATAAAAGACACTATACATTTTAACACTGATAATACAGCAGCTTAAAAAGAGACTGTAAGAAACTATAAGAATTAAAGTGCTTCAGTGCTGGTTTGTTTATTACACACTGATTAAGTATTAGAGTTCACCAGCTTGATAGAAGTCGGGACAAATGATAACTTTAGTCTGTTTGATTTGCACTTTGGCACACAGAGTCTTTTTCTTGATGGCAGAGGTTCATTTTCAGAGAAGAGGGCATTTTGAGGGTCCACAATGATTTTTGCTGCTTGTTTCATGACTGTGTGCTCATACGGGCTCTGTATGGGCTCATATTATTTCCTCCCTAATATCCTCATAGCTATTTTGTGCATGCTGGCCAACCTGTTTTTCAGGTACACTGTTAAGTTGCCAAACCCTGCTTTGATTCCATATCTAATGATGCTCTCTGGGATCGCCCTGTAAAACATCAGCATGATATGATTGCTTTCCTGCAGTCATTAGTGTACAGTTAAAAAAAGGTGATGCCACACAACCTTGTGGGGCCGCTGTATCACTACGTTGGGTCTTTGACAATGTCTCATTACTTTTATTTGTTGTGTCCTATTAAAAAACAATAAGATAGGTTGGACTGTAATTAACTAAAATCAATAAATACAATTCTAGCATAGGATTTTGTGTTCTCAAGGTGTTTAGAAATAAAGTGCGAAATGCAGAGGATGGCATCTTCAGTGCTGCATTTCTGCTTATGGGCAAATTGCCATGTGTCTACGTCTGGCTCGACTACTTTCTTGAGCAGGGATACTACAAATTTCTCGAAACATTTCATGACAATAGAGGTCAAAGTTACAGGACGACAATCATTATTCACCTGTGTTGAGACTTGGGGTTCGGTACTGCCACAATACGATTCAGTTGTCTAGTTCAGTTGGTCTAATTTTTTAGCACATCTTGGACTGTGTGAACACCGCTGACTACAATAGAAAAAGACAAAATTTGTATATCCCTGACAGTGAAGAATTGTGATATTTTTATAAATATACTAGAATGTTCTCAATAAACCAAAAACGATTGATTTTATCAGCAAAAGTGTTGTAAAAAATAAAGAAATATAGATTCTGGAATGTGTATAGGGTACTGACCAATGTGCATTTTAACTGTGTTCTTCTTTATTTGTGGAATATTGTCATATAATATAATTTGGATGACTTTTAATCACTTTTACAAAGTAACAAGTCTTTGTTGTTTTATTTGATGCATCAGTGAACTGGGCTCCAATCCCAAATGTTTTCTCAAAAGCCCAGACCTTTTTAGGTTTATAAAACTTCAACTTTGTGTCATTTCCCCTTAGTCTCTCAGACTGGACCGCCACTTCAATTAAGTAAAAGTTCTATTACTGGGGTAAAAGCACCAATAGGTCCGCCCTAACATTGTCATAATGGGTTGTTGGTCTGTTTTGGGCACCCCTTGACACATTTCCTCATGCTGTCCCTACACTCCACAACCAAGTCTGTGGTGTCTGATTGGGTTTGATTTTTAAGGCCTAAGCCAAAGTTATTCAAAATGTTGTCATCAAAAAAGCTTTATTAGACAGGTTATAATAGTACAGTACAGTAGATATAATTAAGTAAAACTACTCAAACACATATTTGTGAGATGCAACAAAGAACAGAATACAATCAATGTATCATGCAATGTATATAAAGTATACTAATTATAGAATGTAAATGTGAAATATGTGACAAACAAATACACTGTAAATAGTTGAATCATCAAATTAAATAAAACTACTGAAATACATATTTATTATGAAAAAAAGAAGAAAAGGAAAGAGCAAAATGTTTATATATATATAATCATAATACATTAAATATAATTATATTCAGACCTAATTAACTTCAATGCTCAATATGTGACAAACAATACAGTGCAATTTACTTATTATAACTTATTTCATATACTACTTATAGAACATTTATATTTTTGTATGATCACTTACACCATTCCTATCAATCAAGCCTGACAGGCCACAGATTTTTTTGATAACTGAAGCTCTGAAAAAAGTCTCCTCATTATACCCCACATGGTGTATTCTGGACATTAAACTGCTTTCCCGATAATAGTATACAAAAAAGTTCACTTGTGTGTCTTCACCCAGACTCCATCCCCTCTTATCATAAATTTTGTTTTTCTAGCCCCTGTAACTGCCTAATAAAGACGGCAGTAAACCACATGATTCAAAAGGTAATTTCAGAGTTTTCAGTATGGCTTCAATGGTACTTCTACAAAGATTGTTCTTACCAGAGGGTACAGATAAGGAGTCCGAGAAGCAGATGGATAATACCCAGTGGAGCAACAGTTGTAGTTTTTTGGGCGGCATTTGTTGTTGGGGCTGCAGTCGTTGTTGGGGCTGCAGTCGTTGTTGTTGGAGAAAGAGTTGTAGTTGTAGGCACAGCAGTTGTTGTTGAGGAATCAGTTGTTGTAGGGGCGGCAGTTGTAGTTATTGGGGCAGAGGTTGTTGTTGGGGTGGCAGATATTGTTGCAGCAGTTGTTGTTGGGACTACAGTTGTTGTTGGGGAAGCAGTTGTTGGAAAAACAGTTGTAGTTGTTGTGGAAGCAGTTATTGTTGGGGCTGCAGTTGTTGTTGTTGGGGCAGATGTTGTTGTCCTTGGGACTGCAGTTGTCGTCGAGCCTGCAGTCGTCGTTGGGGCTGCAGGTGTTGTTGTTGGGGCAGCTGTCGTTGTTGGGGTAGCAGTTGTTGTTGGTGCTGCAGTTGTTGTCGTGGGTGCTGCAGTCGTCGTTGCGGCTGCAGTTGTTGTTGGCGCTGCAGTTGTTGTTGCTGGGGCAGCAGTTGTCATGGCAGCAGTTGTAGTTGGGGAAGTAGTCGTTGGAGCTGCTGCAGTTGTTGTCGTCGGTGCTGCAGTCGTCGTTGGGGCTGCAGTTGTTTTTGGGGCAGCAGTTGTTGTTGGGGCAGCTGTTGTTGTTGGGGCAGCAGTGGTTGGGGCAGCAATTGTTGTTGGAGCTGCATTTGTTGTTGGGGCTGCAGTCGTTGTTGGAGACAGAGTTGTAGTTGTAGGCACAGCAGTTGTTGTTGAGGTATCAGTTGTTGTAGGGGCGGCAGTTGTAGTTGTTGGGGTGGCAGATATTGTTACGGCAGTTGTTGTTGGGACTACAGTTGTTGTTGGGGAAGCAATTGTTGGAAAAACAGTTGTAGTTGTTGTGGAAGCAGTTGTTGTTGGGGCTGCAGTTGTTGGGGCAGAAGTTGTTGTCGTGGGGACTGCAGGCATCGTCGAGGCTGCAGTCGTCGTTGGGGCTGCAGGTGTTGTTGGGGCAGCTGTCGTTGGGGTAGCAGTTGTTGTTGTGGCAGCAGTTGTTGTTGGGGCTGCAGTTGTTGTTGTTGGTGCTGCAGTTGTTGTCGTAGGGGCTGCAGTCGTCGTTGGGGCTGAAGTTGTTAGGGCGGCAGTTGTCATTGGGGCTACAGTTGTTGTCGTTAGGGCTGCAGTTGTTGTTGTTGTGGCAGCAGTTGTAGTTGGGGTAGCAGTCGTTGTTGGGGCAGCCGTTGTGGTCAGGGCTGCAGTTGTTGTCATCAGGGGTGCAGTTGTAATTGGGGCAGCAGTTGTTGTTTGGGCTGCAGTTGTTGTTGGAGCTGCAGTCGTTGGGGCAGCTGTTGTTGTTGGGGCAGCAGTCGTTGGTGCTTGAGTTGTTGTAGTCGGGGCTGCACTCGTAGTTGGGGCTGCAGTTGTTGTTAGTGCTTTAGTTCTTGTAGTCGGGGCTACAGTTGTTGTATGGGGCAGCAGTCGTTTGGGCGACAGTTGTTGGGGCAGCAGTCGTTGTTGGGGCAGCAGTTGCAGTTGGGGCAGCAGTCATTGTAGTGGCAGCAGTTGGTGTTGTTGGGGAAGCAGTTGTTGGGCCTGCAGTTATTGTTTTTGTGGCCGCAGTTGTTGGGGCCGCTGTTGTTGTTTGGGCAGAAGTCGTTCTTGGGGCCACAGTTGTTGTTTGGGCAGCAGCTGTTGTTGTGGCAGTTGTTGTTGGTGGTGCTGCAGTTGTTGTCATAGGGGCTGCAGTCGTCATTGGGGCTGCAGTTGTTTTTGCTGGGGCAGCAGTTGTTATGGTTGGGCCTGCAGTTGTTGTTGGGGCTGCAGTTGTTGGGGCTGCAGTTGTTGTTGCTGGGGCAGCAGTTTAAGATGGGGCAGCAGTCATTGTTGGGGCAGCAGTTGTTATTGTCGGGGCTGCAGTTGTAGTTGGGGCAGCAATTGTTGTTGTTTGGGCTGCAGACGTTGTTGGGGCAGCAGTTGTTGGGCCAGCTGTTGTTGTTCGGGCAGCAGTCGTTGTTGGGGCAGCTGTTGTTGTCGGGCCTCCAGTTGTCATTGTTTGTGCTGCTATAGTTGTCATCGGGGGTGCAGTCGTCATTGGGGCTGCAGTTGTTGTTGTTTGGGCTGCAGTTGTAGTTGAGGCAGCTGTTGTTGTTGGGCCTGCAGTTGTTGTTGTTGGGGCTGCAGTTGTTGTGGTTGGGCCAGCAATTTTGTTGCTGGGGAAGTTGTAGTTGGGTAGCAGTCATTTTAGCAGCTGTTGTTGCTGGGGCAGCAGTTGTAGTTGGGGTAGCAGTTTTTTTGGGGGCTGCAGTTGTAGTTGGGGTTTCAGTTGTTGTTTTGGTGCTGCAGTTGTTGTCATCGGGGTGCAGCCGTCGTTGGGGCAGCAGTTGTTGTTGCTGGGGCAGTAGTTGTTGTTGGGAGAGTCGTTTTTGTGGGGACAGTTGTGTGCAGTTGCTTGCAACAATTGTCGTTGGTGCTGCAGTTTTTGTTGTCAGTGTCATGGGGCTGCAGTTGTTTGTGCTGGGGCAGCAATTTTAGATGGGGCTGCAGTTGTTGTTTTTGGTGCTGCAGCATTTTTGGTGCAGCAGTTGTTGAGGCAGAAGTAGTGGTTGTGGCAGAAGTAGTGGTTGTGGCAGCAGTTGTAGTTGGGGCAGCAGTTGTAGTTGGGGCAGCAGTTGTAGTTCGGGCACCAGTCGTTGGGGAAGCAGTTGTTGGTGCAGTAGTTGTTGTTGGGGCTGCAGTTGTTGTTAGGGCTGCAGTCGTTGTTGGGGCTGCAATTGGTGTCGTTTGGCCTGCAGTTGTTTTTGTTGGGGCTGCTGTGGTTATGGTTGGGGAAGCAGTTGTTGCGGCTGCAGTTGTTGTCGTCGTGGGTGCAGTCATAGTTGGGGCTGTAGTTGTTGTTGGGGCAACAGTCGTTGTTCGTGCTGCAGTTGTTGTTGAGGCAGAAGTAGTGGTTGTGGCAGAAGTAGTGGTTGTGTCAGCCGTTGTAGTTAGGGAAGCAGTTGTAGTTGGGGCAGCAGTCGTTGGGGAAGCAGTCGTTGGTGCAGTTGTCGTTGTTGGGGAAGCAGTTGTTGCTGGGGCTGCAGTTGTTGTTGCTGGGGCAGCAGTTGTATATGGGGCAGCATTCGTTGTTGGGGCAGCAGCTGTTGGGGCAGGAGTCGTTGGTGCTGCAGTGGCTGTTGAGGCAGCAGTTGTAGTTGGGGCAGCAGTCGTTGTTTGTGCTGAAGTTGTTGTTGAGGCAGTTTGTTTTGTGAGTTGTTGCTGGGGCAGCAGTCGTTGTTTGTGCTGCAGTTGTTGTCGTCGGGGGTGCAGTCGTTGTTGGGCCTGCAGTTGTTACTGGTGCTGCCGTTGTTGGGGCTGCAGTCGTTGTTTGTGCTGAAGTTGTTGTTGAGGCAGCAGTGGTTGTTGTTGAGGCAGCAATATTACTTGTGGCAGCAGTTGTTGTTGGGGCAGCAGTTGTAGTTGGGGCAGCAGTCGTTGGGGAAGCAGTCGTTGGTGCAGTAGTTGTTGTTCGGGCAGCAGTCGTTAGTGGGGCAGCTGTTGTTGTTGGGTCTGTTGTTGTCGGTGCTTCAGTAGTTGTTGTTGGGGCTGCAGTATTTGTTGGGGCTGCAGTTGTTGCTGAGGTAGCAGTAGTACTTGGGGAAGCAGTTGTCGTTTGTGCTGCAGTCGTCGTTGGGGCTGCAGTTGTTTTTGAGGCAGCTGTTGTTGTTGTTGCTGTTGTAGCAGTTGTAGTTTTGACAGGAGTCATTGTTGGGGCAGCAGTCGTTGTTGGGGCTGCAGTTGTAGTTGGGGCAGCAGTCATTGTTGAGGCAGCTGTAGTTGTTGGGACAGCGGTTGTAGTTGGGGCAGCAGTTGTTGGTGCAGCAGTTGTTCTTAGGGCTGCAGTTGTTGTTGTTGGTGTTGCAATTTTTGGGGCAGCTGTTGTTGTTGGGGCAGCTGTTTTTGTTGGGGCAGCAGTTTTTGGGGCAACAGTCGTTGTTGAGGCAGAAGTAGTGGTTTTGGCGAGATACTGGTTGTGGCAGCAGTTGTAGTTGGGGCAGAGTTGTGTGGGCAGAGTGTTGGGCCAGAGTTGTTGTTGGGCAGCAGTGTTGGGGAAGAGTCGTTGGTGAGTAGTTGTTGTTGGGGCTGCAGTGTTTTGGGGCTGCAATTGCTGTATTTGGCTGAGTTTTGTTGTTGGTGATTGTTGTTGTTGGGGCTTCAGTGTTGTTGGGGCGCAGTGTTGGGCCAGCTGTTTTGTTGAGTGTTGTTGGGGCAGAGTTGTGTGGGGAGAGTGTTGGTGAGTACTTGTTGTTGGGGCTGCAGTGTTGTTGGGGCTGCAATTGTGTATTTGGCTGCAGTTGTTGTTGTTGGGGTTTGTGTTGTTGGCAGGTGTGGGCAGTGTGTTGTTTGGGAGCAGTTTGTTGGAGGTAGTCTTGGGGGCAGTTTTGGTGCGCAGTGGTTGTTGCTCGTGTTGTGGGGCTTTGTGTTGGCTGCAGTTGTGTTGAGGTTGTTGTGAGAGTTGTTGGGGTCAGTTGTTGTTGTTGGGGCTGAGTTGTTACTGGTGTGCAGTTGTTGGGCTGCAGTGTTTGTGGTGCAGTTTTGTTGGGAGCAGTGTTTGTTGTTGAGGAGCGTAGCTGTTGTGAGCAGTTGTTTTGGTGCACCAGTTTGTGGCAGAGTTGTTGTTGGGGGCATTTGTTGAAGAATTGTTGTTGGGGTGTGTGGTTATTGTTAGGTGTTGGTGCTGCAGTTGTTGTCGTCGGATGCAGTGTAGTTGTTGTTGTGAGTATTTGTTGTTGGGTTGCAGTTGTTGATGCTGGCATAGCAGTGTACTTTGGGCAGAGTGTGTTGTTGTGCAGTGGTTGTTAGGGCAGCAGTTGTTGTGGTTGGGGTTGGTTTTTTTTTGTTGTGTGGGGAACAGTGGTGTTGCTGCAGTGTTGTTGTTGGCAGCAGTTGTTGTGGTTGGGGCTGCAGTTTTTTGGAGCAGTAGTGCTGGGGCAACATATGTTGAGCAGTTGTTTTGAGAAGTGTTGTTGGTGATGCAGTTGTTTAGTCCATGAGCCATGGGGGTTAACCCTATGAGACTTTGTCCCCCAGATGATACTGGCCCAAATTTGGGGCCTGGTCATGGACTTTTAGTTGGGTGTAGTAGTTGGGGAGAGTATTGTTGTGGCTGCAGTTGTGTTGGGGCAGCAGTGTTATTGGGGCAGCATTGTTGTTTGGACTTATAGTTGGGGGGGTTTTGGTGAGTTGTTGTTGGTGCTGCAGTGTTGTTGTTGGTGCTGCAGTTGTTGTTGTCGGGGTGCAGTGTGTTGGGGCTACTGTGATTGTTGGGGCTGCTGTGGTTGTTGGGGCTGCAGTTTTTTGGGGCTGCAGTTGTTGGGGCTGCAGTCGTTGTTGGTGCTACAGTTGTTGTTGAGGCAGCAGTGGTTGTTGTTGAGAAAGAGTAGTTGTTGGGGCAGCTGTTGTTATTGGGGCAGCAGTTGTAGTTCGGGTTGTATTGTTGGGGCTACAGTTGTTGTTGTTGGTGCTGCAGTTTGTTGTTGTATCAGTTGTAGTTGTGGGGTGCAGTGTGTTGGGGCAGTGTTTTGTTAGGGCAGCACTGGTTGTTGGGGCTGCAGTTGTTGTTGCTGGGGCAGCAGTTTTAGGTGGGGCAGCAGTCGTTGTTGGGGCAGCAATTATTGTTGGGGCAGCAGTTGTTTTTGTTGGTGCAGCAGTTGTAGATTGGGCAGCAGTTTGTTGGGGCAGTGTTGTTGTTGGGGTAGAGTTGTTGGGCAGCAGTCGTTGTTGGTGCTGCGGTTGCTGTTGAGGCAGTAGTTGTAGTTGGGGCAGCAGTTGTTGGTGCAGCAGTTTTTGGGGCTGCAGTTGTTGTCGTCGGGGGTGCAGTCTTCATTGGGGCTGCAGTTGTTGCTGGGGCTGCAGTTGTTGGGGTGCAGTGTTGTTTGTGCAACAGTTGTTGTTGAGGCAGCATTGGTTGTTGTTGAGGCAGCAGTAGTTGTTGGGGCAGCTTTTGTTTTTGGTGCACCAGTCCTTGTGGCATCAGTTGTACGTGGGGCTGCAGTTTTTGTTGGGGCAGCAGTTGTAGTTGGGGTTGCAGTCGTTGGGGCTGCAGTTGTTGTTGTTGGTGCTGCAGTCGTCGTTGGTGCTGCAGTTGTTGTTGTGGGGTGCAGTCGTCGTTGGGGCTGCAATTGTGTTGAGGCAGCAGTCGTTGTTGGGGCAGCTGTTGTTGTTGGGGTAGCTGTGGTTGTTGGGGCTGCAGTTGTTGTCGTTGGGGCTGCAGTTTTTGTCGTTGGTGCTGCAGTGGTTGTTGGGGCTGCAGTTGTCATTTTTGCTGCAGTGGTTTCTTTTGGGGCAGCAGTCGTTGTTGGTGCTGCAGTTTTTGTCATCGGGGGTGCAGTCGTCGTTGGTGCTGCAGTTGTTGTTGTTAGGACTGCATTCGTTGTTGTTGGTGCTTCAGTTTTTTGGGGCTGCAGGCTTTGTTGGGCCAGCCTTTGTTGTTGGGGCTGCAGTTGTTGTTGCTGGGGCAGCAGTTTTAGGTGCTTAAATGTTATAAGGAGTTTGGTCTAGACCTGCTCTATTTGAAAAGTGTCCTTAGATAACTTCTGTTATGAATTGGCGCTATACAAATAAAATTTAATTGAATGGAATTGAATAAAATCACCATGAAGAGTGGGTAATTCCCCTCAGGCAAAGCCTGCAGAAATGCAGACTTACGAATAAAGGGTTAATGCACTTGAAGATTTCACAATGGGGCAGCCCTCAAAGTCTGTGAGTCTGTGAATGTGGACATTGGGATTGGGCATCTGTTGCTAACAGTGTCACTGACTGTACAATGGAAATAAGTACAGGACTGACAAAGTCTGACATGTTTTTAGAATTTTCTGAATGAGCTCAAACCAATTCATTTTATCATCACAAGTGTGAAAATGCCCATTGTGCATTTCACTGTTTCACTTAATTTATGGAACATTATAAAATATAATTTGGGCGTTGTTTAATCATTCTTACACAACCTAATACATTTTTCAGAAACCTTGTAGAGCAGGATCACATATGTTGCATCTGTTACTGACAGAAACAAAATAAATTTGTTCAGCTAATCTACTGACTACTAATATGGCAGTCCTGCTAATATATTTGCAAAACAGGTAAAAGTATTGTGAACAGAGGAAAACAATCACTGTTCTGTAGAAACTTAGCATTGTTTGTGTGTGCACAATGAGGTGTGCAAATACTGTGTCTCTTTGCTTTAATGTTGTTGTTTTTTGCTGCAGCTGCTTTTGAGTTGATACTGTATTGTCTACACCTCTGTTATCTGCATTATCTGAGTTTTTTCTGGTTAATTACTGTAAGGCTTTACTGAGATATACAGTATACTTGATAATCAGTTGTATGCACACACTGCAAATGTCTATAGAAAATACATTTATTTTTGGTCATCTGGGCTCTGTGGCGGGATATTGTACCACTAGTGTATACGCTTAACGCACTTTATTTTGTACCTGTGGAGGTGGGTGTGGTTTGCACTCAGCTGCAGGAGAGAGAGGTGTGGCGAAGGCTTCTGAGAGCAGCGCCAGGTGAGTTGATTATCTCAACTGGTACTCATGAAGTCATCACTCTCACCTCTTTTAAGGCAGTAGTGGGCTGGACCTCGAGGCCGACACACATGACAGAGGAGACACAACCGGAGCAGACCTGAATGGACTTTTGGAAGCAGACAAAGTTGTGTGTTAATTGTGTGTGCAGCAGACACAAGAATAAAGTTGTCTTGTTCATTAATCCCTGTGGTTGGTTTGTGTGTAAGGTATTTTATTTTTATTTTTTTTAAATAAAAACATCAAGCCTTGTCTCTGTTGCCTTTGTCATTAATGGCATATCACTTATTGTTATTTCATTAGCTTCCTCTTTGGAGAAATAATTCCAATTTGTCTGTTACTACTCAGGCTCATTGCTTGAAAATATTCTTCATATATTGTGATCATATCTTTGTGATAGGGCAAGCGCTCTGTAAGCCTCTTGCACATTCCACCGACAACCCACAAACACAACTTGGTTTAGATATTGAAGCTGAAGTTGAACTTGTGATTATAATGCACATTATCTCTGTGTGTATGTGCACACACACTATCAGGATTGTGATTTATTAACTTTGCCTTCCTTAACTGAGCCACATACTGTACTTGGCTCTCAAATAAAAATATTCCCAGGCTAGAGAATAACAGGTATGTTTTCTGTACTTGAATGACAGCCAGACTTTTTTCATACAAGTATATTGTTTAAGCCATTCCGAAAAGCTGGATTACTTTACCCGAGGGTTGTTCCGATACCTATGCTAGTTTTAAAAATTATTTTGATACAGCCTAAAATGCTTGACTGGGTATCAGCAAGTAGGAAAGTCTACTAGCTGAAACAGGGTTTGCTATTCTATTCCCCAAGATAGTGCAATCTGACTCTTATTGGCTTACCCTGATATTATTTCCCTAACCCTAACCAATCTTACTTCTCATGTCATAACCTAAACCTAACCAACCCAAACGGACAAAGGTTAGGCAGTCAGAGTTCTACTGCTGATGAACTGATAAACAATAACAACAGCGTACACTATTCGTCAGACCAGTCCCGGGACAGGTTTGGATCTGGGAAGCAATTTCAGGTTATGTCCAACATTAAATAGGCTTTCTCCCTGAACACCCCTACCAGATAACTTCCCATTGCTTTTCAGCTTAATTTCCATTCTAAATTTGTGTGATTGTTTTTTTTTGTTAAAATTGTGCTTAAATTGCAATTATTTCTTTGTTAATTCTTTCACTATTGGGTCCCAATTTAAATGACTAGGACGTGTGTCTAGGATTAAATGGCATCTAGAGGTTTAGTTGCAGATTACAATGCCCTCGCCTCACCCTTCTGTTCCAAATGTATAGCAGAGACTACAGTGGCCACAAAATCTCTGAAGTCTACCAGGTCCTCCTGTAGATAAAAAACATCTCATACCAGGGACTGTCCCAGCTCTCTCTCCACCAATTAGGACACAAAACAAATACCTGTGTGCATCTCCCACAAGAATTTACACTAGAGAAATAATTTTACAATCAAATGTGGCACAAATGTTACTGATACGAGAAGTCACAAATAACTGCCACCACTATGAACTATCCAAAAGCTCCAGACAAAACAAGGGAGACCACAAAGATAGTTATGGTGTAGCAGTCCCTCATTCATTCAGACATAGTCGGCCTAAAACTCCCTAAGACCCCCTGAGATTTCTTTGCTGTCTCTTTTGTTGCCATAAAGTGTTTGAGTATTGTCACTAAACCCAGAGAGAATGTTGTGCCATTAGTGCCTGCACCAGGGTGTACTGGTGTAATTTGTGCAAGTGTTTTGTTTTAGTTTTTTTATTTTGAGGTTGGGAACTGATTCTTAGGGAATGGAAAGAGCGTGCACAATCAACTGCCAAAGAAATTGCTGCCAAAAAAACTCTGCAATGTCAGATTGGGTGTTGACTGTTTTTGGACACAAACCAGCAGGCCTGTGGATGCAGAAAAAAAAACTGTATGTGTGTATAATTCAGTGCATACAGTTTATGTTATCTAAATACAATAACATTGAACTTGTACATGCTTGATCCAAAGACTACCCTACATATTTATGAATTCAATGTGAGGGTATTTTATATCATTACTGCCACTCTATACACAATCTCAACACCCCCCTTAATCTGGGCCTATCAAAATGTTTTGCTCCCAAAAAAGTTATGTAATACATACATATAATGCAGATCTATTACAGATCTAGTCTTACTGTTATTATAAATTATATGTATTATCCATAATATATATTAATATATATTTCTTCTTTCTGAGTTGCAGTTGTCTGTGTTGCAGCACTTAGTAAATGTAAGTGCACTCAAAGCTGGATGTTGATACTACACTTTATCAGTGCCACAGCACATTTATAGTGTACAGGGGGTGTTGAGTATATTCATGGCAGATCCATGTGTAAAAACCTCAGTGACTGGGAGTGAATAAATAGTGACTAAAAATGGAGTTAGATGAGGATTTGCCGACACACACACACACTTCGTAAAGCATGCAGAGAGATATAGTCTTTTGAAAGAAAATTAAGTATAATTTATTTATATGCACACTCCCATAGACTTTTCCAAAAAAAGGATCCAACACACACTTTCCGTTAATTTCCTGGAAAGTACTGTGTTTGGAAAACTGTTAATGCCCTAGTGACGCACAATCCAGGAGGAGCAGGTAAGTGAACAATCTCAGTGTCCTTAAGATTAGACAATTAGACACTTAGTAGACAAAATTATCAAATTTCTTCTTATTTTTCATAAATCAGAATATCAACAAATAACTCGACATCCCTCATACAGAAATCATTCATTTCTTTAAATTCAAAAATGTTCAATCTGGCTCCAACAGGCTTGTTTTGTTTTATGCATCAGTGAACCCATTACGAAAGAAGTCAGGAATTTCCTTGACGCAAAAAGCATGAATTATATCATTGAGTTACAATTTGTTCTGACAATGAGGAAACTGTCTGGCATGCCCTTACCCACACCTTGTTATCACGTAACCTTTTTCACATGTCCTTGTGTTTCATAATCTAGAATGTAAAATGAAACTGGCAACACATCTGTACACTCCATTCAATGATAATGTTGATTATATCGACTTTTTGCTTTTATATCTTGGGTTTACGCCTTCATTTCCTAGGCAGAGGCAGGGCCGGGGGTGGCTTCTGAGCCTCCAGCCCTGAATGTTTTCTCAAGATCCCTGAATCTTTTAGGTTGTTAAAATAACTTCAGCTCTCCACCCTTACATTGTCATGTGTCCCGATAGGCGAGAGAGGTCTTTATTTTTAGATAACTGCTTGTTGTTGTAATTGTGGCTGATTGAGTTGCTGGGATGGAGGTTGTAATTGCAGTTGTAAGGGCAGCAGTTGTTGTTGGGGCGGCGGCAGTTGTTGTTGTTGGGGTGGCAGTTGATGTTGTTGTTGGTGTGGCTGTTGGGGTTGTTGGGGCGCCGGTTGTGATAGTAGTCTGGGCGGCAGCGGTTGTTGTTGTTGGGGCTTCAGTTGTTGTTGTTTGTATGGCAGTTGTTGTTGTTGTTGGGGCGGCTTTTTTGTTTTAATTAGGGAATGGAAAGAGCTTGCACAATCAACTGCCAAAGAAATTGCTGCCAAAAAAACTCTGCAATGTCAGATTGGGTGTTGACTGTTTTTGGACACAAACCAGCAGGCCTGGGGATGCAGAAAAAAAACGATGAAGAAACTGTATGTGTGTATAATTCAGTGCATACAGTTTATGTTATCTAAATGCAATAACATTGAACTTGTACATGCTTGATCCAAAGACTACCCTACATATTTATGAATTCAATGTGAGGGTATTTTATATCCTTACTTTTTGCTTTTATATCTTGGGTTTACGCCTTCATTTCCTATGCAGAGGCAGGGCAGGGGGTGGCTTCTGAGCCTCCAGCCCCAAATGTTAAGTCAAAATCCCTGAATCTTTTAGGTTGTTAAAATAACTTCAACTCTCTGCCCTTACATTGTCATGTGTCCTGATAGGCGAGAGAGGTCTTTATTTTTAGATAACAGCAGCTCTGACAAAGTCTTGTTGTGGTTTAATTTTTCTCGTCTCAATGCACCTCAATCGATGTCTATCTGACTTAAACTTTTAGCTATCTGACTATAGTGAGAGACCACAAACTCCCACTGAAGGTACCCAGAATGGTGACACAGACTCACAGAAATCAAAGAGAATTGACAGTTTCACTCCATGTGCAAGATTTATTTGCATCAACACAGGATACAAGCAAACCGAGTTGTCTCGAGAATGAACTGACTCGAACAAAGAAAATCCCTCCATTATATGCCTCTTTCCCAAAGAATGTCTATTGGTGACGTCCAATATCTGATAAACAGTAGTCATAACATATCTGATGCCCTACTCTACCCAAGACAGCCTTGGTCTTTGGAATGTGCTTAGCTCATGGCACACTGAATAACCCTTTTTCTAACTAGTGTGAGACAACCAGAGTGTGAATACATGACAAAACCTTATCCCTGAATGCATTTTCCCACTATTCAATTCAATTATTCAATTTTATTTGTATAGCGCCAATTCATAACAGAAGTTATCTCAGGACACTTTTCAAATAGAGCAGGTCTAGACCGAACTCTTTAACATTAATTACAGAGACCCAACAGTACCACCATGAGCAAGCACTTGGCGACAAGGGCAAGGAAAACTGCCTGTTAAAAGGCAGAAACCTAGGACAGATCCTCCGGCTCTAGGTGGGTGGTCGTCTGTCTCGACCAGTTGGGGTGAGAGAGAGAGAGAGAGAGAGAGAGAGAGAGAGAGAGAGAGAGAGAGAGAGAGAGAGAGAGACAGACAGACAGGTGCACAGCAACAACAGTATTGGCAATGGCAGTCAAGCAGGACCATGGCAGGAGGCTCCACCAGGATCCATGAGAACCTGCGAGACGAGAAAGCACAAGAACTCCGGGGAAGAAGTGGAGTTAGTAACATGCATTAATGGGACATGAATGAGTGCATAAAGAGAGAGGAAGAGAGGAGCTCAGTGCACCATGGGAAATCCCCCGATAGTCTAGGCCTATAGCAGCATAACTAAGGGATGGTTCAGGACTCACCTGATCCAGCCCTAACTATAAGCTTTATCAAAGAGGAATGTCTTAAGCCTACTCTTGAATGTGGTGAGGGTGTCTGCCTCCCGAACCATAACTGGAAGCTGGTTCCACAGGAGAGGAGCTTGGTAACTGAAGGCTCTGGCTCCTGTTCTACTTTTAGAGACTATAGGAACCACAAGTAGCCCAGCATTCAGAGAACGTAGTGTTCTAGTGGGGTAATAGGGTACTATGAGCTCTTTAAGATATGAAGGGGCCTGACCATGAAGAGCTTTATAGGTGAGGAGGAGGATTTTAAATTCAATTCTACATTTTACAGGGAGCCAATGCAGAGTAGCTAGTACAGGAGAGATGTGATCTCTTTTTCTAGTTCCTGTCAGTACTGTGCTGCAGTGTTCTGAATTAATTGGAGCGTTTTAATGGACTTATTGGGGCAACCTGATAATAAAGAGTTGCAGTAATCAGCCTTGAATACAATCCCTTTATTATTCAACACAAGGTTAATTGTGATTTATCCCTTATACAATGTACAATGTGACATTAAATTGTTTTCCCGATCAAAGTGGACAAAAACGTTCAATTGTGTGTTCAATTGCTGCAAACTTGTCCCACCTCAGCTACACCCAGACGCCATCCCCTCTTTTCCTACATTTTGGTCTTTTTTAGCCCCGGTAACTGCTAACTAAAGATGGCAATGGGCAGTAAACCCAAGTCCAGGCTTCAAAGGGTCATTTCAGAGTCCTTATGGTAGCTTTAAAGGTATTTTATCCAATATTTTTCTTAACAGAGGATAAAGGAAATAAAGAGTCCGAGCTGCAGATGACTCATACCCAGTCTGATTGTAATTGTGGCTGATTGAGTTGCTGGGATGGAGGTTGTATTTGCAGTTGTAAGGGCAGCAGTGGTTGTGGAAGTTGGGGTTGCTGGGGCGCTGGTTGTTATAGTAGTCTGGGCGGCGGCGGTTGTTGTTGTTGGGGTGGCAGTTGTTGTTGTCTGGGTGGCGATAGTTGTTGTTGTCGGTTGTTGTTGGGGCTGCAGTCGTTGTTGGGGCTGCAGTCGTTGTTGTTGTTGTGGCTGCAGTCGTTGTTGTTGTTGGGGTTGCAGTTGTTGTTGTTGTTGGGGCTGCAGTTGTTGTCGTTGTTGGGGCTGCAGTTGTTGTTGGGGCAGCAGTCGTTGTTGGGGCAGCAGTCGTTGTTGTTGTTGGGGCAACAGTTGTTGTTGTTGTTGGGCAAGTCGTTGGCCTTGGGGGCAGTCGTTGTTGGGGCAACAGTTGTTGTTGGGGCTGCAGTTGTTGTTTCGGTTGTTGTTGGGGCTGCAGTTGTTGTTGTTGTTGTTGGGGCTGCAGTTGTTGTTGTTGTTGTTGGGGCTGCAGTTGTTGTTGTTGTTGTTGTTGGGGCTGCAGTTGTTGTTGTTGTTGTTGGGGCTGCAGTTGTTGTTGTTGTTGTTGTTGGGGCTGCAGTTGTTGTTGTTGTTGTTGTTGGGGCTGCAGTTGTTGGGGCGCTGTCGTTGTTGGGGCAGCAGTCGTTGTTGTTGTTGTTGTTGGGGCTGCAGTTGTTGTTGTTGTTGGGGCAGCAGTTGTTGTTGTTGTTGGGGCAGCAGTTGTTGTTGTTGTTGGGGCAGCAGTTGTTGTTGGGGCAGCAGTTGTTGTTGTTGTTGGGGCAGCAGTTGTTGTTGTTGTTGGGGCAGCATGTAGTTGTTGGGGCAGCAGTAGTTGTTGGGGCAGCAGTAGTTGCTGTTGCAACAGTTGTTGTTGTTGGTGCTGAAGAAGTTGTTGTTGGGGCAGCAGTTGTTGGCGTTGGGGCTGTGACAGTATTACAGAAACTGGTCCCACAACAAGAAGGTCCGCTGCTGATGTTACCAACATTTTCCATGAAAGGTAGGCTACCCAGGCTGGTAGCAGCTGCACACAGGTTTCCAGATGCACAGCCAAAAGCAGGAGAACTGCTGGACCCCACTGTAAGAAAAATCACTTGTTTTATTCGACCAACTAAATTGCTGTTGTTTGTAAGCAATACCACAGCGTAAAAATACTCTTACAAATGCAAGTCTTCCATGAAAGAAGTACTTGAGAATTTTAAATAATAAAAGTAAAGTCTACCCGTTTATTTTCCAGATCTCACGTATAGTACTGTATTTGAAATACTTTGAAGTAAAACATATACAAAGTCAAACTTTAAAATAAAAAATTAAGACTCACCAGTCGCTTGAAAGCAGCGGTCCGATCCCTTACATTGTAATAGGTTGGTGCATTGAGAGGTGACGGGGTCACAAGAGAAACACTGTAGGCTGTTATCTGCTGGAGTAGCAGGGACTGAAACATGAAAGAACAACATCATTAATTTGAGAAGTAAAAAACATTTAAAGTTATATTACTTTTCCATAGTAATATATCTTTATTCTTTTATATTGACTTATCCATATACTTACATGGTAGAGTAGGTGAGTTGCAGTTATCTGTGTTGCAGCATGTCACAGATGCAAGTGCACTCGCAGCTCCCAAGTTGGCTGAAAATGTCTGAGAGCCTGCGGCTGGACACAGGGAGGACGATGCACAAGCCTTGAAGATTTGCTGGCCTGGGGTTCCAGCTGAAGTAGCTACAAAATTTAAGTGCAATTTGTTAATGTTGACGGCAAGAACACATAACTTTACAGTACATGTATTTCACTGAAAGTTAATAGATGACATAAAGAAATACCTACCTTGAATGGAAGCTGTTATACACATTGTCTCTGAGGAACACGTTAGTGGTGCCGTGCTTGAACACTCCTGATTTTTGCAAGTTTGACACACAAGTGCTCCAGCTATAAAGGGAAGAAAAATAATCAGTGAATGATGATCACAGGTCAAAAGTCATATGAAATGTCTAAGGTGTTTTGGTGGTTTGTAAAAGCGGAAAACTCTTATTATTATTATTATTATTGTTATACAAAAGGATCACAAAGGTTGTAAAAATATCTCATATGCACTATATCGTTCTAATTAATTGTCTTTATCTGCTTTCTACCCTTTCTGCTGCATTTTGAATTTGAGTCTTATCTACAATATATGAATCTTGTTTAGTTTAATTAAAATAAATCATCTGATGATATTTCGTGTCGGATTTAAATTCCTTTCTAAAATCAGTTATGGTAAAATGACAAACTTCTTTAAATAGTGCTCTCTAGTAACAGCAGAAACTGTAAAGTAAGAATAAATGGGGTTACCTGTGCTGGAGATCAGATTCAGAGAAAGGATCAGCTTCATCATGATGAACAGGTAAATAGTGTGGATTAGTTTTTCTCGATGGTGATACTACACTTTATCAGTGCTGCAGCACTTTATACACTGTGTGCACAATTATTAGGCAAGTTGTATTTTTGAGGATTAATTTTATTATTGAACAACTACAGTGCTCTCGGTCAATCCAAAATGTTAATGAACCTAAACCTGAATGTTTGCGAAAGTAAAAGTGAGGTTTTGTCTTTCTTAAGAGAATATATATATATATATATATATATATATATACATACATACTTACAGTCAGGACCACTTTTGTCAAAATATCTTATATTCCAAGCAGAATTACATTTGGCGGTATGGCTCTGTTCTGGGACCTCCTTGTCCTTCCGCGTGCCTACGTGGAAAACCTTAAGGCAGGGAGAGCACACCTCCCTGCCCTTCCATGTGCATACATGGAAAAGTTTAAGACAAGGAGAGCGGCAGCAGAGACCCCAGGGTACAGAACAGAGCAGCATCAATGGCAATCAGAAAATTACATTGATTAATTAGAAACAACATAAAAAGGAGGAGCTGGGGTGGAGGTGGGTGCAAAAGGCTTGTAGAGGGAGCAGCAGAGATAGGCAGGCAGGCTAAGGCAGCTTAAATAAGGCGCCATGCATGGTGTTTGCCAATTGGATGCTTGAGGAAATCAGGTGAGCTGTCAGCTGACTGTGTATGGTATCCAATGGGAAGCTTAGAGGAATCAGCTGATGTATGTTTATGACTAGCTGTGCTCGTATGATATAGCTGTAACTGAAAGCTACGCCTGACTTCGTGCCCTGCCTGAACTAACGCTATGCTCAATATATATATATACATATATATATGCACAGTTATTAGGCAACTATTAGTGTGCAGAATTATTATGCAACTAAATGAAAAAACTAACATTTTCCCATCTTACTTGTTTATTTTCATCTTTTAAAGTGAGAATAATAAAACAACTCAAAATTTACAAATAAACATTTCTGACATGTCAAAAAAAAAAAAAAATCAGTGACCTGTAACTGTCACAAGCCTCCCATTCATGGAGTCTGTTAGTTTCTTGATCTGTTGACGATCAACTTTTTGTGCAGCAGCAACGACAGCCTCCCAGACACTGTTCAGAGAGGTGTACTGTTTTCCTTCACTGTAAACCTCCCATTTAAGCAGGGCTCACAGGTTCTCAATAGGGTTTAGGTCAGGTGAGGAAGGGGGCCATGTCATTATTTTTTCATCCTTAAGGCCTTTACTGGCTAGCCATGCAGTGAAGCACTTAGATGCATGCGATGGAGCATTGTCCTGCATAAAAATCATGGTCTTCTTGAAAGATGCAGACTTTTTCCTGTACCACTGCTTGAAGAAAGTGTCTTCTAAAAACTGGCAGTAGGTTTGATTTTGAGGCCATCTTCAACCCGAAAAGGTCCAACTAGCTCATCTTTAATAATACACGGGCCCATCAATCTGGTCCATCAAGAGTCACTCTCATCTCATCAGTCCATAAAACCTTTGAAAAATCTGTCTTCAGATATTTCTTGGCCCAGTCTTGATGTTTCAACTTATGTGTTTTGTTCAGTGGTGGTCGGGTTTCAGCCTTCCTTACCTTGGCCATGTCTCTAAGCACTGAACACCTTGTACTTCTGGGCACTCCGGGTAGGTTGCAGTTCTGGAATATGGCAGCACTGGAGGATAATGGGTTCCTGGTAGCTTCACGTTTGATTCTTCTCAAATCTTTGGCAGTTGATTTGCGTCTTTTTTTCTCAATACGTTTCTTGTGACCCTGTTGGCTATTTGCAACAAAAATTGATACATTGAAGTGAGAAAGATTTCTCTTTTCATTCTCTTTGATACTTTTTTCCGTGCTGTGCTCTCTGAAAATGTTGTATAGATTTTTAGTTCATGCAATTCAATCATCTAGTTCTGTAGTTATTAACATATCTTAATGTCAGACATTGAATGCCTAACTATATCTTGATAAAAGTCAGTGTTTTCAATAAAACAAAACAAATGCATTTCATCAGCCAAAGTATGATACAGATAATCAGAATTGGAAAGTGAGGTTTTCTTCTTTAACTTCATTTTTGGATTATTATATGTTATAATTTGGGTGACCTTTGATGATTCTTACATAATCTAATACATTTTTCAGAAACCTTGGAGACCAGGACCACATCTATTGCATCTGTACCATGTTTTGTTTTCCAACTGTTGTGTCAACTCAGGGTTAAAAGTTGTACTGAGCCCTCCAGCCTAGATTCACCCAGGAGCACTCCCAACCTGCAGGGGGCAACCATGCAACAGAGTTGGTGGAACTAACTTCTCAGGAAGTGCTCTTGGGACCATATTCACCTGCGCACCCAGAGGGAGTGCATGGCATTTGAGATGTTTGGTAAAAGCTCAGTTGGCCCTCTCACCCATTCCTGAAGAGGTACTATGACCACAGCTCCTGATCATCTAGAGACGCAACTGGTAGGACAGAATTTGGTTGAATGTGTTGAGGTCATGCTTATGACTATATGACTTTTGCTTGGTGAAATGTGCAATTTAAGTTAAATAGTTGAAAACTTTATTATGTTAACAGATCTTGGAAGAAGTAATGTTACACAAAGCATGTATATTGTTTAATTATTATATAAGTTTAATTGTGGGATTTGTACTTTAATTATGAACTAGCAGAGATCCTAGGTTAATCTAAATTACTTTGTTTGGTTTGGTTTTGAGGATTCAGTAACATTAATTTATTATTACTTTGAGAAAGTGATTTATTTGTAACTAATTAATGTATTTTGTTTGTATCTTAAAGGTTATCAACCTATTCTGCTCCATCCCAATTTATCAAACCATCTTCAAGAAAATAAAAAACCAAAAAGTGAACAGATTTGAGTTGTCCTTTGCGTCCATCAGAGATCAAGCAGTTTTTCAAGTTTGGGCAGTGCTGTGGTCAATCACAAAACACACAGAACTTGACAGTTGATAACCAGCGTGGCAGTGAGGACAAGGATCAAAGGCCTGAAGTCAAGCTGTCGACGCGAAGGAAGTGTTGAATTGACTGGAAACTCTTCACCATGGCAAAGGAAACTCTTGGGAAAACAGTCAAGCAACTAAAGCAAGAGAGGACCTTAGCTAAATCTGCTTTCACCAAGCAAGCAAACTACCTGAGCAAAGCTGCAGATGGCATGATCCAGCATGAACTACAAGAGGAGTTCAGCAAGCTCAGTTCCCTGGCAAGGTATGTCAGCAATGCAAATGATGACTACAGGGCTGGCCTACTGGCAGACGCTGAAGCGGGAACTGAGGAGGATGAAGAAGTCAAGCTCGACAAGCACCAGCAGGCTGAGCTTGAAAGGACAATGGAAGAGTGCGACACAAGACTGGGGGACATCCGTGAAGCAGTCCAATCCAACCTCTGGCCAAGATATGGTAAAGAGGAGGTAGACTCTGCAATCCAAGAAGCGGAAAAAGCCTGTGACAGAGCCCAAGCAAGCCCCATCACTGCTATCAATAGAGACTGCTATGAACTGCAGCTGGAAAGAGCGAAGAGGCTAATCCATGATGCAACTGTAAGCCTGAAAGACTGGGAAAAAATGGATCCCACATGATCAGACAGCAGACCTGAAAGGCAGATTAAAAGACCTGAGAACATTCGGCAGCAACCTCGAGGCCAGAAGAGCAGAATTCCTCACTGCACAAAAAATTGCAGAAGAAGAAAGAAGAGGACCAGAGCCTCAACCAACAGCAGTTCCACAACCAGTGGTGAGAATAAAGCCGACCAGTCTACCTAAATTCACTGGGTTTAAGAGGAATTTCCACAGATGGAAGAGAGACTGGGAAAGCCTGCAAAAGCAAGGAGAGCCGACTGGCTCAGTGGAAGTGAAGAAGTTCCAACTCCTTGACAGTGTGGACGAGAGAATATGTAGAGACCTGCGCCTGTCAACATACAACAGTGCTGAAGACATATTTAGAGTACTTCAAAACAGGTTTGGAAACAAGTCAACAATTGCCTTGGAGATAATTGAGGACCTGGAGAGGATCCCTCCTTTAAAGTCACACCAGCCAAGGAAGGTAATTGACCTAATTCAAGCTGTGGAAAAGGCCCTGAATGACCTCACAGAGCTCAAAAGCACTGGAGCCATAAAGAATCCCCTTGTGATCAGATCCATAGAGAGCAAGCTGCCAGATGATATGAAGAGGGACTGGCTGACATTCATGGTCAATCCAAGAAATGGAGTCACACCTAACAATCACTTCGACATCCTTCTTACATTCTTAAAGACACAAGAGGACATTCTAGAGAAACTAGACCAACTTGGTGTAAGTGAGAAACCTGAAAAGAAAGCTACGTACCTGGAGAAGAGGTATGCCTCCACAAAGTCCACAAGGAAAGGAGGATGTGTTGTCTGTGGAGATGAAAAGCACCGTGAGAAGATCTTCTTTTGTAAGAAGTTCAAAGAACTAAAACCTGGTGAGAAGCTGAATGTTGTCGAAAGGCTGGGAGCATGCAGAAGATGCCTCAGATGTCATGCAGAGGATGATGAATGTACAGACACTTACCTGTGCAGGAACAGAGACTGCAAGAGAGGAAGCTCTTCAGACCACCATTTCTTTCTCTGCCTGAAAGGAGGATTCAAGGGGAAAGAAACTGTGAAAGTGGGAAAACCCAGCACCAGGAGGCAAACATTCACAGAGGACCAAGAGAAATTAATATCTGAGCTCACCCCAGACATGGCAGAAAAATTCAGGAGAGCCTTCACCAACATGGCTGCAAAATCACACTGCACTGGAAGAAGCCTTCCTGGAGTGATGGACTCAAGCACACGTGAGTTACCAGTTATTCTTATGCTTCTCGAAGTAACCACCAACGCAGGACAGAAAATTGGAACTCTCATTGACTTAGCATCAGATACCAACTACATCACTCATATGGCTGCCAGGAGGCTGAAGCTTCGAAGTGAAAAGATCACGCTTGTCGTCCATGGAGTTGGAGGTATGGCCATGAAAGTAAAGACCAAAAGATACTTACTCAAGGTGAGAGTCAAGATGCCTAGAGGCACGGAGAGAGCTCATGAGCTGATCTGTTATGGGTTGGATGAAATTGCAAATGTTCACAGAGTAATCAAAGCACAGCAACTCAAGAAGTTCTTCCCCGACACCAACCTGGAAGATCTTCACAGACCAGAACATGTTGAGCTTCTCATAATCCACCGTGAAGGAAGACTCGCTCCACAGAGAGTAAAGGTAGTAGGAGATCTTGTCCTGTGGGAAAGCCCTTTAGGAAGGACCATTGGTGGAGCACACCCAGACCTCTGTGAAGTAGTGGACATGGCCCTGCACAATTCTGAGACTCACTTTGCACGATCGATGAGAATCACAGCAGTGAAGTATCAAGAAATTGCTGAGATGCAAGAATCTAGAGCTGAAACCAAAAGCACTGTTGCTGGCAGAGAGTTCTTGGACTGGTGGAAGTGGGACAGCATTGGTGCGGCCTGCGAACCCATGTGTGGAGGATGCCGGTGTGGTAACTGTCAACCAGGAGGCAAAGACATGACTCTGAGCGAGGAGAGAGAGCTTGAGATGATCAGGCAAGGCCTCAGCTATGTGAAGTCAGATGCACACAGTCAGGAGCCTCACTGGGACACAAAATACCCCTGGATTGCAGATCCAAGTTCCCTGCCCAACAACAGAAATGCAGTGGAGGCCACGTTTCTGAGGACAGAGAAACAGCTCAAGAAAGAACCAGAGTGGCGTGCGGCATACACAACCCAAGTCCATGAGATGGTGGAAAGGAAAGCAGCAAAGAAACTCACCAGAGAGACCATTGCTGACTGGAAAGGACCAGTATGGTACGTCAGCCACTTGGTGGCGCCAAACCCACACTCTGTCACAACACCTGTCCGACTGGTATGGAACAGCAGCCAGAAGTTTAGAGGAATCAGCATGAAGGACCTTCTCCTGAAAGGGCCTGATGTACTTAATCCCATCCAAGCAGTGCTACTAAGGTTCAGAAGAGGAGTCCATGCTGCCCTCGGCAACATCAAGAAGATGTACAATTCTGTGTGGCTTGAAGACCTGGAGATGCACCTCCATAGATTTCTCTGGAGAGACAGTGAAGATGGAGAAATTGAGGAATATGCCATCACCAGAGTCAACATTGGTGATCGACCAGCAGGATGCATCGCACAACTGGCCATGAGAGAGACAGCAAGGCTGCCCATGTTCACTCACCTGGAGGAGGAGCGTAGAGCCTTGAAGAGGATTCGTATGTAGATGACATCCTGACATCCCATAATGTCCTGGAAAAGCTAGACAAAACCACCAAAACAGTCGAAGAAATCCTGAAGGCAGGTGGATTCTTCCTCAAGCCGTGGGTCCGGTCAGGCCAAAGTGGGAGGCAGATGTCTACTTCAGAACATCCAGCATCGTCAGATCAAGTCTTCATTCTCCCCAACCAAAGGAGAGAAGGAGACAACAGAGCCCTTGGAGTCGGTTACCTGGTCGAACCAGACAAACTGTACCTCATGACCTCCATCAACTTCTCAAAGAGAAAAAAGAAGATGAGAATCAGCCAAAATCTCGTCGGAGAAGAGGTGAGGAAAGAAACTCCAAACCCACTGACTAGAAGACAACTGCTTAGCCAAGTAGCTAGTTTGTATGACCCAATAGGCCTTGCAACACCTGCCAAACAGAAAGGCGCCATTCTTGTCAGAAAAGCATTTCAAGAAGCTGGAGGCAAAACTCTAACATGAGACACATGGGACACACCTCTGTCGGAAAGACTTAGAGAAGAAGCCATCCACCTGTTTGAGGAATACACACGCCTCAATCAAATCACCTTCCATAGAAGCCTCACACCAGTCAAAAGGATCGGAGAACCCTGGGGAATAACATTCTCAGATGGGAGCGACCAGAGCTATGGAGCTGTTGCATACTTCAGGTGGGAGACCGAGCAAGGCATCCTGGTACGGCTTGTTGAGTCCAAAGCCAAGCTCACACCACTTGACCAAAAGGGAGAACCAGTGAAGGCTGAGGTCTGTGGTGCTGTCTTCGCTGCAAGACTCAGGAAATACATTAAAAAGCACAGTCGGATGCAAGTTGAACGTTGGCTCCATCTGCTGGACAGTCAAACTGTACTGGGTGCAATCCAAAGGGACAGTTATGGGTACCAGACCTTTTTTGCAAACAGAGTGGGAGAGATCCAGAAGTCCACATCAGTTGAAGACTGGAGGTGGATTCCAGGTGAGCAAAACATTGCTGACCTCATAACAAGAGGAGCAACCCCAGAAGACCTCAAAGAGAACTCTGTGTGGCAAGATGGCCCAGAGTTTCTGAAACGACCTGTGGAGGAGTGGCCGACAAAGTCAGCCAAAGATGTCGCTGCAGATGCCAAGGAAGGTATAAATAAGCTCCAAAGGAAATGTTTTACAGCAGCACTGACCCGCGCACAGGTGAAAAGAAACCAACATGCTCCGCCTGCCACTGCAATGCTAATGTCTCCAACCTCTGTCCAAAACAAGTACCTGCAAAGCAGCCCTAGTGGAGGAGGACACCAAATCCAAGTCCGGAGGCCACCCTCTGGTTCTTCAGTAAAGAGGATCCTTGACATCAGTAAGTTCAGCAGTTTAACCAGGTTGGTGAGAGTCATTGCCTGGGTGTGGAGAGCTGCCACAAAGTGGAAAAAAATGCTGGCCAGAACCTCAACCACAAGCAAGCCAAAGAAAGAGGAGATTCCCTCAGCTCTTGAGATCAAGTCCAGAGTTAAGGAAGCTACACTTACCATCATGGAGTGTGAAGATGCACTCAGGGATCTCTTTCTTGCGGCTCAAGAGGAGGAAACCTTGGCAGACACTACACTCAACAGGCTTGCTGTGGTCAGGGATGAAAACACTGGACTTTTGCTCTGTGGAGGAAGATTCCAAATCTTTAATGAAGAAAAAACTGCAGTACCAATCTTGCCCTGCACATCATGGGTATCCACTCTTCTAGCTCAAGAAGCCCACAAAGCAAATCATGAAGAAATTGCAGGCACACTCCTCCGGATGAGAAGGAAAGCATGGGTGGTAAGAGGCCGGAAACTAGCTCAGATGATCGTTGATAACTGTGTGACATGCAGGAGAATCAAGGCCCAAAGATGCCAACAGATCATGAGTGACCTTCCATCGGAGCGAATAACACCAGCCAATCCATTTGAGTACACAACGGTGGACTTATTTGGACCTTACGAAGTGAAGGATGAGGTGAGAAAGAAGGTGAAACTCAAAGTGTGGGGAATTGTCTTCTGTTGCATGGCATCCAGAGCTATGCACACAGACCTCGTCAGTGACCAGTCAGCTGAAGGCTTCTTGTTAGCCTACCAATGATTCACGGCACTGAGAGGACACCCGAGGAAATTGTGGTCGGATCCTGGAAAGAACTTTGTCGGAGCCAGACCTGTCCTCAAAGAGCTCTACATGTTTCTGGACCGACTGGAAAAATCAAAGCTTGAAAATGAAGTATCCAAGCACGGCACAGAATGGAGCTGGAAGATTCATCCAGCAGACTCACCTCACAGAAACGGAGCTGCTGAAGCTGCTGTCCGGACTGTGAAGCGCGCTTTGCACAATCTGGGGGATAATGGAGTCTTCACATGGGGCGAGTTTCAAACTTTCCTTTATATGGCTTCCAACCTCACTAATGAACGACCTATTGATGCCAGGACTCAGAGCCGGGAGGACTGTGTAGAATACATCAGCCCAAATTCACTTCTGCTCGGAAGAACTGGACCCAGAGGAGACCCAGGGACCTTTGACTTTGAAGGCTACTCATAAAAAAAAAAAAAAAAAAAAAAAAAAAGTTGACCGATTCTGGAGGAAATGGAGCCAGTTAGCAGGACCAAACCTGTTTGTCCGGTCCAAGTGGCACACAGCTCACAGGAATGTGGCAATTGGAGATGTCATCTGGCTGGCTGACCAGAACACCTTGAGAGGTCAGTTCAGGCTTGCCAGAGTCGTTGACGTCAACACTGATGGGAAGGGAATTGTGAGGGATGTACATCTCCAATCCTTCCCCAGCTACCCAGTAGCAACTGTGAAGCCCACTCAAAAGATCAAAAAACACTCAACCAAGATACCTGCAACAATTCTTCACAGGGATGTCAGACGGATAGTTGTCCTGCTTCCAGTTGAAGAGCAACAACAAGATCAAAAATGGAGCAACTAAATCCAACACATCACAGTACTGGTGTGACCTCCTTGGGTTGAACAACCAGGAGGTCAAGTGGGAGGTGTTGTGTCAACTCAGGGTTAAAAGTTGTACTGAGCACTCCAGCCTAGATTCACCCAGGAGCACTCCCAACCTGCAGGGGGCAACCATGCAACAGAGTTGGTGGAACTAACTTCTCAGGAAGTGCTCTTGGGACCATATTCACCTGCGCACCCAGAGGGAGTGCATGGCATTTTAAATGTTTGGTAAAAGCTCAGTTGGCCCTCTCACCCATTCCTGAAGAGGTACTATGACCACAGCTCCTGATCATCTAGAGACGCAACTGGTAGGACAGAATTTGGTTGAATGTGTTGAGGTCATGCTTATGACTATATGACTTTTGCTTGGTGAAATGTGCAATTTAAGTTAAATAGTTGAAAACTTTATTATGTTAACAGATCTTGGAAGAAGTAATGTTACACAAAGCATGTATATTGTTTAATTATTATATAAGTTTAATTGTGGGATTTGTACTTTAATTATGAACTAGTAGAGATCCTAGGTTAATCTAAATTACTTTGTTTGGTTTGGTTTTGAGGATTCAGTAACATTAATTTATTATTACTTTTAGAAAGTGATTTATTTGTAACTAATTAATGTATTTTGTTTGTATCTTAAAGGTTATCAACCTATTCTGCTCCATCCCAATTTATCAAACCATCTTCAAGAAAATAAAAAACCAAAAAGTGAACAGATTTGAGTTGTCCTTTGCGTCCATCAGAGATCAAGCAGTTTTTCAAGTTTGGGCAGTGCTGTGGTCAATCACAAAACACACAGAACTTGACACCAACATTCAACCATTGCTGCTGATCTGTCAGTAGGATACAGCATCATTATGGGGGGGGTCCAAACGGCTCTAAGAATCAGAATCAACAGGAATTTAGTTTTAAAAAAAAGACCAAAGTCCACCAGGAAAGAGTAAGATAAATGCAAAGGCAGAGACAGCAACAGTACACACCAGCAAATGTTTAATTCATATCTTTGTTGTTGTATTCGATGCATCAGTGAACTCATGACAAAAGAAAAAAGATAAGACAAGATTTTTCTTGATACAAAAGCCATTGATCATGTCACCTACTTCGCATGTGCTTTCGTTTTTCATTATGCTGGAATGTTGTGAAACTGGAAACCACCTGTACACTCCGTAAATGATGATATGAATAGCCTTTGATAGTGTCTAAAAGGGCATTAACGTTGCTAATAGCATTTTTCTCTTATACTTTCTCTTATATATGAGAAAATATTAGTTAAGAGAATGTTGCTTTATGCATTTTTGTTACCTTAGAATGAGACGTTTTTATCTACAGAGGGAGCGGGTCCTCTTGTATGTTTCCACAAACAAAACACTGGCACTAGATAGATTTATTATTTTCTCCTACATGCTTGGAATGTAAGGGATTATTCAGCTGCTTGCAATCTGCAATTTCACCCCAACAACTATTGAGATACTACATTAAAGTCACCAGAGAACAAAAGGTCCAATTGAAGTATGAAAATTCCTAAAAGTTAATTTCAGTCATTGGTATTACCGTATTGATCCGAATATAAGACGATATTTTTTCCCTTGAAAAATGCCTGAAAATGACGCCTCGTCTTATATTCGGGGTCTAAGGAGTAACCCATGTAAAACAATAGGTAGCGCCATATGAGCGCTTTTCTCTCCGTCAGCGTTTAATGCAGTGTGACCCTAACGTGATCCTGTAAACAAGCATGTACAGTAAACAAGTCGGCTGGAGTGGGTGTGTTAGCCTTCATTTGTATAAGCTACTGAATGACAGAAAGATGCAGGCAGGACACAGAGATCCACTTGAAAAAAGTGCTTCCAAAGTCGGTCAGGTGAATAACAATCAGAGGAGAAGTTATGATGAGAATTTTAAACTTATGGTTGTAAATGAAGCTGAGAGAACGAATAACGTGAGGGCAGGAAAAAGATATGATGTGACTGAGTGCAACGTACAACGCTGGCGGTCCCAGAAAGATAAACTAAAAAACACTCACAGCCAGAGAAGGAGCTATCGTGGTCCACAAACTGGTCGCTTCACAGAAATTGACAGAAGGGTGTGTGAATATGTGAATGAAAAACGTAATGAAGGGATACCCACCACGAGGGCAGTGATGCAGTAAAAAGCACTTGAAGTAGCCACAGAGCTTAACATTCCCCGCGCCAAATTCAAAGCCAGCATGGGCTGGTGCCGCAGAATGAAGCGACGTAATGGCCTGTCCCTCAGACGCAGAACAAGCCTAGCTCAGCGTCTGCCCGCAGACTTCAGAGAGAAGCTGGTAAACTACCAGCGTTTTGTGATAAAATTGAGAAAGAAGCATGAATATCCCCTGGATCAGATTGGCAACGCAGACCAGACACCTGTTTTTTTTGACATGCCCACATCTGTCACCGTTCATAAAAGAGGAGACAAATCAGTGATTGTTAAGTCTACAGGGAACGAGAAGAGCCGCGTTACCGTTATGTTAACCTGCCTCGCTGATGGGACCAAACTCCCCCCCTATGTGATTTTAAAACGAAAGACTCTCCCCAAAGATCCTATGCTGGCTGGCATAATTGTGCGTGCACAAGAAAAAGGATGGATGGAGTCCAGGCTTGTGGTGGACTGGCTTAAATTTGTGTGGGCCAGACGTCCCGGGGGACTTAGACGGAGGCGAAACATGCTGGTGCTAGATGCTTTCCGTGGACATGTGACAGACGAGGTCAAGAAACAAGTTAAGGAGCTGAATGGTGACTTGGTGATCATCCCGGGTGGAATGACAAGTCAGCTGCAGGTCAGTGTAGTTTGAGTCATTTTATTGGGAGATTGAAAAGATACAATAGAATTTATGATAGATGTGTACATAACAGCAAGCTACTGTAGGCCTATAATGGTTAAAAAAATAACTTGTTACAGGTACTGGATGTGGTCGTTAATAAGCCATTCAAAAACAGTCTGCGGAAGAACTACACAGCATGGCTCCTGGCTGGTAACCATGTCTTGACACCTACTGGAAAAATTCAGAAACCTTCTGCCCATCTTCTCTGCGAATGGATCCTGCAAGCTTGGGCAGACGTCTCCTCTGAGAGCATCATCAACGGGTTCAAGAAATGTTGCATCTCAAATCTGATGGATGGAAGCGAGGATGATTTGATGTGGGAGGAGCCGACGGCATCGGCAGAGAGCGACAATGAAAGTGCGAGTGAGGAGGAGGAACACAGTGATGCGGAGGATGCAGCTCAATGAAAGAAAGAAAAAAAAAAACTGTTTGTGGTGTTTTTGGATGTTATTGTTCTCACATTTTGCAGACTGTTCTGACACTGTCAAGAAAATGTGCGCCGTTTATTGCACAAGTTAAGCCAGTAGGCTTATGCTCGTTTAATTTAAATTTTCAAGTTTTTGTCCAAATAAAAAGTATTTTTCCAAATATGGGTCTTGAAAAAGAGGGGTCGTCTTATATTCAGGGTCGTCTTATATTCGGGTCAATACGGTATATTATATGATATAGTATTAGGATAGTAGACAATTGTATTATATCTGTACAATTTACAACAAAACACAACATTCAATCCAGTTAAAATACACACAGTAAAAAAATCCCCAGCAAATATGTACTAAGTAAATTAAAGCTGCGAAAAAGTTCATGCATCTAAGTGCCTGACAATAGACATTTTTCACAGCAGCCATTTTGACATGAAATAGTAGGGTAAACACGTGTTGCCATTGATACTAATTAAGGTTCCATTTAGTGCAGCAGTACCTTTCCAGTGACAACATGCACAATAGCACCAACCTGACTCTGTTTGATCTGAACAGAACCTTAATTAGTATCATTGGTAACACCTGTGTTTACCCTACTATTTCATGTCAAAATGACTGCTGTGAAAAAAGTCTACTGCATTGCTGCCTAATTATCCCACTTAAGCTTCACCCTTGCACTTTTTCCCTAAATGTGGTTTTTCTAGCCCCTGTAACTCCCAGCTAAAGATGTCAGTGAGCAATAAACCCAACTACAGGCTTCAAAAGAACTCATTCTGCTAGCTTCAAAGGTGCTTCCTCCATTTTGTCAGTGTTCTAACAGAGGGTTAAGATAAGGAGTCCGAGCATCAGAAGGATCGTAGCCAGTCTGACACGGCAGGCGTCGCTTGTTGTTGTTGTTGTAACAGTATTACACAATGAGGTGTTACAACAGGATGGTCCACTGCTGCTGAGGTCACCAATACCTTGTACAAAAGGTAGGCTACCCAGGCTGGCAGCAGCTGTACACAGGTTTGAAGATGCACAGCCAAAGACTGGAAAAGTGCTGGACCCATTTATCACTGTAGATAAAAAATCACTGTTTTACTATACAAACTACATTTTCTGGGGGTTTTTGTCAAGCAATAAGTAGAGGGGGTGGGTGGTAAAGAGAGGACAGAGAGAGAGAGACAAAGGTGCACAGCAACAACAACAGCAACAACAACAGCTATACTATACTGATGATGATGATGAAGACTACGACAATGACGCCGATAGCCACGACAATGGGGAATGATGAATAATAGTAATAATAATGATAATAATGTCAGCAATGGAAAACTTTTTTCTATAAATCCAACTTTTGTAGGGAAATAAGCGTATGTCGTCCATGTTGAACCCCATGTTTCTACGGTAGCCCAGAACGGACAAACCAAACACAGGGCTTTTCACGTTTTGTAGCCGCCTTAGTTTCTCCTTCATGCTTGGATGGCGAGTGTTTATTCAGTTGGTTGCAATCTGCAATTTCACCACTAGATGTCAGAAAATCCTACACACTGGTCCTTTAAGTAAATGTAGCAATGCCACAGTGTACAAATACTCCATTACAAGAAGGGTTCAAGCTTAATGTTTAATTTTCCTGCCTTTAGAAGTATAGATTAACATATAATAGAAATGTAAAAGAACATACCTCATAATTGTGCTCAAGTTTAGTTCTTGAATAAATGTACTTCATTACTTTCTTCCATTTCCTCCATATTCCCCAGCTCTCACAAATAGGAATTAGTTTTAAATACTTTCAGGAAGTAAAACACATTTGAAGACAATAATAGATCAAATAAAGACTCACCACTTGCTTGAAAGCAGCGGTCCTCCTCTCCCTTACATTGTAATGGGATGTTGCATTGAGAGGTGTTACAAGTGAAACACTGTAGGCTGTTACTTGTCTGTGCCACTGGGGCTGAAACAGAAAAGAACAACATCATTAATTTGAGGAAGAGAAAACATTAAAGTTTAAAAATTAAAAAAGAAAAAGATTCCACGATGGCAGTGTTCTTATTTTCTTATTGTCAATCAGCCACTTGTAGAACATGTAGTGTGTACTTACAAGCTGGAGTTGTGTTGTTGTTGCAGTTATCCGTGTTGCAGCACCGAACAGATGCAACTGCACTCACAATACCCAAGTTGACTGAAATATTCTGAAAGCCTGTGGCTGGACACAGGGAGGGCGGTGCACAAGCCTTCAAGATTTGCTGGACTGTGGCTCCAGATGAAGTGCCTACAAAATCAAAGCACAGTTTGTTAATGTTGATAGAAAGAGCGCATAACTTTGCAGGTATTCTATTTCACTGAAAAGTAATAAATGAAATGACTACCTTGAATGGAAGCTTCTAGACACAACTCTGTTGCAGACAAACATGTAAATAATACCGTGCTTGAACACTGCAGATTTGTACAAGTTTGACACTGAAGTGCTCCAGCTGCCGAGGGGAGACAAACAGTTGATACAATTATCACACACCAGATGTCAAATCAAATGTCTGAGGTGGTCAGGGTTAAAGGTTTTGATGGTCTTTAAAGGTTGGAAGTTATTGTTGGAAAAGCATTGCAAAAAACACAAGGGTTGTAATGTGTCTAAAATGCAGCAGACATACATATTTACACGCACAGCTTCCTCCACAATGCTCAAGTATATTATTATTTTTTATAGTCTTCAATACCATTTCATTAAATATCTGAATCCAGTATCGTAAATTGTATTGACTAGAGAGTTGTAGTGTATCCCTACTAAGTATTATAATTTATGAAATGTATTAATGATCTTTACTTATGTTTTAGAAGGTTTTTGTCTGCTCATATTATATATTAAAATCCTTTCTTAAAACAGTTCTGGTATAAGATTAAAAGTTTCTCCAAATATGCTCTCCACAGAAGTGGGGTTACCTGTGCTGGAGAGCGCCCAGATGAGAGTCAGAGAAGGGATCAGCTTCATCATGATGAACAGGTAAATGCTGTAGATGAGTTTTGCTGCATGGTGATACTACATTTCATGCAGCTCTTTATATACTGTACAGGTGTTGCAGGCGTAGAAACCTTGGGGATCAGGTATGTTCCCATCACATTGCGTGACCATTCAGAGACTCACCTTATCTTCTCACCTTACTTGAAAAATATGTCAGCACACATTCCCACACCCTTTATAAAAATTTAAGCAATGCTTTCTTTTTAGATCGTGCACCAAATCGAAAGTATAACCTAATTATTTAATTTTAAATTTCTACAATTAAATGGGAAAGATTTCTGAAAACATTGTGGATTTTTTGTTCATATAACTCAGTTCACGCTCTCTATTCCTCAACATAGTAAATCATAAAACATTGAATGCCTGTCTGCATCTTGAGTGTATAAACACCACTGACAACAATTGAAAAAAGTGAGCGGCCGAGAAAGTCTGATATGTTTTTATGTATATCAATATTAGAATGTTCTCAATGTATAATAAAACCAATTCATTTTATCATCTAAAAATGTCTATTGTGCATTTTCACTGTATAAAAATTCAGTCTAAAGATTTTCTTCTTTAACTTTTTTATGGAATATTATCAGAATATAATTTGGGTGACTTTTGATCATTCTTACTTAATCTAATAGAATTTTCAGAAACCTTGGAGAGCAGGACTGCATCTGTTGCGTTTGTTACATCTATTACATGTTCATCTGTTTTGTTTTCCATTATTCATCCATTGCTGCTGATCAGTATGTAAGATATGGCATCATTTTGGGGTAAGAGTCAAAAATCGAGATGAAGACTGCAGATTATACATTCCATAGTAGAGCTGATAAACATAAACTATGTAAGCCCCAGTGAAAAACAACATTACATTCTTGGGCTGATTCACAGCCTCGCAGCAGCACAGCAGAGTGAATAAAACAATATACAAATACTCATTACAAGTAAAAGTCCTACATGCAAATAATCAGATCCAAATCACACTTTACTTAATCATTTTACAACTGTTCCAAAATGACATTATCCACCTCCTTTGGAGTTGACAGAGGTTCCAGTATCATGAGACACAAAAATCATGTTGCTTTCCTCAGCTCCTCCACAGAGTAACTTTAAAAGCATACGCACTGTTGCCAAACATATAAACCATATGTATAAAACAATGACCAGAAAACAATTAAGGGCATTGAGCCTTTGATAAATTCCCATTTTGAACAGTATTTTCAACTACTCTCTGTAATGCACCATCCTCCTCATCAACCAAACTGAAACTAAACTGAATTCAAAACAAACATTTAAAATGAAATAAAAATAAAAACTAATAAAAAAGCAAAAGTAGAATAAAACACCGGAAAAATGTGAATTTGTGCATCGATCTGTGTTCTACCTATTGCAGACGCACACAGTATCCGAGAGGAATAAATAATGACTTATTTGGCTTAGAAACTTATTCTGATTGTCATAAGTGATCATATAATTTTGATTCCTACCAAGATTTTCATCATTACCAATGCCCACCTAGCCTGAGGAGTTAATTTGTGTGAGACGTTCTGCTGCCCTTGGTTGGTTTGCAAGATCCAGGGACAAAATTAAAACTAATAAGAACACATCAGTTTTTCTGTGCCCAGTTTTTCCTCTGTCTTGCACAGACATGAAGTGAAAACCAGGGTTTGAATATATGAATAATTTATTTTTGGAAACATACTGAAAAATTGAGCCCCATCCATTTGTTGCCTTTTTCATTTACGACATATCACATGCTCATTGCTTCAAAATATTCTCCATGTATTGTGATGTTTGGAATCTGCAACATCGTATACTTGTGATACCAGTGTCAACTCTATCAGCTTTCTGGAGCCATTTTAATAGTGCGAAACATAGCTTGGTTTGGATACTGAAGTATGGTCACTTTTTTTTGTGATTATACTAGGGGGCACTGCTCTGCTGGCAAACCGCGATGGAGTGGAGTGTGTGATGCTTGTGAGATTGTTTGTTTTGCTAAGGGTCACAGATTTAAGGACGTATTAAGAAGCAGCAGCAACAGGGGAATGAGGTGCAAAAGGACTCAGTGGAAGATGCAGTGATACTACAACTACAACTACTTGCAGCCCCACATCCTCTGTACAAAACTGCAAGAGCTCCAGGTGGAACCATGTATGATCCTCTGGATACTGGACTTTCTCCTCAAAAGGGAGCTGTTTGTTAGGTTCAACAGCTCCAGCGCCCATGGCGGTGAAGTTTGTAGATGACACTGCAGGAAGTAAGAGGATGTACCAGTAGTGTGAGGAGCACCTCTGGATAAATGTGAAGAAGACAAAAGAGCTCCTCATAGACTTCTGGAACAAGGCTGACCCTGTTCCACTGGTGAAACTCAATGGTGAGAACCACAATCAACAGAGGCCTGACCTTTAACAACACACAAATCATCTTATTAAAGTTCCAGCAGTGGATCTACCTTCAATGGAGGCTGAAGCATTCTGGATGTAGGAGCTCCCATCCTTCGCAGCTTTTACATTTATCATATAGAAAGCCTCCTCACCTCTTTTTTTCTGGCTTGGTATGGTAAACTATCAGAGACCAAAAAGGCCAAACTGCGGAGGGTGGTTACATCGGGGTCCAACCTCTGTGAAAATGAGTGCCCATCCCTCCAGCTACTTCATGAACAGAGGGTGGTAAAGAAAGTAAAATTGCAAAGGACACAACTCATAATCTAAGCACTTGCTTTCAGATCCTACCCTCTGGGAGGAGATATGCAGGGGCACTGTATTCAAAACAAACAGGGGCAGGTGCCTAAACCTAATCCTAACCAACCCAAACCATTTAACTAGTGAATTGTGCAGCAGACACACCTGATACGCAGTGTGAGCGGTCTAATCTGTTAACATGGGCGCCAAAGAAAGTAAATCAAAACATGGGCGGTGTGACCAAGCTGTCAGTCATGCGTGTTGTGCTACCACTGATAAACTGATACATAGTAACAACAGAGTACACTTCTCATCAGACCAGTCACCCACTCAGAAGTAGAAAAAACAAGATCTGGGAAGCAATTTATTAAATAGATAAAAAATCTTCCTGATCAGCACCCCTACCAGATACTTTCCATCAGCTTCAATTTAGTTCCAAACTCTGATAATGTCTTTGTTTCACCATTTCAATTGCAACGGTTAATACTTTAACATTTTATTGTGTCTACGTTTCATTTTCGTTGCAGATTACAATGCCTACACCAAGTGTATAGGAGAAACTACATGTAGCTCATGCAAGGGAGGTTGCCTGATATGGTTCTTTGGGGGTCTCTGCTGCCACTCTCCTTGTCTTATACCTTTCCATGTATGCACATGGAAGGGCAGGGAGGGGAGCTCTCCCTGCCATAAGGTTTTCCATGTAGGCATAGGGAAGGACAAGGAGGTCCCAGAACAGAGCCATACCGCCAAATGTAATATACTGCTTTGGAATAGAAGATATTTTGACATAAGTGGTCCTGACTGAACTGCTTTCAAGCAACTGGTGAGTCTTTATAATACATAGTTGAACAGAATTTCTGTCCAAAGGTTTTTTCAATCAAATTACAATATGTGATGTTTAGTAAATGAACCGGTGGTACATCTACTCAAGTACTGAACAATTATGAGGGTACACTTACTAAGTAAACACTAAGTTTGTCTTCAAATATGTTTTACTTCCTCAAAGTGTTTCAAACAAATTCCTGTTTGTGAGAGCTGGGGAATATAGAGGAAAGTACATTTACTCAAGTACTAAACTTGAGCACAATTAGGAGGTACATTCATTTACATTTCTATTACATCCTACTTTATACTTCTAAAAGCCTATACACTCCATTAAGGTTGAACCTTTCTTGTAATGGAGTATTTGTACTCTGTGGCATTGCTACTTTGACTTAGAGGACCAACTAGTCTTACTTTCAGATGATTAAGCACTATTATTGTGCGCTATAGTGCATTTATGAATATTATATTCCATTTAGATCCTCCTAAACATTTTAAAAATAACTAAGTTAGATTACAAGTTACTTTATTAGTTACATTCAGCAGCTGCCGACAACATAAAAATGACAACCGCTTTTGCCAACACTCACTTTATTGGAAGTGAATTTTTAACAGTAACAATGTATCTCCTGACATTTTAGTCTACAACATACTGCCCGACCAACTTCTTCAACTCTTCCCCCACTTACTGGTTTTGCATCCAAGTCCAGCTTTTGTTGTTTGGGTGGTGGGGGACCTCCTGCTCTCTGCTTCATACCACCTGGTGGGACTTGCTCTGTAAGTTTGACTGTGCAGTGCTGCGACTCCAAATGTTTCTTCAAATTTGACGTAGTGTTTTTGTAGCTAGATAGCACTTTGTCGCCACCAGCACAGAGTGTACAACGAACCTTAATATTGCCATCTTTAGCTGACACAAACTCAAAATAGTGACTGTATTTCCAGCTAGAAAACGCGCATCTCTCTCCTCCCTCCATTGTTGTTTATGTTTGTGTCTGCGTAGCCTACACGTGAACTGTCCTCATGCTGAAAACATGACGTCGCATAGACTACGTGACTTCACTCCCAGAGACAGAAAGCAAATATAGTTTTAATAAGGAAAATGACAAACATAGTAACGCACAGTGACTTGGATAAGTAACCTTAATCTGATTACTGGCTTGGAAATAGTAACGCGTTAGATTACTCGTTACTGAAAAAAGTGGTCAGATTGGAGTACTGGGCATGAGTCATAATAATCTGATATTATGTATAATAGTATATGTAGTATCAGTCACAGGGGATAGTTTTTAAGTTCTTTTACATTTAAGTAAATTTTTCTGATTATATTTACATACTTTTGCAGTTATCTGACATATAATAAGCTACTAGATTTTACTAAGTTTTTACATACAAACCATTTGTTGAGCCTATAAAATACAACAGGTCTAGTTACAATTTGCTCCACCTCGACCATCTACAACATTAAAATACTTCTATCATGATAATCATTTAGTAAAACTAGCGACTTTTACTTTTCACCCTTTAAGGAAATCTTTCTGATGTTAGTTTTACCAAAGTATTAGTTGCAAGTGCAGCAATTTTAACCCACTTGTAATGAAGTGTGTTCATTGTGATAATGCCATTATAATGCGTGGCATTAACAGCAGCTGTTGGTAGCCTCGGTAGGCATCGTGCCTACCAAACTTAGTCATCCTACTGCTGGCTCCGCAAGGAGAGGGAGATGGGGGGGGGCGTCCGAGAGCACCTTCGTTGGCGAACCAGTAAACCACCACTACCATCAATAATTCTGAGCAATGTGTGTTCGCTGATGCCCAAGATGAGAATCGGGAATCAAATCTCATATTGTTTACCGAGACCTGGCTTCACCAACGAGTCCCGGACCCATCCTGGAGGGTTACTCGCTTGTGCGTCTGGCATGTGGACCGTAGGGTGCGTGTTCGTCTATGTGAGTGACAAATGGTGCAAACAGTATACAGTGAGAGACATTATATATAACCCAGACATATAACTGCTCTGTGCATCCCTGAGACCACACTACTTGCCAAGGGAGTTTGGCAATTTCACAATGGCTGCTGTTGTTGTCTTTGCCAGATACTGAGGTCATTTCTTCATCTAGTATTTTTCAGTGAAATGCTGTAAAGGTATGTGTCCTTTCTGACAGCATAATTAAACTGCACTTAATTATCTGCAACTCACAACTCTAATTTATTGCAGATGGATCTCATTTAAGTCACACCAGAAAAGATAAGATCATTGTCATATTAAAGGTATATTGTTTTATACTTACAGATACATTAGGATGGAAAGAGCCTTTTATGTTGTAGCTGGTAAAGGTAGAATTACAGTTTTAATTTAAACTGCTTCATAGGGCATTGTTATAAGATACAGGTACAGGTAAGGCAACACAAAAGTTTAAAGTTGCATAAGACATTAGGGCGTAAACACAAGATATAAAAAAACACAGGTAACAAAGACTACAGTCTGTACAATTAGCATCATCGTTGAATAGAGTGTAGATGGGTTGCCAGTTTCACCGCATTCCAGATTATGAATAAACAAGAAGGACATGTGAAGAAAGGGACATTATAATAATGTGTGAGTAAAGCAGTTAGTTAGTAAAACTAACTGCTGTGTATTCCTACTACTATGTAAAAATGAATAAAAGTAGCAGAAATTATATAATATGATAATATTCCATAAGGGAAGTTGAAGAAGAAAAATCTCAAGAGTACATTTGTATACAGTGAAAATGCACGTTGGTTAGTACCACATACACTTTCCAAAATCTAAATTATTTTTAAAATACTTAGGATGATAAAAGTCATTGGTTTTGGATCTATTGTTATTTGGTTTATAACATCATCAGATGTCAGGGATATAGAAATTAAGTGGATTTTCATTGTTGTCAGTGGTGTTTACACAGTCCATTGACTTTTATCACGATGTAGACAGTAATATTATCTAAATAACATTATCTAACATCTACATCGATCAGTGATCAACTTTATCCCAATGTGATGCATCCTGCACCTCAATTGCTCAGCTCCGTGAAGCACAATGCAGATTCAAAAGTAGAAGTCCCATCATCTTTGTGTTGCAAGGGCTTACCACAAATATTTATAGAAACCAAAAACATATTGTCAATATAATTTCTAGAAGAAGTGAAAATGCACATTGGTCAGAACCATATTCCCTTTCCAAAATCTTATTTGATATCTGATATTTAAAATTCTTTGGTATATACAATTCATTGAAATTGTACTTGTTTAAATATAGAAATTAGGTATTTATATTTACACAACTAAAATTAGAAATGGGTGTGGGAAGGTGTGTTGAGGTGATGACTTAGATGATTTTCCAATTGACAAAAAATTTAGTAAATGTCTAAATGGTCACACAGTAAAAATGGGAACACACCCAATCCCTGTGGGTGTTACCTAGGCATCTGTCACAAATGTATTCAGTACCTGTGCAGTATATAAGGTGCTGCAGCACTGATAAAGTGTAGTATCACCATCAAGAAAAACTAATCTACACTATTTACCTGTTCATCATGATGAAGCTGATACTTTCTCTGACTCTGATCTGGGCGCTCTCCAGCACAGGTAACCCCATTTATTCTTACCATACAGGTTCTGCAGGTACTAGAGAGCACCAATTAAAACTTTTAGGAATTTTAATAATCTTTCACTAATTGTGGTGAGATAATTTATTTTAATAAACCAAAATTATTTGTATCTAAAACATAAAAAAATCTTATAAAATTGTAGTAATGACTTAACTGATTGACATTATTATTACACAACAACAACTACAGCCCTGACAACAACTGCTGCCCAAACTACGACAACAACTGCTGGCCCAACAACTACAACTGCCGCCCCAACAACGACTGCTGCCACAACAACGACTGAAGCCCCAACAACTACAACTGTTGCTCCAACAACCACGACTGCTCCCCCAGCAACAACTGCAGCCCCAACAACAACTGCAGCACCGACAACAACCACCACACTGACAACAACCGCTGCCACCACAAAAACTGCAGCCCCAACAGCAACCCCTGAAGCCCCAACAACAACAACTGCAGCCCCAAAAACAACTGCAGCCCCAAAAACAACCGCCACACCGACAACAACCGCTGCCACCACAACAACTGCAGCCCCAACAACAACCACTGCAGCCCCAACAACATCTGCTGCCCCAACAACAACCACTGCAGCCCCAACAACAACTGCTGCCCCAACAACTGCTGCTGCCACCACAACTGCAGCCCCAACAACAACTGCTGCTGCCTCCACATCAACTGCTGCCCCAACAACAACTGCAGCACCAACAACAACTGCCACACCGACAACAACCGCTGCCCTGACAACTGCAGCCCCAACAACAACTGCTGCCCCAACAACGACTGCTGCCACCACAACAACTGCAGCCCCAACAACAACCACTGCAGCCCCAACAACTACTGCCACCACATCAACTGCAGCCCAAACAACAGAAGCCCCAACAACATCTGCTGCCCCAACAACAACTACCTCACCGACAACAACCGCTGCCACCACAACAACTGCAGCCCCAACAACAACCACTGGAGCCCCAACAACCACTGCAGCCCCAACAACTGCAGCCACAACAACCACTGCTGCTCAAACAACCATTGCAGCCTCAACTACTGCTGCCCCAACAACAACTGCTGCCCCAACAACAACCACTGCAGCCCCATCGACAACAACTTCAGCCCCAACAACAAATGCTGCCCCAACAACAACTGCAGCACCAACAACTGCCACACCGACAACAACCGCCACCCCGACAACAACCGCTGCCCCCAACAACAACTGCAGCCCCAACAACAAGCCACCACAACAACTGCAGCCCCAACAACAAGCACTGTAGCCCCAACAACAAGCACTGTAGCCCCAACAACGACTGCTTCCCCAACAACAACTGCAGCCCCAACAACAACTGCAGCCCCAACAACAACAACTGCAGCCCCAACAACAACCACTGCAGCCCCAACAACAACCACTGCTGCCTCCACATCAACTGAAGCCCCAACAACAACCACTGCAGCCCCAACAATAACTGCAGCACCGACAACAACCGCCACACCGACAACAACCGCTGCCACCACAACAAATGCAGCCCCAACAACAACCACTGCAGCCCCAACAACAACCACTGCAGCCCCAAAAACAACGGCTCCCCCAACAACTGCTGCCCCAACAACGACTGCTGCCACCACAACAACTGCAGCCCCAACAACAACAACTGCAGCCTTAACAACAACCACTGCTGCCTCCACATCAACTGCAGCCCCAACAACCACCACTGCAGCCCCAACAACTGCTGCCCAAACTACAACCACTGCAGACCCAACCTCAACAACTGTTGCCCCAACAACAACTGCAGTTCTAACAACAACGACTGCAGCCCCAACAACAAACACTGTAGCCCCAACAACAGCTGCTGCCCCAACAACAACTGCACCCCCGACAACAACCACTGCAGCCCCAACAACTGCAGCCCCAACAACGACTGCTGCCACCACAACAACTGCAGCCCCAACAACAACCGCTGAAACCTCAACAACAACCACTGCTGCCCCAACAACCACCACTGAAGCCCCTACAACAACTGAAGCCCCAAAGACTGCAGCCCCAACAACAACCACTGCAGCCCCAACAACCACCACTGCAGCCCCAACAACAACGACTGCAGCCTCAACAACAACTGCTGCTCCAACAACAACGACTGCTGCCACCACAACAACTGCAGCCTCAACAACTGCTGCCCCAACAACGACTGCTCCCCCAACAACTGCTGCCCCAACAACGACTGCTGCCCCCACAACAACTGCAGCCCCAACAACAACCACTGCAGCCTCAACAACCACTGCTGCCCCAACAACAACGACTGCAGCCCCAACAACAACCGCTGCCCCAACGACTGCTGCCACCATAACAACTGCAGCCCCAACAACAACTGCAGCCCAAACAACAACAACTGCAGCCCCAACAACAACTGCAGCACCGACAACAACCGCCACACCGACAACAACCGCTGCCACCACAACAAATGCAGCCCAAATAACAACCACTGCTGCCCCAACAACCACTGCAGACCCAACAACAACTGAAGCCCCAAAGACTGCAGCCCCAACAACAACCACTGCAGCCCCAACAACCACCACTGCAGCCCCAACAACAACGACTGCAGCCTCAACAACTACTGCTGCTCCAACAACAACGACTGCTGCCACCACAACAACTGCTGCCCCAACAACTGCTGCTGCCACCACAACTGCAGCCCCAACAACAACTGCTGCTGCCTCCACATCAACTGCTGCCCCAACAACAACTGCAGCACCAACAACAACTGCCACACCGACAACAACCGCTGCCCTGACAACGGCAGCCCCAACAACAACTGCTGCCCCAACAACGACTGCTGCCACCACAACAACTGCAGCCCCAACAACAACCACTGCAGCCCCAACAACTACTGCCACCACATCAACTGCAGCCCAAACAACAGAAGCCCCAACAACATCTGCTGCCCCAACAACAACTACCTCACCGACAACAACCGCTGCCACCACAACAACTGCAGCCCCAACAACAACAACTGCAGCCCCAACAACCACTGCAGCCCCAACAACTGCAGCCACAACAACCACTGCTGCTCAAACAACCATTGCAGCCTCAACTACTGCTGCCCCAACAACAACTGCTGCCCCAACAACAACCACTGCAGCCCCATCGACAACAACTTCAGCCCCAACAACAAATGCTGCCCCAACAACAACTGCAGCACCAACAACTGCCACACCGACAACAACCGCAGCCCCAACAACAACCACTGCAGCCCCAACAACAACCGCCACACCGACAACAACCGCTGCCACCACAACAACTGCAGCCCCAACAACAAGCACTGCAGCCCCAACAACAAGCACTGTAGCCCCAACAACAACTGCTCCCCCAACAACGACTGCTTCCCCAACAACAACTGCAGCCCCAACAACAACTGCAGCCCCAACAACAACCACTGCAGCCCCAACAACAACCACTGCTGCCTCCACATCAACTGAAGCCCCAACAACAACCACTGCAGCCCCAACAATAACTGCAGCACCGACAACAACCGCCACACCGACAACAACCGCTGCCACCACAACAAATGCAGCCCCAACAACAACCACTGCAGCCCCAAAAACAACGGCTCCCCCAACAACTGCTGCCCCAACAACGACTGCTGCCACCACAACAACTGCAGCCCCAACAACAACCACTGCAGCCTTAACAACAACCACTGCTGCCTCCACATCAACTGCAGCCCCAACAACCACCACTGCAGCCCCAACAACTGCTGCCCAAACTACAACCACTGCAGACCCAACAACAACTGTTGCCCCAACAACTGTTGCCCCAACAACAACTGCAGCACTAACAACAACGACTGCAGCCCCAACAACAACCACTGTAGCCCCAACAACAACTGCTGCCCCAACAACAACTGCACCCCCGACAACAACCACTGCAGCCCCAACAACAACTGCTCCCCCAACAACTGCAGCCCCAACAAGGACTGCTGCCACCACAACAACTGCAGCCCCAACAACAACCGCTGAAACCTCAACAACAACCACTGCTGCCCCAACAACCACCACTGAAGCCCCAACAACAACTGAAGCCCCAAAGACTGCAGCCCCAACAACAACCACTGCAGCCCCAACAACCACCACTGCAGCCCCAACAACAACGACTGCAGCCTCAACAACTACTGCTGCTCCAACAACAACGACTGCTGCCACCACAACAACTGCAGCCTCAACAACTGCTGCCCCAACAACGACTGCTCCCCCAACAACTGCTGCCCCAACAACGACTGCTGCCCCCACAACAACTGCAGCCCCAACAACAACCACTGCAGCCTCAACAACCACTGCTGCCCCAACAACAACGACTGCAGCCCCAACAACAACCGCTGCCCCAACGACTGCTGCCACCATAACAACTGCAGCCCCAACAACAACTGCAGCCCAAACAACAACAACTGCAGCCCCAACAACAACTGCAGCACCGACAACAACCGCCACACCGACAACAACCGCTGCCACCACAACAAATGCAGCCCAAATAACAACCACTGCTGCCCCAACAACCACTGCAGACCCAACAACAACTGTTGCCCCAACAACAACTGCAGCACTAACAACAACGACTGCAGCCCCAACAACAACCACTGTAGCCCCAACAACAACTGCTGCCCCAACAACAACTGCAGCCCCGAGAACAACCACTGCAGCCCCAACAACAACTGCTCCCCCACAACTGCAGCCCCAACAAGGACTGCTGCCACCACAACAACTGCAGCCCCAACAACAACCGCTGAAACCTCAACAACAACCACTTCTGCCCCAACAACCACCACTGAAGCCCCAACAACAACTGAAGCCCCAAAGACTGCAGCCCCAACAACAACCACTGCAGCTCCAACAACCACCACTGCAGCCCCAACAACAACGACTGCAGCCTCAACAACTACTGCTGCTCCAACAACAACGACTGCTGCCACCACAACAACTGCAGCCTCAACAACTGCTGCCCCAACAACGACTGCTCCCCCAACAACTGCTGCCCCAACAACGACTGCTGCCCCCACAACAACTGCAGCCCCAACAACAACCACTGCAGCCTCAACAACCACTGCTGCCCCAACAACAACGACTGCAGCCCCAACAACAACCACTGCAGCCCCAACAACAACTGCTGCCACCATCCCAACAACTGCAGCCCCATCAACAACTGCAGCCCAAACAACAACAACTGAAACCCCAACAACAACTGCAGCACCGACAACAACCGCCACACCGACAACAACCGCTGCCACCACAACAAATGCAGCCCAAATAACAACCACTGCTGCCCCAACAACCACTGCAGCCTCAACAACTGCTGCCCCAACTACGACTGCTGCCCCAACAACAACAACTGCAGCCCCATCAACAACTGCGGCCCCAACAACGACTGCTGCCACCACAACAACTGCAGCCCCAACAACAACCACTGCAGCCCCAACAACAACCGCCACACCGACAACAACCGCTGCCACCACAACAACTGCAGCCCCAACAACAAGCACTGCAGCCCCAACAACAAGCACTGTAGCCCCAACAACAACTGCTCCGCCAACAACGACTGCTTCCCCAACAACAACTGCAGCCCCAACAACAACTGCAGCCCCAACAACAACTGCGGCCCCAACAACGACTGCTGCCACCACAACAACTGCGGCCCCAACAACAACCACTGCTGCCCCAACAACAACCACTGCAGCCCCAACAACAAGTGCAGCACCGACAACAACCGCCACACCGACAACAACCGCTACCACCACAACAAATGCAGCCCCAACAACCACCACTGCAGCCCCAACAACAACGACTGCAGCCTCAACAACTACTGCTGCTCCAACAACAACGACTGCTGCCACCACAACAACTGCAGCCTCAACAAACTGCTGCCCCAACAACGACTGCTCCCCCAACAACTGCTGCCCCAACAACGACTGCTGCCCCAACAACAACCACTGCAGCCCCAACAACAACCACTGCAGCCTCAACAACCACTGCTGCCCCAACAACAACGACTGCAGCCCCAAAAACAACCGCTGCCCCAACGACTGCTGCTACCATAACAACTGCAGCCCCAACAACAACTGCCGCCCAAACAACAACAACTGCAGCCCCAACAACAACTGCAGCACCGACAACAACCGACCGCCACACCGACAACAACCGCTGCCACCACAACAAATGCAGCCCAAATAACAACCACTGCTGCCCCAACAACCACTGCAGCCTCAACAACAACTGCTGCCCCAACAACTACCACTGCTGCCCCAACAACAACAACTGCAGCCCCATCAACAACTGCAGCCCCAACAACACACAACCACTGCAGCCCCAACAACAACCACTGCTGCCCCAACAACTGTTGCCCCAACAACAACTGCAGCACTAACAAAAACCACTACAGCCCCAACAACAACTGCTGCCCCAACAACAACCGCTGCCCCAACCACTGCTGCCCCAACAACCACTGCAGCCTCAACAACCACTGCTGCTCCAACAACAACGACTGCTTCCCTAACTACCACTGCTGCCCCAACAACAACGACTGCAGCCCCAACAACCACTGCAGCCTCAACAACGACTGCTACCACCACAACAACTGCAGCCCCAACAACAACCACTGCAGCCCTAACAACAACTGCAGCCCCAACAACAACTGCTCCCCCAACAACTGCTGCCCCAACAACGACTGCTGCCACCACAAGAACTGCAGCCCCAACAACAACCACTGCAGCCTCAACAACAACCACTGCTGCCTCCACATCAACTGCAGCCCCAACAACCACCACTGCAGCCCCAACAACAACTGAAGCCCCAACAACTGCTGCCCCAACAACAACCACTGGAGCCCCAACAACTGTTGCCCCAACAACAACTGCAGCACTAACAACAACGACTGCAGCCCCAACAACAACCACTGCAGCCCCAACAACAACCACTGCTGCCCCAACAACAACCGCTGCCCCAACAACCACTGCAGCCTCAACAACTACTGCTTCTCCAACAACAACGACTGCTGCCACCACAACAACTGCAGCCCAAACAACCACTGCTGCCCCAACAACTGCTGCCCCAACAACCACTGCAGCCTCAACAACGACTGCTGCCACCAAAGCAACTGCAGCCCCAACAACAACCACTGCAGCCCCAACAACAACCGCTCCCCCAACAACCACTGCAGCCTCAACAACCACTGCTGCTCCAACAACAACGACTGCTGCCACCACAACAACTGCAGCCCCAACAACAACTGAAGCCCCAACAACAACTGCTGCCCCAACAACGACTGCTGCCACCACAACAACTGCAGCCCCAACAACCACCACTGCAGCCCCAACAACAACTGAAGCCCCAGCAACTGCTTCCCCAACAACAACCACTGCAGCCCCAACAACTGTTGCCCCAAAAACAACTGCAGCACTAACAACAACGACTGCAGCCCCAACAACAACCACTGCAGCCCCAACAACAACTGCTGCCCCAACAACAACCACTGCTGCCCCAACAACAACAGCTGCCCCAATAACCGCTGCCCAAACAACTGCTGCCCCAACAACCACTGCTGCCCCAACAACCACTGCAGCCTCAACAACGACTGATGCCACCAAAACAACTGCAGCCCCAACAACAACCACTGCAGCCCCAACAACAACCGCTCCCCCAACAACAACTGCAGCACTGACAACAACCGCCACACCAACAACAACCGCTGCCACCACAACAAATGCAGCCCCAACAACAACCACTGCAGCCCCACCAACAACTGCTGCCCCAACAACCACTGCAGCCTCAACAACCACTGCTGCTCCAACAACAACGACTGCTGCCACCACAACAACGGCAGCCCCAACAACAACCACTGCAGCCCCAACAACTCCTGCCCCAACAACAACCACTGCTGCCCCAACAACAACCGCTGCCCCAACAACTGCTGCCCCAACAACCACTGCAGCCTCAACAACTACTGCTTCTCCAACAACAACGACTGCTGCCACCACAACAACTGCTCCCCCAACAACTGCTGCCCCAACAACGACTGCTGCCACCACAACAACTGCAGCCCCAACAACAACTGCAGCACCGACAACAACCGCCACACCGACAACAACCGCTGCCACCACAACTAATGCAGCCCCAACAACAACCACTGCAGCCCCCACAAACCCCAAAAAACCCCACCCAACCCCCCCCCAAACCCCCACCCCCACCAAAAACCAACAAACCCACCCAACAACAACTGCTCCCCCAACAACTGCTGCCCCAACAACCACTGCAGCCTCAACAACTACTGCTGCTCCAACAACGACTGCTGCCACCACAACAACTGCAGCCCCAACAACAACTGCTGCCCCAACAACGACTGCTGCCACCACAACAACTGCTGCCCCAAAAACAACCACTGCTTCCCTAACAACCACTGCTGCCCCAACAACAACGACTGCAGCCCCAACAACAACCGCTGCCCCAACAACCACTGCAGCCTCAACAACGACTGCTACCACCACAACAACTGCAGCCCCAACAACAACTGCAGCACCGACAACAACCGCCACATCGACAACAACCGCTGCCACCACAACAAATGCAGCCCCAACAACAACCACTGCAGTCCCAACAACGACTGCTCCCCCAACAACTGCTGCCCCAACAACGACTGCTGCCACCACAACAACTGCAGCCCCAACAACAACCACTGCAGCCTCAACAACAACCACTGCTGCCTCCACATCAACTGCAGCCCCAACAACCACCACTGCAGCCCCAACAACAACTGAAGCCCCAATAACTGCTGCCCCAACAACAACCACTGCTGCCCCAACAACTGTTGCCCCAACAACAACTGCAGCACTAACAACAACGACTGCAGCCCCAACAACAACCACTGCAGCCCCAACAACCACTGCTGCCCCAACAACCACTGCTGCCCCAACAACCACTGCTGCCCCAACAACAACCGCTGCCCCAACAACCGCTGCCCAAACAACCGCTGCCCCAACAACCACTGCAGCCTCAACAACTACTGCTTCTCCAACAACAACGACTGCTGCCAGCACAACAACTGCAGCCCCAACAACCACTGCTGCCCCAACAACTGCTGCCCCAACAACCACTGCAGCCTCAACAACGACTGCTGCCACCACAACAACTGCAGCCCCAACAACAACCACTGCAGCCTCAACAACAACCACTGCTGCCTCCACATCAACTGCAGCCCCAACAACCACCACTGCAGCCCCAACAACAACTGAAGCCCCAACAACTGCTGCCCCAACAACAACCACTGCAGCCCCAACAACTGTTGCCCCAACAACAACTGCAGCACTAACAACAACGACTGCAGCCCCAACAACAACTGCTGCCCCAACAACAACCACTGCTGCCCCAACAACTGTTGCCCCAACAACAACTGCAGCACTAACAACAACGACTGCAGCCCCAACAACAACCACTGCAGCCCCAACAACAACTGCTGCACTAACAACAACGACTGCAGCCCCAACAACAACCACTGCAGCCCCAACAACAACCGCTGCCCCAACAACCGCTGCCCCAACAACTGCTGCCCCAACAACCACTGCAGCCTCAACAACTACTGCTTCAACAACCACTGAGCATCAACAACGACTGCTGCCAGCACAACAACTGCAGCCCCAACAACAACCACTGGCAAAAACTGCCCCCAACAGCTGCTGCCCCAACAACGACTGCTGCCACCACAACAACTGCAGCCCCAACAACAACCGCCACACCGACAACAACCGCTGCCACCACAACAAATGCAGCCCCAACAACAACCACTGCAGCCCCAACAACAACTGCTCCCCCAACAACTGCTGCCCCAACAACCACTGCAGCCTCAACAACGACTGCTGCCACCACAACTGCAGCCCCAACAACAACCACTGAAGCCTCAACAACAACGACTGCAGTCCCAACAACAACGACTGCAGCCCCAACAACAACAACTGAAGCCCCAACAACTGCTGACCCAACAACAACCACTGCAGCCCCAACAACTGTTGCCCCAACAACAACTGCAGCACTAACAACAACGACTGCTGCCACCACAACAACTGCAGCCCCAACAACAACCACTACAGCCTCAACAACAACCACTGCTGCTTTCACATCAACTGCAGCCCCAACAACCACCACTGCAGCCCCAACAACAACTGCAGCCCCAACAACAACTGCAGCACTAACAACAACCACTGCTGCCCCAACAACAACCGCTGCCCCAACCACTGCTGCCCCAACAACAACCGCTGCCCCAACAACAACTGCTGCCCCAACAACTGCTGCCACCACAACAACTGCAGCCCCAACAACAACTGCTGCCCCAACAACCACTGCTGCCCCAACAACCACTACAGCCTCAACAACTGCTGCCCCAACAACGACTGCTGCCACCACAACAACTGCAGCCCCAACAAAAACCACTGCTGCCCCAACAACCACTGCTGCCACCACAACAACTGCAGCCCCAACAACAACCACTGCAGCCTCAACAACAACCACTGCTGCCTCCACATCAACTGCAGCCCCAACAACCACCACTGCAGCCCCAACAACAACTGAAGCCCCAACAACTACTGCAGCACTAACAACAACGACTGCAGCCCCAACAACAACCACTGCAGCCCCAACAACTGCTGCCCCAACAACCACTACAGCACCAACAATGACTGCTGCCAAAACAACCGCTGCTCCAACAACAACCACTGCAGCCCTAACAACAACCACTGCAGCCCTAACAACAACTGCTGCCCCAACAACTACTGCCCCAGCAACCACTGCTCCCTCAACAACAACTGCAGCACCAACAACGACTGCTGCTCCAACAACAACAACTGTAGCCCCAACGACAACAACCGCTGCCCCAACAACAACTGTAGCCCCGATGACAACAACTCCAACCCCAACGACGACTGCAGCCCCAACAACAACTGCAGCCCCAACAACAACCACTGCAGCCCCAACTACGACTGCTCCCCCAACAACGACTGCTCCCCCAACAACCACTGCTGCCCCAACAACAACCACTGCAGCCTCAACAACTGCTGCCCCAACAACGACTGCTGCCCCAACAACAACTGCTGCCCCAACAACAACTGCTGCCCCAACAACAACTGCTGCCCCAACAACAACAGCTGCCCCAACAACAGCTGCCCCAACAACAGCTGCCCCAACAACGACTTCTGCCCTAACAACTGGTGCCCCAACGACTGCTGCCGCAACAACTGCTGCATCAACTACTTACACCCCAACAACTGCTGCCCTAAGTACAGCAACTGCTGCCCCAACAACAACTGTAGCCCCAACGACTGAAGCCCAGAGGACAACGACTTTTGCCCCAACAACAACCACTGCAGCCCAAACAACAACTGCTGCCCCAACGACAACTGCAGCCCCATTGACAACTGCAGCCCCAATAACTGCTGCCCCAACAACAACTGCTGCCACAACAGAAACTACTGCCGCCACAGCATCGACTGCTGCCCCAAGTACAACAACTGCTGCCCCAACAATTGCTGCATCAACAACAACCACTGCAGCCCCAACAACTGCTACTACCAGTGACGCCTGCTCTGTCCGACTGGGTATTTTCCATCTGCTTCTCGGACTCCTTATCTGTACTCTTTGGTAAGAACAATCTGTGAAGAAGTACCTTTGAACCCATACTAAAAACTCTGAAATTACCTTTTGAATCCTGGGGTTTACTGCCATCTTTATTAGGCAGTTACAGGGGCTAGAAAAACAAAATGTAGGATAAAAGGGGATGGAGTCTGTGTGAAGCTGAGGTGGGACAAGTTGCCACCAATATAAGAGACACACAAGTGAACTTTTTGGTCTACTATTACCGGGAAAACAATTTAATGTCACTTTGTAAATCGTATAAGGAATAAACCAGAATATGCCATGTGGGGTATAATGAGGAGACTTTTTTCAGAGCTTCAGTTATCCGAAAAATCTCTGGCCTGTCAGGGTTGATTGATAGCAATGGTGTAAGAGATCATACAAAAATATAAATGTTCTATAATGTAAGTATTTATGAAATTGCACTGTATTGTTTGTCACATATTGGGCATTCAAGTTAATTAGGTCTGAATATAATTATATTTAATGTATTATGATTTTATATATATATATATATATATATATATATATATATATATATAAACGTTTTGCTCTTTTCTTTTCTTCTTTTTTTCATAATAAATATATGTTTCAGTAGTTTATTTAATCTGATAAGATTCTACTATTTAAGTTTTTAACTATTTACAGTGTATTTGTTTGTCACATATTGCACATTTACATTCTATAATTAGTATACTTTATATACATATGATACATTGATTGTATTCTGTTCTTTGTTGCATCTCACAAATATATGTTGGAGTAGTTTTACTTAATTATATTATATCTACTGTACTGTACTATTATAACCTGTCTAATAAAGCTTTTTTGATGACAACATTTTGAATAACTTTGGCTTTGGCCTTAAAAATCAAACCCAATCAGACACCATTCAATTATGTTCTAGCAATAATGAATGAGAATAACAAAAGTTTGAAGGAGCAATTTTATTGTGTAGGGACGGCATGAGGAAATGTGTCAAGGGGTGGCCAAAACAGACCAACAACCCATTATGACAATGTTAGGGCGGACCTATTGGTGCTTTTACCGCAGTAATAGAACTTTTACTTAATTGAAGTGGTGGTCCAGTGTGAGAGACTGAGGGAAATGACAAAGTTGAAGGTTTTTTATAAACCTAAAAAGGTCTGGGCTTTTGAGAAAACATTTGGGAGTAGAGCCCAGTTCACTGATGCATCAACAAACCTATAATGAAAAAATAACTGCTGTGTATTTCTGTTACTTTGTAAAAGTGATTAAAAGTCACCCAAATTATATTATATGACAATATTTCACAAATAAAGAAGAACACAGTCAAAATGCACATTGGTCAGTACCCTATACACGTTCCAGAATCTATATTTCTTTATTTTTTACAACACTTTTGCTGATAACATCAGTTGTTTTTTGGTTTATTGAGAACATTCTAGTATATTTATAAAAATATCACAATTCTTCACTATCAGGGATATACAAATTTTGTCTGTTTCTATTGTGGTCAGCGGTGTTCACACAGTCCAAGATGTGCTCAAAAATAAGACCAACAGAACTAGACAACTGAATCGTATTGTGGCAGTACTGAGCCCCAAGTCTCAACACAAGGAAAAGGTGTCTGAGAATCAGTTCCCAACCGCATAATAAAAAAAAAATAAAGAAAACACTTGGACTTCATTTTAACAATGTAAAAATGCCTCTTCATCAATAAATAATGATGTAGTGACTCTTCAACAATGAAATAATGCCTCTTCAATAAGGGTAAAAAAGGTTTAGGGGTTAAATGAAAACAAAATCATGAACAAATAAGTAAGCCTGCAGGCAGCAGGTATCTGGGAGGCAAGGAACTCGTGCATGAATTACAGCCAACTGCCCTGGTACAGGTAAGGGCTCCATCTTCTCTGTGTTCAATGACAGAATTCTCAACTGTGATGACCACAAGAGAGACAGCAAAGATATCTCAGGGGGTCCAAAAGAATAGAGTTCCGGACTGACTGTGTCTCATAATGTGACTTCTGCACCAAATAGAGGAAGTATCAGAATGCCCTTGGGTTAGCCATTTCTCACATTTCTTATGTGTTCAAGAATGGGCATCATCACATCCGAATTGGCTTACAGGGGAACCACAAAGCTGAATTATGAATTAAAAATCTATAAAATCTTTTCAGTTAGCAGGGGAGGGTAAAAAGTATCAACTACACACAAAAAATACAAATTGTACTTACTTAAATGTAGAAATTTAAGTATTTCTATTTTATACAATTGACATTTTTAAAAAAGGGTGTGGGAAGGTGTGTTTGCATGATGCTTTTCTAATTGACAAAATATCAAGGTCATATTGTGAAAATGGGAACACACCCAATCACTGAGGTTCTTAAACATGCATTTGTTGAGATGTATTCACAGCTGTACATAAAGTGTACAGTAGCCTATATAAAGTGCAGTGGCACTGATACAGATTCCATGTTTTAAGGCGCTTCTATACTAAGCTTAACAGTTTTACAGTTTGTTTGTTTTTTCTAAAGTTGGTTTCATGCAGCGGTGTAGCACAAAAGTCTGTGCCCGTCTAAAGTCCACTGCTCTTTAATCCAAACCACACGCTTCCTTTTCCAATAACTGTAGAGAGTGCATACTACCACGGTAGATGACTAAATAATCTGTCAAGAAGGCAGCTCAAAGTCCTTTTTTCGCCATTCAGGGCAGATAAAATTGTATGCAAAGGTTTGGCCACCCCTTGAGAAATAACACATTTATGTAATTTTTTTTCATTAAAAAGGTTTAATAAGTACTGACAGTGTAGGTTGCCCACAGCCTTTTGCACATGCTACAATGATCTTTCTATTTTGTTCAATTAATGAAATAAAACAAAATAATGCATTAATATTGACTTTTATGTTACATACCCTTGAGAGGCTGTGATTGCATCTTTTCAATAAAAAACTAAAAGAAATGTGTTATTTGTCAAGGGGTGGCCAAACATTCACATACAACTGGATATGCACTATTTTTCAAGCCAGTTGGGATCATAGAATGCCTGAATTACATGATACATAAATCTTTTGGGAAAAACATATAAATACATACAAATAGTTGCCCAGGGGAAGAAAAAAAAATCCTACATCCTATGTGTCAAATTGTTCTCAAACTGTCTTCATTTCATCATTCTGAAAGAATAAAATGTTGAGGATGTTTAATTTTCACTCCTGTCAATTAAACAGAGGTGAAAATAGTCCTTATGAAAAACTTAATGTCCAAATTCCAATAGCTACTTGTCAGGGTTCGTTCAGTACCCAAAAGCAGACTAGAGCCAATGGTGAAAGTTAAGAGGTTTATTCAGACAATAAACTGACTGGGAAGTAGTGTTGTTTTTGGCGGCCTGTTTTAATTTCAGTTTTAGTCTAGTCTTTGTGTCAAACTGTCATTTTAGTTTTTATTAGTTTTAGTCACGTTTATACTCTTTTTAGTCTAGTCAAGTTTCAGTCGACTAAAAGTCTGAGCATTTTAGTCTTATTTTAGTCAGAATTATCCATGACTATTTTAGTCTAGTCAATGAAAATTGTATTTGGTCTCTTTTTAGTTATGCACTTCTATTTAACACAGTTAATATAGTACAAGTACCTAGTATAGTATAGACAAAACCAAAATGTTCTTTAAGCCACATTTCACAAGTCAAACAAGGTTATCTTATTATATTACTGTTACCTTATAGACTCAAGAATACATTCAGTTCCAGACATGGAAGACACTCTGCCAGTTGAATTCACAACGTATTTATTTTACCTACCAAACATGTACACACATAAATTTAAATAAAATAAATAAAATAGCTTCAAATGACAATTCCAGAAAAAAATGACATTACATTCAAGTTTAACTTAAAGAGAAACAAGGTGCTTGAAAGCTCGAGCTACAATAACATAATAAAAAAGTGCAAATAAAATGTGTGTGTCTGTGACTAACGTTAACCCACCGCAGCTGCATCTTCTAAATAATGCCGCGAGTGGGGACTGAGGAAGTGCCGTTGCCTGCGTCTGCGCAGTGCGCTGATGCAGCCCCGAGACTCAGAAAACAGAAATATTTCAAAATAATAATAATAATAGCGAGACAAAATAACATAACATTTCGTCTCGTCCAACATAAATGAAGTGCTATTTTAGCAGAGTTTTTATTTTGCAAACCACATTTAGTCCCGTTTTTATTCGTCAACAATATTGCATGATATATTTGATTATAGTTTTCGTCACAACCACCATTTACGTTGCGTCTCGTCTCGTTTCGGACACGTGATAAAGGTTCGTTGACGAAAGCAACACTACTGGGAAGAATGAGCTGAGGGGGTCGGGGGCTGGCTCCAGGTTCTGTTGGGGAGGGAGTAGTAGGAGAAGCTGGCAGGAGAGGCGAGGTGGAGGAAAATCCAGACGGCCGTGCAGACTGGCAGGGAAGACAGGTAATCCAGGGGGACAGGGCGAATTTCCTGAGAGCAAAAAGGCAAAGTCGTGAATAAGGCAAACAGGAGCACAGAACAAAACTAGACTGATATCTGAGGCTGGCGTGAACCTTACACATGTAACACAACAATCCGGCGAGGACTGGAGAGCTGGCCAGGTCTAAATAGAGTGCGGTGATGAGGGAATGCAGAGCAGGTGCTTGATGGGAGACAGAGAACAGGTGTGCCACAGCCATATTGAGCTGGAGACCACGCCCACCAACTCCAGGAAACATGAGAGAGAAAAACAGACAGACAAAAAGCAGAACCCACCAAGCACACAGCAAACACACAAAAAATAAACCAAAGCCACTCATACACACAGCCACCAGCCAGGGTCACAGTCAGGAGAGCGTGACACTACTGTAGCTAGCTAGCTTGCTTACTCAGGTGACACGGCTGAATGAAACACGACACACACAACAATGTCAGGACGAACCTACTGGTGTTTTGGAACTTTTATATAATTTGGACATGGAGCCCCAGAAGCAACCGCCACTCCCCCATCGCCCTCCGCCTCTGCAATGGACATTAAGGTGTAACAACAAGATATAAAAGAAATACCAATGCAGTGACAGTCTATGTAATTAACATCATTATTGAATGTAGTATACAGTCGGTTGCCAGTTTCACAACATTCCAGATGATGAAAAGCAAGAAACACATGCAAAGCAATCAATGTAATAATAACCTGTCAGTAAGTGACACAGTTACCTCCCTATCAGAACAATGTCTAACACAATAACATGATCAATGCTTCTTGCATCAAGGAAATTCTTACCTTGTTTGTTCTTTCGTCATGAGTTCACTGATGCATCAAATAAAACAACAAACCTTTAATAAAAAGCTAACAAAAAAAAAAAGTCACCCAAATCATATTCATATATATTCATATTATATGACAATATTCCACAAATAAACCTAAAAAGGTCTGGGCTTTTGAGCAAACATTTGGGTGGGGCCCAGTTCACTGACGCTTTAAATGAAACAATAAACCTCTAATGAAAAGTTAACTGCTGTGTATTCCTATTATTTTGTAAAAGTGGCAGTCACCCAAATTATATTATATAACAATATTCTACAAATAAAGAGTGAACTTTAAAATAGTGAAAATGCACATTGGTCAGTACCCTATACACTTTCCTATATTTTTATAATACTTATATATATATATAAAATTCATTGGTTTTGGTTTATTGAGAAGATTCTAATTAATTTATAAAAATATCGCACTTTGTCAAAGATAATGAGTATTTCCATTGTAGTCTGTTAAAAAATAAGACAACTGAATCATATGAATAAAAAATCTATAAAATCTTTTCAGACAGCAGGGGAGGGAAAAAAGTATCGAAGCCACAGAAAAAATTAATTGTACTTAAATGTAGGAGTTTAAGTATTTATATTTTACAACTGAAATTTTAAAAAAGGGTGTTACAAGGTGTGTTGACAGGATCATTTTCCAGCTGACAAAAGATGAGGCGTGTGTCTGAAGGGTCATATTAAAAAAATGGGAACACACCCAATCCCTCTGTTCTTACGCAGGCATCTGTCGTAAATGTATTCACATCTGTGCAGTATATAAAGTGCAGCGGCACTGAGTGTAGTATCACCACCCAGGAAAACTAATCTACACTATTTACCTGTTCATCATGATGAAGCTGATCCTTTCTCTGACTCTGATCTGGGCGCTCTCCAGCACAGGTAACCCCATTTATTCTTACTTTACAGTTTCTGCAGGTAATACAGAGCACTATTTAAACAAATTTCTCATTTTTATCATAGCTGATTTTAGAAAGGAATTTAAATAATCTTTCACTAATTGTGAACAGATGATTTATTTTAATTAAACAAAACAATTTAAAATTGTATAAAATTGTAGTTAAGACTTAAATGATTCACATTATAGTACAGCAGTACAAGAAGCAGTCTGAAGAGGTAGAAAGCAGATAAAGATAATTTACAAGAGTAATGTAGTGCAGATCAGACACCATTTTTACAACCTTGGTGATCCTTTTGTATAACAATAATAACAACATTAAGAGTTTTCAGCTTTTACAAACCACCAAAACACCTCAGACATTTAATAAGACTTTTGAGCTGTGATCATCATTCACTGATTATTTTTCTCCCTTTACAGCTGGAGCACTTGTGTGTCAAACTTGCACAAATCAGCAGTGTTCAAGCACGATACCACAAACATGTTCCTCAGAGACAATGTGTATAACAGCTTCCATTCAAGGTAGGTATTTCTTTATGTCATCTATTAACTTTCAGTAAAATACATGTACTGTAAAGTTATGTGTTCTTGCCGTCAACATTAAAAAATTGCACTTAAATTTTGTAGCTACTTCAGCTGGAACCCCAGGCCAGCAAATCTACAAGGCTTGTGCATCGTCCTCCCTGTGTCCAGCCACAGGCTCTCAGACATATTCAGCCAACTTGGGAGCTGCGAGTGCACTTGCATCTGCGACATGCTGCAACACAGATAACTGCAACTCACCTACTCTAGCATGTAAGTATATGGATAAGTCAATATAAAAGAATAAAGATATATTACTATGGATAAGTAATATAACTTTAAATGTTTTTTACTTCTCAAATTAATGATGTTGTTCTTTCATGTTTCAGTCCCTACTACTCCAGCAGATAACAGTCTACAGTGTTTCTCTTGTGACCCCGCCACCTCTCAATGCACCAACCTATTACAATGTAAGGGATCGGAGGACCGCTGCTTTCAAGCAACTGGTGAGTCTTTACTTTTTATTTTAAAGTTTGACTTCATATATGTTTTACTTCAAAGTATTTCAAATACAGTACTATACGTGAGATCTGGAAAATTAACGGGTAGACTTTACTTTTACTTTTTTCTCAAAAAAGTACTTCTTTCATGGAAGATTTGCATTTGTAAGAGTATTTCTACATTGTGGTATTGCTTACAAACAACAGCAATTTAGTTCTTTAAGTAAAATAGTGATTCGTCTCACAGTGACAGCTGAGTCCACAACATCTCCGGCCTTTGGCTGTGCATCTGCAAGCATGTGTGCAGCTGCTACCAGCCTGGGTAGCCTACCTTTCATGGAAAATGTTGGTACCATCAGCAGCGGACCTGCTTGTTGTGGGACCCGTTTCTGTAATACTGTCACAGCCCCAACGCCAACAACTGCTGCCCCAACAAAAACAACTGCAGCACCAACAGTGACTGCTGCCCCAACAACAACTGCCACCCCAACAACAACTGCTGTCCCAACAACTGCTGCCCCAACAACGACTGCTGCCCCAACAACAACCGCCACACCGACAACAACTGCTGCCCCAACAACAACAACTGCAGCCCCAACTACAATGACTGCTGCCCAAACAACAACTGCTGCCCCAACAACAACAACTCCAGCCCCAACGACGACTGTAGCCCCGACGTCAACAACTGCAGCCCAAACGACTGCTGCCCCAACAACAACTGCTGCCCCAACAACAACTGCAGCCCCAACGACTGCTGCCACAATAACGACTGCTGCCCCGACTACAACCACTGCTGCCGCATCCACAACAACTGCTGCCCCAACAACTGCTGCCCCAACAACAACCGCCACACCGACAACAACTGCTGCCCCAACAAAAACAACTGCATCCCCAACTACAACGACTGCTGCCCAAACAACAACTGCTGTCCCAACAACTGCTGCCCCAATAACGATTGCTGCCCCAAAAACAACCGCCACACCGACAACAACTGCTGCCCCAACAACAACAACTGCAGCCCCAACAACTGCTGCCCCAAAAACAACCGCCACACCGACAACGACTGCTGCCCCAACAACAACAACTGCAGCCCCAACTACAATGACTGCTGCCCAAACAACAACTGCTGCCCCAACAAAAACAACTCCGGCCCCAACGACGACTGCAGCCCCGACGACAACAACTGCAGCCCCAATGACTGCTGCCACAACAACAACTGCTGCCCCAACAACTGCTGCCCCAACAACAACCGCCACACCGACAACAACTGCTGCCCCAACAACAACAACTGCCACCCCAACAACTGTCGCACCTACAACTGCCGCCCCAACAACAACTGCCGCCCCGACAACTGTCGCACCAACTACAACAGCAGCCCCGACAACAACAACTGCCGCCCCAACAACAACTGCCGCCCCCACAACTGCCGCCCCCACAACTGCCGCCCCGACAACTGCCGCACCTATAACTGCCGCCCCGACAAGTGTTGCACCGACAAGTGTCGCACCTACAACTGTCGCCCCGACAACTGCCGCCCCGACAACTGCTGCACCAACAACAACTGCTGCCCCTACAACTGCCGCCCCCCGACAACTGTCGCCCCGACAACTGCCGCCCCGACAACTGCCGCACCTACAACTGCCGCCCCGACAACTCTCGCCCCGACAACCGCCGTCCCGACAACCGCCGTCCCGACAACCGTTGCACGGACAACCACCGTCCCGACAACCGTCGCCCCGACAACCGCCGCCCCGACAACCGCCGCCCCGACAACTGTCGCACCGACAACTGCCGCCCCGACAACTGTCACACCGACAACTGTCGCACCAACAACTGACGCACCAACTACAACAACTACCAGTGGTTCCTGCTCTATCAGACTGGGTATGATCCATCTGCTGCTCGGAATCCTTATCTTCCCCCTTTGGTAAAGTACCTTTGAAGCTACACTAAGAATTCTGAAATGACCTCTTGAAGCCTGAATTTGGGTTTACTTCCTATTGCTTTTTTATGGGGAAAGTTATAGGGACTAGAAAAAACAAATCTAAGGTAAGAGGGGGTGACGTCTGGGTGAAGCTGAGGTGGGACAAGCTGGCACCAGTGTAATAGACACAGAAGTGAACTTTTTTGTCCACTATTGTCTGGATAACAATTTAATTTTAATAAGAAATTAATAAGGGATATACCACAATTAACCATATGGTGAATAATAAGGGGACTTTGTAAAAGCTACAGATATCTTAAAATATAGATCTCTCTGGCCTATCAGGGTTGATTGACAGCAATGGCGTATGATATCATATAAAAATATAAATGTTCTGTAATTTAAGTATTTATGAAAATGCACTGCATTATTTCCTCACATATTAGGCATTCAAATAGATTATTCTCAATACAATTATATTTCATGTATTATCATTATTTATATACATTTGTCCTTTTTTGTTTGATTCATCAAATAAATATGTATTCTAGTAGTTTTATTTATTTTAATGATACTACAATTTAAATATTTATTTTATCACAGTGTATTTGTTTGTCACATATTGCACATATACATTTTATAATTATACTTTACATACATATCATTTACATTTTTTGTTTTCTCTTCTTGGTTCTCACAAATATATGTTAGTATATTATATATAGTAGTTTTACATAATTAGATGATATCTGCTGTACTGTACATATTATAACCTGCCTAATAAAGCTTTTCTGATGACAACAGTTCTGACGACAACATTTTGTGGCTCATTTGTTTTATCCATAAGGCTAAGAATGATGAATCAGTTACATGTTTTAAGGCACTTCTATACAAAACCTTACAGTTTTACAGTTTGTTTTTTCTACAGTTGGTTTCATGCAGTGGTGTAGCACAAAAACCGGGCCCGTTCCACTGTTCTTTAAGCCAAACCCCACGCTTCCTTTTCCAATAACAGTAGACTATTTCTGTCATAGATAATATGTGTTTTAGCAATAAAGTCGAAAACAGATTAAAACAAAAACAGAACATTCTGAAGCAGATAGCCAGCATGTGTGCACAGCTCTGGCCATGGTCAAAATCTCCTGGTCCAGTTAAACAATTTACTACTTAGCTCTTAAAAATCCAACCCAATCAGACTATTCAATTATGTTTCAGTAATATAGATGAAAATAATACTGATCAAAAGTAAAATGTAGCAAGTTGGAAGGAGCTTTATGCACAGCCATTGTATGGCATATTATTGTATTGACACAGAGCCGGTTCAGACGATGGCACAACGGTGGATCGGTGTGGACCTGAGCTTCATTTCCCAGGAGAAATATGTAGTAACACATTGTGGTCAGACAGGGTGCTGTGGGCTGTGGCCAAAAAATCAGTGCTGCTGATTGAGCTGACAGTGCCATGAGAAGAGGGGATGGAGGCAGCCCACTGAAGGAAGATGGCAAAGTACGGAGACTTGATCGTGGAGTGTAGGTATAGCATGAGGCTTTGTGGGAGGCTGAAGAACACACCTACTAAAAGGCCTACACTTGACAAAAAGGACCTCTACCCTGAAAGATCCAATGGTATACAGGTTTATGGATCTGTATATCATATCATACTATATAACATAAATAATACAATTAAATCCGTCAAACGTTCAGTCCGCAATCTTCTGCATGCAGACAGTATCTGTTTATATACAAATGTATCAACACCTTGGATCTAAATGTATTTTTTTGCATTTATTTCAGTGCTAAGGCTACAGGAACAGGGCTGAGCAAAGCCAATAGGGTATCCAAACAGGTGGAGAGGCCAAGCTTTAAGCTTTGGCTGAGAAGGTGGGTTAAGGCAGGGGGAGCTAGTAATTCCTGATGTAGGTTAGCCACGGGGGCTGTCAGGGAGACATCCCTGTTCACTGCCACACCAACCAAGAGATGTTCTGGCAAAAGGGGCCAAACATCCATGAATGGTGTTCCCCACCTGATGACTTTGCAGCTAACCAAATGGACACCAATATAGGTGCAGCAGGCCTAGAGCCGAGCAGGATTAACATGCACCAGTGCAAACCAAATTATAGTTATTGATACATTAAACCTTTTTAAGTTGTAGCTTCTCAAAGCAGCCATTTTAACTGCTTCAAACTTTTAGTAGGGCATTGTTATAAGGTATCTGTTATGTTTAGCAGATATTGGACCCAGAAGCAGACTCAGAGACAGAAGTAGTGATAATAAAAGGGAATTTATTTGACAAGGGCAGCAGGGAGCAATGGTGGAGGGAGACCGGGTGCATGGGTGGGTGAGTGTGGATTGGTGTAGATGGCATGAAGTTGCAGGCTGACAGCAATCAGGCAGGCAGTTGATCTAGCTCCTGGGGTACAAGGAGAACTGGGTTAGGCAGATGACAGAAGACAACCACCCCTCATGACAATGTTAGAACGAACCCATTGTTCATTGATGTGCCGGTCCACTCTGTGATACTGAGGAGAAAAAACACAAAGTTGACGTTATTTTAAAAACCTAAAAAAGTCTATATATATATTTAGTACATAGTGGTTTTTTTTTTATTTCCCTACTCTTACTGTTTATTTATACTGTTTTCTCTCTATCCACTTTGCTGCTGTTACACTGGAATTTCCCCATTGTGGGACAAATAATAATAATAAAAATCTATCTATCTATCTATCTATCTATCTATCTATCTATCTATCTATCTATCTATCTATCTATCTATCTATCTATCTATCTATCTATCTATCTATCTATCCATCCATCCATCCATCCATCCATCCATCCATCCATCCAACTCCCATTCACCTGTTTCCTCTTCATAATGGCTTGCCCTTTCTTGGAGGATGTACTGGATGAGGAAGCCCTAATCCTCAGACGAGCATTTTGCCATGAAAGAGTCTTCTGGGACAGGTCAGACCCATTGGCCGTTGGAGATGACTATCTCATTGAGAGATACAGATTCTCAGGTGATGGACTAAGATATTTGTGTAGGCTGCTGGGTCCAAAAATACAGCACCAGACAGCAGGAAGCCATGCTGTCACTGTACCACAGATGGTCTGTGTTACATTGAGGTGCAGACACCTAATCTATTCACCTCCTTTGTTCACTGTTATTTACTTTAAAGTCACTTACCAGCCTGCAAAATGTTCTTGTATTTAACTTTTTTAACATTTTTAATGTAACTTGCTGCCAGGTCTTTTTATGGCCAGACAAGTTTGTTCTTTATGAATTGTTTGCACTTAATCATACTCTACATTTAAGTAACATGCACCTCTACTTGCCACATTTAAAGCAGTTGCAGCAGTCGTTGTTGGGGCTGCAGTTGTTGTCGTTGGGGCCGCAGTTGTTGTTGTCGGTGTTGCAATTGTTGTTACAGTATTACATAAACTGGTCCCACAACAGGAAGGTCCGCTGCTGATGGTACCAACATTTTCCATGAAAGGTAGGCTACCCAGACTGGCAGCAGCTGCACACAGGTTTGCAGATGCACAGCTAAAGACTGGAGATGTTGTGGACCCATGTGTCACTATGAGAAGAATCACTATTTTACTTGATGAACCAATACCACAGTTTAAAAACACTCTTACAAATACACAAGTCTTCCATGAAAGAAGTACTTGAGTATTCTGAGAAAAATATCCTTAAAATGTCAAAAGTTACTTTCAGAATTATGCAGAATGGTCTCTTTCAGACTTTTTTTATCATTATATATATGTAGTAAAATGTAAAATATTTACCTCTGAAATGTAGTGGAGCAGAAGTAAAAGCACCACAAAATTGTACATAAGTTGAGTATATGTACTTCATTACTTTCCTCCACTCGTTGATTTTCCAGGTCTCACATGTAGGAATGTATTTGAAATACAATAAATAAGTAAAACATGTTTGGAATCAATCTTTAAAGTAAAGATAAAGACTCACCACTGTCCCTTACATTGTAATGGGCTGGTGCATTGAGAGGTGACAGGGTTACAAGTTAAACACTGTAGGCTGTTATCTGCTGGAGTAACAGGGACTGACCTCCTTAGGTTTTAGGTGCGTATATAGAAGAAACTGTATTTGTGTATAATTCAGTGCATAGAGTTTATGTTATCTAAATGCAATAACATTGAATTTGTACATGCTTTATCCATACCCTACATATTTATTAATTGAATGTGAGGGTATTTTATATCCTTACTGCCACTCTATACACAATCTCAACAGCCCCAAATCTGGGCCTTTCAAAATGTTTTGCTCCAAAAACATTATGTAATGCATACATATAATGCAGATCTCAGGTACTATAAATTATATATATGAGCCATAATATATATTTCTTCTTTCTGAGTTGCAGTTGTCTGTGTTGCAGATGGAAGTGCACTCAAAGCTGGATGTTGATACTACACTTTATCAGCGCCACGGCACATTTGTAGTGTACAGGGGGTGTTGAGTACATTCATGGCAGATCCATGTGTAAAAACCTCAGTGATTGGGAGTGAATAAATAGTGACTAAAAATTGAGTTAGATGAGGAGTTGCCGACACACACACCTCATAAGGCATGCAGAGAGATATAGTCTTTTGAAAGTAACTGAAATTTAATTTATTTATATGCACACTCCCATAGACTTTTCCAAAAAAAGGATCCAACACACACTTTCAATTAATTTCCTGGAAAGCACTGTGGTTGGAAAACTGTTGATGCCCTAGTGACGCACAATCCAGAGGGAGCAGGTAAGTGAACAATCTCAGTGTCCTTAAGATTAGACAATTAGGCGCTTAGTAGACAAAATTATCAAATTACTTCTTATTTTTCATAAATCAGAATATCAACAAATAACTCAACATCCCTCATACAGAAATCATTCATTTCTTTAAATTCAAAAATGTTCAATCTGGCTCCAACAGGCTTGTTTTGTTTTATGCATCAGTGAACCCATTACGAAAGAAGTCAGGAATTTCCTTGACGCAAAAAGCATGAATTATATCATTGAGTTACAATTTGTTCTGACAATGAGGAAACTGTCTGGCATGCCCTTACCCACACCTTGTTATCACGTAACCTTTTTACATGTCCTTGTGTTTCATAATCTAGAATGTAAAATGAAACTGGCAACACATCTGTACACTCCATTCAATGATAACGTTGATTATATCGACTTTTTGCTTTTATATCTTGGGTTTACTCCTTCATTTCCTAGGCAGAGGCAGGGGGTGTCTTCTGAGCCTCCAGCCCTGAATGTTTTCTCAAGATCCCTGAATCTTTTAGGTTGTTAAAATAACTTCAGCTCTCCGCCCTTCCATTGTCATGTGTCCTGATAGGCGAGAGAGGTCTTTATTTTTAGATAACTGCTTGTTGTTGTAATTGTGGCTGATTGAGTTGCTGGGACGGAGGTTGTAATTGCAGTTGTAAGGGCAGCAGTTGTTGTTGGGGCGGCGGCAGTTGTTGTTGTTGGGGTGGCAGTTGATGTTGTTGTTGTTGGTGTGGCAGTTGGGGTTGTTGGGGCGCCGGTTGTGATAGTAGTCTGGGTGGCAGCGGTTGTTGTTGTTGTTGGGGCTTCAGTTGTTGTTGTTTGTATGGCAGTTGTTGTTGTTGTTGGGGCGGCTTTTTTGTTTTAATTAGGGAATGGAAAGAGCGTGCACAATCAACTGCCAAAGAAATTGCTGCCAAAAAAACTCTGCAATGTCAGATTGGGTGTTGACTGTTTTTGGACACAAACCAGCAGGCCTGGGGATGCAGAAAAAACGATGAAGAAACTGTATGTGTGTATAATTCAGTGCATACAGTTTATGTTATCTAAATGCAATAACATTGAACTTGTACATGCTTGATCCAAAGACTACCCTACATATTTATGAATTCAATGTGAGGGTATTTTATATCCTTACTTTTTGCTTTTATATCTTGGGTTTACGCCTTCATTTCCTATGCAGAGGCAGGGCAGGGGGTGGCTTCTGAGCCTCCAGCCCCAAATGTTTAAGTCAAAATCCCTGAATCTTTTAGGTTGTTAAAATAACTTCAACTCTCTGCCCTTACATTGTCATGTGTCCTGATAGGCGAGAGAGGTCTTTATTTTTAGATAACAGCAGCTCTGACAAAGTCTTGTTGTGGTTTAATTTTTCTCGTCTCAATGCACCTCAATCGATGTCTATCTGACTTAAACTTTTAGCTATCTGACTATAGTGAGAGACCACAAACTCCCACTGAAGGTACCCAGAATGGTGACACAGACTCACAGAAATCAAAGAGAATTGACAGTTTCACTCCATGTGCAAGATTTATTTGCATCAACACAGGATACAAGCAAACCGAGTTGTCTCGAGAATATACTGACTCGAACAAAGAAAATCCCTCCATTATATGCCTCTTTCCCAAAGAATGTCTATTGGTGATGTCCAATATCTGATAAACAGTAGTCATAACATATCTGATGCCCTACTCTACCCAAGACAGCCTTGGTCTTTGGAATGTGCTTAGCTCATGGCACACTGAATAACCCTTTTTCTAACTAGTGTGAGACAACCAGAGTGTGAATACATGACAAAACCTTATCCCTGAATGCATTTTCCCACTATTCAATTCAATTCAATTCAATTTTATTTGTATAGCGCCAATTCATAACAGAAGTTATCTCAGGACACTTTTCAAATAGAGCAGGTCTAGACCGAACTCTTTAACATTAATTACAGAGACCCAACAGTACCACCATGAGCAAGCACTTGGCGACAAGGGCAAGGAAAAACTGCCTGTTAAAAGGCAGAAACCTAGGACAGATCCTCCGGCTCTAGGTGGGTGGTCGTCTGTCTCGACCAGTTGGGGTGAGAGAGAGAGAGAGAGAGAGAGAGAGAGAGAGAGAGAGAGAGAGAGAGAGAGAGAGAGAGAGAGAGAGAGACAGACAGACAGACAGACAGACAGACAGACAGACAGACAGACAGACAGACAGACAGGTGCACAGCAACAACAGTATTGGCAATGGCAGTCAAGCAGGACCATGACAGGAGGCTCCACCAGGATCCATGAGAACCTTCGAGACGAGAAAGCACAAGAACTCCGGGGAAGAAGTGGAGTTAGTAACATGCATTAATGGGACATGAATGAGTGCATAAAGAGAGAGGAAGAGAGGAGCTCAGTGCACCATGGAAAATTCCCCGATAGTCTAGGCCTATAGCAGCATAACTAAGGGATGGTTCAGGACTCACCTGATCCAGCCCTAACTATAAGCTTTATCAAAGAGGAATGTCTTAAGCCTACTCTTGAATGTGGTGAGGGTGTCTGCCTCCCGAACCACAACTGGAAGCTGGTTCCACAGGAGAGGAGCTTGGTAACTGAAGGCTCTGGCTCCTGTTCTACTTTTAGAGACTATAGGAACCACAAGTAGCCCAGCATTCAGAGAACGTAGTGTTCTAGTGGGGTAATAGGGTACTATGAGCTCTTTAAGATATGAAGGGGCCTGACCATGAAGAGCTTTATAGGTGAGGAGGAGGATTTTAAATTCAATTCTACATTTTACAGGGAGCCAATGCAGAGTAGCTAGTACAGGAGAGATGTGATCTCTTTTTCTAGTTCCTGTCAGTACTCGTGCTGCAGCGTTCTGAATTAATTGGAGCGTTTTAATGGACTTATTGGGGCAACCTGATAATAAAGAGTTGCAGTAATCCAGCCTTGAATACAATCCCTTTATTATTCAACACAAGGTTAATTGTGATTTATCCCTTATACAATGTACAATGTGACATTGTTTTCCCGATCATAGTGGACAAAAACGTTCAATTGTGTGTTCAATTGCTGCAAACTTGTCCCACCTCAGCTACACCCAGACTCCATCCCCTCTTTTCCTACATTTTGGTCTTTTTTAGCCCCGGTAACTGCTAACTAAAGATGGCAATGGGCAGTAAACCCAAGTCCAGGCTTCAAAGGGTCATTTCAGAGTCCTTATGGTAGCTTTAAAGGTATGTTATCCAATATTTTTCTTAACAGAGGATAAAGGAAATAAAGAGTCCGAGCTGCAGATGACTCATACCCAGTCTGATTGTAATTGTGGCTGATTGAGTTGCTGGGATGGAGGTTGTATTTGCAGTTGTAAGGGCAGCAGTGGTTGTGGAAGTTGGGGTTGCTGGGGCGCTGGTTGTTATAGTAGTCTTGGCGGCGGCGGTTGTTGTTGTTGGGGAAGAAGTTGTTGTTGTCTGGGCAGCGGTAGTTGTTTGTGCGGCGGTTATTGTTGTTGTTGTTGGGGTGGCAGTTTTTATTGGGGTGGCAGTTGTTTTTATTGGGGTGGCAGTTGTTGTTGTTGGGGTAGCAGTTGTTGTTGTTGGGGTAGCAGTTGTTGTTGTTGTGGTTATTGTTGGGGTGGCAGTTGTAGTTGTTGGGGCAGCAGTTGCTGTTGTTGTTGTGGTTGTTGGGGCCGCAGTTGTTGTTGTTGGTGTGGCAGTTGTTGTTGTTGGTGGTGTGGCAGTTGGGGTTGTTCAGGAAACAGTGGTTGTTGGGGCTGCAGTTGTTGTTGTCGGTGTGGCGGTTGTTGTTGGTGCTGCAGTCGTTGTAGTTAGGGCAGCAGTTGTTATTGGGGCAGCAGTTGTTGTTGCGGCAGCAGTTGTTGTTGGGGCAGCAGTCGTTGTTGGGGCTGCAGTTGTTGTTGTTGTTGGGGCTGCAGTCGTTGTTGGGGCTGCAGTTGTTGTTGTTGTTGGGGCAGCAGTCGTTGTTGTTGTTGGGGCAACAGTCGTTGTTGTTGTTGGGGCAACAGTCGTTGTTGGGGCAGCAGTCGTTGTTGGGGCTGCAGTTGTTGTTGGGGCTGCAATTGTTGTTGGGGTGGCAGTGGTTGTTGTTGCAACAGTTGTTGTTGTTGGTGCTGAACAAGTTGTTGTTGGGGCAGCAGTTGTTGGCGTTGGGGCTGTGACAGTATTACAGAAACTGGTCCCACAACAAGAAGGTCCGCTGCTAATGTGACCAACATTTTCCATGAAAGGTAGGCTACCCAGGCTGGTAGCAGCTGCTCACAGGTTTGCAGATGCACAGCCAAAAGCTGGAGAACTGCTGGACCCCACTGTAAGAAAAATCACTGTTTTATTCGACCAACTAAATTGCTGTTGTTTGTAAGCAATACCACAGCGTAAAAATACTTACAAATGCAAGTCTTCCATGAAAGAAGTACTTGAGAATTTTAAATAATAAAAGTAAAGTCTACCCGTTTATTTTCCAGATCTCACGTATAGTACTGTATTTGAAATACTTTGAAGTAAAACAGATACAAAGTCAAACTTTAAAATAAAAAATAAAGACTCACCAGTCGCTTGAAAGCAGCGGTCCTCCAATCCCTTACATTGTAATAGGCTGGTGCATTGAGAGGTGGCGGGGTCACAAGAGAAACACTGTAGGCTGTTATCTGCTGGAGTAGCAGGGACTGAAACATGAAAGAACAACATCATTAATTTGAGAAGTAAAAAACATTTAAAGTTATATTACTTATCCATAGTAATATATCTTTATTCTTTTATATTGACTTATCCATATACTTACATGGTAGAGTAGCTGAGTTGCAGTTATCTGTGTTGCAGCATGTCGCAGATGCAAGTGCACTCGCAGCTCCCAAGTTGGCTGAATATGTCTGAGAGCCTGCGGCTGGACACAGGGAGGACGATGCACAAGCCTTGAAGATTTGCTGGCCTGGGGTTCCAGCTGAAGTAGCTACAAAATTTAAGTGCAATTTGTTAATGTTGACGGCAAGAACACATAACTTTACAGTACATGTATTTCACTGAAAGTTAATAGATGACATAAAGAAATACCTACCTCGAATGGAAGCTGTTATACACATTGTCTCTGAGGAACACGTTAGTGGTGCCGTGCTTGAACACTCCTGATTTTTGCAAGTTTGACACACAAGTGCCAGCTATAAAGGGAAGAAAAATAATCAGTGAATGATGATCACAGGTCAAAAGTCATATGAAATGTCTAAGGTGTTTTGGTGGTTTGTAAAAGCGGAAAACTCTTATTATTATTATTGTTATACAAAAGGATCACAAAGGTTGTAAAAATATCTCATATGCACTATATCGTTCTAATAAATTGTCTTTATCTGCTTTCTACCCTTTCTGCTGTATTTTGAATTTGAGTCTTATCTACAATATATGAATCTTGTTTTGTTTAATTAAAATAAATCATCTGATGATATTTCGTGTCAGATTTAAATTCCTTTCTAAAATCAGTTATGGTAAAATGAGAAACTTCTTTAAATAGTGCTCTCTAGTAACAGCAGAAACTGTAAAGTAAGAATAAATGGGGTTACCTGTGCTGGAGATCAGATTCAGAGAAAGGATCAGCTTCATCATGATGAACAGGTAAATAGTGTAGATTAGTTTTTCTCGATGGTGATACTACACTTTATCAGTGCTGCAGCACTTTATACACTGTGTGCACAATTATTAGGCAAGTTGTATTTTTGAGGATTAATTTTATTATTGAACAACTACAGTGCTCTCGGTCAATCCAAAATGTTAATGAACCTAAACCTGAATGTTTGAGAAAGTAAAAGTGAGGTTTTGTCTTTCTTAAGAGAATATATATATATATATATATATATATATATATATATATATATATACACATACATACATACATACAGTCAGGACCACTTTTGTCAAAATATCTTATATTCCAAGCAGAATTACATTTGGCGGTATGGCTCTGTTCTGGGACCTCCTTGTCCTTCCGCGTGCCTACGTGGAAAACCTTAAGGCAGGGAGAGCACACCTCCCTGCCCTTCCATGTGCATACATGGAAAAGTTTAAGACAAGGAGAGCGGCAGCAGAGACCCCAGGGTACAGAACAGAGCAGCATCAATGGCAATCAGAAAATTACATTGATTAATTAGAAACAACATAAAAAGGAGGAGCTGGGGTGGAGGTGGGTGCAAAAGGCTTGTAGAGGGAGCAGCAGAGATAGGCAGGCAGGCTAAAGCAGCTTAAATAAGGCGCCATGCATGATGTTTGCCAATTGGATGCTTGAGGAAATCAGGTGAGCTGTCAGCTGACTGTGTATGGTATCCAATGGGAAGCTTAGAGGAATCAGCTGATGTATGTTTATGACTAGCTGTGCTCGTATGATATAGCTGTAACTGAAAGCTAAGCCTGACTTTGTGCCCTGCCTGAACTAACGCTATGCTCAATATATATATATATATATGCACAGTTATTAGGCAACTATTAGTGTGCAGAAATTTTTATGCAACTAAATGAAAAAACGAACATTTTCCCATCGTACTTGTTTATTTTCATCTTTTAAAGTGAGAATAATAAAACAACTCAAAATTTACAAATAAACATTTCTGTCATGTCAAAAAAAAATAAAATCAGTGATCTGTAACTGTCACAAGCCTCCCATTCATGGAGTCTGTTAGTTTATTGATCTGTTGACGATCAACTTTTTGTGCAGCAGCAGCCACAGCCTCCCAGACACTGTTCAGAGAGGTGTACTGTCTTCCTTCACTGTAAACCTCCCGTTTAAGCAGGGCTCACAGGTTCTCAATAGGGTTTAGGTCAGGTGAGGAAGGGGGCCATGTCATTATTTTTTCATCCTTAAGGCCTTTACTGGCTAGCCATGCAGTGGAGCACTTAGATGCATGCGATGGAGCATTGTCCTGCATAAAAATCATGGTCTTCTTGAAAGATGCAGACTTTTTCCTGTACCACTGCTTGAAGAAAGTGTCTTCTAAAAACTGGAAGTAGGTTTGATTTTGAGGCCATCTTCAACCCGAAAAGGTCCAACTAGCTCATCTTTAATAATACACGGGCCCATCCATCTGGTCCATCAAGAGTCACTCTCATCTCATCAGTCCATAAAACCTTTGAAAAATCTGTCTTCAGATATTTCTTGGCCCAGTCTTGATGTTTCAACTTATGTGTTTTGTTCAGTGGTGGTCGGGTTTCAGCCTTCCTTACCTTGGCCATGTCTCTAAGCACTGAACACCTTGTACTTCTGGGCACTCCGGGTAGGTTGCAGTTCTGGAATATGGCAGCACTGGAGGATAATGGGTTCCTGGTAGCTTCACGTTTGATTCTTCTCAAATCTTTGGCAGTTGATTTGCGTCTTTTTTTCTCAATACGTTTCTTGTGACCCTGTTGGCTATTTGCAACAAAACGTTTGATGGTTCTGTGGTCACGCCCCAATATCTTAGCAATTTCAAGAGTGCTGCATCCCTCTGAAAGACTTTTTACAATTTCTGAGAGAGTTTTCAGTGTCCGTTAAATCTCTTTTTTGGCCCATTTTGCCTGAGGAAGAGAAGTTGTCTAATAATTATGCACACCTTGATATATAGTGTTGATCTCCTTAGGCCACACCCTCACTCATTACGCAAATACACATCACCTGGTATGCTTAAATCCAATAAGCACTCAAGTTTATACAGCTTGAAGTTGGAAAATATGCATAGAAAATTATGATATGGCCAAAATACTCACTTGCCTAATAATTGTGCACACAGTGTATACTGAACAGGTGTTGAACACATTTATGACAGATGCCTGTGTAAAAGCCTCAGGGATTGGGTGTGTTCCCATTTTTACTGTGTGACTATTTATTTAGACATTCTTAGTTTTGAAAACATTTCTGACAGATGTATGCGGAAAAAAACTCTGGGATTGGATGTGTTCCCATTTTTACAGTGTGACTGTCATATGCATCATCTTTTGTCAACTGGAAAACACCTTCCCACACAAGTTTTAATTTATCAATTGTTATTATTATCAAATACAAATAATTGATACATTGAAGTGAGAAAGATTTCTCTTTTCATTCTCTTTGATACTTTTTTCCGTGCTGTGCTCTCTGAAAATGTTGTATAGATTTTTAGTTCATGTGATTCAATCATCTAGTTCTGTAGTTATTAACATATCTTAATGTCAGACATTGAATGCCTAACTATATCTTGATAAAAGTCAGTGTTTTCAATAAAACAAAACAAATGCATTTCATCAGCCAAAGTATGATACAGATAATCAGAATTGGAAAGTGAGGTTTTCTTCTTTAACTTCATTTTTGGATTATTATATGATATAATTTGGGTGACCTTTGATGATTCTTACATAATCTAATACATTTTTCAGAAACCTTGGAGACCAGGACCACATCTGTTGCATCTGTACCATGTTTTGTTTTCCAACATTCAACCATTGCTGCTGATCTGTCAGTAGGATACAGCATCATTATGGGGGGGGTCCAAACGGCTCTAAGAATCAGAATCAACAGGAATTTAGTTTTAAAAAAAAGACCAAAGTCCACCAGGAAAGAGTAAGATAAATGCAAAGGCAGAGACAGCAACAGTACACACCAGCAAATGTTTAATTCATATCTTTGTTGTTGTATTCGATGCATCAGTGAACTCATGACAAAAGAAAAAAGATAAGACAAGATTTTTCTTGATACAAAAGCCATTGATCATGTCACCTACTTCGCATGTGCTTTCGTTTTTCATTATGCTGGAATGTTGTGAAACTGGAAACCACCTGTACACTCCGTAAATGATGATATGAATAGCCTTTGATAGTGTCTAAAAGGGCATTAACGTTGCTAATAGCATTTTTCTCTTATACTTTCTCTTATATATGAGAAAATATTAGTTAAGAGAATGTTGCTTTATGCATTTTTGTTACCTTAGAATGAGACGTTTTTATCTACAGAGGGAGCGGGTCCTCTTGTATGTTTCCACAAACAAAACACTGGCACTAGATAGATTTATTATTTTCTCCTACATGCTTGGAATGTAAGGGATTATTCAGCTGCTTGCAATCTGCAATTTCACCCCAACAACTATTGAGATACTACATTAAAGTCACCAGAGAACAAAAGGTCCAACAAATTTTTTTAAAGTGTATTATATTTGTACAATTTGCAAAAAAACATTGAATCCAGTTAAAATACACACAGTAAGAAAAATCAAATCAAATTAAAGCTGTGAAAAAGTTCATGCATCTTAGTGCCTGACAATAGACATTTTTCACAGCAGCCATTTTTACATGAAATAGTAGGGTAAACACGTGTGTTGCCATTGATACTAATTAAGGTTCCATTTAGTGCAGCAGAACCTTTCCAGTGACAACATGCACAATAGCAGCAACCTGACTCTGTTTAATCTGAACAGAACCTTAATTAGTATCATTGGTAACACCTGTGTTTACCCTACTATTTCATGTCAAAATGACTGCTGTGAAAAAAGTCTACTGCATTGCTGCTTAATTATCCCACTTAAGATTCACCCAAAAACCCCCTTTTCCCTAAATGTGATTTTTCTAGCCCCTGTAACTCCCAGCTAAAGATGTCAGTGAGCAATAAACCCAACTACAGGCTTCAAAAGAACTCATTCTGCTGGCTTCAAAGGTGCTTCCTCCATTTTGTCGGTGTTCTAAAAGAGGGTTAAGATAAGGAGTCCGAGCATCAGAAGGATCATAGCCAGTCTGATACGGCAGGCGTCGCTTGTTGTTGTTGTTGTAACAGTATTACACAATGAGGTGTTACAACAGGATGGTCCACTGCTGGTGAAGTCACCAATACCTTGTACAAAAGGTAGGTTACCCAGGCTGGCAGCAGCTGTACACAGGTTTGAAGATGCACAGCCAAAGACTGGAGAAGTGCTGGACCCATTTATCACTGTAGATAAAAAATCACTGTTTTACTACACAAACTACATTTTCTGGGGGTTTTTGTCAAGCAATAAGTAGAGGGGGTGGGTGGTAAAGAGAGGACAGAGAGACAAACACTGGCTACAGAAAGGGCTTTTCATGTTTTGTAGTCGCCTTAGTTTCTCCTTCACGCTTGGATGGCGAGTGTTTATTCAGTTGGTTGCAATCTGCAATTTCACCGCTAGATGCCACTAAATCCTACACACTGGTCCTTTGAGTAAAAGTAGCAATACCACAATGTACAAATACTCCATTACAAGAAGGGTTCAAGTTTAATGTTTATTTGTCTTGCCCCTGGCGTTTAAAGGCCTCAATTGTGTATACAGGCCTTTAAAAGTATAAAGTAACATGTAATGTAAGTGAATGTACTTCATAATTGTGCTCAAGTTTAGTACTTGAGTAATTGTACTTCATTACTTTCCTCCATTTCCTAGGAATTTGTTTAAAACACTTTGAGGAAGTAAAACTTATTTGAAGACAAACTTTATTCAAATAAAGACTCACCACTTGCTTGAAAGCAGCGGTCCTCCTCTCCCTTACATACTACTGGGGTGGTGCATTGAGAGGTGCCGGGGTTACAAGTGTAACACACCATGTTGTTAGTTGTCTGTGCCACTGGGACTGAAACAGAAAAGAACAACATCATTAATTTGAGGAAGTGAAAACAATAAAGTTTAAAATTGAAAAAAGATCATGTCAAAATATGGCAGTGTTCTTCTCTTCTCATCTTAAATGAGTCACTTGTGTAGTGTGTACTTACAAGCTGGAGTTGTTTCGTTGTTGCAGTTATCCGTGTTGCAGCACTGAACAGATGCAACTCCATTCACAAAACCTAAGCTGGCTGAAATATTTTGAGAGCCTGTGGCCGGACACAGGGAGGGCGGTGCACAAGCCTTCAAGATTTGCTGGACTGCGTTTCCAAATAAAGTGGCTACAAAATCAAAATACAGTTAATGTTGTTGTTAATGTTGATGAAGAGAACACATAACTTTGCAGGAAATGTATTTCACTGAAAAGCAATAGATGAAATGACTACCTTGAATGGAAACTGATAGACACAACTCTGTCGCTGTGAAACATTTAAATGATACCAGTCTTGAACACAGCTCATCTATGCAAGTTTGACACTGAAGTGCTCCAGCTGCAGAGGAGAGACAAACAGTTGATAAAATTATCTCACATCAGATGTCAAATCAAATGTCTGAGGTGGTCAGGGTTACAGGGTTTTTGTGGTCTATAAAGGTTGGAAGTTATTGTTGGAAAAGCATTGCAAAAAACACAAGGGTTGTAATGTGTCTAAAATGCAGCAGACATACATATTTGCACGCTTCCTCCACAATGCTCAAGTATATTATTATTTTTAAATAGTCTTCAATCCCATTTCATGAAAAATTTGTAAGCAAATCCTATCTGAATCCAGTATCGTAAATTGTATTGAATTGTGAGTTGAGTAAGTGTATCATTATATATCCCTACTAAGTATTATAATTTATGAAATGTATTAATGTTCTTTACTTATGTTTTAGAAGGTTTTTGTCTGCTTATATTATATATTAAAATCCTTTCTTAAAATAGTTTTGGTATAAGATTTCTTGAGTTTCTCCAAATGTCCTCTCCACAGAAGTGGAGTTACCTGTGCTGGAGAGCGCCCAGATGAGAGTCAGAGAAAGGATCAGCTTCATCATGATGAACAGGTAAATGCTGTAGATGAGTTTTGCTGCATGGTGATACTACACTTCGTGCAGCTCTTTATATACTGTACAGGTGTTGCAGGCGTAAAAACCTCAAGGATCAGGTGTGTTCCCATGTTAATAGCGTGACCATTCAGAGACTCACCTTATCTTCTGTTACTAGAAAAATATGTCAACACACATTCCCACACCCTTTATAAAAATTTAAGCAATGCTTTCTTTTAAGATTGTGCACGCTTTCTATTCCTAAACATAATAAATAATAAAACATTGAATGCCTGTCACATCCTGAGTGTAAAAAAACACCACTGACAACAATGGAAATAAGTCAGCCACCGACAAAGTCTGATATGTTTTTATGTATATATATATTAGAATGTTCTCAATGAAAAAAATACAATTCATTTTATCATCAAAAGTGTTGTATAAAAATGCCTATTGTGCATTTTCACTGTATAAAAATTCATTCTAGAGATTTTCTTCTTTAACCTAATTTATGGAATATTATCAAAATATAATTTGGGTGACTTTTGATCATTCTTACTTAATCTAATAGAATTTTCAGAAACCTTGGAGAGCAGGACCGCATCTGTTACGTGTACATCTGTATTGTTTTCCATCATTCATCCATTGCTGCTGATCAGTATGTAAGATATGGCATCAATTTAGGGTGACATCAAAAGATGAAGACTGCAGATTATACATTCCATAGTAGAGCTGATAAACATAAACTATGTAAGCCACACTGAAAAACAACATTACATTCCTGGGCTGATTCACAGCCTCGCACAAGCAAAATGACTAAAACAATGTACAAATACAACAGACTTAGTATAGAAGGCATTGCTTTCTGTTTTAAATTTTGATAACTAAAACAGGGTTTGTGAATTTTTTCCCCTAGGATGGCAAAGTCATGACCCGCTCTGACTGGCTAACCCTGATATTCTTCCTGTTACCCTAACCAATCTTACTCCTCATACCTAAACCTAATCCTAACCAACCCAAACCAGTGAACTAGTGACGCAGACATCCGATACGCAGTGTGACCACTCTAATCTGTTAACATGGGCGCCAAAATAAAAAAAACATTCCGCCATCAAAACATTGTGAACAAGCTGTCATTCGTGCTTGCTTTGCTACCACTGATGAACACATTGATAAACCACATGATGGCACACAATAGCAACAGAGTACACTTCTCATCAGACCATTCCTCGAAACCTGCCACTCACTCAGAAAAAAACAAACAAGATCTGATAAGCAATTTCAGGTGATGTCCAGCATCAAATAGACTTTCTTCCTGAACAGCACCCCTACCAGACAACTTTTCATTGCTTTTTAGCTTCAATTAAGTTCCAAACTCTGATAATGTCTTTGTTTCACCTTTTCAATTGCAACTGTTATTACTTTAACATTTTATTGTGTCTAAATTTAAAGGACCAGTGTGTAGGATTAAGTGGCATCTAGACGTTTAGTTGCAGATTGCAATGCCCTCACCTCACCCTCCCGTTCCAAGTGTATAGTAGAAACTACAGTGGCCACAAAAACCTCTGTAGATAAAAACAGCTAATGTTAACGTCACGAAACAACATTTTGTTTTCATTATACACTAATGAAATCATACCTAAGAAAATAATATTCAACTTATGCCAATAGATACACTGGACACTAGATACAATAGAACACTGGACCTTGTTAAGTGTTAACAACTCTTTTTGTTGGTCAAACGTTGGAGCCTTAGAAGAGAAAACCCATCCTGTTTACCCACATCTTCAACAGACAAAATTTTGTCTTCCACCAGTTTACGTTTTAGGAAAGTCTTTATATTTTGTTTCAAATGTTTATATGTCACCTCAATATCAAAGCACATAGCAATCTTCAGTAATTGGCCCTTCCTACTGATCCAATAACTAAAGGAGGTAAAATCCTCCATAACAGATCCTGTAATACCCCAACTTACCACACTAAATACTACCTAGCTCAACCCTAGGCTTTGAGTGGTTGATTGTGGGGGTACTTTTACACTCTAAATCAGTGGGGTGGGAAGACAACTGGTTATACCAGCGGAATAGAACTCCAAAAAATGAACTACCAGGGACTGACCAAGCTCTCTCTCCACCAATTAAGACACAAAACAAATACCTGTGTGAACCTCCCACAACAATGTACACTAGTGAAATAATTTCACAATCAAATGTGGCATGTTACTTACTAGGAAAGTCACAAATCAACTGCCACTACTATCAACTATAGGCAAAAAAAGTTTTTTAGTCAAGCCCCAATTTTGTCACAACCCAGCTCAAAGTCCAGACAAAACAAGGGAGACCACAAAGATAAGATAAGATTATTATAAAACTAATTTATTTAACCAATACTGAAGTATAAAAAAATACAGTTAAACACAAAAATCTGTATTATCAGTGGTGTGATGAGTGCATTGATGTGGACAAGTATAGTGCAGGCAAAGTGTTTTGTTGAAATGCAAATGTAAGAGAACCCAAAACACAAGCAGATAAAACCCTGCCAGCTGGGGGGAGAGAGAGGTATAACTGGCATATCCAGTCCTCTTAACAATCAGAAGGAGCAATCAGAGTTGATTCAGGTGTGGCTCATGCTCTTCAAAAACGTTACCACTCCCACTGCCTCCATCACAAGAACAGGAAGAACACACACCAGGAACTATCAACTTAAAAAAAAACATATATGGCACCAAACCACTGTGCTGGAGCTGTCAAAGTGCTTCACTTTGCCAATCAATCAATCAGACTTTATTTATATAGCACTTCTCACACAATAAAAATGTAAGTGAAAGTGCTTTACACATTAAAAATCCCAAATTGATAAACAGTGTTGGCTTCTTGCAATGTAGGATTTTTATTTATTTTGATCACTCTGATTAAATACTACTATTAATTTTCCTCATGCAGATCAGGCTGAAGAGCAGCAAATGTGTGATGATGATGTTCTGAACCGAAAAGCGCTGCAAACTCAGAATAAAAAAAAACAGTGTCGTGAAAAAATGCCTGGTCACCACATTCATTTCCCACTTCTCAGTGCCTGCACAAATAACAATAACCCTCCCTGTTGTATGTACACATGAATACATATAATGAGTTATAATGACATGGGTGATCAGACTGAGTAGACCATGTTTAATGACTTCACATGTTTGATAACATAGAGTAAGCATTTTGTCTGTTCAGTGAACGATTTACTATTTTGTGTATAAGTCTTAGATAATTGATAAGTAAAACTAAACTTTTTGAAAAAATATTAGTTAACTTGAATCCCAAACTGCATTTTGGTTCCTGTTCTTGACTGAATATTGTCAGATATTTGATTGATATTATGGAACCCTTTAAACAGATCAGGTTGAAAAGGGGAAATTGTAATGATACATATTTGCATGATACAGGTCATGTTACTTAACTAAAACTGTGCAAGTGTTGTTCTGTTCTGTTCGTTTTCCAGATCAAGGCTACTTGTTCTCACTTCCACAGATTTAGTACTTTTAACATTTGTATTGCAAATTCATTAATGTTTGCTCAGATCCAAACTAACATGTTGAATGTTATGACGCGTCTAGTGGCGGCGGCTGAGGTTAAAGGCTAAAGAGGCGGGGCCAATACGTCATCGTTTCAGAAAAAAATCCGTTATCGCCGTCCCGACGACTCCTGACAATCTGGCGTTTTCGAATTTTCCCACTCTGGGACCCGTTTTAAAAAAATACCGTTTTCACACCCCGAAAACGCCGTATCCGTCTGGACCCGAGGCCGATACGACAAAGTATTTATCCGGATTCGAGAAAAACGTATTTGTGAGGACATGCCCTGTGTTGAATGCTGAGACTGTAACCCTACAAGATAAAAAATACCAAAACTCATAAATGCACCATGTTAATATAGTAAATGTATTACATATAGCAGCTTAACTCGCAGTCTGTCACCTCTGCTGGCTCTGACAAACTGTCTTGGACCATAATTCCAAACTCGAGGCTTCAAAACGGTGCTCCACAAACCATCACAATAGGCTCAAACTTGAGATACGCAAGTCAGCTGACCGATCATTTTATTCACTGCTACAGATACCTGATTTTATTTCATTTATTTATTTCAGTCGAGATGTAAAGAGAATTTCAACAAATATAACAAAAATGCTTCTGAAATACATTACCTATACTAAGATATATATCAGGTTATGGTGCACAGTGCCTGCGTCATTAAATCAAAAGGAAACCATAAGTAAGTAGTTTCTGATTTGCATTTACGTGCAAACAACGTTCACGCTTTCAGAAATACAGGTTTTTGGACAATGAGTCACAGATGTCTTGTTTTGGATCTGACGGCTCAATTTGCATTTCACATCAGATAATGTTTATGCAGAGACAGTCTGGCATTAACCTGGTATACTTTTGGTTTCTGATGATACCATGGTGCACATAAAAAGCTGTATTATTTCCCAAGCTGTAATATAAGTCATTCATGCAATTAAACTTGCATTGGTACACAGCAACAACATGAAGTGAAATAGTGCTGGTGCATGGGCAACCACTCTTAGCCCTCAAATAAGAAAAAAAGGGAAGAGGTGCAACAGAAAAAGTGTTACATTATGGTTCCTCTCTATGAACAATTTCTATGTTGTGCATGTATGGAAGAAGAAGAGACTTTTCCCTTAAATGACAAGTTTTTAGTTTAAATCAACAGTACAGAATGAGCTGGGGAAACATTTCACAACAAATTTCTTTGTAAAGATTTTTTGTAAAAAATAAAGTGAGTTTACAATAATTGCTGAGACTATATTGTTATAAGACATTGTACACATCACCTATGGCAACCTTCAAAGCCACAACCAACATATTTCCACAGAACAGAAGGGCACAAGGCCTCTCTCTCCCTATTTGCCATATTCATTCAAATGAAAATGAAATCTATCCAGGATTTCTTTCCAAGCAGGTTATGTTTTGTATATTTCACTGTATGAACACCAGTAAGTACAATCAATGACGAGTCTTATTGCCATGTCTCCATCTGATAACCACACTGTCTTGTCTAGTCAACACCGACTCCATTATGTCAACATCAAAAGTCAACTTATGCAAAACTATGAGGAAAAATAGCCACAGTAAAATAAGCTGCCAAGAACTGTGTAAACAAACAAGTGCACACTGTGTTATAAGTTTAATCAATGACTCACACGAAGAGAAGCAAGTTAAATATAGGAAAATCATTTTGGTCAGCTGTGAGTTGATGTATATTTGCATCGATTCAGCATATACATTTAGTTTAAAGGGGACATATTATGCAAAACCAACTTTTTAATCATTTGATTATGTACATTTGGGACTCTGGAGGGCCTATCAGCAGCAAAGTGTGAAAAAAAATGACTCAGTCATGTTTTTGTGGGCTGCCTCAGTCAGAATACAGGAGAGAAATCACGCAGGTTCAGAAGTGTGTAGTTTGTGACGTCACATGCTCTCCCTGTTGCCACCCACCTCTCTTTACTTCCTGTTGACTATCGGAGCTCCGCCATTGCTACTATAAAAGGCAAGCTAGCTGAGAACAAGCAAGTCCAGCCTGCAGCCTGCAGCCTGCAGCCTGATGTCTGGGCAAAGGCCTCAGCAGACAAACTGTTCAGTCATTGGCTGCACAGCCCAACACTAATTTACATATGTAAATTTATGTAAATCTATGTAAATTATTTTTGACGGCAATGTTCGGCTAGAGTCAGAAAAACCAGAAGGTGTGTGAACAACCTCGGTCAGTACAACAGTGGACTGGCTGACAGACTGTTCCTGAAAGAGGGATTGTACCAACTGTCTGTGGAGAGACGGCAGAGGAAGTCACTGGAAGGATTTTTAAGAATTTATGCTGTTTTTCATTGTTCGTGTAGTGCTAGCACATGCTAACCGCTGTTAGCTACAGGAGCCTCAGTGATGCTAACGTAGTTATTGTTTGTTATTGTTTGTTATTGTTTGTTAAATGTTTGTTAAATGTTAAAAGATGAACATGAAACTTATAAGGTGAAGTTAATGTATTAACCAGCTGGTGCAGATGTCTCCATATTCTCCCCTGCTGATATTTTTATAGAGATTCACACGAAGTTTAAAGCGCCCAGTATACTCGACGCACTCGAGCTGTCGCGCGACACCGTGGCGTCAAAATGACGTAGAGATTTTATCCCGGTTGCGCCGTGTCGTGCACCACTTTTTTTTTTTCAGCTTCGCGCGACAAACCGGAAACAGGAAGATGGACGATCTGTACGATCCTTCAATAAAGGAGCACAGAGACGCCGGAATTCATGGCGAGAAATCGGCATGAATGTTGGAATAGAGGAGGACATATTCTGGAAAATTTGTTTTGTTTCAGGTCAGACTCCCGCTCTAACATGTCCGGTGGTGAAGTTTTGGGTTTAGAAGCAGTTATTGAATTAATATTGATAAACTCAGTAACAGTGAGGAGCTACCTGCCGGCGCCGAAGGGGAGGGGCCAGAGCGTCATCCGCATGAGCCGCGTCATCCGCGTGAGCCGCGTCATAATGCCGACCAATCAGAGCAGACTGGGCTTTTCGGGAGGGGGGTCTTAAAGAGACAAGCCTAAAACCGAGCGATTCAGACAGAGGCTGAAAAGAGGTGCTCAGTTATAGGCAGTATGAGGAAAAATAATGTGTTTTTTGAACATTAAAACATCTAAACCTATTGTAGGAGAGCCATAATAATATGACTCCTTTAAGCTATCAAGTACCTGGATAATAAAGTGAATTATGTTTCTGGAAATCTCAATCCAAAACAATTCTTTGGTACCACCTGATAAAACCTGAGGTGTGTTTAAAAAGAAAAGTATTTTCCCTGCCTAGCAGCAGGGTGTGACAGTGACCATCAACTGTGTTGGTTTTCTCCTCCAGCCCAAAACGTTGGTCCAGAACATCTACTGCCCCGATATGGCCCCTGATGATGCTGTCTGTGTGTTAAACAAGATTAACCAATTTTTACTTCACATTCAAAATGCAGATTTTTAAAGTCATGGGAAACTATCCAGTGCCTCGTCAATGGGAGCTGAATGTATATCCTTCTGGGACTCCCCACCACTCCAGAAAAAGACTTTTGGGTGAGAAGTGAAACGTCTGGAAAGAATCTAAAACAGGTTTGGTTGCCGTTGACATAGCACCTCTAGACATACCATGACCTGGACAACTGAGAATCTTCACAGACTCTTTACAGAAATTGTGTGGAGTAAAATGCTAAGTATTTATAGTTCCAGAAAGTTCACTGCTTTTCCTTCCTTGGACCGCTTTTGATAGGTACTGACCTCTGCAGACCAGGAACACCCCACAAGAGCTGCAGTTTTGGAGATCTGCTAGCCATCCCAATTTGTCCTTGCTGCCTAATATATCCCACCATATTACTCATTCATAGATACTACAAACCCCAGGAGAAAAGAGTCCATCCTTGAAGATCTTTCTCTTGTAAAAAATTGGAATTACAGTTATACTTTTAAAACATAATCTCTCCTGTCAGGGTTGTCATTTTGTGACTGGTTCATTTGTGCAGTAGATACATCGAGATACGCTCTATCGAGATATCGAGAAACTGATTCTGTCCCTCACTCTCATCTGGATACTCTCCAGCACAGGTAACTCTACCCACTCCTTAATGCAGATATTATCAATTTAAGGCTCCTTAGAGTTTAATTGAAAATGGAGTCAAAGTAATTTGAGGAACAAAATCAGGAAAGAAACATGAAGTAGTTTATAGTGGCAGAGAGAGTTTGATAAATCACCAAATGGATGCTCTCCAGCACAGGTAACTCTACTCCTTAATGCTTAAATCACCAAATGACTCAAAGATGCAGAACTCTGCACACTTTTCAGAAGTTGTTTTTACTTTATCTAAAATATGAGCCTCAATTTTCACCTGAAGACTTAAATACTTCTGTTTCTGTTTCATTTGATGATTTAATGACAGCAGAGTGATTTCAATTACATTTGTCCGGATCAATATTTTTTTTCAATAACTATTATTATATATATTCATATATTTTTCTTTTTCCCCTCATTGCAGCTGAAGCTCTTCAGTGTCTGCACAATGACAGAAATTACACAGTCCTAAAGTCATGTACATCTGCTGACGAGATGTTACACCTGTAATAGTGTTTTCAAATCCCTCTTGGATGTCTCCATTCTCTGCCTAAGCAAATCTGCCATTTAGAAACCATGTAAAAAAATTAAATAAAATGGAGATTGACAATTACACATTCTGAATAGTGTGTGAAACGTGTGTGTTATTAGATGCAGTGCTGAAAGAGGAATTAAGTTTAATTATGTTATAAAATGCAAATGGCACTGATTTGGTGGAAAAAAAATAATTTTAGTAACAAAATATAACAAATAATAGAAAGTAAATTAACTTAGAATTAATTAGTGAAAATATTGCTTGAATAGTGAATAACTTCATGTTAACTCATAAGTAAGTTGATTATTGTTGGTAAGAACAGTCTCTGCAATAATATAAGCAGCTGATCAGTTGATCTCCTTTATTATACAGACTACGTGAATCCATTGTTGTCTATGTCAGTGCTTTGTCGCCAAACTGTCTGCTTGTTTAGTAAAAACTTTAGTAAATGCTATTCTTTATGTTCATTCTAATAAAGTGTTTGTGATAAATGAGAATAAAATGGTTTGTATGTGCTGTTATTAAACACTGTGGTGGTGTATGAGGCTTGTTGACGGCCTGTTAATTTAATAAAAGTATGAGGAACTTCAAATGAGCCACAGTACAATAAGCTCCCAGGAACTCTGATGTTATTTGTTTAAAGAACTCCTCCTGACAAAGAGAAGGAAGTTAATACAGGAAAATCAAAGAGAAATAATAAATTCAATACCAAAAACAGGAACAGAGTGTATCTCAACTTCTCCATTTGGAGGCATATCGTGACTTCTTTAATCTATAGTATAGTATAAAGGAGGAGGGGGGACTGGTAGACTTCCATCTAGTTAGAATTAGTCGTCGTGCTAACAGTGAGGTAAGTGCTATAACATTTGACTGATATGAAGTGATATTATATTCTGTTGATGGGGCACCAAATACCGCCATGTATGAGTTGGGATCTATTGTTTTGTTACAGATATGTGAGTATACTTGAAATATAGAGGTCTTGAAATTTTTTAAAAGAATTACATTACCTGAACATATGACCCATTGTCGCTTGTGATTGGTGACATTTTCGAAAGTTTAGCTTAAGTAAGGTAGAGATAACGTGTAACTTTGAACTGTAGCAAGCAGTCATGGATGCAGATAGATGAGGAATGAGTGCGACTAATGATGAGTTGATGATTCCAAATTGTTAAGACGGTTATTTAGATTCAGAGACAAGGGTGAGCAGATCAAGGATATGGGTGAGACTGGTAAACTTGAGTGTACTTCCATAGTAGACCAGACAGGGCCTTTACCTGTTTGTAATTTGGAAAACCAGATTGACAATTTACTGATATTTGCTACCCAGTAATAGTATAAAAAATTGTGTAGAGCTAAACGCCCGGATGCTTTCTGGCTCTGAAAGGTATGTTTCATGGATCTGTGCAGTTTTCTTGGTCCAGATGAAAGTTAAAATCATCTTATCCAATTTTTTTAAAAAAGACTGAAAAAAATGATTCTATATATAAAATATATTATATATACGGACATTAAGATTTCCTGCTTGCTTTGCTTTGCAGAATATGCTGTTTTCACAGCACTGTATAAAGTTCTTTTTTTCTTCTTCATGTCTATCTCTTCAAGTAGCTTTCTCTTTTTGATCACAGGTTTACATACAATATTTAAGGCCTATTACTGCAGTTCAACCAGCAGTCTGCACATTTCCTCATCATGATGAAGCTGATTCGGTGCCTCATTCTCATCTGGATGCTCTCCAGCACAGGTAACTCTACTCACTCCTTAATGTTTAAATCACCAAATGACTTATAGATGCAGAACTCTGCACATTTTTCAGAAGTTGTTTTTACTTAAATAAAATATGAGCCTCAATTTAAGACTTAAATACTTTTAAATTTCATTTGATGATTTATTGACAGCAGAGTGATTTCAGATAATTATATTTGTCCAGTTCAGTTAATTTTATATTCATATATTTTGTTTCCCCCCTCATTGCAGCTGAAGCTCTTCAGTGTCTCCACAGTCAGACAGTCCTAAAGTCGTGTGAATCTGCTAATGAGATGTGTGCAACAATTGCATTTGAGAGTAAGTAAAAAAAGTAAAAATGCATTTTAAAGTCCTTTAATTTTAGATTAAATGTCTGCTTTATTGGTCTGTGTGTTTTTAACATTAAATAAATTTTGCTTAGGTCAGTTTGAAAGTGCAACGATTGTAAAGAGCATCATCAGAACCTGTGCACCGCCCTTTCTCTGTGCTAAAACCGACCAGATATTTTCATTCAGTGATTCTATCGAAAGGTTGGCTGCATCGGTTCATTGCTGCAACACAGATCGCTGCAACAATCAACCTCTACCTTGTAAGTATTTTTAAATTGTATTAAACACCCTAAATATTCAGCAGCCTGTTGATGGTATTGAACATGTGATGCAGCTTCTGTTGCACACATCTGAACTCATCTGGTGTGAATTAATCTTCAAAGGTGTGGGAGAAATATTTCACTGGGGGAGGGTGGGATGCATTCCTACCTCTCCAAAGAGACTTCTCCTACACTGAAGCCCTGGGGCCTCATTTATAAAGTCTGCTGTGCACAAAAAAGTTGCCTAAATGACGATAAAATGTTGGTACAGATATTTCCCCACTCAGTCCTCATGAAAAAAACACATATGAAATATAAAATGCACACAGATTAAATATAAAACACACTTCAATACATTTCAGTATGCAAAATGTACGTATGATAGTCCAACAAAGGTTCCTTAAACAGGTCGGTATATTCATGATTGACCATTTGGTGGCATCCAACTAAAACCTGATCCACTCTGTTACTCAGCTCCTCCTTATTTTGTCACCAACCCCACATCTCCCACCATCTTTCCAACAGACAGTTCTTGGTTTCTCAGTAACTTCTGTGTTTCATACATGTCTCCTGTTCTGTTTCAGACCCTGATTTACAGGTGAAAAATGGCCTGGAGTGTGTCAGCTGTGCTAATCCAAGCTGTAATGAGACAGTAAACATACAGTGTGTGGGAGCCCAGGACCGCTGCATTAAAACAAATGGCAAGACATACTGCTGCATATTGACCATAGACTGGCTCACAGAATCTGTCACAGCTGCTTTCAGGTGTTTCTTGTGGCATTTAAAAAAAAATTGTTTCAAAATTGTGGTCTTGTAAAACTGTGACTTTGTCATCCACAGTGACATTTAATGATGACACCTTGATCTTCCTCGGCTGTGCGTCTGTGGACCTATGTGAAGAAACTGCTTCTTCTCTCTCCGGTATTCCTAACGTAACAATTGCATCAAAATGTTGTGGAAGCAGCTTCTGTAATTCAGCCTGGACTGTCAAACTGAGTGTGGCTCCTTTGCTGCTTGGTCTCGTTGCCCTCGTTGTCTATTAGATCCAAGACCAGAGTGTAATAGAGCTGAGAGGTAAACTGAAAGATGAACAAATGAATATCCTTCAGAGCAGGGCCAGTTAACTTACCCAATTTGTGTGGTTTGAGATGTGTGGTGGTCAGCACTCAGTTTGATTCCTAAATTATTTCTTATGTTCTGTTTTGATGCTATTTTCGGTAATATCAGCTCTGATGCCACAAGAGTACATTTAATGTATTTAAAAGAAAATCTGCTTAAAACTCAGCAGTTTTTCTTAACAGGACTGAACGTAACAGTCCTGTTAAGAAAAATGCAAATCTTCCATTTAAAAACCATGTAGAAATAAATAAAATGGCCTGAGCCTGACACTTAAATACTATATACATATATTTTAAATACTTACTATACTTACTTACTACTGTGTTATTATATACAGTGCTGCAAAAAGATAAATCATTTAACTTAATTAATAAAATCACAGTAATTAGGCAGAAAAATATCAAAAACTTTTTTACTTTATAATTGAGTGAGTAAGAAATAATACAATTAAGTAAAATAACTTAAGTCAGTCAAAGGATTCTAATAAGTGAAAAGACTGCTTGAATAGTGAATAACTTCATGCTAACTCATAATAAACTGTCAGCTGATCAGTTTCTCTCCTTTATTATACAGACTACATGAATCCATTGTTTTCTATTTCAGTGCTTTGTTGCTAAACTGTCTGTTAGTTCAGTAAAAACTTTAGTAAATGCTATTCTTTAATGTTCATTCTAATGAAGTGTTTGTGATAAATGAGAATAAAATGTTGTGTGTGTGTGTGTGTGTGTGCTGTTATTAAACACTGTGGTGGTGTATGAGGCTTGTTGATGGCTGTTCATTCCACTTCATTTTCCTTCATTTAAAGTAACAAAATGTAAACAGTATGTTTAATGCTAAAAGATATTCAGGGAAAGAATGAATAATTCTGTGAGTACAAATCACTAATTTCAGAAATAGGATTTATTAATTGATGTGCATGAATTAGGCTTCCAGAGATAACAATTACAGGTATGTGAGAAGGTGAGGTAGTATTTCATTGTGATTGTAGTTAAACTTTATATCTGTGGTTTTATGATCAAATCATTGATGCTCATTGTTCAGCTCACCGTCATCATTCAACTGAAATATATTTTACTTGCAGCAGATGGAGCTGTTCAGTGTGGCAGCAACATTAACTGTTAATCCAGTGAACATTGTGCTATTATACAGGGTACGAGTAGAAAGTGTAAAGAAATCTCTTTCAAATTGTCTAAATAGTTTCCTGAGGTGAGCCCTCCATGTAAATCAATCCAAAAATCAATGAATTCAGGTTTAAAATGTTTCTTTTATTCCTTGCTGCCTCTGTTAATAAGTTCCCCCTGTCAACACTGTCATCTCTCACGGTGCTGAAACAGTTTTAACCACAACTGCAGCATCACAATCAGGAAGAATACACTGAGTTCAGGTTACAGTGTTAGGTTCACCAGGCTAAAATGAATGCAGTCTAATACAACAGTTCTGCAATAAATCCTCCTCATGAAGGTTATAATGTTTGTTGAGTGTTGATTTAACTGTATGATCTTTTTGGTGGCTGCAGTTTGTGGTGCTGTTGAACTGTTGAACTGCTGAACTGATGAATAAAAAACATACTTAACCCTCCTGTGAAAATGACATGGATGGTTCCCTGCTATGCTCTTTGCAAGTCAAATTAATTGTGACTATATTTGTTGAATTATGTGTATTATATTAAAATTTGTAACACCTGTGGTCTTCCCGGGTCAATTTGACCCGGCCACATTTAGTGGTGCAATAGGTCACAGTTTGCGCTTTCCAGCACAACAAACACACACAGAGACACACACACACACACACACACACACACACACACACACACAACACACACACACACACACACACACACACACACACACACACACACACACACACACACACACACACACACACACACACACACACACACACACACACACACACACACACACACACACACAAACAATTCAAAGCAACTTCCAACTCTCAGATGTGCATCACTTTGGATAGCAGAATTTGTAAATTTGTAAAATATACAAACTCTGATGTGCATTCGGCCACCAGACAACACACAATTGCAAAGCTACACATTTGTAAACATGTTCATTTGACACCTTTATATAGAACTATATATATATATATATATATATATATATATATATATACTATATTTGTTGAATTATGTGTGTTTTATTAAAATTTTTAGCACCTGTGGTCTTCCCGGGTCAATTAGACCTGGCCACATTTAGTGGTGCAACGGGTCACACTATTACGCTTTCCAGCACAACACACACACACACACGCAGACACACACACACACTCAAAACAACTTCCAACTCTCAGATGTGCATCACTTTGGATAGCAGAATTTGTAAATTTGTAAATACAACCTCTGATGTGCATTCGGCCTCCAGACAACACACGATTGCAAAGCTACACATTTGTAAACACGTTCATTTGACACCTTTTATGTGGTACATCTTCAAGGAACTACACCACATCCAGTTGCCTTTAGACTCAGCTGACTCTGACATCCTTGATATGCCTTTCTCAGATTGGGGACAAGATAAAACTGAGCTGATAAGTACAGCATCCTCGGAGCATTTCACATTTCACTCTGAGACAGCACAATGAAGAGGACCTTGCTTTGCAAATCATATATGTTTACTGAACTTACTGATTTATAAATACAATTGCATCAGTCAATATTGACCTGGTGATATCCTGGCTAATATTTGACACATACCTGTCAGTGGTTATTCAAAATAACTAAACATTTCTGCTTATTTTGTTCAAAAACATGGTATAATTTCATATAAATTAGGTTTGTTGTCCATAAATAGAGGTGAAAAAGAAGTTTAAAACTTGTGGTAATGAGTTGGAATGAAGTTGGCTAAAAATATGGAACACAGAATGGTGTGATCATTTTACACTTTATGGTTTATAAACAGTCGAACTAGATGGGTCAATTTGACCCGGGAGGACAACAGGTGTTATACTATTTGCTGCCATTAAAAAAATTGAAATGGTTTCAAAACAATATCCTGACTAAACTTTGACAAATACCAGTCTGTGATAATGCATCAACATATGTGCCTCTGTTCATAACCATCGTGAAAAAAATTCACAATTTGTGCTTTTTTTACTCAAAAATGATTTGTAATTTTATGTAAATTGGGTCTATCATACCATAAATTACAAAAATAAGTGTAAAATATATCTTAATGTGTTGGAAACAAGTTCACTAAAAAGGTCAAAAAAATGGTGATCATTTTATACCTCATGCTTTATAAGCAGTCAAAACAGACCAGGTCAATTTGACCCGGGAGGACAAAAGGTGCATAGTAAACGGGAAGACAATACAAGGCTTAATATCAAACATTTTTACTGCACCAATTTGAAAAATACAACAATAAAAGTCCATATTTGTACAACCAACAACCGACATTAGCTCACCTTACCTTCTCTGTAGCTGAGAGTTTGATTGACAGCCTGGTGGTAGCAATGAGGGGTGTTGTGGGAATCAACACATGGCTCATTTGAATATTTAAATTAGCCATGTGTTGATAGGTCACTACACGAAACTGTAACCAATGAAACTCTTTATTTTGACACACATTTTTAGCCAATAAGTATTAAACTAACAAGGTAATGTGTCAAAAGGCGACCTTTTTTGAGGACAAATGAGTGTGGGCTTAAGGCTGATTTATTATTTATTTTTTCACCATGTCCCTTTAGGGGCTCCGTACGTTACCCTTCACAAATAAAGTTTTAAAAAACAAACAAAAAAAATCTGTTACCGTTCACTTCTGTTGTGGCTCACTTCCGTTTTGACTTTTGTATTCGTGTTGTGACTTTTGTATTCCGCGTGACACCTCCGGGCCAACGTACATCGAGCTGAAGGGAACTGTGACATTGGGTAATAATTAAACTGGTTCATCACCATGACCATCACCATGAGCGACTCCTTTTACAACTCGAACCATAAATTATTATCAAGTTCAGACAAAGGTTTGAAAATGAAGTCATTTTATTAACTGTAATAACTATACATTGACATTTTAACAGTCAAAAACTATCTGCATTTAACTGATAGGTAGCTGGCAAAGTGAGCAAACAACCACAAATCTCTCATCTGGTTCAACTTAAAGCATTTCCCCTTTTTTTGGGGGGGGTTATCGTCCTCCTCTTGTTTCACTATATAAGGTCCACAGTACAACCACTGATCTGCACATTTCCTCATCAGGATGAAGCTGATTCTGTCTCTCGCTCTCATCTGGATGCTCTCCAGCACAGGTAACTCTACTCCTTAATGCTTAAATCACCAAATGACTCAAAGATGCAGAACTCTGCACACTTTACAGAAGTTGTTTTAACTTTATATAAAATATGAGCCTCAATTTTCACCCGGAGACTTAAACACTTCTGTTTCATTTGATGATTTGATGACAGCAGAGTGTCCTGATCAATCATTTTATATTCACTTGTTTTAATTTTTCCCTCATTGCAGCTGAAGCTCTTCAGTGTCTGCACAAAGACACATCAGTCCTACAGTCGTGTAGATCTGCTGATGAGATGTGTGCAACAATTGCATATCAGAGTAAGCCCTTTCCACATGAAAGTAAAACATGTAAAAATACATTTTAAAGTCCTTTTCTTTTAGATGAAATGTCTGCTTTATTGGTCTGTGTGTTCTTAACATTAAATAAATTCTGCTTAGGTCAGTATGGAAATGCAACTCCAACAACTGAAAAGAACATCGACAGATCCTGTGTGCCGTCCTTTCTCTGCGCTGGAAACAATCCGATATTTTCATTCAGTGATTCTGACAAAAGGTTGGCTGCATCGTTTCATTGCTGCAACACAGATGGCTGCAACAATCAACATCTACCTTGTAAGTCTTTTTAAATTGTATTAAACACCCCAAATATTCAGCAGCCTGTTGATGGTATTGAACATGTGATGCAGCTTCTGTTGTACACATCTGAACTCATCTGGTGTGAATTAATCTTCAAAGGTGTGGGAGAAATACTTCACTGGGGGAGGGTGGGCCGCATTCCTACCTCTCCAAAGAGACCTCTCCTACACTGAAGCCCAGGGGCCTCATTTATAAAGTCTGCTGTGCACAAACAAGTTGCCTAAATGGCGGTAAATTGTTGGTACAGATATTCAGTCCTCATGTAAAAAACACATATGAAATATAAAATGCACACAGATTAAATATAAAACACACTTTAATACATTTCAGTATGCGAAATGTACGTATGATAGTCCAACAAAGGTTCCTTAAACAGGTCGGTATATTCATGATTGACCATTTTACAGATAATTGGTGGCATCCAACTAAAACCTGATCCACTCTGTTACTCAGCTCCTCTTTATTTTGTCACCAACCCCACATCTCCCACCATCTTTCCAACAGTCAGTTCTTGGTTTCTCAGTAACTTCTGTGTTTCATACATGTCTCCTGTTCTGTTTCAGATCCTGATATACAGGTGAAAAATGGCCTGGAGTGTGTCAGCTGTGTTAATTCTAGCTGTAATGAGACAGTAAACGTACAGTGTGTGGGAGCCCAGGACCGCTGCATTAAAGCTGGTGAGCCATACTGCTGCATATTGACCATAGACTGACTCACAGAATCTGTCACTGCTGCCTTCAGGTGTTTCTTGTGGCACTTTCATTTTTTTGTAATGGTAAGAAAAACTCTGTTCTTATAGAACTGTGACTTTGTCATCCACAGTGAGACAGGATGATGACACCTTGATCTTCATTGGCTGTGCGTCTGTGGACGTGTGTGAGGTTTTTTCTCAGCAGGATGTCCATGCTGCTTCTTTTTTCTTTGGTATTCCAGTGTCCAACAGTTCATCAAAATGTTGTGGAAGCAGCTTCTGTAATTCAGCCTGAACTGTCAAACTGAGTGTGGTTCCTTTGCTGCTTGGTCTCGTTGCCCTCATTGTCTATTAGATCCAAGACCAGAGTGTAATAGAGCTGAGAGGTAAATTGAAAAATGAACAAATGAATGTCCTTCAGAGCAGGGCCAGTTAACTTACCCAATTTGTGTGGTTTGAGATGTGTGGTGGTCAGCATTCAGTTTGATTCCTAAATTATTTCTTATGTTGTGTTTAGCACTGATGTTAGGAGGCTACATTTAATGTATTTAAAAGAAAAGATGCTAAAAACTTAGCAGTGTTACGTTCAGTTCTGTTCAGAAAAATGAAAATCTTCCATTTAAAAACCATGTAGAAATAAATAAAATGGCCTGAGACTGACACTTACACATTTTAAATACTTACTATACTTACTTACTACTGTGTTATTATATACAGTGCTGCAAAAAGATAAATCATTTAACTTAATTAATCAAATCACAGTGATTAGACAGAAAAACATGCAATATATTTTTACTTTAAAATTGAGTGAGTAACAAATAATAAAATGAAGTAAAATAACTTCAGTCAATGTAAGAATTCTTCCAAGTGAAAAGATTGCTTGAATAGTGAATAACTTCATGCTAACTCATAATAAACTGTCAGCTGATCAGTTTCTCTCCTTTATTATACAGACTACATGAATCCATTGTTTTCTATTTCAGTGCTTTGTTGCTAAACTGTCTGTTAGTTCAGTAAAAACTTTAGTTAATGCTATTCTTTAATGTTCATTCTAATAAAGTGTTTGTGATAAATGAGAATAAAATGGTGTGTGTGTGCTGTTATTAAACACTGTGGTGGTGTATGAAGCTTGTTGATGCCTCTGGATTTTAAGGGGTGTAAGAAATCATCTAATAGAATAAACAAGTGTCAAGAACAAAAACACACAATTTGTCAGAAAATATATTAAGTATGCATAATTGTATAAACGCAAACTTCTTGCCTTGCATTTACTGAATTTGCTGTTTGAGTTCATCAGTTTTTAATATAATATGAAACATCAATAGAATATGTGACATATGGTCATCAGTCCCTTCAGGAAAAAGGTCGGGAACCACCGTCACACACAGCAAAAGACAAAATCCAGTTGAGTAAACAGGTGTGACTTTCCAGAACTGTCTAAAATGTAAGAGGATGTACAGACACATTTTCAGGACAACAACTTATATATTTAATAATCATAATAATAATCCATTTAATGTATAGAGCGCTTTTCCAAAAACTCAAACACGAGTTAAAGGGAAAAGAAAAAGATAATAAAAACAACACACTACAACACTCAACAATAATTTATTATGAAAATCATTAAAAGCAGTTCTGATAAGGTGAGTTTTGATCAGTGATCTGAAGTTGGATGGATCAGTACAGTCTCGGATTTGTTTGGGGAGAGAGTTTAATTTAATTATTATTTAACTACAATAATTATTCTTGATTTAGACCTGATGTTGTTCCAAACACAGTACAGGGAGACGCTCTCTCTGTATTACAGGCTCTTAGTTTTGCAGGTTATCCAGGAACTCCTCTATTTCTCCACACATTCGGTTTCTGTTCCTTTCTCTAATCTTCTCCAGTATTCTGATGCTGTTCTCACGAAAGTAAGATTGAAACGGTATCTTTGCTGCCCTCATGTGATATTCTATGGACCTGTAGCTCTCCTTTCGAATGAAATGTACATACTTTGCATAGTAGTTGAAAAGCATCTGTGACCCTTCAGGATCCAGATCACTTCCTAGCAGTTCTTCGTATATCTGGTCAGCTTCATCTTGGTGATTCGAGTGTCCGTATATGTTTGCAAGAGATATTTTTCTTTTAAGTGAAGACTGAGGGTAAAGAGAGATCACTTCCCGACAGAGACTGATTGCTCTGTTGATCAAGCTGTGCTCCAGGGGATTGTCCTTGTGTAGAAGGATCCTCCTCTTGTAGCAGATTGCAGTGCACCTTTTCAGATAACGCTCATCTGGATGTCTTTCCAGAATCTCCTCTGCCAGATCAATAGCCTCATCCATAGATACATGGATTCTGTACAGCCTCAGTAATGGTTTGATGCCACTATAGCTGCTGACGGGCTTTCTTAAAACTCTTCTGGCCAACTCACGTGCTTCAGCTTGTACTTTTTTCCCTTTCTTAGCGCAGGCCTCAATGTGAAGAGCAGCAAGGTACAAGTTCTCTGGATCATGTTCCCTGGCGACTTTCATTTTCCCCAAGATGTCAGCCTCCAGCTCTTTGTTGTGGTGGTCATAAGCACTCACTAACGCTAAGACATGGCTGGTGTGCCACTCCACCATGTCCGGCTGCATCCTGATGGCTCTCTGGAAGTAATCTGCAGCCAGCAGCTTTTTGTCCGCGCTGAACTTCATCAGGGTCCAGGCTTTTTCAGCGTAGATCTCTGGATGGAGCTCGTCCTGGGATGGAGATGGATATTCATTCATCAGTGTGTCGATCTTTGACAGGTACGCCTGACTCTCTGCTTGTTCTCCCTCGTGGTAGTGCAGCCAAGCTAGGTTCCCGTAGTTCACCACTAACCAGGGACCCTCGTCTGAGACGGTGTTTTTCACCTGGCGGAAGGCCTCTGCAGCCCTGCCGAAGAAGCGTTGGGCATCCTCAGTGAGCCTCAGCTGGTAGTGGGTGTACCCCTGCAGGTTGTAAATGTGACCCAGCCAGCTGTATCCCTCCTCGGTGCCGATGTCCTCCAGTTTGTCTCTGAGACGGAAAAGTTTGGACCTGCTGGGATCCAGATCCCAGGTGAAGTGACACTGCAGGGCCTCCAGTCGGGCCTCCAGTGTCGACTGACTCTGATCCGCACTGATGGAGATTAAAAAATGAGAAATATTCCATCAAAAACGCAGTACACTTCTTTCTGTGGCATGTTATGTTAAGATAATCACTGTTCATCTCATTGAGGAAAGAAGGAAGAAAGGAAGGAAGGAAGGAAGGAAGGAACGTAATCAAGAATATGTCATTAGCAGAGGGCGTTGCACAACATTTTAGGAAATCAACATTTTAGGTTCTGAGGCTATTTAATTTAGCTCAAAATGCTTCAACGGTGCCGGTTCCCTGTTGGTGGCAGTTCATAGGAGCAACAAAGATAAAGTCTAATCTCAGGTAACCCAATACTCTAACATTCATTGACAGTCTGTGACTTTTTGAAAGGGTTTCATATTATTTCAAATATTTGTTGAGAAGTTGCAAAAGACACATTATCGATAGTGCCACAGTAATGTAGCATAGGTCTGTCTGTCCTATATCTCAGCATTTCATTCATTTCTGTGAAGAAAAGTAAATGATATTTTTAAAGTTTAGATTATTATTTATGATCTAAACTTTGAAGACCTGAACTCTCTCTGAAAAACAGCCTCATCCTGCATTAAAAACAGTCTGCAGTTAAAACAACCAAAGCACTAGCAGTTAATGGAGGTAAATAAGGTGGGAAATACAGAGGCAGAGGAGGAAATAAGGGAGCAGGAGAGGAGGAACTTAAGTGCAAAGAAATTGAGCAAGAAAACCGAAGCGGAGACAGGAGGGGAGGAAGAACAGATGGAAGAGTAAGTCATAATGAGGTGAAAAAATAAGAAATAAAAGACTGAATTGGGAAGAAAATGGATAATGAGCAAGGAGGGAAAGAAGAAAGAAGGCTGAAAGGGACAGAGGAGGGAGGAGGGAGGAAGGAAGAAGGGCGATACTGTTATAAAAGCAAAGAAGGAAAGTAGAAAGAATTGAGGATAAAAATCAACTCAGTGATCTTTTACATTTAAAGGTTATTGATTACAGATAAAAATATGATATGCAGAAGCAGATACACACCTCATCCTCCAGCTGTTACCTGTAGTTATCTAAATATGAGTCTGTGGTTTCTGTTCTATATGTAGCTGCTTTGGGTGCGGCACAATAAAACCAGTAATGTTCAACTTCTATGGCGTTGTAAATTATGTCATGTTGAGCATTGTATGTGGACCCAGTGGACTTTCTGTTCCCTGTAATAGAAACCTACGGCCACGTGTCTGTCGAGGCGCTGCATTCTATTTATTATTCATGCATCTTTTATTATATAACTATATATGTTCTTATAACTATATCAATTTCACACGGGCCAAGACTTTTTGGTCCTTGAAAATCCTTTAACACTGACATTAGAAAACTCAAATATCACGCTTCATACAAATGGAACAATCTGCAGAAGTTTTGTAAAACTGGACGATATAATCAATATAAATTCCTTAGAATATAGATAAGAGAAGATACAAAGAACCGTTATTCCCAGTAGGGGAAATTCAAATTGAGACAGCAGCAGGGAAATGTATGCAAATAATAAAGGAAAGAGAATAAAAATAAAATAAATGCAATTATAAAAAAGATAAATAAATACACTTCTGAGTAACACAGAGCCGTGTTAATGAGTGTGTTTTCTTTGAACTGATACCGTCCCTTGTGTTGATGTCCATGGCCTGTTTGATTTATAATTTGTCCATTTGTTTATTATTTTATATGTAGGCTACTGTAATCAGGGGGTCACTTGTATCAGTGGTTGCTTGGAAAGATATTTTACCTCAAAATCATCTAATGTGACACCTAGTAAAGCACTGAACAGAAATATTGAAAGGTGACATCAGAAATCAATGAGTTGTTTTATTTTGAAATCTTCAGAAATATTATGGCCACACAACCACGTGATTAAATGAATTTCCATTACATTTTACATTTTTCATCCACTCTTAATGAGCCTGCCTGTTTAAATAAAGGTTAATAATTTAACAATGAATCCCTCAGCTCTTCAAAGATCGATGCAATGGTGTATCTGTCAAACAGCAGATGTTTACAGTCTGCAGCTACCAGACAATAATCAATAATCAATAATGCAGTTTATTTTTTGTCCAGTTGGGGTCAGTAAAGAAATTTTTTTTTTTTTTTTTTTTAAAACGAAGAAGAAGAATCTGGATGACGCCGGTTGCCCTGCGACAGAGACACGGTGCATGTAGCATGTAGCATGTAGCACGCAGCTAGAAGCCACTTTAACAGGATATCGCTGCTGTCTGCGACATAAAAGCGACAACGCGAGTTCCTCTGCGAGCAACTGAGTTACCGCCTCCACAGAAAGGCGCCCAGTGGCGGCACTGTGGGCCAGAAGCTCCCGGTTACCGAGCTGGTGTCCGCCGGTTAGCCGTCGGTAGCTGCTGTCGCTGTTTCCAGGTAACCAGGTGACCAGGTGACTATGTGACAGCCAGCGCGTGGGTCGGTGGCTGTTGTGTGGAGCAGTGCATGACCGCAGGTGGAGGAGGGCAGGTGGAGGATGGAGACCTGGACCCCCAATCCCCGAGCCAAGCCCTTCATCCCCCGCCAGCAGAGGAGCCTCTACCTCACCTGGAAGTACAAGCTGACCAACAAGAGGACGATCCGCAGGTTGTGTCAGGTGAGACACCTTCCTCTATCTCCTCCACCTGGGAGCGTTTCCTGTCTCACCTCTGGATGTATTTGGGAGTTTTTTTTGGGGGGCCTTTTTTCATTTTAAAGCTTCAGCCCTGAGGAGGGATCACTACACACGTGTCCCTGTACAAATAAACAATCCTTAAATGAATGAATGAATGAATGAATGAATGAAGGTTGAAGACATTGTCATTGGAAACAGGTGAATGTGTTTGTGTCTCTCTGATCTTCTCTCCCACCACAGGCTGGCGCTGTCCTCTTTCTGCTGATTACGGTCATAGTCAACATTAAACTCATCTTGGACACCAGGAGAGTAGCGAATGAAGACGCAGCAGCTCAAGAATACGGTGAGAAACACGTCCAGCGTTACATTATTTCTTTCACTTTCAGACGAACCAGTCAAAGTGTAACCTCCTCGAAACTCCAGTAATACAGATTGTGGCATTATAATTAGACTGAGTGTTGGGAAATGTACTATTACTTTGGGTAGGCAAGGTTTCCAGAGCAAAACTATACATCTGATCTTTAGGAGGAACTAATCTTGGTCTCACGCTCCTTTCTTTTTTTAGAGGACGCAGTACCCAACATGGAGACGCCACGCAGGCCGCCTAATGGACGCAAGGTTCTGGACATCGAGGTGTACTCCAGCCGGTCCAAGGTCTACGTGGCGGTGGACGGCACCACTGTGAGTTCATCTGATTGTCCCATAAATAATCCCGACCATATATATATATATCATGATACAGCTAACTTTCTGTAAATTCATAAATAGTTTAGATAAAATGGCAACAGATTAAAAGTTAGCTCTTCATATTTGATTGTTATTCTCCTTTTATTTATTTATTTATTATATTTATATATTCAGTTTAGCATGTAACAGAATAAAATATTAACGTCTCAGTGTCTCCCACATAAGACTTTACGTGAGTGGGACACTCGGGTATATTAACGTCCAGCGTTTAAGCATTTTGCAGAGAAACACAGAGCGACGCAGACGGACAGATGTTTGTTTATAATCGGTCTGACTCTCCTAGAAACCGTACAATATTCTCCAGCGTACAGGTAAAATACAGATCTTTATCATCCTGCAGGTGTTGGAGGATGACATACGGGAGCAGGGACGAGGCATCCACGTGATAGTTCTGAACCAGGCAACTGTAAGGATTCACTTTATATTCCTTATGTTCAACGTTAACAACTTAAGTTCATTCCCATTTTTATAGGTTTTATTTGTAATTCTAATTGTTTGGCTGTGCTGGTAATATTTCTGACTGTGGTGTGTGTGTGTGTGTGTGTGTCTCAGGGTCATGTGATGGCCAAGAGGATATTTGACACCTACTCTCCCCATGAAGATGAAGCCATGATCCTCTTCCTCAACATGGTGACCCGGGGTCGAGTCCTCATCTTCACCATAAAGGTCAGCCACTCGTCCGATATGAGTTATTCACGATGCATTCATGCGTCATACAGACAGGTGACACATTTAAAGAAAAATCTGAATGTGGAGAAACATGTTTTTTTTTGGTCCCGCAGGACGAAGGTACGTTCCACCTGAAGGATGCTGCTAAGAACCTGCTGAAGAGTCTGGGCAGCCAGGTGTCTCTCAACCTCAGCTGGAGGGACATGTGGACCCTGGTGGTGAAGAAAGGAGGTAGAGCGGCAAAGTTTCACTTTTAAGTAGACGTAATTCTGTCGAATGGCTTTATGTTCAGCCATAACAGTCACTCACTCAAGTGGTGTCTTGTCATTTTATTCCCTGATGTTTTGGGCTCTGCAACTCCTGCTTCTACAATGGAGGTGAACAGAAGTTTGTTTGTGGTCCCCAGTGCATTGAACAGTAACATTTAAATAACTCAACAGTGATATGTTTGTCTAGAAACTGTCCCTAAACAGCTTTCTTGACCCACAGCTTATTTAAAATCAGGCTGTAGCTTTCAGATCTTTTTGTCGATACAAGAGTAAATCAAAGTTCAATTTAAGTTTACCTCGTTTTCAATTTTATCTAAATGATGTCTTCAATGCCTTCACATTTTTTTAAATAAAGTTTTCATAAACAGTGGAGCAAGAGGAGCAGCATTTTTTTAGCTTTGTCTTCCTGCAGTTGTGCTTTTTATTACAAAATTGCATTTAATTATTTATCAGTTTTCAGCATTAAAGCAGGCAAATAGAATGACTCATGCAGTTTTATGATCGGGCAATTGAAAAATAAATATAGATATATCAATAGTTAGTTAAGGATAGATATCTTCTGTATCTAGATGTCTTTTTCCATTGTTAGACATTTATCCAGGTTTTCCCCTGCCTGTCTAACTCAGTGGTTGTGTATTATTGGCTGCAGCCTTTGTTGGGAATTCTGACGTTAACAACAAGCCTCCTCCACTTTACACTGCTCTCTGTTTACATACTTCATGCGTAGTTGACAATAAAAAAAAAAAGAATAAGAGCTCAGGGAAGGAACGTGGGCTAGGAATTAGTTCAAATGTATTCTAAGTTTAATCATTTAATCAAGCTTGATTTATGAGATCACCTGATCACCTGCTGGCTGTATGTTTTTGTGTGTTCGGGGGTTCAGGTCAGGTGTATGGAGAGAAGCACTCAAAGTCTCCAGCTCTGTCCACCTGGGGAGACCCGGTCCTGCTGAAGACTGAGGTGCAGCTCACCGCCTCTGAAGGTAAAGTACATTTCTGTTAGGCTTGGACAAGTGTACAATATGTGTAATCACCCAAATCACTTATAAGAAAGCACACACCTTCCCAGCTGCTAGCACTTGGTGGAGATTTCTTTATAAACGGCTAACAAACTGAACGCGGTCGTCCGTCCTGCAGAGGCAGAGTGCCACTGGGCAGACACCGAGCTGAACAGGAGGAGGAAGATCTTCTGCGGCAAAGTGGAAGGATACGGCAGCATCTGCAGCTGCAAAGACCCGGCGCCCATCGAGTTCAACCCGGACCCCGTAAGACACAGCAGCATTCTTTTAGATCAGACTTTGTTTTATTGATCTGCACGTAATAGAGAAGGACTGAAGAGCCTGAAAAGTAAATAGGGATCTAAACATGACTCAAGCATCTTGGTTTCTTTTTGGTATGATATTTTATAGCCGCACAGTAAATGTAGTTGGAAGTTTAAAGGAATAGTTAATAGACATTTTCCTTTCATTCAGTGTTCTGATGATGACGCCAAGCAAAACCTGTTGCAGTATTCATATGACTGATGTTTATTAGTGTTCATTTTTTTCCCTGAGTAAGATGAGGTGACGAGGCGACACAGACGCATTTGAAGCATGTGTAGAAAATAAATTGAAATCTACATTTTAGCATCAAAATTAAACTTGAGGACATCACATTGTGAAACTGACAGTGATATTTTGTTTGTCCAGCTGCCCGTCAATAACGTCTTCAGTGTCCCTGTGGCCGTCATAGCAGGGAACAGACCCAACTATCTCTACAGGTAAGATCTGAAAAACTAATGTTCAGTGTATAAAGTATAATGGAGGCCTGAGGTTGTATTTTTTTATTTTATTGTCATCTTTAAAAATATTGGTTGCTATTTCATAGATAAACTGCATTACAGCATCTGAGTTTTACCTTCAAACTAATGAAGATAAATGAGGCGTACAGACGGTAAATATTCCGAGAAGTAAATGACTCACTGCTTTACTTGTCATTTTAAATTGATTGTATGGAAAATAACCTCGGTTTATAAACGGGGTGACTGCCGTAATGAGCTGCTATTGCGAATGTGGGATGAAGAAAGATGGCAGCCCCTCCCTTAGAAATACATTTGGTAATTATATGAAGGGAAATTACAGTCTAGCTGTCCACCTTTTTGTTAAATAGGAACAAATCAGTCATCCAGCGATACAGAACCAAACAGGAAATTGCGCTCATTTGTTTCTTGTGCCTAAAGTAAATTTATGACCACTTGTCGTCTGTTTTCAGGATGCTGCGGTCACTCCTTTCAGCTCACGGCGTCAACCCGCAGATGATCACAGTCTTCATTGATGGATATTATGAGGTACCAGGTTTATTGTCCTCGTTCTCTTTCCTTACATCCTATCTGGTTGGTCAGAGCTCCTCTTACACTAACACTATAGCACTATGGTGGTAAATACTCTGTACTTTAGATATAAATATATGTTATTTTTAATACTTAGCCACAAGGAACTTTCATTTTGTGTTGATTCTGGTGGCCCCTGTGGACAAAAGTGGTAGCGTTTCTATTGCCTTTTTTCATTGATTTCAAGGGGAAATGCGACTGAATCCGACCTGGTGATGGGCATTAAGAATAGCTATATAGAAATAGTCTTCTCATTCTTAGTTTATGTAGGTCATATAAAGGCATCAGTATTAAAGGTTGCATATACAAAATTCATTTTGATGTTTGCTTTACATTATATTCCCCTGGTGGCTTAATAAACCCCTCATACATTTTTGTGTGTGTGTTCTCGACCCAGGAGCCTATGGATGTCGTAGAGCTGTTTGGACTGAAGGGAGTTCAGCACACACCCATCAGCATCAAGAACGCCAGAGTGTCCCAGGTAAAAGGCACTTAGCTCCTCATTTAAGGGTTAACACACAGAGTTATTATTCATTCTCACTGATTTGTAAAAGCTAAAGCCATTTTTACAGTTTCCACCGAACTGTAAATGTTTTTTTTTTCAAGCCAGTAAAGTAACTTGAGGCCTCCAGCAGTTCCACCTTTGTTAGTCTGTGTTTGAGAATCAATGGTCTGTCTCTGCTCTCTGTCGCAGCACTACAAGGCGAGTCTGACTGCGACCTTCAACCTTCACCCAGTGAGTACTTTGGTTTCCTTTTTGTCAAGACAAACTACAAAAAGTTATTCTTTCATGTCATTAAAGAGTGGCAGTAAGATGTGTGGTTTTACACAGGCTGTAAAAGAAGGGTGGCTTTTTCCTCTTAAGACCAACTACTTTTTTACTTTATTTACAATATTATTTTATTATAACTGTCAGTTATAGCTGGGCTTGTGAGTTGCACTGAATGGACACTGTTATTTTTGGTTTTCATCAGGAGGCCAGCTTTGCCATCGTCCTAGAAGAAGACCTGGACATCTCCATCGACTTCTTCAGGTACGTCATCCAGAATACACAACAGCTACTTAAGAGGCTGATAAGGTTCCACCGTTGCTATGGTAATCAACATCCAAAGCAGTATTCCCCACAGACTTGCAGAGAGACACACAAAGAGAGAGAAACGGTATCTGGTGTTATGTTAATAATGTCATCAAAGACATTAGATGAAGCATTTCTATTGTCATTAATATGGATTATTTTTCATGATCCTAAAGAGAAGTTTGTGTTTATATTGAGCCCATTATTCTAGACTTCACAGCATCAGGCCCATAAACCCTCCCAGCTGTCAGAACCCCCACTAGGTGGCAGTAGATCCTCAGTGATACAGCTGCTATCAGCTCTGTGAGGAACTCCAGCCTCCCTTTGTTGGACAGACTCTCCTTTGAACTGTGTGTTTTGCTGCTATAAAAGCTCCAGCTCCCCTGCTGCGCGGACCGGCCTGTTTTTGAAGCGCAGACTTCAAATAATGCAGAAGCACTCGCAGACTTTATCTCGCTCCGTTTTAATGTCAGTTAGCTCTCACTTAGAGAGCTCTTAAAACCAAAGCCTCCTGCTGACATAAACAAGTTGTTATTGTTTGTTTACTCCTATAAACACAGCTCTTCCAAGTTGCCTGGTGGTCCTTATGAAGTCCTGAATTCAATTTTACAAATAGAATATGAGTTTATCTTACATTTATTGATTGATTTTAGGAAACTTCCCAGTGGAAGGAGAAACTTGACTTTCTTTCTGAACTTTCTTGAATGGGTAAAAACGTGTTAATATCTTGTAGAGCCCAGTGTGTTGGTTGGCCAATATTGGCCTAGAAACATCAATATTGGTGTCACTGCAACATTTATCCAGCAGAGTGCACTGAGATTTCCAACACTGGAACAAGCGGCACAGAGTAAGCGAGAAGAAACAGCTCTCATCAATGTCAACTAGAATCAATTGACAATGTATATGTTAAATTATTTTAGTTAAATATTCCTGTAGGAAGATATTTAACTTAAATAGTCTTTAATACAGTTATTTGTTTAAGACAGCAGCATTCTTGGTACCTTTTGTATAGATATATCAGTGATAAATTGGTGCACAATCCTCATAGAAAGTATTAAATGTCTCACAAAGGTCTTTATAAAGTATTAAGAAGTACGCTGTGATCACTTTACTGCCCAATTTTGTATCGCGGTATTGTCGTTATTAATACAGATGTAGCTGCTTTTGTCTGTACTGATGTTGCTTTGTCTGCAGTTTTCTGAGTCAGACCGTCCACCTGTTGAATGAGGACGAGAGCCTTTACTGTATCTCCGCCTGGAACGACCAGGTGAGCGCCAACTGCTTCACCCACCTCCTCCCAAAGCCTCCACTCTCCCCCCTGTCTATCTCTTTAATGTGACTTCTCTGTCCACTCTTTTGACCTTCTCTTTTACACGTAGTTCAGACAGCAACAAGCCTGACGACTTACAGGATATTGTCATCCTGTTGAGATACAGGGGGGGTGTCTGTGGCTGTTTACAGTTGCGTAACTGTCGTCTAAATGTCTGGGATCCTTTTTTATACATTTCAGGATTGTTTGGAGTGACCTTAACAAAAGAACATGTGATGAGGTGATCTATCTGTTTTCTAACCCGAGGGTGTAATGTAACATTGTACACAGTGGGGTGGGGGGAGCACCACAGGATCTGCTGCTAAACATAGAACACATCTCCCATTCTCTGGTTTCTCTCCCAGTTTAATATTCCTCCTGCCTCAGTGGGGTTTCATTCATTTCCTACCCACTGATGACCCACGGGAAGACTTGATGCCCACAGAAACGCTGCGTGTGTCACTGACAGCTGTCGTTGTTGTTGTTGTACAGGGCTACGAGCACACAGCGGAGGACCCGGCCCTGCTGTACAGAGTGGAGAGTATGCCCGGCCTGGGCTGGGTGCTGAAGAAGACCCTCTACAAGGACGAACTGGAGCCAAAGTGGCCGACACCTGAGAAGGTGCAGGAGTTTTCCTTTCTGAATTTACAGAACTCAAACCTGTGATTCTGAGTGTTTTCCTACACTAGTTAAAGGTCGCGTATATATTACATCCTTGCTGACGAGTTTTCAAATCAAACCAGATAGATTTCCAACCTTCCCGTCAGGAAGGCGGACTAAATTACTCGGATTTAGTTATCATTGTTATTTATGTATTCCTGTATTGACTAGAGCTATAAGATGTGATGTTTATACAGCATGTTGTGCTGCTTTCAAGTGGCCAAATGAATGCAGCTTTAAGTATATCACATGTGACCAACACTTACACTACGCTCTATTGTTAGAAGTAAAACAACACACAACACAACAAGGAATATAAGGAAGGAAATCAGTCTAGAAATGATGGTATAATTTGGTAAATAGGCCACAACAATGCAAAAAGTATACACGAGGAGTTCAGTGAAAAACCACCTGCATGGTACTTTTAAATGTGTGTGAGACTGAAGATGTAATGAACTGTGTTTTATGTCTCGTAGCTATGGGACTGGGACATGTGGATGCGAATGCCGGAGCAGCGGAAAGGCCGAGAGTGCATCATCCCCGACGTGTCGCGATCTTACCACTTCGGCATCATCGGCCTTAACATGAACGGCTACTTCCATGTAAGAGCTCAAAGAAAAATGTTTTTTTTAAAAATGTTTTAATGTTGCCTGTCCCATTCTCGTACAGTAAATGTGATAGCGTCCACTTGGACTTAAGGATGGACTGAATCGAAAGCTCAAGGTCACTGCAACCTCACAAAACACGTTTTGGCCATAACCCACAAATTCACATGCTAGTTATAATAATTTCAAACGTGTCTAAAAGGCTCCGGTACAAGTTGTAATGATAAAACATGATTTGCATTAAAACCATAAAGGTGTATAGCACCTAGACTACAGCTAACCACTATAATTTGGTTTAAGCTTACAAAGGAGATCTATCAGCACTGTCGCAGACAACATATAACTTTGTGATGTTTTTCTTCATTTTCAAGGTGAAACTCAACCTGACAGTATATAGCTTTTTTAGTCAGTCTGATTCATCCTGTCTTTTCTGTCTCATAGGAGGTATATTTCAAGAAGCACAAGTTCAACACTGTTCCCAATGTGCAGCTAAAGAATGTTGACAGGTGTGTACAAGCAGGTTGTTTGATTTCTGTTCCCTAATATGCTGTTTTCCATACTATGAGCTCTTGGACTGTTTGTGGAAAAGGATTTGGCAACACTGTGACAGTCTTCTGTTCTTCACAGCTTAAAGAAGGATGCTTATGAAGTGGAGATCCAGAACCTGCTGAAGTGAGTGAGACACAGACGAGACACTGAGCCTGCAGGTGATTTAGACATGAGAAAGTTTAGATGGATTATTGTGTGTGTGTGTGTGTGTGTGTGATCCCAGGGAAGCGGAGGTGCTGGACCACACTAAGAACCCGTGTGACGACTCGTTCCTGCCGGACTCTGAGGGGAAGACCTACGTCATGTTCATTAAGATGGAGACAGAGACGGACACATCCACCTGGACAGAGCTCGCCAAGGTACGGAAGTCAGAGCAGGAGCACTGGTTGGTGGACTTTTTAAGAGGTCCAAGTCAGGTCACTTCCATTTTTGTCTTTTTTGTTGTTCATATTGTATCTTAAACTTCTCACCATCACAAGAAGCTAATGAAATGAACCCTAGCCTGCCATCAGGAACAGGCTCATTCAAAGCATTCTCGTCCCTCTGTCGTCTGCTCAGTGCCTCCATGTTTGGGACCTGGATGTTCGGGGAAACCACAGAGGCCTGTGGAGGCTCTTCAGAAAAAGGAATCAGGTCCTGGTGGTGGCGGTGCCAATCTCCCCATACTCGTAAGTAAAGCTTGAATTGTACACATCCAGCTACGCAGACAGACACCCAATGGCAGTTAAAGCAGCACTTTCATCTGATAGTAACGGTTGCTGACCCCTAATCTACTTAAATAAGCTTCCTAGTGTCTTTTTTTTGTCTTCTGTATCTTACTTCAGTTTAATTAATTTGTAGTAAAGCAGCAACAATTCTTCATCTTTGTTTCTGTCTCTGAACCTTTTTTTATTTACCTGAAGTATAGAAAAGATAACAATCCCCATTCCACATGTCACTACTGTCCCTTTCTTATCTTGTCCATCTCTTTGTCTCATGACCAGGGTGAAGAAACCAGCCGCTGTCACTCCCATTCACTTAGAGCCTCCGCCCAAAGAAGAGGGAGCCCCGGTGGAGCAGATGTAGACCTGATGTTACACCCACGAACAACCAGCCCAGGCCTTATCTCTTGTCCTCTCTCCACCAACAACCACTAATAATCCAGCCTGGGACCCACAACTACAACACTGACTTTTCCTAGATGTTGAAGGTACGAGAGGATACCTGGGAAATGGAGTCCTGACTTTTTTTTTCTTCCTTTTTCTTTTTCAAACTAAAGAGGGATTAACACTACAAACAAACTGAACTACGAAATCCGTCCAACAGCTCGAGGAGGAGCGGCGACACTAAAACCAGTTTCGGTTAAAACGCGAAAAACAACCAAAACCGTACGTGACGGTAGACAGCTGCCTTTTTCCGTTTCCATGACGACTGGGTTGATCCGCAGCCTGTTGAGTTTCAGTTCGAGCTGCGACTTCTCAACAAGAACGGTAGAAAAATGACACAAACACACGTTTTCTGCTTGGTTTGTTGTGTTTTTTCACTACTGAGTGCTTTGACCATTTTGTACATACGTTTTAACTTATCTCTATTTATTTTACATCTGTCAATCAAAATGGTGGTTTGGTGGTTTGCATTTTGTTTTTTTTAAAAGATCCACTTTTATCAAGATAAATGCATTTTTTAAGAGCCTAACGTTTACAGATACTGAAATAATAATGTATATACACGCGTATATATTTTTTGATGAAAAATCTAAAGGGTCAGCATATTTTTCGGCATTAGATATTGAGTTTGAGTGAAAGAGTTGATAACAGCCCTGTGGGTTTTTACTATTATTGACTGCTTGGGTCAGTTGCCTCGTATCAGGTTTTATGAGGGAAATTCAATGGTGGCTGAAAGGGACAAAAATGTAAACATATTCACAGATTTAGCAGCAAACTCTGCGATTAGAAACATGGTAAACACCGTAATGTGTACTCTGATTGTACCGCAGTGATTCTTTCCACTGACAGAAAAAACTATCCATCTTTGTTCAGATACTTCCTGATTTAAATTAGTTTAAATCCAGTTTGTGGCTAGCTTTATGTCATAAAAAGTTATTTCTTAAAGTTAGGTACCAGGAAGAGTAAAACAAGTATTTTTTGTGCCCGTATTGAAAGTCCTCAAAATCAGCATTGAAAATTTTTACATTTACAAAATAAGTGGAAAATCAAAGTTTTATACTAAATTCAGTTTGTAATTTTATTATTTTCTTCAAATGTTGCTTTTATTCTTAAAAAAAAAAAAACCCAAGACTCACTCACTGCAGCGTCGTACTTTCTACGTTCCTGAATGCAGCGTTTGTGTCAAACCTGTGAACAATGAGCTCGTTCTCTCAGTGTGCAGTTTTGGCTTCTCTCAGCCACCATAGAGCTGGAGGCTCTATCACTTGAACAGAAAGCAGCGACTTTAGCCGCGTTGCACGCTCGTCATAGAGGCAGAATACACAAAGCCCATCTGGGTGTTTGCAGGCTACAGCTAACTGTCAGACTGCTTCATGTGTGACTTTAATCCACAGCTGTCACTGACCAGAAAACAACAGCGGTAACTCGTCTTTGTTGCGTCTAACGATGTGAGCAATGTGTTTGTTATTTGCCTTATTGTTTCGTTGTGTCCTTCATCGTGCTGGAAGTGTTGGGAGGTTTGTTCTAACATATCACCTGCTAGTTGAACAACCAGACCGATACTCTGAGACGATGAAATGGTGAAAATCTTTCCACAGAAACGAAGTGTGATTGCTGCTATTGTATTCGGTCCATTGTTTCAAGATCAACTTAGATACCTTTTCAAAATAAGAGTTTTTCTCATTGTCTAGACGTAAGAGATACATTATGATTCTGTGGTTCTCATTGAATTTTGAAACAATTGAATTATCTTGTTATCTGGAGATTAAAGACTAGTCATTCTAATAATTAATCCAGATTTCCTAATTAAGAGATAAGGTCTTAGTTACTTGACAACATCTCCTCTGTATTCTTTGATGAATGCAGAATGTTCTCTACAACTGACCTCAAACACTAAAATCATGGATGAATTATTTCCTACCACAGTTAATTTAAAAGGGACTGATAATCAGTAATAAGCTGTTTATAAAGACTTAATAACACCATTATATAACAGACAGAAGTGTTTAATAATGTCAGTAAAAAAAACCTGAAGCATCTGTCCATTTTTCTTTACATAAAAACAATCAGTTTGACCTTTTTGTCTTCAGTATTTGTTTATACAGTGGTTACAGATGCTTCATTGATTAGTAATGTATTTGACAATAACTAAACACTTATTGAAAGTTCTGCTTCCAAGGAAATTACAGTGTTACAGATATCCATCAATGGTTAATATACTGCTTAATATATAGGTATTAATTGGGGGATTATATCTGCGCCCATCCCATCTGTGTTCTGACCATTTCAAAGTGTTTTTATGTGAGGAGGAGAGTCCGTTTCACCTACTTCACCCTGGCTTTTAATTGATTTCCAGCTGACGTTACACTGTACCGACTAAATGAATGAGTGTGTGTGCATCACGTTTCAATGCAGCTCGATCAGTATTTGCAGAGTGGTTCGGTTTCAATGTTTGTGAAAAACCACACATGTGCATTCAGATAACCCTGGCTGAGAGAACCGCTTATTCAGCAGTATTACAACCCGTGTCGTGACTGAAATAACATCCGTTTGTGTCCTGGAAATTTCTGTTTGGTTTTAAGAAAATGAAGATGTAGAATCTGCCCATTTTTAAAAAAAACTACTGATTCATTTCAGTCTGGTTTTTGTACGCGTGCTTGTCTGTGAAATCGAAAGAGTAAAACTAAACCACTGTCCCCGAGCAATACAGTTGATTTTATTGAATGCTGTGAGATCATTCTGAAAATCCTGGTGTGTGTGTGTGTGTGTGTGTGTGTGTGTGTGTGTGTGTGTGTGTGTGTGTGTGTGTGTGTGTGTGTGTGTGTGTGTGTGTGTGTGTGTGTGTGTGTGTGTTTTTTTTTTTGTGTGTGTGTGTGTGTGTGTGTGTGTGTGTGTGTGTGTGTGTGTGTGTGTGTGACAATGAGAATCTGTGGACATACTGTAAGTTTTTGAGTTTCTTTATCTTTTGTCATGGAAATGAATAAAGATGATTTTTTTCCTGAGAATTCATGTGGTGCTCCTTTTTTTGAGGCAGTATGTCGTTGAAAATATTTCATACAGTAGGAATTATTGTTATTCATGGAATAAACTTGGAGCGATTGTTATTCTTAGCTCAGGCTCTTGGACTCGTGTAGCCTTGTGCTTCCTGCAGATTTCCCAAGAGAGCTCCAGGCAAAGCAACGGTGAGAAGAAACGTATGCAGCGAGGGAAATGTATGCAAATCCTCGGGGCTCGGTGGGTTGCTGGAGCCGCTGCGGTCTACCAAGGGCAAATGTGGCTTCCTGCCCTCTGAGCTCGGACTTTCACAGCCTTTGACTACGGCTCTGCAGAGACTTGAGTTCAGTAATCATCACAGTCAGCTTTTACTACTGCCAAACATCTACTGTTTGGTAATCCACTGCAGAGGTTTTAAAAGTTATAATTGAATCGGAAAACATGAAAATGAATATGTATATTATTTTGGGACACAAGCTCCCAGGACGCCCTGACGTTGGGGCTGTAGTTCGGACAGTGTGAGCTCCTCTCCGTGGATAAGTCAAGTCCAAGTTAAGTCATTTGATGAGTCTAAAGTAAAAAATAAAAAGTTCTCGGAGCATTACGCAGAAACGATCCCATGGCAGTGCATTTCAATGATCCTCGCCACGATGTGTCCTCATTACGTTTCTGGTATCGAACAGGTCACCCTACCACCGAGGGGCGGTGATCATGACAAACTACTCAAACAGCAGGAGGCTAACTGGATCCACACTCTTCAAACGCTGGCGCCGAAGGGACTGAATGATGAATTACTTCCTGTGATCTTTTATATGGATTTTTTTTCCCTGAATATATTTTTCTGTATATATATATATATTTATTTTCCCTTTGCTCGAGACAGGATACATGGAGATGTGTACAAAGACTCTCAGGGTCATTTAGAAATGTCACCTCCTGTTTATGGCCATTTACATGTTTGTTGAGGTTTATTGAGGCTCATGCGTTCAGTGCATACTTGGAGCCTATGAGATATGTTAATGAATGTTGATCTGACAGAGAAATGTGATTATTGTTATTTAACATACAGAGATTTTTACATTCTATTTTTTTTATAGTGGCTGTGCCCACTCTGTGTGTACTGGTGGTAGTATGGTCTATTCAGCTCCATACATGTGTTTTGGAGGCTGTCACATGGAGAACTGATGTCATTAATGCCTTCCTACTGCAGTGGGGAATGACTGTTTGCAGGTGTGTAGCCGCTCCCTATTTTAAGATGGGACCGTGCGTTTGCTGTGTCAACTCCTAAATTATGGAATGATCTGCCTCTGCACGTTAAACAGGCTTCCTCTCTGTCTGTTTTTAAATCCCGTCTTAAAACCCATCTCTTCTCTGTGGCCTTTGACACCTAGCAAGATGTCGACTTTATTTACTTGATTTAATTTCTTATTGTGATTGCTTTTATTGCGTGGTTATTATTTTTACTCATGTTTTATGTCTTTTCATTTATTGTATGTTATATGTAATTTTGCGCCTTATGTGAGCTGTTATGTCTTTTATTTACGATGTCTTATTTATTCTTCTGTACAGCACTTTGGTCAACTTTGGTTGTTTTAAAGTGCTTAACAAATAAAGTTGGATTGGATTGGATGGCTTATTATAATGTTGCAAATGAATGTTTGTATTGCATGAACATTAATATGACACAGCAACTAAAATGTTCCTGTCAAAACTGTCAAAATGTTTGCATTATTTGAGACCGAGTCCTTTCCTAGTGGTTAAATATTCAAACCAGTCAGTGACTGTCTTATTTTATTGTTTATTTATATGGTTACCGGTCTCAAATCTAATGCACATCAAGTCTTAACTTCACATTTGCAACTTTAAAGGTTATATTTATGAAATTCACTTGCCACTGGATGTCACACTGGAGCAGCAGCCTCTCAGAAAAATCCAGACTCCATTGACAAAACCGGTAATTTTACCTACCTAACTTAAGATTTGTCCACTGTAAAACTTAAAGGCAGAGTCTCAATGAGACGCAGGTCCCCTTTAGTAGCCTGCTGTGGCAATGTGTTACGACAAATAAACACAAGTCTCAATTAAACCTTTTAAAGCTCACCAGGTCACCCACACCTGAGTATATGTAATGGAAATGGTATTCAGTGTGATATGTTACACAATTAATATGCATACTGGTACAAATACACAATTTGATTGTATTTCCCATTTTTGCTGAGCCAGAGTTTTGTGCAAAAGGAATTAAAAGCCTGCCCCATATAGAGGCCTGTCCCAAATAAAAGCCCAGGCTATTCATTTAAAATGTGGTTGTCTTTTCAACATAGATTAGCCGAAAGAAGGAAGTTGACCGAGTTTTGACCGAAGCTTGCTCAACTGTTATTGGAGCACATGGCAAAAAGGGGCGGGGCTTAGGAAAAGTCAATTCATCTGATATAACAGCTCAGGGGGGCATAAACACTCCGTCCGTTATCCGTCTCATCATGAGGTAACACGCTGCTGTTTCTGAAGCCCGTCACGTGTCTGTGAGCTGATGTCACTGTTTGTGTTTATGAACCTGTCCGCTGGAAATAAATTTGCATCAGAGGTCTAATTAAGATGGATTTTCTGACTGAGCGTAGAGTAATAACAGATGTGTGTGTTACTGTGTGTGTGTGCGTGTGTGTGTGTTATACACTAACTGACAGAGCCAACAGGGTCATGTGGCTTTTTTTTTTTAACAATGCATTTGTTTGATTGTCTACACATACACACACACACACACACACACACACACACACACACTTGTCCGTCATCACTGGCTCCAGCTCCAAACCCGGTCATTTGTGCCTGTCAGTCAGAAGTCGCTGGTTCGTATCAGGTGTGTGTGTGTGTGTGTGTGTGTGTGTGTGTGTGTGTTTGTGTTGTGTGTGTGTGTGTGTGTGTGTGTGTGTGTGTGTGTGTGTGTGTGTGTGCGTTTGCCGCCTTTTAAATGTCATTTTTGACCTATTGAGCATTCTGATGAGCCGAGCTCAGAGGCTGATGGCTGAGATGTAGATGGAATATTGATTTTGCGGTTGTGTGTGTGTGTGTGTGTGTGTGTGTGTGTGTGTGTGTGAGAGAGAGAGAGCTGGGGGTTATTGTTAAACATTGAGCTCAGCAGGACTGAGATGATGACAGATTTAACTCTAAATACCTCACAGGTTTATAATTGGATGGAAGAAGGAACACGGTTTGTCTCCGTGCTCCCTTTCTCTCCATTTCAGCGAGCCAGGACACACATTAGTGGACAGTCACAGCAGAATATATTATACAACAAGGGCTATTTTGTGTTATTGTATAATAAACACATATATAAAAAAAGAACAATCATGGAAAAAGATCAAATTAAATGAGCCACAACAGAAAGGTAGTTGTGTGCACATGTTCCTGCAGATGTTTCACATTAAAAGTCTAGTGGGAATTTTGCAGGGAATCTCCCATTATTGCTAAGATTTTTATTACTTTTTATTATCCTTATTTATTATCTTTATTATCGTTTACTTATTTCTTTTCTGGAACTTATGTTTCCTTCCCTTCATTCCTTCACACATGGGGACTCCCTAAAAACCCGGTACATGGCCTGGGGTGGTGCCCTACGTTCTGTGTCACAGAGCCTTCGTCACCTCGTATTGGGTCATTTCGCCACTTTTTGGATAAGTTAGCATGGAAGCGTCTCTCCAGATCGCACTGGCAGAAAGTCAGACACATAAACGGCATAAAGAATTTGGTCAGTTTTCAAAATAAAATACCTTGTGCAGGCTCCAGATCAAATCAACATTGTGGCACCAGACCAGAAGTCTGAGCTAGGACAGGAGATTTAACACCAACGACGACAAGAAGTTCATCTTAGAAGTGGAGACACACACCGTTTTGTATCCCTTTAAGGACAAAATACACCAGTCAGCAACATCGGAACATTCTGAAAGGCTCTCGATGAGTGAATCACGAAGCTACACCGCGTTGCAGACTCGACATCATAAAGCCGTGCTAGGTTAGATGTTTGCGCCTTGTGCTGCTGGCACAGCTTGAACTCGAGGTCCGTGGTTAATGTTAGACTTCCCAGCCGATTTTCTCTCTATGATTTTTTAACTCTACTCAGATGGAGTGTCTGTATTCTAATATCATGTAGTACTCAGGTTTACAGGCAGACTATTGATTACATAGGTGTTAGCAGATATACAAATTATAGGAAAACAGAATAGTGTATTCTGTATGCCTTCATACATGGCATGCATCTGATAAACTGATCTTATATTATATTGCATGTGAGTATTTCAGTGATTTAATATGAGTTCTGCTTACAGACAAGTGATGGCGCAGGTAGGTAAACAGATGTAACTCCAGGGTGAACTGACAGAAACAAGGGAACACAAAGACTAAACACACAGATGAGGGGAAGGATGAGCTGAAAGATGCTAAAAGGCTCAGGGGAGTTGAGGCGGGCTGCAGAGTTGGGTGATAATAATTCCCAGTGGGTTCTTCACTACGAGCAACACCTTTCACATTATGCACTGACATTTCATTCATTGTTAATATACATGTATTGATTAGTTCAGCGTTCAGAGTGACATTTACTGAACATTTTAAGCATCTCCTCTCAGAAACCTTTGAAATATAAATTATGGCTACCAGAATCATGTTTGACATTTTTGTCCTTGGAAGAATCAGTCTTGTACTTTTAGCATCATCCCCTTTGTGTGTTTTTATTCTCTTTCTGTTCATTTCTCTCTCTCGTCCTCTTCCTGCCAATCTGTTTCTCTCTCTCTCTCAAATGTCAGATTGGAATGAGCTTTATTGCCCCTACTCTCTCTCTCTCTCGTTGCAGTTTTCTCTTCCATCGTTTGAACAAAGCATCCGGTTGCTGGTTGAGCATTTGTGAATAAAGCACTAATTGAGGAGCGCTGCTGCTGCACGGCCAAACAACACTCCACCTCCTGTCTATTGACAAGCCTTTTATTGGTCAATATTCACTCAGCCTTGTCTCACAATGTGTGCAATCTTCAAGTGCAGGAGATGGCATATGAATAGTATATATACAGGACATAAGATGTACTGAGCTCCGCTGCTTCCTTTCACATGCATGGCCAATGAGGAAAAGGGCTTTAGATACATGTTTTTTACAGTCTTGTTCGTATTGAAAACGAGGTTAAAGTGTGGATTATAAGACGATTATGATCCTACATAGTGTAACAGTTCCCCTCATTTATTTATCCATTCATTCATTCTGCTATTCGGTTTTTCATTTCATTTTGTATCAATTGGAAACGTTCCTCTAGGTTGATTAGAGGTTCTTTTAGTTCATCTGTTGCATAGGGGGTGGGGACTGACTCATCAACAATGATGGAGAGCAGCTTGGTGGATCCCCTCTTGGCCAATCCGGGTGTGACAACGCCTATAAGAGAGATTGGGAACTGCTCACCCAGGGCCATTCTGATCTCTATTCAGAGTTGAACTATGAGACATAGTCAGCCTCTTTGCTGTCTCTTTTGTTGCCATGAAGTGTTTGCAATTTGTCACTAAACCCAGAGAGAATGTTGTGCCATTAGTGCCTGTACCAGGGCGGTCTGGTGTAATGTGTGCAAGAATTCTTTGCCACCCAATCACCTGCTGCCTTCAGGCTTACTTGTTTGTTTATGGTTTTGTTTTTATTAAACCACCTATCTATTTATTTACAATTATTATTATTAACTCATTATTTTATTTATTTAATCATTGAAGAGTACATTTTTTCATTGTTAAAATAAAGTCTGAGTGGGTTTTTTTATTTTTATTATGCGGCTGGGAACTGCTTCTCAGGCTCCTTTTCTTTGAGTTGAGACTTGGGGAATCAGTGCCGCCACAATAGGAGCAAGACACCCAAACCTTTTGTTTTTGTTCTTCTCTGGGGCCGTTTAGTGTCGCTTTGTGGTAATTTGATGTCACTTTGTGGACGTTAAGCATTGCTTTGTGGTCATTTTGTCTCACTTTATAGTAATTTACATCTTTGTGTCCTTTTGCATCTCTTTGTTCAGTCAGCAGGACCTAATTTCAATCATAATACCAAGAAAATATTCACTCTTGTAGAAAATGACTCTAGATACCCAAAATAACTCCTTATTTGCAACTTTATTTACACACATTTACACAAGGTATGGCTGCGGTTCAGGAGGTAGAGCGGTAGAAAACGTAACACGTGGTTTCGTTGCTCTCTCAGCTTGGAAAGTCGCTCACTGCTATCCGTATGTCAATGATATTGGACAATGTGAAGTGCTTTGGATGTAAGCGCTATGTATATAAATGCATCCACCTGATCAATGTAATATTCTCTATGTTCTCTCTCCTTTTTTAGCTCTGATTTGGTCTCCACCTACTCCTGAGAAAAATAAACAGCCCTTTAGCTGCTAAATGCTCCACTTTCTAAACAAACTAGTCTCTAACTCTCTCTTTGCTGATGGGCAGGTAGTGTACACTGGGTTTATCACAGCTTGTCTGATAGAAACAGAGTCCTGCTGCGGCTGAAAAACATCCAGAATGAACTAGACAGGAAGTGTACTTCAAAATATAACTGGGAGCTAAAAAGAAAAGGTGAGAAGTTTGTGCGGATTCAGAGCTACAAGCGAAACCTTTCATAATAAATGTAGTCATTTGATCCATTGTTAATATAAAATATATAAAAAAATATAAAAATTACTATTGATGAAAAGACTGAATAGTCTCAAGATCCCAAAAAAGAAAAATTACCAATGCTATCTGATATATTTTATTGGCAAATATGAAATATTTACACTCTGCCTGTGATTATAAACCTTTTTTTTACTATATATAAAATACAATCACTGGATTCTTTTCACCATAAACATGCCTTTATATTAAAGCTAAACATTTCCCTGTAAAAAGGGGGAACCAAAAAGAAAGAACACTACCCTGTGATTGTTAAATAATGCAGGTTAAAAATCCCACGGGATCTTTTCCCTGAAGGAGTCTCAGCTGACGCTCTTGTCCAGGTGGCAGTACAGGTACATGGACACTATCATGGCAGCAATCTGAGGAAACAACATAATACAAATGTTCATCTCTTTTTGGATAACATTCACTAAAACCAGGATGACTATTCAGTTAACCCATTCATGTCCACAGTGGAATTGTACAATTCCCTTTAGAGCACTTTAGAGTACCAGCTGAGCTAAGCACAGATCCATTGACATTGTCGCAGTGTACAGTGCAAGTTTTCTTAACACTATTTATTTTCATATAGCCATATTACAAATAACATATAAATTCATAAACACAATGATATTAATCAGTATTTATACATGGCTGAGAAAGCAAGGCACTAGCAGCAGCTCACATGGTGTGTTTGTTAATTAGTAATTTGTTAATTAGACTCATGCTGAGGAAATTTGCCTCCAGGATGTCTGAGGTTCTAATCCTCTCTTGCCAACATGCATGTTGGATAATAAAGTTATTACTAACCCTGACTTCATCCAAAACTCTGGTTTTACATTTAGAGTTTGTTGACCGGGATTTTTACTGGAGTGCACCAAAGTGAGCACACTTTCAAAAGGTTTGTCTTTTCTTTTCACATTATTTTACCTCCAAGACTCCTATTCCTGCTGCGATGCCTCCCACAATGTTGGCGTGTTCTTTGAGGGTCTCCAGGATTTGTTCGAAACAGCCCTGAGGAGTAAAGTGTTAGTCTAAATATCATTATCAGTTCTTGACAAATGTACAACAAATGAGGCATCAGTGGCCAAAAATGAGACATTCACTATATTGCAAACTAATAAATGTTCAGAGCATAGAAATTGCATTCAGAAGACATTCATGTCCCTCCTATATATGTCCATTACTCTGAGAGAGGTGTCTAATAGTTTGTCCATCCCATTTATACAAATGAGGGTTTATTAAATAGTAGGAGTGTAAAGATTTACCAACACTCGTCGAGAAATCGGTTTAACAATACAGATGCGACTACATCAGTATGCGGACCCTTAGATCAATCTAAATGTACCATGAAGTAGTTGATAGTCCGATTCTAAAGTTGTGAATCGGTTGACTGAAGCTTTGCTGCGAACAGCGTCTCCACTAGTGAAATGTGTGAGTGAAGTGTGGCTGAAGAAGTCGGTACATAAACAAACATGTCAGACAACGCTGATACGATTTACAGTGTACCGTCAAATCTAAAGTTTGGAAGACATTTGGATTCTATAAAAAGGAAGGAAAGTTGGACAAAAGTCTTTCCAGTGGTAACACAACAAATCTTAACACTCATGATGAGAAGTCTGTGGATGCTAATACAGCTAGCACAAGCAAGAACATGCAAATAAAGAAAAAAAATAGTTGGGTTCCCTGGCGTTTTATAAAATATATGTATTTAAAAGTAAGCAGTGTCACTTTTATAGAATTAGCTAGTTTAATTTAGAATGGAAACTGTTAGGAACTGTATCAGATGCATCCTATCGTATGAAATCACACTGTATTGTTCCGTATTAAAATGCATCGTCCCAAGCCCATGTATCTGGATACGTATCGGGATGTCTTAGAAAAGATGCACACTCCTACTAAATTGTAGTGGAGTTTTCCATCTCACCTGCACACCGCTGCGCTCTGCCTCGGCTGAGCTGCAGGGGGCGCTGTTGGTCCAGCAGCAGCTGGGCGGCAGACTGCCTCCGTTCTCCTTTTCAAACTTAGAGCCCACAAAGTCTGTGTAGTTGGTGAAACCACAGCACTTCAGCTGGGAGAGAGGAGGAAAACACGCTGTCAACACACAGCAGGAAAACTTTTGAGAAGAGTGTTCAGTGGGTTTTTATCCATCGCCGGTGTGCATTATTGTGAGTAAACTTTTGTCAGTGAAAGTTTACTAAGAGCCTTGCTGCTGCGTGAGTTCATGTTGGCATACAACATTCAAACAGATTCACTGTGTTGTATCTACAGAAAGTATTCAACTATTGCCAACAGTGTTATCTCAAGTAACCATGACACTGTTGCTGGGGCACCATATTGTAAAATAGCAAATAAAGCAAAAACGATTCGCTTGGCCCGATACAAAAAGGTGTAAGTGGGAATATGTGTTTTTTGTATAACGCAAGGTGAGACATTGTTTGTCAGTTTTATTAACGATGTAATAACCATTGTTAAACTGTCACACTATTGAGAATAAAAGGTTCTTTGTCAGCAAGATGGAAGTTCCCTGAGTTACCTTGACTGAAGCTATTGTGTGCAGGTGAGCTGAGGTAAACTAACACACAAAAGTAGACATATTATGCACAGCGAGTAGAGAAGAAATTCTGTTACTGCTTTTGTTGGATTTCAATTCATAAATTTTAACTTTGCCCTTAAGCCACAGGCAGTTTATCTCTTCTGTTTCATTAGTTCAGCTCAGTGAAGGACACAGCAGCACAGAGAGTACATTGAATTATTCTGTTAAATTAAGCCAGTTAAACCCTGCATGTTCCATTCCTTTCCAAGATACTGTGGTAATTTTAAAGTATTTACTATGCTGACAATAACTATAAAATGGCATAGGCAGCATGCAGACTGAAATGTAATGCTGGATGTAATGAATATGCACCACTATCTTATATTGTGCACACATGAATTATGGAATTATTTTATTGGAATTATTAATGGAGGTGCATTCAACAAAAACTCATATTGTTTGTTGCTATTTGTAGATTTAAAAAATGATAAACTGGCAGTAGTTTTGGTTGGAGCACATGTTGTGTAACTTTATGATTCTAATATAATAACTGATAAAAACACTGCCAACATTATACTGTAAGTTAATTAAACTATAAGTTTTAATATTTGTTGGAGAGTCCTTCAAGGCACCACAGATAAGACACAAAACACTTCCTGCATGCAACTAGTTAAGACCTAAGACGTGCAAAACCAGTTCTGAACATGTTGAAAACAAACAGTATGATAAAGTGCAGGTCTTGAGAGATGTTGTACCTCTGTCATGGTGGTGTTCCAGATCTTAGTTACCACAGGCTCACTGCCATAATCTTTCTGTAGAGCGGGGGTCGCCCACGCTTTGAGGATCCCCTCAGCCTGAGGAAAACACACACACACACACACACACACACACACACACACACACACACACACACACACACACACACACACGCATAAGGACTCTCATTGACCTGTATTGCCTGGCCTCTAACTTCAGTGTGAACTCAATTGGAACTTAAGGACAGACCTAGAAGTCTTCACTTTTCAAAAATGTCCTCAGTTGCCAAAAATATCCTCACTTTCCAAAATGTTCGTATTTTACAAAAAAACTATAATTAAAAACAAATAAATCATAAATAATATCAAAAGTTTGCCAAAAATGTCCCCACTTAAAAAAAATCCCAATTTTCCCAATTTGTCCTCATTGTCCTTTATATTGCCAATTTCTATCAAATTTGTCCTGGCTTTCCAAAACTTGTTTTCATCTGTTTAAATTGTCTAAATCTCACCATAATATTTTTACTTTGCTAAAATGTTGCATACCCAAATAATTTCCTAAGTTTTGTTTTCCAAAATATTCTCCCTTTCAAATTACTTAGCCTGGCTCCATCAAAGGTTTTTAAAAAAAAAAAAAATCAACAGTGTTTATTCACAAATATTTTGTTTGCACACACCCTGGCATTTAGGAGAATACGGGACCTGCGGAGGCCCCCGCCACAGTGTCTCACGCGAGCACAAGCTTTACTGTGCTGTGTACTGATAAACCCATGGCGCTTTCCGTGGTGCTGAAGTAGCAGCCGATTTGTATTGACCTTCTCTCTAACGCCCTGCTGTCAGTTTATCTTTGAGCAACCTTTTTGGTGGCAATGACCCCCATATTGATAGACATCAGCCCGCGGACATATATTTGAAGAAATGTGGTCTCAAGGATCCCCATCTGACAATAAGTCTGTACTGTCGATTAGCAGATTTTCGGCAAAGAGTGTGAAACCTATGAACAGAAAAGTAATTCTTACACATTCTCTCATTGGGTTATCTTCTAGCCATTGAAATAATAGGCTGAGAGCCACTGCTCTAAACTATAAATGCTATATTGTAGCCTATATACTCTATAGACCAGTGTCACTTTCATGATCAAAGTGACAAGTAGCAATGTATACAGGCTCCCATCGGGCCATTCTTTAAAAATGACCAAATCTCCGACTAGCACTTCACACTGTCTCTGTTAGAGTCCTGTATGTAGATGAGAGGCCTTATGATGCAAATACGCTTCCATGGATGGATGTAAAAGCACATAACTGCACTGGGGAGCTCTTAGCATCAAAGTCCAACAGTCTCACACATACGCACACACTTAAGTATACACACACAGCACTGTGAAAGCCCCTGAAAATAAAACACTGCAGCTGATTTCACGGGCAGGAAAGGTAATTCTCTTGGAGTCACCTATTCATCAGAAATTAAATAAATCTTCTCTCACACAAAGCACTGGGGAAATAAACAGCCCCGGCTTGGCACCTGGAAAAAAATGAAAATAAATCAAAAATTGACCGGGCCATTATTCTCCATTCTTCTTCTCTTTTTTTATGGTCGTAAACTGGGGGGCATTTACATATATATTGATGCCCCTGATGGCTTTGGTCAGGACACATTTTGTCTGCTATTTGTGTTTATCTAGTGTGCAAAAAAGGCAGGTTGTATTTCAGGCAGGTGGAGAGTCTTTTGTTGTGAAAGAATTCCTTCACGAACACACAGGTTAGCCTCCCCCTTCCTTACCCTCCTCCCTTCCTCAGTCTGTTTTTTCCATTTTGATTAATAATCCCATCGCGTACAGTCACACAAAGACCCATTTGATGAGGAGGGCGAGTGTGTAGTTTACTCTATGTGCACGTGTCTATTAGCTTTATGTGTCTGAAAGTGCGATTTTTTTTTTTCCTCTGTGTGTGTACGCGTGTGTGTACAGTGAAGGGGGCAGGCGTGCGAGATGCCCAAGGGGATGCTGGGATACATGCCACAATTAAAAGTGCCCCCCAAGAAGCTGGGAGAGCGGCTGAGATCAGAGAGGGTTATTACCAGCCGGCTAATTCATCACTGTCACTCGGCCCTGCACCTCACCACATCCCGTTAAACACACACTCGCACATGCTTACACACTGATATGGGCCCCTACAAACACACACGCGCGCACACACACACACACACATATGGGGGACAGACAGGACAAAGCCAGTAGTAACACACAGCACAGTGAGGCGATAACACATCTATCAATACAGTGAACGCCTTCTACACACACGTGATAAAATCTTCAGCTCGTTATTGATCTCTTGTTGCTTTACAGAGCATTGTTGTTTTTGAAATAATTATCAATATCGTTTACTGCGGTGACTCGCCGGCTGCTAATTGGTTATTGTTCTTTAGAGGAAAAGCAATAAATGAAAACCTTATTACATTCAGCTGAGAGTTGCTTTGTTATAAGACAAGGACATGCTTGGAGGCATCCACCTGTTTGTGTGCTTACATACAATTTGAAAAATAATTCAAAAAGCAACTCTGCAGAAACATGAGGGAAAAAAGATGCAATAAAGGGTGACAGAAATAAATATTTTGAAAACACCTTGACATAAATGTTTCTGCTTCATCTACTGTGGACAAAGCCCCAGTTTGTGCCCCTCATTTCTTATCATTCCATTCAAGTCACAGAGCGAAGCATCAGTTGAAGAATCCCTCAAAGACTCTTCTGGCCATCTGGATGAAGAAAGATTCCAACTCCTGCACAATATAAAGGAAAAATATGTCTTTGTTCATATTAGATCTGTAACTTGCAGCTGAGGGAGTATGTGTCACTTTCAACAGCCAGTTGAAAGTTGCCAGGCAGCATGTGTAGCCATCGGCATACCTCCTGCAGACAGTGTTTCTTTTGTCCACCCGACGAATACCCTCGAGGCATCTTGGGGGACCAAACGTGTACATTCTGCTTATTTGACTTGTTTGATTCTCAATATATCCGTCAGTTATGTTTATGTTTAAAATTCCATGATCCCCTTTATTGTAAGGTGTATCAGGACTTTTTTTCCTATAAAACTATGTCCCAATATGAGGACACAGGGTTGTAGGAGGCTATACTAAAACCAGGTTCCAGGTGCCCTGCAGCTCGGAGGAGGAAGAAGAGGAGGAGGAGGAAGAAGAGGAAGAGGCAATGGAGGATGACACCTCTACATGGAGAAAAAAAAAAGGGGGAAATCCTGTCTCCCACACATGAAGAGTCCCTGCCATTTGCCCAGAGGACCGTCTGCAGCCAGCCTGGTCCTACAAGCCTGGGGCCAGGTCTATGGTCAGGAGGAGGAAGAGGAGGAGGAGGAGCCATAGCCAGGGCCCTCCAGAAAGCAGAGGCAGTGTGTCTTGTGCCCACAGCGCAGAAGGGTGTGGACAAAAGTGTGCCAAATGTGGAGCACATGCATGTAAAATGCACCTCAAATCTGTGGTTTATGCCTTGAATTGTGAACACACGACAGTACATATGACATGTTATGACAAAAAGGGCATAGAAACATAAAAAAATATAAAAAAAATAAAAACTTTATATCTATGGTTAGGTCTCAATTTGTTGAAAAGATTTGATGCTGTGAAAGTGAAGAAATATTTATATATGACATTTTTATTACACTTTTATGAGGGAACATTTTGGGACCCAAGGTTAAAAAGTGTATCTTCATTTTAAAGGTGCCTCAAGGGTTAAGTCTTATATTCCAACACAGTATCACACCAAAGGTGGTCCACTGTGGCAATGTCACATTTTGTCACATAAAGGTGTAGCAATGTCACGTTTTCAACATTTCAACAATATGCAACATCTTTTCTCACAGTGGTCTCCTGGGTGAGAGTCTGGATGGACTCTTCCACCCCATTACCCTCCCTACACTGACTATCACTGGTGACTGTCACCTTTTACACTGCTCCTTCATACACTGATAGTTTATTCTAATGGATTGGCTTGTCTATTACACACTTTGGTGTGATTCACATTTATTTCAGCTCTGTTTTTGTCCTCCAACAACTCATGAGAAAAACATCTGGCTCATCTAATTGGCATTAAAGGAACCACACGAAGCTGGTTTAAGTCCTGTTTCTGAGATCAATCTTAGTTTGTACATGTTAACGGTGAACCCTCCATGCATGCCAAAGTTAGTCATGGAGTTCCACAAGGTTCTGTGCTCAGACCAATTCAATTAACCTTATACCGTATATGCTTCCGTTAGGCAACATTATTAGGAATCACTCCATTAACTTTCATTGATATGCAGATGATACCCAATTATATCTATCGATTTGGTGTCATACGAATAAAATTGAATTAAATTTAGCTGCTATAATTATTGTGTGTCCATGTTCACCAGCTGCTGCTGCTGGAAAGACTGAGACTGAAACAGAAACAAAACAGCAAAACCAAAACAATGAGCTGAAAGATGTTAAAATGCTCCATTTAGATGAGGGAAGTACAGCATTGATGATAATTCTCTGTGGGTTCGTTATGCATGACCCCTTTCACACACACAATCATTTTATCCATTTTTGGTGGTATTGATTGGTGCAGCTTTGAAGCAAAAGTAATTGGAGTTAATCATCTCACATTATGAGATATTAGAGCAAACAGCAGTCTGTATTGATTACGTTTTGGGAAAACATTCCTTTACTGTGCATGGAGGTCGGTGTGATTCATTAAACGCCATATCACATCTCATTCATCCACTATGAAGTCCATATCAGTCCCAGTAATAAATCTCCACCCTGGCCACTTCCGATTCACTTGGCGGAGAAAGAACAACCATGACCACTGACGGCCTCTCATAATGCCTGCTGGAATTGCTTATTAAATCTCAGTTATTCCGACCACCTGAAGGGTTATTGGCTCTTTGGTTAGATGAGCTGCGGGGGCCGGTGGCCAAAAGGCAGATTTATGCTGCAGATAAGAAGAGCAGAATAGATCAATGCTTTATTTATTGTCTCCTTTCATTGTCTATGCCTCTGTCTCTTGCTTATTGACACAGGCAGCTATATATATGCATATTAGATGTATATTGCCCATATTCATTATTCTTATGCTATTGTGTTTACTGTGTCTTATCAAAAGCAGGAGATGGACAGCTGCTCTCACACACTCATATCCGTGATGGAACTGACGGTGTCCTTTGTGTTTGAAATGAACAGATGATGCTTAAGCTAACAAACAGAGCGTTAAATTGACTCTAAACCATATCTATGATCTCCTTAAGGAAGACAAATATATGAGTTATGTCTTGCATTTCATTGAGCTTTAGACAATAGCTCTCTCTCTCTCTCTCTCTCTCTCTCTCTCTCTCTCTGGCTGTTGTCGATTCACCTCTCACCAGCTGCCGTTTACATCACTTGCCTTGGTTAGCTCTGCTTTTGTAAATGAAAGGCAAGAGATGGGGCAGATTTATCTCAACAAAACTGCCTCAGCAGCAGCAGCGCTCCAAACTCAGTGTCCAAGGACACACACACACAAAAACACACACACACACACACACACACACACACACACACACACACACACACACACACACACACATCCTTGTGTTAGTATATTTGTGGGGACCAATCATTGACATAATGCATACAATTTGAGCTTCTCTTACCCTAACCTTAACCACCACAACCAGTACGTAACAGGGCAGCAGTAGCTCAGTCCATAGGGACTTGTCTTGGGATACGGTGCCAGCAACCAGAGGGTCATCTCTCCACATTTGTATGTCCATGAGCCCTGTTTGTGCATGTGTGGTTTTAAGGATTTTGTTATTGTTTATATGTGTGTGAAAATTCAACGGGGGAAAAAACCAGCTAAAACAGCCTTTTAAACTTCTGGGTCCAGCATTTTGGTCCCCACAAAGCTGTTGGACCCAACAAGTATAGTGGCCCCACGAATATAGTAAAACAAGTCCCAAGGATTGGACAGAACCAGATTTAATTTGATTACTGAGAGAAAGAATAACTTAGAAACACACAGGTGTTTTTCCACCAAATTGCACAATGCACAACAACCTGTAGAATATGACACACCCCCTTTGGTTCCCAAGGAAAACCAGCTATTTTTTGGTTCCAGCTGGGAAACAACTTTTTGGTTTCTGAACCAATTTATTTTTGGTCGAAATGCTCCACAACGGTTAGGTAAGCAAACTAGGGACCTGTACACGTTACAAAAAAACATAATTCTTGTTGTTTCTGTCTATAACTGAGTACTAAAAACTTGCAGTGAAATTATTTTAAACTGTCTCCAACAAAAATCAACAAGAATTTTCTAGTAACAGTTTATAGAAAAGTAGGGCTGAACACCGAATTGATGCTCCCACAGAAGATTTGGGGCAGGTTGAATGTTTGTGCAGAGTGCAGCTGCTGCTCAAACTGGTTTACCAACAGTATCAGCGCAGACAAACAAAATTGCCAGGCAGTGCAGTCTGCTCTCCTCTGTTCATCAGCTTCTCCTTGCAGATGGATGCTTGTTAGATTACCTCTCTTGCTCCCGGGGACTCTGATACAACCTCTGATTGGATAAAAAACTCCACTTTCTACGTTCTTTATTAGGATCCCAGTCTCCACTAACCTCCTTTTACATAGCTCATTTGAAATCCTTGTAATTATTATATGTGGCACTAAATGGAAATGGAGCACATGTGTGTGCATGTGTGTGTGAGAGAGAAGGAGGGGGGCACATATGTAAATAGGCTGTTTTGCATATAAAATGCTTTAGCTTCAATATTCCAGAATAATAAATTGCTCAAAGTTAGAGACAGCGCACACGGCCCCGGGCTATTCCAGAGTCATTAAGTAGCCGAATGTAGTGAGGCGGACATAAAGCCAGTAATTCAATGATGGCCGCAGCTATAATGGAGAATTTACATGGAGATAAAATCCAGAGAGTGGGACGAGGAGGTGAGAGGGTGACAGAGAAAGACAGGGAGGGACGAGAAGCATTAGGAGACAAAGGAAAGGGAGTAAAGAGGAGGAGTGGTGGAAGAGAAAGAGGCATGGGAGATTGGTGGGAGGAGGGCAGTGCGATGAGGCAGTGAATGAAAAGAAAGAGGATAAGGTGAAGTGGGGAACTTACAAATGAGGAGTAGGCCAGAGCCACGACTCCGGCTGCTACTTCAGCGATGAATATGATGAGGATGATGGAGAAGAACTGCAGGGAGGGAAGAAGAGGAGAGAGTTTTTTTCTTAATATGAGAATCTTTTATCTTTTATCAAGTAGTTTTCCAAAAGTGTAAAAAAGGTCAAAAAGTCTGATTGAAAAATATTTTTTTATTTTGTAATTTGTCAAGCAAAAGTGCCAAATATTCGATGGTTGCACCTTAATTGTGAAGAGTTGATGCTTTCTTGTTTGTCATTTCCAATAGTAAACTGAATATATTTAACCACTATTTGTCACTACTAATAATATGAAATAAAATATAATGTAATAATAATACGAAAAAAGCTTTTTGTTTACTCAAATCAAATCATAAAAAGACAAATTAAACAAAAAGGTTTACTCTCTTAGAACTCATAGGTCATATTAAGCATCAGTTGTGACAACATTGTGCTCGCCAAGTTAAATGTTCACATCTGGAAACAGGATGTAACAGTATAATGAAGTCAGATGGGTCAAGAAACACGAGCAGTCAAACAATAAAACAGGTTGGAAACAAGCCACTTTACTCAGATTATCCAAACCACTTATTTGGAGGTCAAAATAAAAGTGAGCACACCTAAAATATTTGTAATAATCCCTATTCTGGAAAACTGTTATAACTTTACTACAGTAAGCAGGCTTAAGTAAATCAAAGTTAAAGCAGGAAGTTGGTCTGTAAACTGTGATGTTTACCGCAGACATTTTGGGTAATAATTTGACTTTCACCTTGGTGATCTGTGTGGTTGTATGCTCCTGTTTTGATGTTGTTCAAGAGACACATCACATGTTCCCAGATCTCAACTATATATAAGTATAATGTTTTTATTACTGAACAATGGCCAAAGTGAGAAAATCAATATGTAAATAAAATACATGAAACTGGACCAGTTTAGTTCTATTTCAGCTTCTCACATTTTTAATGACCTTTTATACATTAAACAACTGATCTAACGATATAAATAATACAAATAATTTTAGGTTGCAGCCCTAGCTCAGAATAAAAATAGATTTAGGTAAACCAACATCTTGTGGTGTACACACAATTGACATCCTGTTTTCTGTATAAATAACATTTCATTATATCTTTTTTTTAATCTCTGGAGTTTCTTGTTTATTTGGAAATTGGGAACACACCTTATGCATTTATATTTGCATGAAAAGACACAGGTGTGCGTTGCTTAATGTCATTAAGAGCAGATTCCCTTTTGTCAACATTTGCTCTTATTAAGACTCCAGTACCAAGGATTGGCTTCTTTATTAAAGATTGCATTTGACCTAACAGTCCAGAGCCTTTCTCAAAAACCAAACTCTGAACAAATAAATAACTTAAACTTCAAACTCAAAAAAGCTTATTCTGAGGTTTGTAACCCATCTGAATATCCAGGGTCCGGTTAAACAGCTATTGTTGTACCTAACAATCACACACTGTTGATAAAGCTTGGCAGATTACACAGAGGGACAATAAGGACAGCCGGAATGACCTGTTCTATCAGCTCATCCGTTCTTTTTATTCAGTCCATTACAGCTGTTTCTCCCGTGAGCCAGCGTCCTGCGCTGTCAGTTGCAGGATCGGCTGCACCGTCATCATTCAACTCAATGGGAGATGTGGACATGATCGGGGCTCTATGGGGGGAAATGAGTTGTCTGTGCTCCTCATTAGACTCACTGCAGTGGACTAAGAGGTAGTTAGCGCCGTCGTTAATGAGCATAATAATGTACACTGTAGTGTTCGGGGGTTGGTGGCGTTGCTGATACGAATGAGGCGGGAGGGGAAGATGTGAATATTAGCTGAGTTGTTGATGAGCTCAGTGTAAATGCAATGATGGGTGAGATATTGAATGTGGAGCAACTAGATGTGAAAGCATCTCCTGAAGCCATGCTTGATCATCTGTGTTGTTTTACATTGTCAGTGGTTGAACTCTTTTTAAGGGCATCAAGTCACAATACACAAGTAGATGACTGAAATGTACCAGCCTTACTACATGGTAGTTTTACTGTATACACACCTTGAGAAATCATCCGTGTTAAAATACATGGAGCACAATTGCCTACTTGAACATCCAGCAGACACATTATCATCATCATTTGTGTCCACCTGATGAATGTAAGTCTTATATTTGCACTCATCGTAGTCTGATCTCCACTTACTCCTGAGGGAAATGTCTGGCTCTTTAGATGTTCCACTTTCTTTACCAGCTAGTCTCTAACTGTGTTTGCTGTTTGGTGATGGGCAGGCAGTCTACAGTGAGTTTACTGGAGCTTGTTTGATGTAGACAGCTGCTTCTTCTGAACCAGACAGAAAATATCCTGCAAAACTAGAAGCTACAAGACACTAGAAAGCTCAGTAGAGCTGCAGATTTGAAGATAATTCTGAGTTTGTCATTAAACATGGTCATTTAATTTATTGTTAAGAAATATGGAGTAGTGAAGCTTTGTACTCAAGCTCAAGATGGATTTTTCAATGTCATTGTTTCGAACATTGCGGTGTGGCTGCTTATTAAAAGTATGTTGTTAACGCAGCTAGCTAACGCACTATTTTTGTATGGGGTTCAAACTGACATCAGAACTGACCAGTTCTAGTTACACCATATATCTATTATTAAATATACAGTTGTGCACTATTGAGCTAAAACTTGAAAAAAGGTGTCCGGAATCAATGCCAGGCAGAACTCAAAGGTGTTGTCAGTAATTCTGGAGAAAGATAGTTGAGTTTAATTCCCATTGTTGTTGTTGGGTTCCAAGCCTCTTTGTTTCCTATTTACCACCAAACCAAAGCGTTGGTATTTGACAAACTGGGAAACTCAACAATCAATCATTATTGCTCAGAATTTACATTGCATTGCTGCACACGACCCAATTTCTGCTATCTTGGGCATGTTGGTGTAGTAAACCTCAACCGCACGAACAACTTGTCTCTGCACCAGTCTTGACACATTCTCAACCAGGTCTCTTACACCTACCGTGAGCAGCAGACACTTGCTCTCTTTGTGGGCCCCACAACAGCCAAGAAGCCCCAGCAGCACCAGCACGACCCCGATGGCGATGCAGAAAAAGCCCACGTTGACGAACTGCATGGCTTGGCTAGAGAACGGCCCCAGCAGATGGAGGAAGGAGCCCCCGTCTACGCTCACCCAGATCCCCATGGCCAACAGGGTCAGGCCGCCCAGCTGCAGGAGGATCCAGGAAAACATCAACATACATTTTATGCAAGAGCATGTTGGCGGCACACAAATCCCCGGCATTTATGGAAGTGGGACATTGACCAGTCAGCTTTACCGGGGATGTAATCCACACTTAACAACGGCGAGTAAAATGTCAATCATTTGTTTGACTGGCAGTCCTTCAGGTGGGGTCAACAGCTCTCGGGAGGTAATAGGTTTTGAAAATGAGAGGCCATCTTACATCACTAACCCTCTCTTACTATTACCTTTTAGTGACACCATGACACACCTCAATATCGTTCTCTCCATTCAGAGAGCACGATTCCTTTTGCGAGGCAGGGAGAGGTGCTGCCCCAGGCTTCCCATTACGTATCGAGGCCAAGCAAGAACCTGGCCTCTTTCTACCTTTCTGAACGAAATGAATGCCCTTTTCCATGACGGCCGCTACCTCCCCACTCATGTCAGACAGGCATAATGGACACAAATCCATTTAGGGATCATCTTGTGCCAGTGGATAAAGTCAGCCTTGGGGTGTATACAAGCAGACTATGGGATTATAGCATGGACAGTCAAGAGGGAAGATGTCCTCTAAAGACACAGGAAGCTTTCTTTTGTCAGCTCGGCAACTAAATTCTGCAGGTTTAAGTGGGGACATAGTGACAAGGACTAGACAACCCATATTGAAAATCATGGTATAAAATATTTTAAAAAAGGAGGAAAATATAACCCTTTTATAATATAACACTTTTCAGAATAAAGGCTCCACTGCAGTTAAGGCTGACAAAGGCCACAAATTGATCATTTACAGTGATTAAACTTGCTTGGTGATCTCTGTCTCTTCGCCTTTTTGGTTTTCAATCATTTCATTAGGGGACACTGAAGTGCATTCATAGAAATCTATTGAGTCAAAACCTGTAAGACCTGCTCATAGCTGACAAAATCAGAACTATGTTACATGTTTCACATTACAGTCTGGAAATCACCTGATCCCACTGTCATTATCTCTCTCTGCCTCCTCGTCTGTCCACCTCCGACCCTCACTTCTTTTTCTTTTCCACCCTTTTATCCTCCTCTGTCCCCTCTGTGTATTTCACCCTGCACTCGTACTGAGTGATTTCTTCTTTCCTCCGACTCTGCAGAAACCATGTTTGAAACCTGATATTGTCTGTCAGGCTCCATCAGACTCATTGCAGTCGGGGGCCCCACTCTGCTCCACATCAGGCCCCTGACACTCCACATCTCCCGTCAGACGCTGACGTCTCCCACGTGGGATCCTTCTCCCCCCTCTTTTCTTTGTCTCTACCTTTCCCTGCCTTGGTCTTATCTATTTTTTATTCTTCATTCTTTCTGGGGTTTCCTTGTTCTCATCTCTTGAACCTGTTCAGTGCCATCACTTCACTGTTAGCTAAATGTGATACGACAAGCATATTCCCCCTCTAACTCCATGTGTGCCACCATCATCCCTCACCAGGTGTAATTATAGCTGGCACACTGTCTTTCCTTTTTTTTTAAGACTGCTAATCCCTTTAATGTTGTGCCATATGCAGGTGGATGTCAGTGGAACATCCACATGGAAAAAGGACTGGAAGTAAATCGGGTTTTGAAAGAGTAGGGGGAAAAGAAGAAACATCGTCCCATCTATGGAGATGGGAAATATAACCTATTATGGTTAGAGGGGAGGGAATGAATAACATGCTGCAGAATAGGAGGCCATGGCCTCCAGAGAGGGGGAGGTGAATGGAGAGAAGAGATAGAAAGATACAGAGGGAGCAGAAAAGAGAACGGGCCCGTCCCACCCCAATTGAAATGGAATTGGTTCTCTTTGAAAGGGCTGGAATGAGAAAGACGTCAGTTGAGTATAAAACCCATCTTCATGGGTCATATTACTGGGAGCAGACAATCTGATTAAGTCCTGACACTCGACCATGGATCTGCAGAGCATACATGGAGACACTTATAATTTCCAATGCATTTAGATCGGTTCCAAGGAAACGGCAAACCAAAGCCTCCCAAAAGAGGAAGGATGTACACAAAATCACAAGGTACCTTTTTGCATACTTACATACTACTGTTACAGTCCAGCCTCTAATGGGCTACATTTTAGTTTCAGATATTAAAAGATAAAATGATTAAAGAATTGAGAACAATCAATAACAGTGCATGCTTAAAATGACTACAGCTTCCTCAGCTTGTTTAGATAAAATTTGCGTGCTTTACTGAAAAATAAATCAAAAGTCATCTTAATTGCCAGTTTATACTGCAGTTTGGACAGCCCCCTCTAAAGGCACCTACTGTACAAGCTCATCACATCACTCGCCACACCAACTGAGTCTTGGTTGCAACCTGTGTGATGAATGCATGGGGAATTGTAAGACATGTTATTATGAAAAAACACGTCATCAAAAATTCTACACCCTCAAATTTAGGCTTTTATCCCATGTCTCACTTTCCACGTGTTGAGCCAATGTCCCACATTGTGATCAGTTCTAGTTTTCAAAAGTCAAATCACTGCAGGACAGATGCTTTTCTAAAATCTGGCTTCCATCCAATGGCTGTGAAGAAAGCATGGAAGGCTGTCATCACAGGGTTGAGTTTGATGTCAAACTGCACACACGTGGGTCAAGTGCAGGTTAATCTTTCACTGTCTTTGCTAAACTATGCCCAGCAGGGAAAATTGTGATCACCACAAACTCACAAGCTATGCAGATTTAAGCGGAATGTGATGGAAACTACCACAAAGGAAAGGACATGCATCTACAACAAAGACGTTATAAATAGAGATAATGATATAAAGGTTTTAGACCTCTCAGCATTGGTAACGTGTCCCACATTGTCCCACACAAACATACCCTTTGTCTCACAATTTGTTTGTTGAAGTCTGGTCACCCTACTGTTTGATTGAAATCTTTGTTGCCAATCAAGAATCGTTTCTCTCACTTTTCTCAGTCGGGGTCTTTTGTCGGGGACAGCTCAAAATCCGACAGTGTAAAGGTAGTTTCAACGTGACTTCCTGGCCTTTAACTGCAGGAGCGTGAAGCTTTAGTGAATGGTCATTAGGGAGAATTCAGTTCACCTGCTCTGACTGTTACCAATTCTCACCTTCCTTTAGCTTCCACCCTTTTGGCTTGGTTTGGTTCTCCTTTTTGCTTTTCTATTTTACTGAAGTAAACACATCTTACTGACAGTTTACGTGTGGTCTCCTCTCTTACATCCCAGAACAGACAAACCAACAGAGTATTCACCAAATGTACATATATTTATTACATATAAAAAAGAGAAAAGAATGATCTATAAAAAGTACTGATGCAAATGTGGAAATGGAAAAAATGTTACCATCAAAAATGTAATCCTATTAAATAATCTCTATTTTGTCTATTATATGTCTTTTTTTTCTGGAACTGTAATGGATTATAGTTACCTGTTTTTGTATCCTGATTATCCTGATTGTATCCTCAAGCCTGCAAACCTGCCTCTAGCAACGCCCGTAGCATTTTTCACAAGTTTTGCAGCCACCATAGCTTCTCCTACTCGCTTGAAAGGCTGAGCTGTATTCATCTGATTGCAATCTGCAGCTTCACTGCTAGATGCCACCAAATACTACCCACTGGTCCTTTAAGTACAACACTCAAGTAAACATACTTTGTTACTGTCCACCCATGGGGAATCAAGTTTCACATTCACATAAGAATATTGATTCTTACTTACTAAATAGATTTTTCTCCCCTGGCCCTATAGACAACACAGGTTATTTCCTCAAAAGATAACTCGTCTAAATGCAGATCTACGATGGTAACGTTGCAACACCAAACTTTAAAATGCAGCTGTGGTGGCTTTTAAAGTGTTTTAGCGTCCACATTAAAGCATCGTCTTTATGAGCTGAAGAGAGTCATTTTATCATGGGGGGGGGGGGTTTGGGGGAGCATCATAATCAGTGTGCTGCTGTGACTTTTAGAGCTGTCGCACCAGATTTATCAAGCAGCGGCACTCAGGCAGAAATGGGAAATGTGAGGAAAATGATGACATGTGCTGGGAGCTTCATCTGTGACAGCGGGAGCCCAGGTGGCCCGACTCGGCAGGCAAATTCAGCTTACCCTTGCCAAAGTTTCTCTCCATTTCACAAACCACATTAGATATCAACATTAAGCGGACAATGTAGGTGGCAAAATTAGAGCCTTTGAAGTTAATGAGATGAAAATTGCCGCGGTGGGGAGAAAGTGGAGGAGAGAGGAGCATCATTTAGGTCTTCTGGCTCAGTGATCTGAAATGTTTATGTAATGTCTGTTTGCATTGAAAGGCAGCGTGAAATAATTTTCTATGTGTTGAAAGCTATTGTTTGTTGTTTTTAATTCACACACGACTTTTCATGTAAAGCTTTCACACATTCAGTAACCGCCCCACCCTCACCCAAGACCCCAACCCCCTCTTCATATATGAGCGTGCAATCAAATCGGAAACATACTCACAAAGATAAGCAAGTTGAACAAGAACATCATCAATTTGACGAATGTGAAGCAGCCCATTTTTAATCTGTAATAAAAGGAGAAGATAAATTATAGCATTTCTTCTTTCATCAGCTTCTATCTCTCATTCACACACACACACACACACACACACACACACACACACACAGGGCAACAGAGTCTACGTGGCCAATCTTCACACGCATGCTGTGCTATTACATCCAGCTCACATCCCAGCGAAATTACTGTGAAAATTACATCGCTGACAATGAGTCTTAATGATAACACACACAGCTGTGAGAAACAGTAAAGATATCTGTTAATGGGAGATCTATAGGGGAAGGAAAGCCATTTCACAAAGCAGTGTTTACTTGTGGCAGAGACATTAAAGCACAGAGAATACAAATCTTACCCTGCTAGTCTTTCTTTATGTCCAAAGTAGAGCAGATTTAAACCAGTTCGTGCCCTGGGTTTTGGAAAGAAAAACTGACCAAAAAAAGCAACTTAAAAAAAGATCCTGCAGCTCAGGTGTTTCCAGGAGAGCCGAAGAGAGTGCAAAGATGACTAAATATATCTGTACAGTGCTTATGTCCACGCAGGTAAAAGCCTGTGGCGGAGATCAGAAATCTGATGAGTGCTTTTCCTCAGGCTTGCTGGTGGAGTGAGCCCAGGACTGGGTGTGGTCCCGGTGGATACAGGTGAATGTTGTTCAGGCACAGGTACAGAGGCTCGAGTGGCAGCTCTGACCCCTGCAGGTACACAGTGACACAGATTCACAGCACAGGGCCTCTTCAGGGGATTTGAGGGGTGGAAAGATGGACATCTAGAGTGTCTCTGCTATAGAGCTGTCAGATTCTGAAAGGACAAAAATAATCCTCAAAACTTGAGACAGGGGAGTCATATGAAGAGTGAGAGGTGAAGTGATATGTTGCACAGTATTTGTGAAGATGTAGTCATAACCTCTTAGTCTCTGAGTCTGTCAAGTTTGTCATTTCTTACAATGGTGTCATAATGTATGAAACAAGGACAGTAAGTACTCTTCAGTGTAGCTCTTTGAATTGTTCTCTTACAAGCCACGTGTTGTCACACTGGCTTGCATTTTGATAAGAAAATAATTAATTAAACTATCATTGGCAAAACCCCTCCATATCTCCACTCACTACTCAATATCTCCAACAGGGTTCCCACTCCAATCCTTTTCCAGAACCTTTCCAGGACATTTTACAGGAACTTACTTGACAATACAGGACAGCACTTGCTTCGTCATAACCTTGAGTCCTAGAATAATTTACCAACTGTGGTAGGCCAGGTATTGACACATTTAACTCCAGTTGTATTCCTCCTTCTTAAACGATGCAGGGTTCATGCTTTAGTGTCTCAGGTTCAGTACAGTTAAGTGGTCAACATGTGTGGGACACTCCGCCGTTCTCACAGCACAGCTGATATTTCTGCAGCATCTCCGGGGAAAACAACAATTATTTCCAGGATATTTGTTCATTTTAATTGGCCTACTGTATATATTGTCTATAGTGTATTATTGTTTTCTTACATCTTGTAATGCAAGAAAACAACATGTTTCTATGTTTTTAATTGCTTGTATTGCCTCCAGCCACTGCCTCTTGGCCTCATTGTAAATGAGAATTTGTTCTAAAAAAAACTAAACATATTACCATAGTAAGTTGTTGTGGATGTTTTTAAGTTAGCAACAGTTGGATTAACACAGATTCAGCAGACAGAGAGCAACATTATCGTCCCAGCTGATTGTTCACTAAAGCCCTCTCCTACACAGCAATTGCCCGACATTACGCCTGTCCATGACTGTCACATCCACTGTATCATATTTCCCAACTGTATGGAAGCTGTCCTGGATGCTATAAGAGTTATATTAGCTCTGTCCTGATCTGTGTGGAGTTTCACACTCCAACAACCCAAGCCAACATTACTTGAGATAGCATTACTGTTTCCACATATATCAGTTATTCTGCATCCTAAGAGACTTGAAAACTTTTCTAACACAATAATTCACAGTGAAGTGCATATTCTAAAACCCTCTGTACAGGATTCTCATCATAAAACAATTGGCTGTGAAAAAGTCTGCTAATATAAAAAGCTAATATTCTCTTGGTTGGCAAACAATAAAATAAAAAAATAAAATCTATAAGTGACTGTTTCACTGTCGTTTCACTTGATTGCCAGCTGAGAATACTAAGCTTGCTTTTGTCTACTTCTGTCTAAAATCAGAAACACAGAGTTTTACTAGTGCGTGTGTGTTTAAAGGCAATTATGTCGTTAATATGCAAAATAAAAAACATGTACACAAATATCACACTTTTTTTGTGTTTTAAAAAAGTAAGATAATGACACGGACTGTGCGTAGTTGGCTGAACACATGCTTTACATGACAAAAGATGGAGGAAAGTGTTTGCTTTAGCTGATCAGCATTAGCTGCTTCATTCATGCTTCACAATCACTGACTCATTCTTCAGCAGCTTAGCTACCAGCTGACGAGTGACGTCCAAACATATTCATAACAGTGTATGTTTCCCACTATTTATACATCAGTACCATGACAATTATTCTACAGGCCTATATTCAAACCCCTCTAGTTGTTTGTTCAGGTTTTCAGTAGATTATTGTACTATCGTTATATAAAGTACAGCAGACTATTGTCCTGTATAGTCTCTAATTGCTGCCTTATAATTACTTTATATTTATGTGTGAGCTTGAGGTTTGACCACAATTATCATGCATCCTGATTGTCTATTGTTTTATTTTAAGTCATCAAAGGAATAATCATTGTAGACTGAAATGCTCCACAATAATCCATATTAGCCAATGTTTCTATAAATCTTATGTATGCTCATAAAAACTGTCCACTGGGGAAACAATACTGCAACAGCATCCACTCTGGACCTTTGCCTCTGGGTCTGTGACTGCTTTCTGCTGTCGACTCTATTGTTCATCTTTACTTCCTTTGTTCCTCTGGCTCCTGAACGCTGCAGTTGCCCCCGCTGACCACCAGAGGGGAGTAGTGAACTGCATAGGGAGCTGTCATGAGCCTCCTCTCTTCCTTGTTGTCCTGCAGCTTCAACTGGTGATCAGTGCTCCTCTGAGTGGAGGAATGTGCTCTTCTTTGTCCAGGAGCAAGGGAAAGAAAATAATTAAAAACTAAACTAAAATACAAATGAGTTGCTCTTTGTGGGTTTTTTTTGTCATCACCATCTCATGATGCTTTAGTCACATTTCTAAGCCAAGTAGATTGTCTAAATAACAACAATCTAAAGCTCGAAGTAAAAATTTGATTACAGATGTTGTTGTTGCATACCTTGCATCCTTACAGCAGTATTTTATGGGTGAGGGGAGCAGCAGGAGATCTTCCTTTGTCTCGTCACTCGTTTCTCCCAAAGATTCTTCTTGAGTTGAAGCCCATTTACACTGAGCTTCAGGCAAGAGAAGAAAAAACGCTTTGAAAAATGGCAGAAGCCCTCCGCCCAATGCCACCTTCTTGGAGAGTTGAGCCCATATCAGCTGAAGACTTTCCCAGTAATATCACTTTAATGGCCTTATTGTGAGTTATGACAATCACACCCACACCGTCATTAACCCACCGGTCCTTAATCTCAGCGAGAGGAGCACCTGTCAGGCTTCGTTAGCCATTAAACCGTTAATAATCTCAGCCAGCGTGCAGGCACACACACACACTATGGCCAGGGCGCGTGGAAAAAGAAATGATTAGACGGGTGCTTTTTCATCACCTCTGATGAAGGCAGTGACGGGCCGCGGAGATCTCGGGTGAGATGGAGAAGGTAAAAAACAAGGGTCCCTTAATGAGGTCTGTTAGATTGAGTATTATCAGTGGCCCTCCAGGGCAGCTGCCACAGTTATACATCTACTGCTGCCGGGCGCTTGCCATTACATGTATACCTTGTAAATCCCATGTGAGCACTGATTCATTCTTTAACTTGATTTTAAGGTTGATATAATATCACCCAGTATGTGCTCAGCAGCTTTAATGGTCCTAATGCTCATTAAAAGCTCTTTTATCCTTGGTAGAGTTTCTGTGACTCATAGTAATCAGCCGGGGGAATGAGGAATCACTTTAGTTCATCACTCAGCAGCTATAATTTGTTGACGACACATGAAAATCTCTTATAACTCACATGTTGTCTGAAGTTGTTTCAGTATCCTCCTGGAGCCACATCCTTCACATATATTTTATAATCTTCATGTGTCAGAAATTTCTATATAATGGAGAGTTCTGTCCATCTATTGCATGTCTGTCTGTCCTGGGAGAGGGATCCCTCTGTGGTTCTTCCTGTTAAATGTTTTTTTTGGGGGGAGTTTTTCCTTACCTAAATCAAGGGTTTAATTGTAAAGCCCCCCGAGGCAAACTGTGATTTTGTGGCTATATAAATAAAATTGGACTTGACTTGACATGCTTTTGTCACTGCAATCCATTTGTTTGAAACCTGAATTAATTATTCACATGAATAATTCATACCTGAAAACTGCAAATGATACCCTGAAACTGCAATCAATATACTTGCTTAGGTTTCATCCTTCAAAATTAGTGCCTTTGAATTTCTCATTAATTATTATTTTGCCTTTATTAGAACTGACAGTAGAGAGAGGGTGTAGATGGGGAATGACATGCAACACAGGTCCCCAGATGGACCAGATGGAGCCAGGGGTGTTGCTGTTCTTGGTTGGCACCTTACATCCATTAGCTACCAGGGTGCCTTTAAACTCATGAAGGGCATCATGTGTACACCGCTGGTGTATGATGCACATCTAAACACCCCAACCCATTGAAGCCCACACATCATAACTTGTCAGAATTCACAATTGTTGCTTCATCTCTCTAGTAAAATGAAAAGATAGTCACATTCTGAATACAACCCAACTACAACTTGTCCAGTTGTTTAGGGGGATGGTGGGCCTACAAAGAGCAGGACATCCACACGTGGTTAGGTTAAAGGAGGGTCATAAAAGGATTTTAAAGAATTCTGATTCACAAAATTATTTATTGCTGCGACTCTGAGAGGAGAAAGTCCCTATTCGATTAAATTACTGACACCTGACACCATAGACATGCATCCTATCATGAGGGGTCACATTAAGATGAGGGTGTCAAACTCAAACTGGCTTGGGGCCACTGCTGGTATTGTCATCTCATAGAAGGGCCACTTCAACCTTCAAGTACTACAAGAAAGCGTATTATTCTGAAAATAACAATTAATGAAAGCCTGAAACCTGCTCTCTTATCAACTGCGTGCATTTGCAGGCACCTCTGACTTTGCCATTATTTTGTGCCACACGAAAAGTTAATAATAATTTGCGGGAGACAAGTTCATCTAATCATCTTTCTTGTGGAATTTGTCAGTAAAAAACAACACAGCTGAGGGAAAGAACTGTGTAAGGAAAGCTCAGACTCATAATCTGTCAAAGATTTCCCCTGAGCTGTGTAGCAACCCTCTCACGTCCCCGTTATGTGCTTTGTGCTGAATGTAAAAATCACGGTTGTTTTTCTTCGTTAGCTCTGAAAAGTTGACACTGTGGAGATGAGAGGTTCTCACCTGACCACGATGATACAGTGTGTGTGCAGCGGGGCGCCGACAGGCCCTCTGTCAGACATTTTCTGATATAGACCGCAGAGTTCATGACCCCGTGAACTATAAACCAATACTATGGGGCCTCTTGACTTTGGACTGGTGTAAATAGCCTCTGGTCATAGACCGTGTTTGTTACAAAAGTCAGATGATGATGATGAGGGTGATGATGGTGATGTATACTTGCACCTATCCTGACCTCTCTCTGCGACCCCCACCCCCCGCAGGCAGGATGAGTCTCTAATCTCCGTGTTGTTGTCCTCGGTCAACAAAGGGAGATAAAATACGAGCTTATGAATCGCCTCCGAACGCTTCGCTCTGACAACCAATGATGCCTTTTGTTCTCTCAATAACAATCACTGGTCCCAATCTTTAAGAAGTGCCTAATTATTTCCACATGTCAAACGATACTGAGAGATTTCATCTAAACGGGCACAGCAGTCATTCTATTATTGTTCATAATCCATTATTTCGACATTACAAATTGATCATTTCTTTCAAGTGAGGGATGCAAATCAGGAGTGCAGATTTAAGCAGCGTCGGTATAGAAAGTGGTACCTCTGTGACCTCTATTGTGTCTCTTGCTCTTTAATTTATCACACACACACATAAGCATTGCATATTAATTCACAGCAATCCATTAGGCCATAGGAGGTCTGCGGTCTATAAATCAAAACTAAAGGGCTGGCTAATTGACTCACACACAAAGGAACAGGACGGCTTGAAAAAGATGGGAAGAGATAGGAGGGAGGGGGAGAGGAGATTAAGAAAACGGGGATGAGGAGGAAGGGGTTAATGGAAAATTAAGTGTAGGACAGGAAAAAGAGGAGGAAGAGAGGAAGAGCAGCAGCAGTGTGCAGCGGCGTATCGCTGCCTTTGACCCATGCGCCTCCTTTGTTCTATGACTGATGGTATTCGGCGATGACACACATTGCTTATGAGCCCCTGTGGCCACAGGCTCGATCTCACCACCTATAGGGCCGCTGTGCAGCGGCAGCATATAGGGCCCAATTCTCGTTGGGCTCTTAGCAGCACTGCTAATTAGCTAAAAGGGGTCACTTGTATGCAGCTTCTCTGTCTCTTTATCTCCCGCTCTTTCTCTGTCTATCTCTTGGTTTTTCTCTCTCGGTTATCAATCCATTTCCCCCCTCGTCCTTATCTCAATTTGTCTCCGCGACTGTAATTGTATCTGGTCTAATAATTAGCGTAACTCCAGTCTAATAAGTTGCCTGTTAGCGCTAACAGATTAGAGTTCAGAAACTTTCATTTCCTCTTCATCAGTGATTCTAATGTACTTACAGACGCCCACTGACGCCTTCTAATCTGTCAAATGTCTCTGAAGTTTCTAGGAGGAATCAACAGAACACGTGGTTCTGGTGCTATATGGCGCGGGTCTGTGTCAGTATGTTTAATACCCGAGTGGATCCAAGTAGACTCGTGATCACATGATACACAGACCTGTAACTACCAGTGAGTCCATGAGGTTTCTTAACCTCTGGGGTATCTGGGTAGTAGGTATGTTTGCAGTGTATAATCACGTGAGAATAAGAATTGTTGGGTCTTTGTTACCTTTGAATGAGCTGCTTCTCTCTTCTACGAAGTCCACCATCTTGAATTACCATGTTTCTACAGTAGCCCTGAACGGACAAACCAAGCACTGGCTCTTGATAACGCCTTTCACATTTTTCCCCACTGTGGTTTCTCCTACACTCCCTACACAGGAGGATGAGGTGGGGGTGTTGCAATCAGCAACTACACCACTAGACACACATTATACACACATTACAATACACACTATTTTATGGGTCCATTAATTCCCAGTGATTCCCTAATAATTTCTCAAGAATGTTTCCTGGAAAAAAAACTATGTAACTCATTATAGGCAGTTTATTGTTCAATTGATACATTCCCACTTAATTAACTCCAATTAAATGAGCCTAACCTATAGTCAGATCAGGTCAGCCAAACATGCAAAAATGGACAATTTGAGAATAAAGGCTAGCATTCAATTCAACATAAATGAAGAATACAGTCTCAGAACTTTGTCTCTTTTTCCCCTATAAGCACCAAATGATATTGTTTGTTTTTTTGTTTTTTTTTAAGAAAATTACTGGGAAATAATGCATCCTTAAAATAAAAAAAATAAATAAAAAAGAAGAGAGGTTAGACTTTGCTTACAGAAATCTAACCTCTTTATATTTTTGGATCGGATTGGGTGTTGCGGTCCTTGGATCCCTTTTGGGTTAAGGATCTTTTATTTCAGCATTTCAAGTTTGAGTACCCTTTTAGACTGTTTTCAGACTTCTTTCTCTGATGTTGCATCTTCCCCTCTTTCTCATACTCCTTTGTTCGCTTTCCATCCTTTCCTTTTTCCTTATTTGTGCACTCTGACACACACACACTCTGTCCCTCTCGGCCCTTCAGCCCCCCACCCTTTCTGCTTCCCGCCTTGTGTAGGGGATTGATGGAGATATGGGAGGCTGTCATGCAGTAAATAGCATGGACATTGGCTCCCCGCCACGAGATGGGAATCAAGCCTGCTTCTTGTGCTCTTAACGTTTCCCCTCTCCTCCCCTCTTTCACTGTAACTCTCAACCTCCTCCCACCTCCTCCTCTTTGCCTGAAAAAACGTTAAGTATGGAGCATGGAGGGCAGCGGAGCCACCGCGGAGCCTCCCTGCCATCCTTCACCCTGATGCACGAGCCAATATGCCATCCTTAACAAAAGGTTCTCCAAAACATCACTCCTTGTCCTCCTTCAAACATATATTTCTCTCCTTCTCCTCCTCTGCTAGTCTACCCCTCCTTTCTTTTGTCTCCCTTTCATATTGCCTCTCTTCCTCTCCATTTCTTTATTTTGATCGCTGAATGAGTTATTTCCCTGCGTCTTTCATCAGGCATGCAAAGCGTCTCATCGCAGCATCATGGACACTGAGTCCCTCTGGCTCGTGAAAGGTTAATGCTTTGGATGATTGTAAATTGTTTGGCTATTTCAGGGGGCTGTGAAAGGGATAAGTCAACCATAAAATTTGATCGGCTGCCTTCCCTCTCTTCCTCCTCCACCTCTCTCTCATCTGCTGCATCCCCTGTCACTTCCCTCAATCATTCTAATTTTCCTTCTTCTTTCTATCTTTGCTGTCCTCATTTTCTCGCTCCCCCTTCACCTTTGCAGTTCACTTTATCTTCATTTTGCCATTTTCCCTTTTGTTACACAAACATGAGTTCAAAGGTGATGAGACTGAAATCTCATCTCTGTGGCGTCCTCTATGGCTTTGTCCCACATTAGGGAAGGATTTCAGGGAAATTGCTCCTCTCTGTCTATACCTCCGACCACAATTTACAGCGTGGAACTACAGTGGGGAATCATTTTGGCCGGTCAAAGAAGAGCAGAATGACTTTCAAGTGCTCACATGGTTATCATTAGGCCCAGCTGGAGTAGACAGCGTCCCCATGTCGCCCTCCATAAAGCAATGACCCCTCAGCTCTTTGAACAATAAAGGCTGGCGTCTGGGCGGCTCGGCGGGCCGAGGCATGTTTCTGTTTCCCTTCACAGTATAGAGTCAACTGGAATTAAGGTATTATAGTTCTCTGACATGATTATTACAAGTCCTCCAAAACGTCAACTAAAATTACAATGTTAAGGTTTTGGAAAGATTGTGCAGTCATGGTTAATAGACGTCACCAGTGGCTGTTCGCAGCGGTCAAAGTCAGATGCCCCGGACCCCTGACCTAAGAGATTTTGCTGTGCTATAACAACATTGCGCTATTTCGGCCTTTGTTTATCAAAGATAACTGTCATTATTGGCATGGCCACATGAGGCTAGTACACATATGTCATTTAAAGTCATTTAACCAAACAAAAATGCTGTAGCTTTTCTGGTGACAAAAGTCTTTTTTGGGATTGTTGTGGCCTAAAATGCCCCCCAAAAAAACTGATGTTACAATGTTTTTTTGCACTGAAATTGCACCAGTGAAAGTGACATACTGTGAGTTGAGCTGCTTTCATTGGCTGCAGAGTTTCAACTCGTCCATAGCAGGAAACAATGGCAGCTTACCTGTAATCTCGTAGTATAGCTAAACAGTTCAATAAAATATGTTTCTCTAAAGATTTTAGGAGAGGAATAGTCAATTCAGTAACAGAATCTGGATCCATATCTGATCAGCACTGTTTGACAGTTTGATCTGAGTTTGGCGCGTTGAGCTGGACAAACTCACTGAGAATGAGCTGTCAATCACAAGGTAGCCCCTCCCTAAAGCATACCCTGCTTTATGGTCTGTTTTACTCTAAATGGGACCATCAGTTACTAAATGAACATCATGCTGTATGGAAGAAGACTGAAACTAGAGACTGAGACCAGAAACTCATCAGGAAACTGTTTACGAGCTCATAAATCAACAGAGTAGTTGGGTCATTTCTCCATAAGACTGTATGGTATTGGTTTTTAATGCATCCAGTGGAGCTGCCCCCCTGCTGGCCATCACATAGAATTTAGGTTTAAGACACTTCTGTCCATTATAAATACTGTCATTAGCTTTGACTTTAAGACAATGAGAAAAGATATGTTCCAGGTATTCAATGCTAATTGGAAAAAGTAATTACATGTTTAGTTACGTTTAGTTTAGTAAAAAAAATAGTGGAATTACAGTAACATGGCACTTCCAACACTGTTCCAAAATAATGTTTTGTTTAATTAAAATACCACAAACTGACAAATAACAACAGGGACCAGATTGGATTATTTGTAAAGTACTTTTTGATCTCTGCTCTTCCATTATTGTCCAAAAAATATCCAAAACTAATTAGCACTATACTATTTGAGTTTAACGTACTTTAATTGATGATCCACAGCATAATGTTTTCCTGATTCTTTCAAAGGGGCAAATTCATTCAAAATCCATCAGAGTGGCATTAGTAGACATAATTCTATAAACTGCAGATTTTCCATATGTTAAACCTTCAAGATACTTTCTTTCAAAAACGAGTTTGCTGCACTCGTATCAAAAAGACAACACTTGATTCTAGAAAAGTCTTTAAACAAGCTTAGAAACAAGAGAAGTAGTTTTCACTGGTTATTCAGTTAGGTATTACAGTTAGTGTGTGCCCATGTTTCTTCATATATAGAAAATGCATCACATGGGGAGGCTCTCTGTATAAACTGCCTTAGGGCAGATAATCACCCACCTACAGTACTGCTGCTCACTATAGCACCAGTTCAGAGGTGTAAGACACTGCAGCACATCTCAGCTCCAGTGAGCACACGTGTCAACACACATAAAGGGCACGTGAACACACCAATCATCCATAATCTAGCAACAATGTCCTCTGACAATGTATTTTATAGAATGAAAAGCATAACCATCTGTAGTCTTGAAACAGTTTCACTCAAATCTTACTTCTAAATTAAGTGTTGACTGCATTAAATTAGATACCATACATATTAATCCAATACATATTATGCATATTATAAAGTGGACTGAAACCATGCACATGTCATAATTCCTCATTTCATGCTGTTAAAGCTCAGTGCAGCCCAGCCTACCCCGGAATTATGTTTGTATTGACTGAATCTGCAGGACACAATTTATGACAAATTCAGTGCCATGGCAGGAAGCAGCGTGACATTTATGTAACATAGCAAAAAGTAATATAATATGCATGACTTTGACACCCTAGCTTGATTATCTCTTCCTGTCTCTTGGCTTTTGTTTTTTTCCACAACAATTGATTTTCCACAACCTTAACCCATTGTTTTATTTGTTGCCTAAACTGAACTTTAGGAATAATTCATTGCAGAGTTAAAACGTAAAATAAAATTAAAGCTGCAAGCAGCGATAATGAACATTTTATGTAGATCAGATCATAATCACCACACAAGGCATACTTCCTATTGCTAGTAGGTGGCGATATCACTTTGCTTTTATATTGGCACCTAGATGTGTTCAGGGTGGGACTCTTATCAAACATGTGAAGTTTGATTGAGATAGGACTATGTACGCTTAAGTTATGACCACATCCTGTTTCATGGCAAATCTTTGAAATCCCACACCGCACCATGGGCACGTCATTTGACATGCAGTCACAAATAGCACAACTCGTGAATGTCTTTAGATTGCACTGACCAAATTTGAAGTCAATCTGCATTTTGCATCGCCCATGTACGGACCAATAGCATACTTAAATTTTCACTACAACTGAATTCTGTGCAAAGTTTTATGAGTTTTCGAGCATGTTAAGGCCTAAATACTAATTTGGTATTTAAATAATAATAATGATAATACCCCGAGTTGTTTTAACAGGGCTTCTGCAGTGTTACTGCTCCGGCCCTAATAATCAGAATCAACTTTACTGGCCAATTATGTAGATGTGTACATGCAATGTGTTTGAGTCTGTTTTATTCAGTTGCTCTCAATGTTAGGTAAAGAACAATTTACAGGAAAATAGAAATAGGTCAAACTAAAAGATTATTATGAACATAGGTGAGAAATAGGTGTTCATATAAATATATATTTAAAGTCTACACAGTGTATATCATAAACAAATACAAATGTTAAAATGAATAAATACTGAATGGGTAAAGTACTAGATTAGACAGTCTGGACAGATAGACTAGATTGGGCAGTGTCAAGACATTTTGCAAATGTAGATTGGCATTAGCTTAAAAGTTGAAGTGCAGGACTTTTACACATACATGAGCGTCTATTACATTCAAGCCTTCACGAAAAGAGTTCACACAATGCTGACTTAATATTACATCTGCCCCTGGGACATCCACTTCAGCCACCTGATGTCTCTCTTGGAGCCTTTTTTCTTCTCTCTTTCTCTCTCCGTTCTCCTCCCTTGGGTTTTCCTGATTGTCTACAGGTGCAGCGGAGTAAGGGCAGAACCTTCACCTGCAACTCATCACCTTAATTAAGGCTCTTCATATACTCAGCCTGGTGCTCTCCACACTGCCAGATCGTAGTCTCTGCCATGCTCAGCTTGTTAGTTGTTATTAACTAGCTTTTGGTATTTAGCCTAATTCTTTTCACCATTTTCCCATTCCAGTTTTGCCAGCCCTGACTCCGACGTCTGCTCCATCCACTCGACTAAGATTATCCAAAACTCCGCCTGCCACCTATCCCTCTTTTGGAGCTCTCTGGACTCTGGATCGGGACCCTCAGCCTCCCTCTGCCCAGCTCAGCCACTAACCATCTGCTTCAGCTCCACATATTCCCCTCACTTATTCCCTGACTTGGTTTTACAATAAATACCCTAATACTTTACTACTGCCTCCCTCTGTGTCTGCACCTGCGTTCACTAGTTTAGGCCTGTCACTGTCACGGAAATCCCCCTGTAATTTGCAGTATTCATTTTTTTAAATCTGGTGTCTGTGGCCACTTTAGCAAACCCACTGGCTGGACAATTGGAGGTAATAAAAGCTTGTTTATTAGACTCAAATTTATTTTTGTTGGCCAATGGTTATGTCTCAAACTGAGTATGTGTGTGTTTGCTTCCTTGGATCCCAAAGAGGAATTTATTGTCGAGATAAGGACTTTGTTAATTGAACTGTGGGTTTTCTATTGAGCACACTGTGGTGGAAAAGTTCCACACTGCAGCTTTAAGCAGAGCACTGAAATTAAGCTTCAATTTGCTGATTGGCATCAGCTGTTTCATCCTTCAGTTACTTGGAATGTAGGCGACTCATAACATCCAATCACATCCAATCATGTTTATACTAGCACAATATGGCTATTATATTCTTATGCTGTTGCATCTCACTTGGCACAGTTCACGCTTCCCATTTCGGATGATTTTCTGAGTACATAATCACGTTACGTTGCCCACGTTCAGAGGGTCTTTAAAAAATTTGAAACAGAAAATCATGAGCCATGGAGGTAGAAATATTCTATTTATATGGTTTAAACACATAAGAAAACAGCCACAACAGTAACCCAGAAATGGCCCACTAACATTTTGAACCCTTCAGGCAAGTGGAAGGTCCTTCCAACACATGAGAGCTAGTGGAGGATGCTTGGAAGAACACACAAGTGTTAGACCTGGGGAGATGATATTCAATATAAAATTTATATACACATTTAATTTAACACAATAAAAAAAACAAATGACGGTATTTAATGTGCACATAAACACCTAGCAGCTCCTATAGAATGACTGTGAAGTCATGTATGTCTTTGGAGGCACCCAGTGGGGATTAATATTGGACTCCTGAGAGGACATTTACTTACCAGGGCCATTAGCTCTTCATATTTTCCCTGTGGGGGTTTATTTATTAAATTCATGGAGCCCAAACTGACTGGGGAGTCATATGCAGTCTACTATAGTTATAATTACACAGCTAGAAGTTTGAACTGACATGACGAAATAGCTCGCATTGTGACACCAAATTTCAAATTTCTACTCCAAATCCTTCAACTTTTTGACCTTGGGACTTGGCCAAGATTGGACCCACGAGAAAAAAAAACTGCTATGGGCGATAATTTATATCTACTGCGGGTTCTCAGCCCAGATGTTTTCTTTTCCTTTTTTTTTTTTTAGACATCGGGAAGTGTTAGGAAGAGAGGATGGTGAAGAGGTAGCTGCTATATTCAGCTGGAAGATAAATGTGACAAAATGGATAACAGATAGCAACACACACCTGTCATACAGATTTTCATATCCTTGCACCTGACAGGGATTAATAACGGTATCTAAATAGTGTATTCGCTCCTGCAGGCAGCAGGTTGTACACACATGCATACAGTAAAGTTCATACTATGAGAGCAAGGACTCAGATAATTCGATGCATGCATGTGACAAATACACACTAACAAAGAAATATATACACACACAAATGCAGTTTGACTTGTGCCCTCCGGAGTCTCTGAAGCCTTTGAAAATCCACTGGAGGACGAAGCCACAACAAAGGGAGCCCCAACAGTCCACCACAGAGGCCTGAGAAAAAAATAAAATACACTGGCCAGCAGCAGAACCGCTATCTCAAATTAAAATTTCATCTCCGGCTCCAAGAAGTATATAAGTCTGTAAAATATATATATTTATGATTTATTGGACATACAGAGCCGGTTGAGGGCCGTTAATCATATGCCATATATATACCCGCCACATATAGCGCCATATAGTTGAAATATGAACGCCATAAAAAGGATGCAAGACGTATGGGAGAGTGGAAAAAACAGGGAGTGATGTGAAAGCTTGTCTTTGATTGCAGGGAGGGAGGAAAGGAGGGAGGGAGGGAGGAAAGGAGTTGGCAGTGAATCTCTTTGTCTCCCTCTCAGCTTTTTTCTTTTCTCCCCCTCCCACACCATCCGGATCTGCCCTTGCAGCTTTTTTGTCGTGCGTCTTCTGCCCTCGCCGCAGATCGTCCCCTGTGCTGCTTCGGCTGCTCAACAGATGGCCGGTTGGCTCATTAACTTTAATAAATCTCACATCAATTAGACCGGAGGTAATTGGGATGCCGCGGAGGTGATTGCAAGGTAGTGGCGCTGCATACGAAAGCCTTCGCCCCTTAATGAATGACTCTCATCACGCCTGAAATATGTGTGTGTGAGTGCCAAAAGGATGGCATTAAAGCATGGCAGTGCCAGGGAGGATGGAGGGATGGACAGATGATTGAAGGACAGAAGAGATTATTCCTATCTGACGTGTTACATCACGTCAACCGACCTTGATGGGTTCATGCTCTCCATCTGTGCTCATACACCTTCTCTTTGTCCTCTTCTTTGTTCTTCTTTTTCCCACCTTCGCCTGAAATCCTTCATATCTCATTCCCTGCATCTCTCTTATTCATTCCTCCTTTTTTGCCACCTATCTTTCCATCTCTGGTAACAAGCTCCTCTCTCAGCTCTTCACATAACAATACATCTCTCTCGCTGTCTATTTTCTGCCTCTCGCTGTCTTTCTCCTTGAACTTTTTACTTCATTACTCCTTCCTGACCTTTGACGTAGCTTTGAGAGATGAGTGTCCCTCCGCTGCCTTTGTGTGTATGTGTGTATGTGTGCCTCTGTGCATCTACACATATGTGCATCATCTGTGCATGTGTAATCAAAAACATAGGTGCATGTATCATTGCTTTATTTCGCTGTACAAAGCTTTGTCTGCATATATGTGGTGTATACAGTATATTAGCTGGTGGACAGCTATCCATGTATCTGTCAGACAGTTGTGCTGACTCAGCCAATCAGTGCCGTGTGTCTCCCACAAGAAGCAGATGCACCTGCCAACCTGCCTGTCCGGGCTGTAAATGTAGAAAAATTGTGTGTTTGTCCGAACGCATACACAACATATGCCTCATTATGGATGCTTCAGTGCAGAGCACAACTTGACTGTATACTCGCGCACAATGCTCCAGTCTTTAATCCGAACAGATTGTTTCGTGTGGATCAAGCTGCTCTCGGCTCCGCAGGGTTCAACCTGCACTCGAGAAACTGAGTCGTCTCTTCATGTCCGCTGAATTGGTCTGTCTGCTGAACAAAGCACATCTGCCAAGCTGCTGTTGGGAGAGAACCTTGAAAAGTTGCAGCATTGCCACATTAAAAGACACATAGTGGTTGCAGAACCAACTGTGTCAATTTGAGCATTTGGGGATGATTAAGGGCCCAGTGAAATGATCTTGAATGTTTCTTCTGCTGCAGCATACAGATTTGCTGGCAGGCTGCAAACTTCACAAACCCAATCTCAAATATCCACAAACTCACTGTGATTGAAGTGGCGAAAACTGAAGGGAGGGCAGAGTGACACCGAACAACGGCCACTCCAACTCTCTCTGCTCCAGTGATGACCATCAGTTAAGTCAATTCAACCTCTTTTAAACCAAACAGTCGTACAACCTCCTCTACTGGCGGCCACTTTGATTGACTCGTCAACTGACAAAGCTGCAGCAGCCTGGCAGGAGAGACGCTTTGTGGTGTGATGAGATATAACTTAATTATAACTGAAGTATGAGCAGGCATTAAAACATGAGTTAGAGTAAAACCTGACACACACGTAGCCGTGTTTCCACCGCAGAAACTGTTGATGTAGGAGTTCGGTGTGGCGATGAACAGAAAAAAAGGAAGGAATAGTCAAATCTTTTTACTGAACAGCCAAATCCGGCTTGACCAACAAATTTCTGAGTTGGGTACATCTCTAGTCAGAATACCATTAAAGCACCAGTGTGTAGGATCTAGTGACATCTAGCAGTGAAGGTACAGATTGCAAAAAACTGAACACCGCATACGTCTCTATCTGATGACCTGGGAATGAGAACACATTGTGCAGTAGGAGAAACTGCGGCCCTATCTACAGTAGGGTGATTATACACTGATGAAAACATACATTATATATATTATATATATATTCCATTTCTGACAATAGATCCTTCTAAATGTCACACACTGGACCTTTAAATCCGTAACCAATCTTTTTAAATGTGCTTTGTTTTTGGTGTTCTCTAACTAGCAATATAGCAAGCAGGCTGGCTACAGCTTATTGCCTACTGTGCCTGAGCCTGGACCAAATAAATACATGATTCCTCTCATAAAAACCTCTGTTGTTTAGGTTGCACACTGTTCTATGCAGTACACAAATCTGCATCTGTATTAAATGGATGGTATGTTGGTCTTTTTATGCATATTACCCTTACTCTGCACTACCCTCATTATCACATGTTTTTGCACTCTAACTTGCATATTACACTGATATTGCACATATTGTACATATTTCTGTGTGTATATACATATGTATGTATATGTAAATATAATTTAGTTTTCCTTTTCTTGTCTTCCTTCTGTGCTACTTTTATATACAATTTGATTTACTGTGTACAATATTATTGTCTATTTTATTGTTTTATACTATTATTAAATATTAAAAATGTTTCACATCACACGTTGTTACATTGTCATGTGTAAAAAACTTTACTTTGCTACAACTGCAGTTAATTCTGCATTCCTGCATTGTATTATGACAATAAAGCTGAACCTAATGGACAAGCTGGAGGTGCTAGAACACAAATTAATCAATTTTTATATTAAAACACCTGGCAGCTTAATATGGCTCTCATACCATGGCCAGGCAACGTTTAAATCACCAATTCACAAAACAACTTGGCAAGTTGCTCATTAGGAAAAGTAGCTATTAAGAATTACACCTGAAATGCATACGCTGGGTCTTTATCAACCTGGGACTGTATTAAATACTGTTAATTCAATTAACTCAATTCAATTTTTAACAATGTCCTGGTGTCAAAAATGATAAATGGCATTCTTTTTCTCTAAAAAGTTAATTGGGTTTCTAGTTTTTATTTTTCTAAAGTACCAAAATAAATCAAATCAAACAGATTTAAATGAAACTGTAGTAAGAATCTCAGATGTCTGGGTATTACTGGGTTCAAGAGTACTGAGTTTGCTGCAGTTGCTGACAACTCCAAGTTTGGCTATGTAGCTGCAAGAAAGGAAGGTACACTATGACACTTTTATGATTTCGGACTGTTATCCTTTGATCAAAGTCCCTTTGAAAAAGGCACATCCTGTTTTCAGTAAAGCCTGAATATTGCACACTCGGGGGTGATTCACTCAAATCTAAGAGAGAGGATGGTGTGTAGGGAGATAGTCATTTTCCCTAAGCCTTCCTCTGTGTCCCATAACCTGCTCTAAATATGGGACCACAGTAACCTCCAATCCGTCTTTTAAGCCTCGCCACTGATGTACCTTATTTCCTGAGAGTCTAGCTGGCGCAGTAGGCGAGCACCGTCTTCTTGTCTTTGTGTAAATATCAGGGCCGGTCCCTCTGGGCTGCTGTATATGAGGATGGGGGGGGGGGATGTGTGTTGAGTGTGGGGGTGGAGATGGAGGAGTAGTGGGGGGAGTAAAGGAAAAGGAGGAGTAGAGATGATAACCATTAACAAGGGACTAGCTGGGGTCATCCCTGATTTTATTAGACAACAGGAAATGGAATCAAGGTGGCAGGGGTCGCTTTCTTTGTTCAGGAAACTTATATGGATCCTATGGCGAGCTGAGCCTCCCCCCATAGCTAGCTTCTGTTCCAGGAGCTTCTCTAACTCCGTGGGTTTTCTCTTTCATCTGTCTCTCTCAAAAGACAAATGCTCCTTGGCTTTGTCCATTTTCCATGATAAATGAGTATCTAATACTTTACTTGACAGTAAAATGTGAACACTTTATTTTAACCAAGACAAAAAGATGATAACTTTGTTAGAATTCAGTGAAGTCCTTCCCTTTAGCATGCTGTCACAGCATCAGTTGAGGCCAGGGCCGTGACACAGTTGGTGAAAATGTATTGTTGGGAGAATGGCTTAGCCTTTTGAATCGCTAAAAAAATTAAAGATGTGGGCTGCAATTCAAAGTCGTGCAGTACTTGAGTCCGGTCTCAGACTCGAGACGTTTTTTTCTATCATCTCTGACTTGTATACTATTTGCACTAGGACATAATCTAGCTGGTCTCGACCGAGTCCAGAAATATACGTCTTTTTCTGAAGTAACTTGCTTCCTCAAAACAAAACTACTGATGAAGCGCTTGTTCTGAAAACGGGTACTGATTTAATGCAAGATCCATCTAGAATGAGCACTGACATTGTTCATCAGTGTCATTGCAATTGGTTGCAATCATATGCCTGGCTGCAAACGCATTCTTTTTTTGTCTGTCTTGGATTTGTCTTGGATTCTGGTGCCAGCCAGTCCCAGGGTGTCAAATACCAACATTTGATCACAGCCCTTTGGCGTTTGCATGTGACACACCAGGCTTTCATGCAACTCCAATGCAAGCCATCCGTGCCCGGTGATGTAGTGTAAAGAGCAACAGTCCACTAAGGAGGTGGATGGATGGGTCAAACAAACACACGACTTTCACCCAGGAGACAGGTCTGTGTCCTTTGTGAAACCAAAAGTCAAAGCTTACTTATTTAAAGTGTAAATTAGAATGTAATGACGTGACCTTTGTGTGACATGACTTGTTGCTGCAGTAATGGCAATGTGACTTGCATATCATGTGACCAGCGTCACGTAACAGAGTTATCTTAACTCAAATCATGATCTAAACCTAACCAAAACTTTTTGTCGCCTCAACCTAACAAAACATGATGTTAGCAACGTGTTAAATTTTTGTTTATTCTTGATTATTGGTTGCTAATTATTGTTTATTCATGAAAATGAATTAAGTTTTTATTCTCATCATACATTTCATGCATACAACTTTCAAAGAGACAATCAAACTGGAAGTACCATCACAAACATTTTAATGTTTGAAAATACACTAATAGGCCAGAAGTGTGTGGACACTAAAACAACGTAAGCCCAAAGGGCCCCCAAACAGCATATATCTTTATTATTATACAACACAGACTTAGACTCACATTTCACATAGACTCAGACTCACATTTCATTCTGCCCGAGATCAAATAAAAAGCTGCATTTGTAGTGGTGTGAAATTTGTCCTGCATATATTGCTTTACTTGGAACTGTGCAGAACTGTATTCGTACAGTGTGTGTGTGTGTGTGTGTGTGTGTGTGTGTGTGTGTGTGTGTGTGTGTATGTGTGTATAGATAAATACATCCACTTGGGAAATTAAAAACATGATGCTTTTCGCTGGAGCAATGAGTGTTGAGCTCAGCTGGGGATGACAAAGCACTAAAACACACACACACACACACACACACACACACACACACCAAAGACATTAAAGACATTAAAGTCATTATACCAAAACTAAATGAAACAAAGTTCTCACTTAATAATAAATTATTAAGTGAGAACCAGAGTAAACCTTTCATAAAGACCAAAACATTATTAAACTTTATTTTGTTGTATGGCACTGTAGAAACATATGTTTATTTAACAATGTACAAAAAATGAAATAAACTAAAACTCATACATATGAATGAGGCATAAAATGATTAATAACTTAAAGGTTCAGTGTGTAACATTTAGGGGTTTAGGATCTGTTGGCAGAATGTAATATAATATTCATCGGTGTGTTTTTATTAGTGTATAATAAGATTAGCTGTGTTTCTGTTACTTTAGATTTTTTTGTCTCTCTAAGGCTGAGCGGTAATTGGTTCATTGTAATCTGCAAATTGGCCACTAGACGACACTGAATTCCACCCACCTAAGTCATTTCTCGGGTTCACGCTTTCAGTTCTGAGGATTTGCGGTATTTTTCAGTTGGGGCTGTTGGTTGGACAATACAAGCTATGTCATGTTGGGCTCTGTGAACTTGTGGTGGACATTTTGTAGACCAAACCATTAATCAGCTAATCAAAAAACAAGACCAAGAGTTTACAGCTAGCGGCTCTGCAAGACTGTGCTTAGCTAAATATGCTGACGTTTAATAAGATAAGCCCAATAACGACCTCAGCTGGCTCCTGTTGACGTGAAGGAGCTCCCTCCGGATGTCCAAGCTCCTCACCTTATCTCTAATGCTAAGCCCAGCCAGCCTACCGGGGAAACTCATTTTGGCCACTTGTATCCGCAATCTTATTCTTTGAGTCACAACCAAATGCTCATGGCTGTAGGTGAAGGTTGGAACATAGACCGACTGGTAAATTGAGAGCTTTGCCTCCCAGCTCAGCTCCAGTACAACGTCTGCATCATTACTGACGCTGCATCAATCCACAAGTCCATCTCATGCTCTGTTTTACCAACACTCGTGAACAAGATCCTGAGATACTGCTTGGGGTTGCAGCAGAGAACCATGGCCTCAGGCGTGGAGGTGCTAACTCTCACGCAAGTAGCTTCACCCTTCGCTGCAAACCTCCACAGTGCGTGTTGGAGGTCATGGTCTGATCAGGATAATAAAACCATCTGTTAATTGTGAGGTTCCCAAACCAGACACTGCTCACCCCAACTGTCCATGAGCATGTTATCATGGAGCTGAGGGCCGTGGAAATGTAATTTACAGGTATTTGGTACTAACAGTTTGGTATATTGATAAAAGAAATTACACCTGTGTAACGATGATGCGCCTGTGGAATTTATTTATTATTTTGTATTATATCAAATCTGCACTCTCCCAACGCATCACATCAGGCCAGATATTAAACTCCTCCACCTGTGTCTTCTCCCAGCTGGCTGCTCTACAGTAGGATTCACAGCTTTGCCTCAAGGCTGCTGTATTCTCAAATGCAGATGATACACACACGTTCAATGTGTTGACCCGCAAATTATCTTTGTTTGTTTTGGTCATGATGCTACAGCAGCGCCACCCCCTCCTGTCTCTCAGAGACGTGGGCCCTGGAGGGCTGTTAGTCGAGTTTTCTGTCGTTGTCTTGTGACGAGAACCAAGTTTTACTGCTTGGTGTTGGTATGTGTATCCCCCCTGGATTCAGTGCAACCGGATTAGATGAGGTTTTGATTGAATGTGGAAACCTCTGTGGAGATGGAAAAGGCCACTAAAGTGGTATGGGAGAGAATCAGGAGGAGAGAAATGAAAAGAGAGGAGGGAGAGAAGAAAGACAGCGTCTGTTAGCCAGGTGGATCCCGGCTTGTCTCCTGAGAGAGAGATTCCCTGACACTGTTGATCCTGCCTGTTTATGTGTGTGTGTAGGTGTGTGTGTGTGTGTGTGTGTGTGTGTAACATAGCTAATGAGTGTCAACCTTCACATTGCTCTATATTTTGCTAGATATTCCCATGTAAACTAGACTAAATGGGCCATAGAAATGTATAACATACATCATATGGCTTCCACACGGGGTATTACAGGTACCAGAGATGGGTGATTCTCACAGGAGGTTCACATGATGAATTGTAACCCGAATTGGACATGAAGATGCCTTTTACGCTAACTCAAGCTCACTTATTTCTCTCCATTCTGTGTGTCTAGATAAGACATGGGTTAAAGGTCACCAGCTTGTGAGCTGAGGCAAGTCCATGGGCGAATCAGGGTACCGCATTTATATTTCAGACACATCTGAAAATGTCAGCGTCCAAAATGTCCTTTTCTCTCAAAAAACATCCACATTTTAAAAACGTCCTTACCATCCAAAAATTGACCAATTTTACCAAAGATGACTCACTTTCCACAAATGCTCTAACTGTCCAATACAATTGTCTTATTTTCAAAATGTCTTCATTATCCAAAAATATCTCCTTCCTTTTTTTAGAATTCCCCACTTTCCTTAAAATGTCCTTACCGTCCAAAGTAACTGTCCCTTTCCCTTTTGAAAAAAACATCCTTTTATCCCAAATATGTCCACACTTCCAAAATATGTCCTGAATTTGACTGTCCATACTGTCCAAAACTATTCAAAAAGGTTCCAACACTTGTCAAATGTCCTCACTTCCCAAAATGTCCTAACTTTCAGAAAATCACATCTCCTCACTTTCACTTAAGATACTTTTTTGGGGCTTTACAAGCCTCCATGTTGATAAAACAGGTGAAGGCAGATAGGAAAGTGGGGAGAGAGAGAGAGAGAGAGAGAGAGAGGGGACAATATGCAGCAAAGGGCCGCAGGCTGGAATTGAACCCTGGCTGCCTCTGCAAGGACCCAGACCACATGGGACGCGTGCTCCACCAGGCAGGCCAACACATGCCCCGATCTGCTCACTTTCTACAAAATATCCTCACCTCAAAAAAACTGCTCTTACAAACTAAAATTTGATCCATTTTACATAAGATGTCCTCACTGTGTCTCCTTTTCAAAACGTCTTCACTGTCCAAATATATCCACTCTCTCGCAAAATGTCCACATCTTCCAAAGATGTCCTCACTTTTGAAAATCTCCTTGGAAATGTCAAAAAAAAAAATTTAAAAAGTCTTCAATGTCCAAAAATGTCCCTATTCTTTTCCAAAGTGTCCAAAATGTCCCCACTCTCAAGGTCACACAACACACACACACACACACACACACACACACACACACACACACACACACTGTCTCTTCTCATCTCAGTGTTGGTGAAATAATCAGTATGTTACACGGCACAGTCATTAACATGGGAGAATAAACAATTTGAATATGATTGTGAGGAGCCCCAGGGTGTGTGTGTGTGTGTGTGTGTGTGTGTGTGTGTGTGTGTGCTGATTTAGTTCTGTATGGTTGACCTATCAAGAGGATGTACTAGTTGTACCACTGTGTGTGTGTGTGTGTGTGTGTGTGTGTGTGTGTGTGTGTGTGTGTTTGTCAGTGTTAATACATACCAACAGAGACCCCCCTGCTGCCTCTCTGTCCCATCACAGAAACACAACCTGCCTATTTGCATGCTCACTGACTGTAAAATTGCAAACTCCCACTGAATCAACTCTTAACCAAACACGTCTAATGATTTCACATTAGAATCTGATTGTTGGCTGTTTTTTAGCTCCGGGATCTGGGGCTTCAGGGAGGAGTGTGTGTTTGTTTGTTTTTATCATGGAAACTGAATTACAACCTGAGACGAGGAGGGGAAAAACCTTGAGTAGGTGACAGATGGAGGTTTTGTGTGTATGTGCATGTCTTTGTTCATAATGTTTTTGTGTTTGTGTTTCATGCAGAGACATCTGGGATTATGGAAGTACCTGTAGGAGGAAAGAAAATGATGCAACCCCCCCCAAAGTCTTTCCCTCTGTTGCTTCTATTGTCCTTCTTGTGTTGGAAACTATTTGAATTTGTTATCCAATGCTTAACAGAAAGCTTCATTTCAATCCAACAGCTGGAACAAAGAAACTGGTTCACACCAGCAGAGACTTGAATGGGGGTGTAATTCTCCCAAATGCCTCTAGGGGACACTGTAGGACATTATTCTGCAGAGCACAAAGGATAAGAAGCTCAGGGAAGTAATGTATAGAGTCTATAGGATAGAGAGAGAGAGAGAGAGAGAGAGAGAGAGAGAGAGAACAAAAGAAAAGCAGAGGCATTCAAACTATTTTCAACATCACATTTCTTTGCTGAAAAAGACAAACTTCAAAGTTTAATGTTGTCTCTCAGTTTGCAAGGAATGTCAGACAAAAGGCCAACCTTGTCCCCGGGCTGCAAGTATGGGAATCGCACAATAACTAAAAAAAATAAATATGCTGCTGTCCTTTTCCTTCCTTCATCATTTTCCCTCTCCTCTTTGCGCGCGAGCTGTCAGGAGGTTCACCTTTGTAGTCGGTAATGAGTGTGAGCATCCCGTCTGAAAAGAATACCACTTTCCTTGGAGAAGTATTTACATGCTGTTCGAGTTAAAAGACATGAATATGCAGGGATGTATGGGAGGAGAAGAATGCAGACATATACATTTGAAAAACTCCTGAAAAAAGTTTACCTTGAAAATGGAGAGAAAATAAAATTCAAAAGAAAACAAATGAAGATGTCCCTCTGTTTATCAAACATGCAAACAAAAGCCTGGTCTCTAAGTGGAAGAAACTAATGTAACAAATGTAAAGATGAATAATGAGCTTCTGTATATTTCTGAAGTGACTGAAAATGTGAATGCTTGAAGGACGTCCTCAGTGTGTGTGTGTGTGTGTGTGTGTGTGTGTGTGTGTGTGTGTGTGTGTGTGTGTGTGTGTGTGTGTGTGTGTGTGTGGTAGCAGGACTAACTGCATTTTCTGATGGGTTCATTGTTAAAGGGAGCTGCAGTGTTATGAACTGCTTCTCTGCAAGTGAAAACCGAGCAATTATGAAATATCACATGACTGTTTTACATTGAAATAATAATTACATTATTATAGTTACAGGAATAACATATAATATCTCTTCTTTCAGGGTCCATGCAGGCTTACTGAAAGAAAGAAAAATAACAGCACAACAATCACCATGTACCTGGCACAAATACACATTATGTTCAGGTAGGTAGCTCTTATAGCCAATAATTCTTCATAAAACTTCATTAAATAGATCTTTTAAAAAATCGAATAACTACAAACAACCTTGATGTGATTGTTGAACATCTGACACCTTGTTACTTAATATGCTGCAATTACAGCCTCCAATCTTCTGGTTTCAGACTTTCCTGCTGCACAAGCCACAAGAGCATCAGTGAGGTCCAACTCTGACGTTGGATCAGGTCTTGCTCACAGTCGGGGTTCCAGTTCATCCAAACGTGATGGATGGGGTTTAGGTTTCAAAGTGGGAAAAACATTTCTTTATGCAGCTGCTTTGTGCACAGGAACATTGTCATGATTAGTTCCGACCCTAAACAGTCCATTAGTTTTCGTCTCAGTGAGCTCAGACAGCTTCATTTGGGGAGGAGGAGCAGGTTCCCTATGCAAATCGTACCATCATGCCACAGCATGATGCAGCTGAAGGTGCAGTCACACCTGAACCCCTCTTGTAAACATTCTCTCTCTCACATTCAGCTCAAATGAAGCCTGTATGAGTAATGATTGATTATTCAAGCTTCCTGCTCATCTGACCATACAAAATCAAACAAAATCAGTCAGTCTACATGTCGTCCCTCTTTCATAGACAGGGCCACGGTGGTGCTTTGTGTTATTTGCATTCTATCACTGATGGGTGACTAAATCACACTGTAACAGGGGAATCTTACATTACATTGTACTTGGACCCACTCAGTGTTATATGTGTATGTGGTGATTACAGCTGACATGGAAGAGTGTGTGTGTGTGTGTGTGTGTGTGTGTGTGTGTGTGTGTGTGTGTGTGTGTGTGTGTGTCTGTGTGTCTGTCTTGTAGCATTATTAAGCCAACAAATCAACCTCAATATTGTTGTCAAATGCATATGTAGATAACAGCACATGATAAAATTATGCATCGATGCAAACTCTTTGAAATGCACATATAAATGCATGCACAGATATGCGCTGTACTGTGTGTGTATATATGTGTGCATATGTATGCTTCTCATTTTGAATAATACATTTGATATAATTTAAAATCCTCCTCCTCAACTACAAAGCTCTTCATGGTCAGGCCCCTTTATATCTTAAAGAGCTCATAGTACCCTATTACCCCTCTAGAACACTACGTTCTCTGAATGCTGGGCTACTTGTGGTTCCTATAGTCTCTAAAAGTAGAACAGGAGCCAGAGCCTTCAGCTACCAAGCTCCTCTCCTGTGGAACCAGCTTCCAGTTGTGGTTCGGGAGGCAAACACCCTCTCCACATTTAAGAGTAGGCTTAAGACGTTCCTCTTTGATAAAGCTTATAGTTAGGGCTGGATCAGGTGAGTCCTGAACCATCCCTTAGTTATGCTGCTATAGGCTTAGACTATCGGGGGATTTCCCATGGTGCACTGAGCTCCTCTCCTCTCTCTCTCTCTCTCTCTCTCTTTCTGCACTCATTCATGTCCCATTAATGCATGTTACTAACTTCACTTCTTCCCTAGAGTTCTTGTGCTTTCTCGTCTCGCAGGTTCTTATCAATTCTAGTGGAGCCTCCTGCCATGGTCCTGCTAGATTGCCATTGCTAATACTGTTGTTGCTGTGCACCTGTCTGTATGTCTCTCTTCTCTGCCTCTTTCTCTCTCTCTCTCTCTCTCTCTCTCACCCCAACTGGTCGAGACAGACGACCACCCACCTAGAGCCTAAGGATCTGTCCTAGGTTTCTGCCTTTTAACAGACAGTTTTTCCTTGCCCTTATCGCCAAGTGCTTGCTCATGGTGGAACTGTTGGGTCTCTGTAATTAATGTTATAAGGAGTTCGGTCTAGACCTGCTCTATTTGAAAAGTGTCCTGAGATAACTTCTCTTATGAATTGGCGCTATACAAATAAAATTGAATTTAATTGAATATAAAGCAGCAGTAGTTTCTGGTGATTCCACTGAAGCCGTTAAATATTTGTGTGATCTCACCGACACATTTCAGAGAGATCTGTCAAAACCCAGAACTATACTCTTGTGTGTGTGTGTGTGTGTGTGTGTGTGTGTGTGTGTGTGTGTGTTATGCAATTAAAGAGCAACTTAAGGTGTTACAAGCTGTTGTAGTTGTTAAAAATGAATATGTTCTAACTGAACACAAACCGGTCTCAGTCCCAAGTTGTCAAATACTGCCGCTTCCTCAGTGGCCCTCCACTTACACATATGACGCTGTAGGTGCCCCTTTAGCGTCATTGCTGGACGCGCCCACCATCAACACCTGGTGATGTATAAAGATTGAAAAAGTCTGCATATGGAAGTGGTGGTGTGGATGGAAGGCTCAAACTAACACAGGACTGCTGTTTGTGTCCCATGTGAAACCAAAAGTTAAGAATTTCTTTTAACTAATGAATGTAAGTACACAACGTACATAACGTAACTTAAGGTCAGCTACATTATGTAAGTTATGTGTTATGTATGCACTTATGTTAAGTATGTAACATAAGTTATGATCTTTTCCTAAACCCAACCAAGTAGATTTTGTGCCTATAACCTAACCAACAAGTGTTGAAATACACTTGCCTGTACGATGCATGCCATGGAACTGAAAATAAGGGACCCAACAATATCCGAACAATGCAAATTCACCACAATATACCTATATGGGTGTTTTTTTATCGTAACGCAAAATAATACTTTACTCTTAGACTAAAATATCTAAAAAACAGTTGTCAGAATTGGCTGCAGACTCTTAGTCTTGTTTTATTTTGTTGTATGTTCTTAGAATTTACTTTAGGATACTGTAATCCTTTAACTGTTCATGCAGCATGAACCTTTAGAATTGCATCAGTACATTTTCTGAAAATCTGGCCTGTGGTTGTTGAGTTATCTTGCTGTTGGTCAAACAGATCATCTGACCACATCTCACTAATCGGGCAAAAAACCTACACAGGAAAATCATGAGTGCTTTTATCATATAATGTCTAACTTATTTCTGCAGAACCATGCCCAATTTTTCCACCAACAAAGACAAGCTAAAAATAATGAAGTATCAATAATGCATCAGGATTTATAGTGAAATTCAGTTTTAAGATCCTTGTTGCTGCTGTAAACCCTTTGTGGTGCTCATGCCTCTGCCAAGTGCCTGCCAGAACTTATAAAACCCCTCTGCCTACAGTTACACTATTAATAAAATAACACACTCCTTGGGCAAGTTTTTAATTGGCTGTGAAGCAACTCTGCAAATTTACATGCAAATGACTACTTTGGTAGGGGGGAAAAAGATGTTCAATGGTTTGTGAAGTGTCACCTGTTCGATGCAACAGGGATTTCCCCCAGTGCAATTCAAGTTGAGCGTTACGTTTCTTCCTCCACTTCCTTGCCTGACTGCCTGGAGCGAGTGTTGGGAACACTGTGTTTTCAGTGACAGCAGCTAACAAGGGAGCTGTTGGTACCCGCCACTGCTCTGCACATTTGCTGCCTGCACATAGGGGAGCACCTGGGGTCATGGATGAATATTTAAAACCACTTCCATATCAAATTAGATGTGACCTTGGAGTACACAGGCTTGTGCCCGATGAAGCCTAAAAAGCCTAATTTGCTTTCAAAGCCCCCCCTCTGTCACACAAATGCCTGGAAGGGATCCCCAATGCATGAAGAAGAATTATAGAAACATCTCTGCCATCCCCAAACCCCTAAAACCCCTTTCTCTCTCTCTGTGTTCCCCCTCCTGTACTGTACTCTGCAGAGGAAGAAAACAATGTGTGAAGCATGTGAAGAGAAGAGGATGGAGGGGGAGGATCAAGAGATGGAGATAAAGGTTTAAAATAATGATGGAGGCCAGTGTGTGAACAATAGTATAGCATCAGTATTTATTCAAGTACTGTACTTAAAGCATTCATTCAAACATTCATTGATTCATTCCTCTCCATACTGGCCATTTTTTATATTGAGACTAAGCTGTAAAAGACGAGGGGCAAAACCCACAGTCCTTGTTTTGTGCACAAATGCATTTCAAAGCTTTTCCAAGGAAGGAGCATCGGTGCAAGACTGTATGTATCAGGTAACGTCTGTTTTAATTTAAGATAGGCTATGAAGTTATGACTATGCTAATTTGGCTAACTATAGCTGTCAGTAAGAACAGTCTCTGGTTGGGATCAATTGCCACCAATCGATAGTCGTGCACAGAAGCCGTTTCCTGGGTTACTACGCATTGAGCGCCTGGCCTTACTTGCGTAGCACCTGTCTACCTGTCTGTTCACATGAGGAGCGCAGTGAGACCCCACGGATCCGAGCAGATACGCAGGTGGTGAGTCGCTTCCTGTCTGAAAAGACCTTAACACTATATACCATATAATTCAGAGCAACCACTTCTGTTCTCTCTGCTGAAACTCCGACACACCGTACAGATAGAACATGACATGGTAGCCAGAATCATAGCTGGTTTCCTGAGTTAATGCACTGCTACACATATTTACATACTTCCAAGATATTTTATCTTCCTTGTATATATTGTGCAGTAACACAGTCACACCAATGCAACTGCACAGGCATTTGTGCCATAGTGCTACTGTCAATGTGAAAGCACAGTAGCCAATCTAAAGGACCCTGCAGAATGGGCGGGGACCAGGAAAGGTGAGGGCATTCTTGATGTATTTCCCTCACTGGAAAGGTTAAGAGGCTACTGGTTAATTTGTGGCAGTTCACGTGAACCGGAGTGTGATGGCTCTGCAGGACGAGCACAGGCTGCTGGACGCATGGGACCGCTGGGGCCGGCTAATGTGGGGAGGCAGCTGTGCGTGTGTGTCGGTGCATATGTGTGTGTGTAGGTGTGTGTGTCTGTGTGTGTGTGATTAAGAGTGTGAGTGTAAGGATGAAGGCAGAGCAGTGGCTATTGAGACTCTATTTCCCTCCATTTGTCTCCTTAACGGCCTCGCCTCAGGCCACGGCTGCAGAATGGATTGTACATTCTGACAGAGCCCATTCCCTGCTGTATGTGTCTCACTCTGTATGTGTGTGTGTGTGAGTGTGCGTGCGTGCGTGCGTGCGTGCGTGCGTGCGTGCGTGCGTGCGTGCGTGCGTGCGTGCGTGTGGACATTTGGGTTGGCTGCCCACATAAATATATATATTTATATACATACATAATATATATGTGTATGTTTTAATGCAGCGATGCCCTGTGGCGAGATTTTATTTCCACACTATATCTTCTTCGCATCTGAAACACGAAAGTGTGTGTGTCTTTATGCCTTAGCCAGTGTGTGTGTGTGTGTGTGTGTGTGTTTTCCCCAGCGTTGCTTGTATCAAAATAGTCTTGATGCTTTTCTGTTTGCTTTTAGCACCAATCTCTTTCCTCTTTGTTCAACAGTGCATTTGTCACATGATTTGATTACCCGATGGCAGCTAATGGAGTTAATCATTAGAATATTGATCTTGACCAATACAACCTGCATCCTGAGTCACATTTGACAAAAAATAGCTTTTTGTGTGCCAGGCCAATGAAAGTGTTCCTACTCTATGTATTTTTCCTTTGCAGAAGAATAATGTGTTGTTGCTTTATGTATTTACCTGAGATCAGATCACAAAGTGAGTCATCTGATATCAGTTCAATTTCAGTGTGTTCTGCATGCATTTATATCTGCATCAGTTTGTGTTTTATTCCAGATAAGAAATCCAGACCTTATGTTTATCCCAGACATACATTTGGTTATACATTTTGTGCAGAATACAGGGTATTCTCTCTTCTTCTTTAGTGAGTATTCAGTGAAATTCTAACAGAAGAAGCTTTTTGGATATAAGACGAAAACATCTAAAGCATGTCAAGTTGATGCTTTGGTTGTTTGTATTTTAGGATTTCAGATATTTATAACAAAGAATTTAGATAAAAAATGTGCTTATGTATTGGCTCTAAAGGTGAACCATTATTTTATATCTATTACAATATTGGAATTACAACTTGTTGGTTATTATTTTCCTCATATATTCAGTTCTATGGATTAGTAAGGCACAACAATAGAATTCACAGTGAAGTATATGTTGTACCTTTTTAAACTGCAGTGTCTAGAGGTTGTGCTCGAGAGAATGAATAACTGGGGCAACAGGGAACAAAGGGAATGTTATAAAACAAGACTCTGCTCCTGTGTTCCTCCAAAATGGTCAAACGCAGCGCTCAGCATCCATCAGCAGATATTGCACTGAGCAGCAAATATGCAGAAGAAGACCCAATAATGGCCGGGCCACGGTCTATTTGCTCAGCAATTTCATCAAATTATATTCCCAGAGTGTCTCTGATCGTTATTGGCTTATGACTGACAGCCCAACATGCTATATGCTGCTGTCCTCTGGGTCTCTGTGCTTGTATGTGTGTGTTCTTACGCAGGTGAATGCTCTCTCAGTCAAATGAAGACTACTGTAAATCAACAACAGCTCATTAGCACTGATTCCCTGACAGGAAAACACACTGATCATTCAGATTCTCGCCTGAGGTGCAAAAAGGCAGACAACACTGTGATATTGACAGTCAGACTGCAGTGTTTTCAACATGTATGTCATAGAAAGGGGTCGGGTGGGGGGCGGGATGGGATGGGGTGGGGGTTCAGCAACAAGAGGTAATAGAAAAGAGAGGCGGAGAGAAATAAAGGAAGAGATATAGAAGAGAAATGAAAGTCTCCTCTGAGGGGAGAAAAGGAAATTGGTCTGTTGAGTTGAAAATGATTGAGCCTTGACCTTGGCTTGAGGGGTGGGAGGGGCCATGACCTTGTTTTAATTTAGGAAGTGATGGGTGTGTGTGTGTGTGTGTGTGTGTGTGTGTGTGTGTGTGTGTGTGTGTGTGTGTGTGTTTGACTGAAGCTGCCATATTGATTTGCCCTCAGCTGCAGTTCTTCTTGTGGCCACTAGATGCTGCGCTACAAAGAGAGAACCCATTCAGAAAGTTTATTCCATGGGATGTTAGGGTTTCACATCCTCGCCTTTGTGTTTGTTGGTGCCTCTTCAAATTATTGCTCCATTAAAGTTTGTAGAAAAGTATGTTTAAGCTCCTTGGTTTTATGTTTCTGACTTCATATTCAGCCAACAAAAACAATACTGAGCAAAAAGCCAAAGGTTTCATATCCTACTATCAAAAACAAACAATGACACTAAAGTGTGCAGTTTAAGGTATTTAGATAAGATCATACCCGTAATTTCACTTATGTATAGGTCGTCATTGCAGCAGCATAATTCTAAAAGCTATGAACTGTCTTGTGTATATTCTACGGCCCAATTTTGTGTAACAATACTGAGTTTTTCAGTTTTCAACTGATACATGTAAGTTTAACTTAATATATAATATTAAACTTCAGGGTCCCAATTAGACGCAGGTCCTCTTTACTAGCCTGGTGTGGCTCCACGTTTTGACAAATAAACCCAGGTCTCAATTAGAGGCCTGGTCTGGATTTTATAGAAATTCTTTTTATACCAATTATATTTCTAAGTTGCACAGTCAATATGGACATACTACACATCGTTAGATCAGTTAGATTGTCCACAATTCAGTCATCAAATATCAAATGATCAAATGATGGTAATTGACATGTTAGTCGATAATATTCAGATTGGTTTTAATATTTCCTATTTTTCTATCTTCCCTAGAGATTTGTGCAAAAGGAATTAATTGACGCACAGATCTAACTCTTGCTTGTGAGTGAAATGTGGCTCAACACGGTGGGGAAGATACAGGGAATTGGTATTTACGGGAAGCCGGGAGGTGAGTTGTGGGTTCTCTGGACTCCAATGAACATTTAGACATTCATTTTCATTTGAATACATGACTAAAATGGGTTGCTAATAATTTCCTATCGAAGTAGGTAGCCAACTACTGTCAGTCACACACTCTGGATGTCTCGTCAAGTTACAACTCAAAACAAAAGGTATGTTTGTATCTATCTAAACATTCTGGATGACCCCTAGAGGTGGTACCTGAATTCACACTTTCTGTGGCGGTCAGGAAGAATGAAATAGAACCACACTGGGATGGGGATGTTGCCCAGATCAGAGTGAACAAGTTGATGCATTGTACTGCAAAGTGGATTTAGTGTTACGATACAAAATTTTCGTACACATGTACAAAATTTACTTGCTACTGGATATCACACTAGAGCAGTGGTTCTCAAACTTTTTTCATTAACTTATAAAGGGGATACCCTCCGAAATATATTTCAGCCAAGTGCTCTCTGATCAGCGCAAAACATTTTTGGTAGAAAAGCAAAAGCCTTTATAAAGAGTTACTATACAGTGTCTGATTTGTTAAGAAAACACATTTCCTGTTAGTGATAGTGTTCTACATCAGTCCTCAGCCAACATTAGACTGTAAGTAACTAGTGTATATCAGTGATAATCTAATAAAATAATAGATGAGGTGATACGGTGAGATACTGTTCCTGCGGGGGAACTTATCTTGAAGGCACAGCCCTGCTGATCCACCGTAATTACAAACTACCATAAAACTACAGAAAAATCAATAGAGAGAGGGGGGCCGAGCATCCAATCAATAACAATATCCAACACATTCACACATCCACACAACACCCTGAAAAATCCTCTTATACACTCATTTACAGCACACATCAGACAATAAAACATTAAAACGCAAATTAGAGAAGTGTGCCCACTGTCCATAGATTTCTATGTTACAACCATTCCAGTCTATTCTGTCCCTCATATAATGTTTGTATATTAAAAGTTGTGTTTTAAAGTGTTTTTGCAGTCAGTTTAACCTAAAATTAGGATTTCCTTACCAGTAAGTTAACAGCTAATTGAGACTGAAGCATCAGAACCATTGTTATGGTTACCAGCAGCTTTAAATACATTGAGGTCTGACTGAGAACAGTGGTTAAACTGTTGACCTATGAACTATGATTGAGGAGATAAAGACACTATTTATAATATGATGATGGTAAAAATCAAAAATAGTCTCTTTGTTTGTCAGAGGAGCTTAGTGTAGTTTGTCCTCACAGATCCAGGGGGACGTGTGTGTGTATGTTTAGATGCAGGTGAGTGAGGATGCAGGTGTGTGCGGACATCCTGCTGTGAGGCTGGCGGACGTCTCTGCGGTGCCTGACAGATGGAGCCAGGATGGAGGAAAGGTTCGGATGGTGGCGGAGGGGAGGTGGGAGACGGGGGTTCTGTGTTTGACTCGACAGCTAATCTCTCACTCCTCGACCCGGGAGACTCAGGGGACCACGCCACATCACATTACTCAAAGAGAAGAACCCCACCCCCTTCTTTCTCCATCCCTCCTTTCTTCTGTCCGCCCATACCTACTGTACATGTTTTTCATGAATGCTGGTATGAAGCACTTCTTTTTTTTTGTCTTTGGATGTCTTTACTCACTGGGAGCGTGTCCCCCTGAAGAAGGAGCTTTTCAAAAAGCCCATTTCTGTCAGAAACAACACACTAAAGAATGAAAAGGAATAATTAAGATAAAAATTCTCATAGAAAGTCAAAATTATGAGAGATCATGACTAATCATCTCATAATCTTGATTTAAAAAGTAAAACTGTGAATTTAATTTTTAAATTGAATTTCTTACATGCGCATTAAACAGACTAAATACATACTCAATTTAACTATACCCTAAAGCAGCCCAGCACTGTACCTCATCCTTCACTTTATTAGCTTTTTTATTTATGTTTTTGCCGAGTTTCGGAAAGAGAGTTTCCTGTCATTGGACTGCTCATTAACAGCCATGAAATTACTTTGCATTTGTGGGTTTGAGAAAAGTATATCTTTCTGTTTTTTTTATCAGAAAACTTCTTTAAAGAAAAGATACAGGAAGACAACACCAACAGCTAGACAAAAGAAGGCAGAAATACACCTGAACTGACCTTGTTGGTAATAAAAAGTCTATCTATCCAGCCAGACTTCCTACCAGATGGTGGTAATAATGCTCTATTTCACTGTCTGCGAACCAACGCTGCACTGAAAGAACAAGATGAAAGGGAGGTTTAACATTTTCTTTTGTTTTTGTGTTTCAATTGGGCAAAGAACATTTAGAAAATGTGCAGGAATAAAAACTTTAAGTAGTTAAACGTTTTAAATAAAAAACACTATCACCTCCCTCTATTACTCTCCACCAGGATTTTAGAAAGGTCGTTAATGCAAATTCCTCTGGTGAAACTCCACTCTACAAAAAAGTGTGTGACACAAAAAGTCTGTACATTTCATTTTGTATTTATTTATTTAACTGTTCGGTTCATGATCTCGGTCTTTGTATTACCAGTAAACTATAATTGGGATGAAGAATCAACAATTCTCTTTATTGTCTACAAATGTTAAAGAAACTCCTTCGTTGGTCGTGAACATCCCCATATTTGCAGAAAAAATCCTGAGAACATGTCCGCAGTTCCTCGCCTCCACATATACATGTACATATATTCATCGATGGATTTGTATTCCCTCCACCAAGAGCCTTCACCCCATCACTCACTCCCTCCCTGTCTCCTCGTCCTCACTCCTACTTTTCCTCCACTTCTACTTCCCTGGCACTAAATTATGGTCCAATTAACCTTTCCCTCTCACTTCTTCTCATTTGAAGATAAACAATTAAAGGCCGTGTGTTCCTGACAGACACATGGTAGCACCCCTCTAATTTGATTACTGCAAAGATAAATCAGCAGCAGGGGCCTGAGGGAACCAGGAACATCGTGGTTTTAGTGAGGGTGCTGCTTCAGGCAAGCGGTCCACACCATCGCCGGAGCTGCTGGAATGTGAGCAACGGTGTACCCGTCCGTGCAGTATTTCTGTGCAGTGTCTCCAGCTATAATGGATGGTGCCAGATTAGGTAGCATGGTTTTAAAGTGAGGTAGCATTCAACACCATTGTTCCTTAACATACACCATAACTTGTTTGATTTATTCACTAAACTATTTCTGACAGGAGGCATCTAGTGGTGAAGTTGCAGATTGCAACCAAATGAGCATGACCTTGATGACCTAGAATGAGAACGGGCTGTGAAGCGATGCCTATTTTCAGGTGATTATACACTAATAAAAAAACATACCTATGAATATTATATTCCTCCTAAATGTTAAACACTGGACCTTTAACAGTATGCTTTTACTGTCCAGCTGCCAAATTCAGATTAGAAAATGAGCTTTACAAGCAGTATGGCCAGGCTACTATAGCCTGGAAGGGGGGCTCCCTTCCTTAAACTAGGCTAACCGCATCCACACTCCACCTCTGTACCTAAAACATATAGAGATGGATGTCTGTCTTCTCTACAGCACATTTCCAAAAAGTTCAGTACTTGAGTAAAAGCATTTTGTACAAATGTATATCTTCATGCATGTGATGTGTTATTTTCTATAGCAAGACTCCTTGTAGTGCACGATCCCTTACATGTGTCACTTTAGTACAGTAATTAACAGTGTGAGAACCTTGTGTGTGTGTGTGTGTGTGTGTGTGTGTGTGTGTGTGTGTCTTCCTGCAGGGCAGTTAGCTGTTAGTCTTAATTACCCTACTGGGTCATTAGAGGTTTGATTGGTGTGATCTGACCTCTCTCTCTCTCTCTCTCTCAAACACACACACACACACAGAAGTCTAGTATTTGTCCCCAGGAGATGATATTGATAACTGTTATATTAATGGTGTTGGAGTTAGTGTCCGCTCAATTCTATCACCTCAGGGCTCCATGTTTCTAATACAGGGCTGTGTCTGTCTCTGTTTCTCTGTTTGTACGTGATGGGAGGTCGATCTAATATTGACGTGCTCTTTGGCAGCGTGTGTGTGCACGCGTCTGTACACGGTGGGTGGTGGAGGGCTCAGACTGCTTCACCGGGATTTTAGACCTGTGTGTGCGGCTGTCCAATTGATAGTTCTGTTTCAGTTTTGCAGGGTCTCTGGGGTCATCCTGCAAAAAAATTTAATCTGGCTCAACTCTGCGTAAGACATTCCTGGTAGAAATATTTGTTCCATGAAGCGTATACCTCCACTGTTTATTTAGCTTGTGATTGTTGATACAATTTTTGTTGCTGTTGCAATCCAGCCTTCCAGTTCTTGCATCTGCGACTCAAACAAACCTACCTGGATCATATTTCATCATCTACATCAGGATTTTTCAGAGTCTATAAGAGTGGGCCCCCCAAGACAAAATCAATACTACTGCAACCCCACAACCCCCCTTGTTGCTACAGAATCAATTAGCTAGCTGCGGGCTACAACTTGAGCTCTGTATTTCAGCCTATATGTGTTTACACTTTGGCAAATTGTGAACATTAAAAGTATACCGAATAAGCTATTAGCAGTTACCGTTTGCAGCGCATGGATGTACAGACAACTATCACTGGATTACTTTGATATTAAAGAGAACTTAAAAATATGATGATTCTCAGGCAGGTTCTGGATTCATAAGGAGCAGAGATTATATTAGTCAGTGTAAGTCACACTGAATCTAAAAATATGTTTTATGTCTTCTGGTTGTCAAACTACAGTAACTACCTTCGTCTTGTTTCCAGAACACCAGCATGCACCTGTCCCGTTGACCTAATGCAGTATCTTTGCCTCATGTCTCCCTTTCAACTCTCCCACGCCACCCTGGGGAGGCACCTCACAGTCTGAGAGCCTAAAACAAACAACGCTTGTTACAGCTTATTGTTCTGTTCTTCAACAGATAAAATAAAATAAGGAACACATTATGAAGAAGAAAAACTGAACAATGCAAATGTGATGCAGCCTTTATTTGACCTGCTCACAAAAAAAAAGTTTACATTTATATGGCATCAAAATGAAGTATTCAAATTGTATGGAAGGCAATGATGGCAAAGAGGGTCAGAACAGCAGGGTTATTACTTTAGAGAAAAGGACTGACGTCAGAGTGAACACCAGCGTTCAGTATTAATGTAAATGTCACTGTTGAATAAAACAGATCTGCTCTGCACCAGGAGCAGCAGTGAACATGCATTATAACGCTGGTTACAATATATGAATGTAATGTGTAATTTACATATGTAAAATTACCAACTGACTTTTGGAACCCATTTCATTATGACAGATATTTGCTGCTGCTGCATATTTCTGTGTTCTGACAAATCAGCTTATATCATAAAGAATTGAACAATTCCAAAGATTTGAGGTCATCCAGGGAAAAGGTCAATTGTAAATGACTCTCATTACTCACAGAGGATTGTTCTCCTGTTGAACAGAATCGACATATTCGACTAAAACATACCAGAAATACGACATCTGTCCCGCAGGTTTAACACAAATCTAAATAAAATCTGCTTCCATAACAATCTGCTTTTATTATCCTACAATATTGGTCATATGAAAACAGACAAATGAATGTGATTGATTAAATATTCATGCCCACAACCTTTTACAGACAATCCATATGGAGATTCATTAAACACGCAAACTCAATAAGCAAATGTTAATGCCGCAGTCTTTATTTAAATGAATGCAAACAGAATGTAATATGGCAGATTTATTTTTTTCAATGGTCAATTAGAGACTTCTAAATATTTTCTTTTGTTTTGTGACCATCTGACTGATTCACGTGAACTTCAGTCACTTATTTTGCCTGATGGGAGCTCATGGTAGTTGTTGTGCTTTCTCGTCTCGCAGGTTCTCATGGATCGTGGTGGCGCCTGCTGCCATCGTCCTGCTTAACCCCCACTGCTAATATCACTATATTATATATTACTATATTATTATTATTATTATTATTATTGTGGCTATTATCGTGGTCGTCATTATCATCATCATCATCAATCATTTCTACTAGTATAGTTGTTGCTATTGTTGCTGGGCACTTTTGTCTCTCTCTCTCTTTACCACCCATCCCCTCTACCCCTCTTTCTCTGTCTCTAACCCCGACTGGTCGAGGCAGACGGCCACCCACATAGAGCTGGGTGTGCTCGCTCATAGTGGGAACTGTTGGGTCTCTGTAAATAATTTATAAGGAGTACAGTCTAGACCTGCTCTATTTGAAAAGTGTCCTAAGATTAACTTTGTTATGAATTGGTGCTTTACAAATAAAATTGAATTGAATTGAAATTGACTGTGTTTGACTGACTAGCAGTGGATGTTTTGGATGAGCGGTTAGGTTTGAAGTTGTTGTTTTGATCTAACCTTTGAATTCACACCAGAAGCATGTCATCAAGTGCTACTCAAGCATCTCTCAGAGTCGCAGTGGATTGTTCAGTGAACAGAAACTAACACTCAAGAAACAGTTTCAGAATGAAACCCATACAGGAGATTGGATCTATCAGTTGGTTGAAAATTGAAAATGGATTTCACTGCACAGCGATGACATTTCGGTTTTGGTGATCTGTTACCAGCATGCCTCCATCTAACTTCAACCTGGGAGCCATGTATTGATTTGTGTAATGTTCATCCAAACCACAGGGGGGATATTGTATTGTATTGTATTGTTTTGTATTGTACAGGCTGAGGCTGGATTCAGGTCATTTGAGTTTACAGTCCCTGACAAAAGTCTTGTCACTTATCCATTTTGTAGAAACAGCAGCTTATAACCATGACTTTTAATTAATCCATTGGTTTTAGAAATGGCTCATATGAAAGCTAAAACCCTCCCTAAAATTATGTTTAATATACTAAAATAAATTTGCTTCACTGAAGAAAGATTGATCATTTAATGAACACAGAAAGGTCAGATTTTTATGGAGGACTGAAAGTGCCACAATTAAATAAATAAATACACCATTAAATAATTACTTAAATGTGTCATTAATTAATTCAAATACCGATTCATTTTATGTAAAATACATATATAATTATTTCACTATTTACATTTACATTTCATGGTCCTGCGTTGCAGTGCTTCATGAATTACTTAAAACTGTCAAACTCACCCATCAAACTCAGAGGGTGGGGCCAACGCAAATCTAGCCTGATCCATTGCTTTGGTCTGAGTGCCAGGAAGATCTTCATGAACTTTCTAGGGCAGAGGTCGCTAACAGGCGAGTCTGGACCCAGACACCGTCCAATGCGGACCCAGACCTATAATCAGTTCATTATTGAGGATTCTAAATTTTGATGGGGAGCTTCTATTTTAACCAGCACAGCTTTTTTTAGTCTTTACGGTATTTGTTTAGCAGATCAGGAAGCTCACAGACCAATCGCATGCTAGTTAAGCCATCCCACTTGATGCTGCTCAGCCAATCAAATCTGTTTAAACAGCGCGACTCAATACAGAGATGAGCGCGATGAGAGAGGAGAGACAGACGGAAAGAGAAGTCACAGATACATGGAGAGGAAACGGAGAGATGAGTGAGCGAGAGACAACAGAAGATTTATGGCGCTCTCTAAGAAGAGAAAAGTGGATAGAAAATGGAGCTTTTAATGGACAGATTCATTCACATTCATTCTTCCCACTGGGAGCACATAACCAGTGTGTCTCATGTTCAGAGACCGCGGCGCTGATTAAAAGTGCCAGTGTGAAACGCCACTATGAGACAAAACACAAAGTTTTCATCAAACATACCCACTCAAGTCTGAACAAGCTCACAGAAAATAAGCAGGCTCAGATCCCAATATGATCAGTCAACCAGTATCCTGACCAGTGTTGGGAGTAACGGCGTTTAAGTATAACGGCGTTACTAACGCAATCTATTGAGTTCAAATAAATACCAAATGTTCTAAAATACTGTATATAGTGTTTTATTCTTTATTCAGTGATTATAAACATTTAACTCAAACTAAATTTAAACTTTAACGTTATAGAAGATGTTATGGAATGTAATTATAGACCATAAAAAATAACGTTAGTTACTTTGCTGAGTAACTAATTACTTTTACAATGTGGTAACTGAGTTACTAACTCAGTTACTTTTTGGGATAAGTAATTTGTAACTATAACTAATTACTAATTACTTACAACACTGATCATGACCCATTCATTCACTGCCCAACGAGGGAGAGAGGTTAGAGCTCAATTCTCTCACTGAACAACAGAAAGTGTATAGAAAGATATAAAAGGGAAAGAAAGAGAAACTGTTCAACTGTAAAGATGTGTTGATATTCATTTATAACATTTGTTGAGACTGTTAATCAAGATATGAAACAGTTAACAAAGAAAAAGGGAAACTCAAGCTGCTGCTACACTTTATTTTTCAAAGTTAAACACTTTATTTTATTTTTTAGACTTAGCAGGGGATGTGGAAGCAGGAGCTGCTGACCCAGAGCATGTAGCGAGTAAAGCAGAGGCACTTATTGAAGTTCTTGGAGTTATTTCCGCACTTTCTGACCAAGATATTGACCACAGAGTGACTGCAGATTTAGAAGAAGTAGTCCAATAGCGCCACCCAGTGTATTGGAATGTGTTCACTAGCTCTGCATCGATCTATTATCTGGAATTGATTTGTCTTGGCTTGATGCGCAGGGTAACCAATCAGGCGTTAGGATCCGCCTACCAACTTTTGATGGGTGAGTTTGACAGTTTTAAGTAATTCATGAAGCACTGCAACGCAGGACCATGAAATGTAAATGTAAATAGTGAAATAATTATATATGTATTTTACATAAAATTAATCGGTATTTGAATTAATGAATGACATATTTAATTACACATTTATGTATCTAATTCCAATTTTAATTAATGAATGACACATTTAATTGATTATTTAATGGTGTATTTATTTATTTAATTGTGGCACTTTCAGTCCTCCATAGATTTTGGCAAGACAAAAGTTTTGTCGCCTACAGAGAGTAATGTGAAAATTGAACAAATAATTTACTTCAAATACAAAAATATGTTGCATAACATCAGTGAATTAAGTAGTGGTGCTGTGAGATCCATATTTAATATCTTGTATGACTTCCATGAGCTTGAAGGACTGCATCCATGCAGTTCGACAATGATTCATACAATTTATTGATGAAGTCATCAGGAATAGCAAAGAAAGCAGTCTTACATGCCTCCCAGAATTCATCAAGATTCTTTGGTTTCATCTTCCATGCTTCCTCTTTCATTCTACCCCAGACATGCTCAATGATGTTCACGTCTGGTGACTGGGCTGGCCAGTCCTGGAGCACCTTGATCTTCTTCGCCTTGAGGAACTTTGATGTAGAGATGGAAGTATGCGATGGAGCACCATCCTGCTGCAAAATTTGACCCCTTTTATGGTTGGGAATGTAAGAGGTAGCTAATACTTCTTGACATTTTAGGCTATTGATATTGCCTTCCACCCTGCAAATCTCTCGCACACCCCCATACTGGATGTAACCCCAGACCATGATTTTTCCGCCACCAAACTTAACTGTTTTCTGGGTGAATCTCGGATCCATGCGGGCTCCAGTAGGTCTCCTGCAATATTTGCGACGGCTGTGATGTAATTCAACCGAAGATTCATCTGAGAAATCCACCTTCTGCCACTTTTCAAGCGTCCATCTTTTTAGCAGGCTGTGGGCCTTGGCAAATGCCACATGTTTTTTTAATTGCCTTTTGTTTAGTGCTGGTTTCTGGGCACTGATTCGACCATGGAGGCCATTTCGAGACAAACTTCTACAAACTGTTCTGGTTGACACGGGGACTTGAGGTGACCAGGCCTGGTGGAGCTCCGCTGCAGTGGAAAAGGGGCTGGCCTTAGATTTTCGAGCCAACAAACGGGCCTCCCGAGCAGTTGTCTTGCGGGGTCTGCCGGACCTGGGCTTGTCAAAAATGTTAGCTCAATAACTCTGACGACAACTGTATGTTTTCATGACTTTACTTCAACTCCCGCACGACAACAACAAAAACTACCTGCCCCCCTTCCTCACTCAGAACATACAAACCATACGCACATGCGCAGTGGGAAAAATAGCACAATAACAAAAAACATCTCCAGTCTCTTCAAATCTTTTTCTTATTCTTTGTACTTGACGTTGAGACACTTTTGTCTTTGCAAAAACTGACTCAGTGGGCTTTACCAAGCTGTGAACGTTAGAATGTTTTTCAGCAGTTTCGTTTGGCGCCAAAACATTATTTCAAAAGCTGTTGGGGTTGAAATTAGCCATTTCTTGTAAAAAACAATTGATAAGACATATATTTGAGGGGCACTTAAGGTCAACTTGTACCCAAGCGACAAGACTTTTGTCAGGGACTGTATGTCATTGTATCACAGGTGTTGCTAATTTGAAAGAGGAGCAAAGACCGGATTGTTTTTCTAAGTATGCATTTTAAACAATTAGCAGCCGCTGACAATACTGACAATCACAGGATGTTTGTGCTAAAAACATTTCAAGTGTAGCAGTTAATGAAGAAATAGCAAAAGTGTTCAAGGATGTTTTGCACTGTTGACAGTTGCTTTAAAAAAAAATCCTGGCTCTGCACCAATAACTGACAACTCGCTCCTTGTGTCTGAATCTTCTCCTGTATTTCATTGAAAGAGATATTCTACTAACGAACAAAGAAACAGGATGAACTCTTTTGGCAGAGGTGAATTTATTTGGTGTTCACTCAACACGTCAACATTTCACAAAAAGGAAACATATGATATCAGATAGAAATCGTCCCTGGTTTCATTTGTTGAGAAATAGCTAAAATAGTTTCTCTCAGAACAGACATTTTTATTTTAGACTGCAAAGATATTGACAGTCAGCGCTTACATTTCCAAGAAGAATGTGTTTTTGATTATTTATTTCTTTTGACCACCTCCAGCTTTAAAATGCCACCACTAATATAGTTCTACAAAGTGGTCGTTTTAATGCCAAAATATATTTAGTCATAAATACCAAACCTTTCCTCCATACAGTTTGTTTTTGAGAAGGCGCTCTGCAGCACAACAGGCCAGACCTTTGAGCTGTTTCCTAATGCATGTAGAATGATCATTATGTGGTCAGATGTGGATCTGGTTTAGGGGCCACATGTCATGTACGATTTCCACAGCTGGATTAATTGCTGCAGAGTGGCGAGGTTGCCCCGCGCCCAGCCTCCGTCCTCCTGCAGCTCTGACTCACAAGCTCATTAAAGTTCTGCCACAGCTGCTCAACTCCTGAACTCTGACTGCAGTCACGCCAACGTTTGGCTGCATTCGCGGCAGGGCGTTCACCGGGTATGTGCACACCGGGGCTCCGGACAGCGTCTGTGCACTGTGACTCTGAGTCAAGCTAATGCTGGGAGACGTGCAGTTTCTCCACCCTTATTTTATTTTTCAGCACCATAGATACTGGCACACGAGAGGAGAGAAGGGGAAAAGTGAGAAATCTGCATACTTACTTTATTTGTCAGTTTATCACAAATCCAAAATTTATACAAAACTTTTTCCAAGGGGCTTTTTTTTTCATTTTCTGCATTGAGAGAGAACAACTCCCATGGTGCATTTTGGTAAGAAGTAGTCGATCACAGAGTTTAAAATCATGTTATGTGGTCCACCAACAGCACGCTGAAGCTAAAGGATTACACAGGAACCTGATAAAACATTCAGCAGTTCACTAAATCAGTTCACCTACAAATTCTGGGTCAATTTTTTGAACGTTATGACTTTTTTAAGTTTTTAGCAGTTTTGTTTTTATTTTTATTTCTCCTGGCTGCAGATATAATGTCAGCCGTCCTGATTCTGGTTGTAAATATCAAAACTGTTTGAAATGATCACAACAGGAACAACTGGCTGCTACTTCTGAAAGGTGGAAACCTCGTATCTGCGTACTTATTCTAATAAGTCAATTGTTTGTGGGTATTACAAACATTTTAGAAAAAACTTTTTAATTAAATTTTAAAACCAATAGCACAGTCTACATTTGATGATGCAGTGTTCATACAAAGTTTCTCCTGACAGTGACGATTTGATAAGTGGGGTGTCCTTTGTTGTGGGCCGCTGCCCCTCAAAACGTTCCTGGAGCAGCTTGAGGTTTTTTTGCTGACCTGAGGCCCACTTTGGTTGAGCAATAAAAAAATTTGAGGCACACCAAATTACTCTTTTCTTGAGAATGTCACACAAAGATCCAGCAAACTTAATGGGGTGTTGTGCTTGGCTCAGACTGCCTGCACTGAACGAAAACATTTTATTACCCCGTAAAGTGAATTTAAATCAGAGCAGTTATTGCCTTTGACTTTTTTTTTTTGTTTAGATCTCACGGCACATCAGAACTCACTCGGCAGCAGCCCAGCTGATCGCCCCGAGGCTACACACCCTCTCTGTGAATGTTGATATAGCCTGATGTGAGCCATTCTCTGGCTTCTGTTTTCACACTTTATCACAACCAGAACCCACGCAGCAGCCAGATCCCTGAGCACATCACGTCTCATTTACGGTCGGGCATTCCCAAACTGCAGCTCCACCTCGGTCATGGAACGCTTTTGGCTGTGACCCCGGGGTGAAACCACCTCCTAAAAGGTGCCGCTGGTGCAGGACGTCCATTCCCATAACCTCGGACTCCAACCGCCCACCCACGCTTCACATGTTTGGTGAAGTGGGAGAATTAATAATCTTTTAGATGTGTTTATGTAAGCCAGGCTAACACTAATGGTTTCTCACTGAAATGGGGGCTGACTCCATTAGCTCACTGGTGCAGCATGAGCGATGGATGTGACCCTTGTGATGAGATCCTGAGCACCAGTCGACACAGATTACATTATCGCAGACAGGCTCATATGGTCAATCTGTCTCTTTCTCTCAAGGTTCTCGCCATCTCTCTCCCATCTGCGCAAACACAATGGTTGTATTGGATTCATAACAGCGGCCGGGACAAGCATTAGCCTCCACTAATGTCAGATGGTTCGATTCAACTCCACCACTTGTTTGCACAGATGACAAACCGATCAATAGTGCTCTACAAGACGCCAGCATGACATCATCACCCAGGGATATGTGATCCGTGTGGATGCACATGCAACACAGACACACAAACACTAGAACTGAATCCCCAGGCTTTCACAGCTAAAGCAGAGCTGTCAGAGATCTCAGCAGTGGGAAAGTCCATTTTATGGACAATCTTACACGTTGGGAGACCTGACAGGTTGGTCAGGTTGAGTGATCTTATCAAATATTTCCTTCATTGGTCAACATGTACGCTGTAGAGAAATATGAATAAGTGAGGGGGGGGAAAGCTAATCTAGAGTTTTATTTATAATGCAAGCAAAAGGGGTTAATGGGATCTTTCCACAGAGACCTACAGCACTGATTTATAGTTCAGTGTTGAGTTTCACCAGTTGATCTCACCATCACAACACTAAAATCGATGTATCACATATGGTCAGGCCATATCATGCTTTAATTACAAATCCCCCACAGTGTGTTTACATTCTTTCTTCATTCGTGATAAGAGCGACGGTGGAAACGTCCGCCATGATTCCTCCCTACGGTTGCCATGTTGAGGGTTTTTGATTCACTGTGACAGAGAGCGGAGCGGCAATCGTGGTGAGCAGAAGGTTTGTATTTTCTTTTTTAATTTGTATTCACTCTGAACAATCTCTACCAGCATCAGAAACTTAGAGGATAACACACAGTCAGCCCATGCCGACTAATCAACGTCATAGCTGCTGTAACCTCTCCATCCACAATGCCTGCAGGAAATTGAAGTTAGCTTAATTATGTTTTCAAAGCCTAGGCTGCTAGATTTTGTCAGTTATAGTTGACTAATGTATGTAAACTTTCCACCATAGGAACAGTGGTTACATAACTTTCGAAACGAGCTGCAACTGAACCATGTGTTCACACAGGTGTGTGCCTCATAGGTACAAATAGTATTACACCTCTGGCTTTGGAGCCAATGCACATCTCCATAGTTACTCTGTAATCCCTTTAACTGGATAAAATATAGTCCAGTTTTAGAATAAAGTTACTTTAAACGTAGAAAATGATATTTGCTTCTATTTTTTTGCACACCTGGTGCATATTACCTGTTGTTTCCTAACACCTTAACCTCCTGCTGATAGTGATTAGTGATAGTTTAAGGAATAAGATGCAGTTAGCTCAGTTGTCATGACACTGTTCAAACTTTCCATTGACATGTGGTGTAAAAAGTGGTTGCATGTATTTAAGGATTTCTTGACATTGTGACCTTTTGGCCTCCATAACTTCACAATTGATAAAGTATGTGCACAAACAGAGAGGCACATTTCCAACTACCTTCCTTCAAAATATTCCCTCTAGAATTTATTATTAAAAAATATGAATGCATGTGTGAAATGTACCCTCTAAATCTAAATCATCTGCCTATCAGCCATCCATGTGGCACCAGAGAAAAATCCCCTATAAATGTTGCCAACAACTCTTTTTATTTTTAACACATTTCTTAAAGCAGTGGCTGTGGAACAGGAGGCGGTTTGTGGGAAAATAAAAAATGGATTGTCAGATTGCTCTGGAGAAAACGGGCGTCTGAGGCTTCTGGATAATTTATGATGCCACATCGTTTCCAAAGACCCGGCAGTGAAAGGTGTGCTCAATGAAACATTACAGGCCCCAGTTCACTCCAGTGCAGGAGAAAAATAGAGACGGAGAGCAGATGGGAGGAAAACAGCCAATTGGAGATGGCTCCTGGCCACAGTCTGCTCAGACTAATAGAGCAGCTGATCACACAACAACATACCTGAAACAACCCCGGTACATCCCTCTGTCACATGCACAAACAAAAATCTATCCCTACAGAGCCCAATGTGCCTCTCGTGGACTCACATATTTAATCAAAAGAGATGTGCATCGATGATTCCACTCAATAAAACACTGCTGTGATCCTCAAAAAGAAGATGAAACTTTAAGCATTTAACACCATTGTGAAACTTTGACTTTGACGTGTCTATCCTGCTGATAGAAACACTTCCTCGGGTGTTTCCTCGTGTTTAGAGCATAGTGATTGTTGGTATTAGCAAACCCGACAGATGTATGATTTTACTGCTTTCATGGGAGCTCACACCCCTTCTTATGGGAGTTGAGCTCCCACATAACTCAAAACCTGCTGGCGTCGCATTCAGATGCACACAGAACTCTGTAGCATTTGTATGGATGGACCAGGCTGCCACTGAGCCTTTCTGTCAGAAAGCCTTTTCAACACGTGGTTAACGTTGTGAAATGGTCACAGTTAGGTTTAGGCAATGTCACAGCCCAGGCTCGATGAGCAAGACCAGTGGTTCCCAACCTGGGGGCAGGACCCCCTGGGATCGCCTTCCTGATTTTAAGGTGTGTAAGAAACTAAAGTGAATTGTCTAATAGAACAACGTCCAAGCATCAGAAAACACTGAATTTGTCAAAGTGATAGTGTGACAGTGAAAAATAATTAAAATACATAATACAGTCAAAGAATTGTTCCCTAAAAAGGAAATAATCTGCTCATATTAGTTCAATATTTGGGTTCATTGTACAGTTTTAAATATTATAATATATATAATATAATTCAAACAATATTTTATTTTAATCTGAAGCTAAAGCAACATAATAAATGAATCTGCTGTCTGTAATTCAGTGGTGGTTGTGGTGTTTAGTGTGTGCAGGCAAAACATAGGAAAAATCTGACCAAAAGCATAGATGGTGATGGTGATGATGATGATGATGATGGGGGGGGGGGAGAGAGAGAGACATAATAAGGAAGGAACTAGCCTAAATACCTCAGCCCAGCATGCCCAGGTGCAAAACATCAGGTTAATGGGCTCCACCCATCCACCAATAAGCCTGGTACCCAGGTTAAGGAAAAGATTATGGTTTGGGCTAAAAATAACCAAGTTAGGAATGGAGATCACACAATCAACACTGCCTTGTCCCCCGCCCCCCATCGGCATCGGTAAGGTACCCTGCAGTGGCTTTTTATTTCTGTGACCTAAATGTATTTATTGCTGAAATAGTCTCAAACAAAATAAAAATAAAAACAGAGATTGCATGAGAGGTACAAACTGAGGTTCTGTATGTTCATATAAAGACACACATCCACACTTTCTGAGGCATTCATACGTGCAAGTGGACAGTATCCATTCATCCATTCATCTGTCCATCCATTCACTCTTTGTTTTATCTCTTCACAGCAGCTTGCTAATCTCATCCCCTCTTTGTCTGGCCGTCCTCTCATTCACTCTGTCCTCACTGGCTGTTCTCGTCAGTGAGCTGAGCTGCTTGACATGCGCCTCTCTCTCTCTCTCTCTCTCTCTCTCTCTCTCTCTCTCTCTCTCTCTCTCTGACACCCATTAAATTACATCACATACATGAAATCTCTCTCAGCCATTGTCCATTCACATGAGCCTTTGCCCAGTCTTCTCCTTTGCCAGTGATAGATTGATCTTATCCTTTATGTATAGATTCAACACAGAGATCTCCACATTAAAAATGCATTGAGTTGAACAAAGTTGTCAAGCTGTCTCTTTCATCATCACTTACATCAAATCTTTATTCATGGGGAAAGACAGCTGAGTTCGCCGTGTCATAGAAAAGTGTTTATGTATATTTAAGTAAGTAAGTACAAAGTTAAAACTCAGAGAATCATTATCTTTAATATAATTTACATCTTTGTCAACTGTTTGCTGTTTAACATTGCTGGAAACATTTGGGATCATGTAAGAACACAACTCAACTACATATAGAACAGAGCTAGAGTTTATACACTGTTTAATGATCATAGATTATTTATTTAATCAACTATATATAGAACATAGGTGTAGTATTTATCGACATTTAATTGTGTAATTGCTACATATCATAGCTTTAAAAAACAACAGAGTGTAAGAAGTACAATGTATGGAGAAAAAAGCAGAAAAATAAAGAAATGTAAACACAAATATATGACAATAATAATAATAATAGAAAACAACATCAGCAGACAGCCTGAAAGTGCAGTGACCTGACCTGAAGTAGCTGAGGGTGTCTGCCTTTATGGAAGCATGTGATCTGCATGAAGACACAGAGGCTATTGGTCTTGAGAGAGCAACATATGCATGAATGCACACCCTGTATATGCAGGACAAGTGTGTTTAAAAGAAGCGACCACTTTATCTCCACTCAGGGCTTAATTATGTAGACTTGATGGGTTCATTTGGTTGGAAGACACGCAAGGACAGTTCACCTCACATAAACTTCTGCTGCTGGTCTTTTACATAACCAGAGAGGAGAGGACTTCCTGTTTGAACAGTTTTACTCCGGCAGAGGAAAATGTTTTATATAACTGACAATACAAGACGTGAGTGTTTCCAAAATGAATCCTCAGCTCTGCAGTTTAGCAGCCATCTGTCATGTAGAGGCAGACACAGCAGTCAAACCTCCATTGTTTTTCTTAGCTTCTCTGCAGTCAAACATCTATTAGACTTACTGAGGAAGACCTTTCATTCACCTCTCAGTTAACTCACACTACCCTAACCATAGTTTAAACCTTATACCATCTAAAACCATGGCCAGTATCTCGAGTACGAGAAAGGTTGCAATTTTGGTTAAATATTTGAATATATAATCTAATATTTAAAATTGTATGTCTCAAGTCACTGCTGACTTTTGAATAATGCTGTAGTCACTAGGTGGATAGCATTGCAAGAACACTTTCTCATTATGTTAATATTAGACTGCATTACATTTCCCTCCAAACATATTTTCTGTTGCAAATTAGTTGCATATAAATGTAATATCTAGGAGACAGGGTCCTTATAAAGCTTTCAAGTGTCCTCATGTGTCTTTCTGCTGTCCGACTGCTTCTTTCTTCTTTCCAGTATTTTTACTTCAGTCAGTGTCAGTGTGAATCCTTTTGAATGTCATGGCTGGACACATTTGTGTTTATTCACACAGATACTCCCTTTAATACACAAATGCATCTGGAAAAAGATCATAAACTAACACATTTGGTTCATTGTAAGAATAATCCACACCTCCACCTCATGAATTATTTTCTTTTATTGGAACAGTTCTGGGGAGCTCCCCTGAGAACTATACCTTCAAGGGCTTATTTTCTGTTTGAAAGGGCAAAAGGATCAATAAGCCAGCCGGCAGCTAGCATAGCAACGTTCATCCAGCACAACATACAACAACCGTTTCTATGACAACAATAGCAAACAGTCAAAAGTGAAAAATGCCCTAGAAAAAAATGCTCTAGACCAATCAACGTATAGTTACAACACGCAGTGCCTCTTCTCTGAAGTAGGAGCTAAAAAAGTCCATCAGAATGTCTTTCATAGTTCCTGCAGTGCGGACAGACACATCGACACACATAAAGGTGGACAATTGTGGTGATGCACGATGTCATGATTGATACCTGAGCCCTGTTCATGATGCAGTTGGCCGGGCATATAGACGGGACCTCCAAACCGTGGCGGCAACCCCAGTCACTGCTGCGCAGACTCTCAGGCTGAACGACGTCACCAGAGCAAGATGGCAGTAACCATATCCAAAATATTGGGATAGTGGGAGGAAGTGGAGACACAATCTTTTATATGTCGATGTCTGGACACAAAAAAAGAGGGGGAGTTCTTATGACTAAGGTGGCTCTGGTCCAAAAATGTCTATTGTACATTTTTAAATATACATACAGTAACCACTGTTGTGCACATCCAACAGGCATGCCTAACATGCCAGTTAAAAGCCTTTATATTATATCATCTAGCCACAGATCTATCATCCATCTGTCGTGAGTGCAACAGTCGAATGACCTTAGCAGACTGTCAGTTTAAAGAGCCTTAATCTAGTCCTCCTGATTCTGTGCATCTGTCCAACATGCTGCATACGCTGCACCACTGGTTCACCTTTGCAGCACATAAAAGCTGCATAAACCGTACCTGCCACAGCTGTGGGCCATCACAGGAAGCAATAAAAAGACTCTTAAATTGCTCTGACCTTTTTAGAGAGCATTATTTGCTCCGCTTCAAATGGCCTCCTTGGTTAACTTAGCCCCACAATGCACCTGGGGCATGAGATCTGTGTGTTTGTATGTATGTGTGTGTGTTTATGTGTGTGTGGTAAGCAGATGCCACCCTGAGCTCAGCCCCTCTATCATAGCGGTTTAATAGGCCATAACAATAAAAGTGGCATATTGAGCCAGCCCTGGGGAAATCAGCACTACTGTACAGCAACTTCAGACACACACATGAGTGGGAAGCAAGGAAGATAGCAGCGACCTAATTTAAAGTCTGCACTGCTCCTGTATCTCGCTTCCTTGTCTTCAATCTCTCCATCTACGCTGCTGTCGTCTGATCACAGCGAGTTATGGCTTTCAATACTAAAAGCTCAAACCTCCAAACAAAGACAGCGAGGAGGGAATACTTCCTGCATATGTACATTCATTCAGAGTGATGTGTGCTCATGTGTAAAAGCATGTGTGTGTACATGAACAGAGGTGCAGGAGCCCCATATGCTGCATTATGCAGTGGGACTTGTTAACATCTGTGTCAGTTATGACAGTGCTGGCTCTCCTCATGTCCGTCCCTGTGTGTCTCCCTTCATCTCTCAACCCCCTCAAACTTGCTTTTCATCTGCCGACACTTGTGTTTTACCCTTCCTGCTCCTCTGTGCTTTGTTCCGTTATTGTTTCAAGTTTGTTTGTCACAGCTGGCTCCTCACCCTCTGCTGAGGAGTTTGTGTTTTCGCTGCGGTTTGTTTGTATGTCTGTCAGCAGGATTATGGAAAAACTACAGGCCTGATTTTCATGAAACTTGGTAGAAGGGTGTACCACGGGACAATGACAGACCCATTCAATTTTGGAGCAGATACACAAATTATTCTTTAATTAATATTGCATGACAGATAAATTGTAATACCGATATTTGTAGCAAAATTAACTGAATTTGTTTTGCGTGCATCATTGGTGAAATATATGTAGTAGGTATGTAGGAAATAAACTATCTGGGATGTGATTTTTCCAGACTAATCCGGAATTCCACATCTTCTGACCTGCATGAACTAATAATTAAAGGTCCAGCGTGCAGGATTTAGTGGCATTTAGCAATGTAGTTCCACAGTCCCCTGCTTCACCATGCCCTTCCAAGTGTGAAGGAAAAACTACTGTGACCATGAAATGTGCAAAAAAATCTATTGCCAGTTGTAAAGCCAGGTCTGCCCCTCTACTTTTTGTGATAACCGAAGTCCGGATTGGACGACGGGAAATCACATAAGGACAGTAGAAAACAACAGTGGGGTAGAAGAAAGCCTCACTAAAACAGGACAAAGCCACGACAGGACACTAGAAAGCCTGTGAGAATGTTAGACACATTAGAAAATCCTGTAAGGACAGTAATGTGTTGAGAGGACAGCAAAACACAAGGTACAGCACAAAGCCTCATAAAGACAACCTTGTCCACACCTAAGGCTTTGCTTGGACAGTAGAAACCCATAAGCCTTGTGAGGACTGTAAAAAGCCACGATGAGACAGTTGAAAGCTGTGATCGGAACGTGCCTTTTTGGGACGGAAGAAATCCGTAATTAACTGTAGAAACCTTTGTGGCAGGAGAAGAAAGTCATGCAGACAATAGAAAGCCATCCTGAGACAGCAGAAAGGTTTGTGAGGGCAGACCACAAGGGGACCTAGAGAACCCAGGGACATGTGAGACAAATCGATGTTTTGACTGCAGAAAGCCTTGTGAGAACAGCAGAGAGTCAAGAACAGGATGTCTTTCTGTGTCAGCTGTCTAATGAGCCCTCGGCCTTCCACAACCAGATTTCTGACCCATGAACTCTGATGTCTGCTGTGTGTGTGTGTGTTGTGATACATGTGATTCATCAGACCGGTGTGTGCTGCAGGATTGCACACGTCTGTCCGTGACACACCTGTATGGAGCTTCACACCATCTATCATACTGCAAACACTGAGAGCCTCACAGGGAAATTTTGTTCTTCATTATTTGCCAGTGACAGTGTGTGTGGAGCTTGTTTCAGGAGTGTTTTCACATGTCAGTTGACCTGCTGTCCACACACACTTGCTAGTTGGGCTCATGTTAAAGAGACATTTTGAACCCTCTATTCTGCTCCTGTCAATCACAAGCAGCCGAGCTGATTGGCAGCTGGGGACAGACAGTGACAAATGATGGTGAGTGGATGCCAGATTGACTTGGCTTCACGCTGGCCTCATTTTCCCCACCAGAATGTGTGATTCCGACATGTGGACATAGAAAACAATTGCCCCTACACCCCCCACCACAAGTTGTGATCATGCAGTCCTTGAATTATTTATTACACTGTGAGGGGTTGCAAATATGTGAAACTGTGTAAAATAAAAACATACACCCTTAAAGGTCTGTAGGCAGATTATAGTTTTGTCCTGAAAAAGACTCAATAGTGTTGCAATAGTGAAACAGACATTCAGTTACGAGTTTCCTTTTCATGCTTCTGAGAGTCATTATTTATTTATTTACACATTTATATGTTTGCTGTGTAATATGCTTATTGGTTCCTCCTCTGGAACCCATTCTGTTAGTGGAACTGGAGAAATTAGTGCATCTTTTGAGGACTATTTTCTGTGTATGTTTTCGGGGAGTTGGCTGGCGGACACGTTCTTTCATTACCATGTACCTGTAGTTTATTTTGACTTAATCTCTGACTGTGCCAGATGGTCTGTTACACAGAACCACCTAGGAAGTCGTGACTGGACTAACCATCTTTCTATCACACGCGAACTTCAACCAATAACATCAATGAAGCAATTAACTTCCATCGAGAAAAGCGTTCAGTGCTGTTCTTTGCTTCCAGTTCTAACTGATGGCAGTAGCATCTGCGCTTACCTCTTTAGCAGCCGCCAAACAGTCACTTCTCACACACGTCGTCACACACACCTAGTATTAAACCACGGCTGTAGCTCATGCCGTAGCTGCAAGTACTTCCTGAAAGGATGCTCATTCGTCCGGTACCACTGTGGTTGAACACAAGCATGGATTCTGGGGTGATTTCAGGGTCATGCACGTCCATCTGCCTCACCAGGTAAACATACACCCTTCTGCTGCTAAAACTCACTGCCCCACATTTATGTTCCGCTGAAAATAGTCCTGAACAAATGTACTGTTGGTTCTTGTTTGAGTTATGTTCATTAAAAGCTACAGAGCCCAGGTATTTTATGAAACTTCTGAGAAAAATCTAAAAATGTATTCCTGCTTCCTTCCTTAAGTAGGACACAATGGTCTTGCATCTGAAAGCCACAAACAACAGGGAAGTCACAAAGTATTGAGAGATTGGACAAGTAAACTGCAATACACATCTCACACTGCCTCTGCTTTGGAATTTTGACTAATTTACGTCCAGCAATTTACACTTGAATTATTCTTTTGAAAATGTTACTATGGCTGTTATGTGAATGTAGTAGACTTCCATAGTAATCTTTCAAAAAGATACTACTACTAAAGCAGGATCACACTCATCAAACACTGGTGTACACATTCATACTCTGCCATTCAGGTATCCATTGAGTTTGGAGCATTAGGTTGTGCAGGATGCAGCGCAGACAGTCAGATCACTCCATATTCAAGGCCATGGCTCGCTCTGAACCTGTGGCTGTGAATCCCTTTTGAATTTGCCATTAAGCAGGGAATAGGGCCATGGGGAATGAGCTGCGGGCAACGTGTCCACGGCGCCGGGACTGATGGAGAGCTGACCCTCCGCATCTCTCAAAGAATCCTTGCCGAATGGAAACGGTCCAGAGGTTGCAAATTGAGACCCGGCTTTGTTCAGCTGCTGATAGGATTCGGCATGATTCATAGGCCTATTATCAACCTCCTCGAGACGTGTGTGTGTTGTGTGTGTGTGTGTGTGTGTGTGTGTGTGTGTGTGTTAGCTCTGTCCACGCTGAATCCCACACAGAGTGCAGTGGTCCAAGGGGCACAAATGGAGACGTGTAGTGTATTATTGTTGAGCTGATAGGATTCACATGCACATTATGGGAGCTCTTGTGAGACACTGAGAGTGTTAATGGAAATGTGTGAGAGTGTGAGAAAGATGTTTTATGAGCGAGAAGGGAGTTCTTTCCTTCATGTCACTTTTTTTCTTACTTTGTTGGCAAGGGGAGGTGTGTGTTAGCGAGGTGTGTGTGTTTTGTTCACCCTTGGGTCCCTCGGCAGGAACCTCGATTACATATCTTTTTACAGTGTGGGGAGAAATCTGATTGTATTACAACTAATCCAATCTCAGCTTGGTTTTTACAGCTGTCTGCTACTACCAATGTGTGTGTTTGTGCGTTCAGCCTCCGTGGATTCATTGAGTTGTTGCTGATGTGTGATCTCACTGTGGGAGTTAATATCAGGCTCTGTAGTTTCATTGGGCTTTCTTGCGGCTGTGTGTGATCGCACCTCTTTGACGCCTGTAAAGATTTTCCATTACACGGATTAGAAGGCAGCTTTGGTCCCCAAGGATATACAGATAGCAGCGGAAAAATGTTAACTTATGACTTATTTTTTAAATTTATAACTGCAAATAGCTGTCAAATACCAATCCAAATAATGTCATCATTGTATTAATCCCAATCTTCTTCATGTATGAAGATAAATCTTGGACTTTCGCTACGAGACGCGTCGTTCTGCTGTGATTTAAAGAGTGTGACAGCGCTGTCAGCCCTCTGCCAAGGCCTTCTCTGTGGCCCCAATCAAGCATTAATGGACAAAGTGGAAAAATCATGTGACAGTTTGGATTTCGCCAGCAGACTGAAGGTCAAAGGCCTGTTAGAAAATTCCGTATCATTATGTTGGTGATAATTAATACTGACCTTGCCCTCTGGGGAAGCAGTAGACCAGATCTTCTCCTTAGAAATAGTCTCAAACCATTTCAGATCCACTGAGTAACCAAATACTGTAGATACACAAAGTTAACACACAAAGAAAAACTGTACATTCTATTTCATAGAGAGTTGAAATGTATTTGTCAACAGATGAAACCACTGACTATGATGGTTTAATGTAAGAACAAGCTATTATAGTCATTATAGTGGCACCTTGGCAGTTTTCCACAAACCCTGACCTGTACCAAAGTCTTGATCAAACTGAAATTTTCACTTGATGGTGTTGCTAGAGGTAAAGGTAAGATGCCCTCTGGCCCAGAGTCATTTTGCCGAACCAGTCTAATACAAAAAATTATAAAAATGTGAAACCGACTCTTTCTTTAGTTCTTTGGTGGAACAAGTGTGAAGTAGTCGTGACGACTAATCCAAAAATGGTCAAAGGCATGGAGCTGAGGCGGGCTGAATTCATGCCCGATTTACACATTTTGGAGCGTAATATAGCCTCATTCTCGAACAAACTAGCATGACATGGTTGTTATCAATAGATGCCTTAGGTCTTCGAGTTTTATATGAGCTCTAAATCTGTCCATAACACCTGAAAATCTCAAAGAGTTGCGTTGTCCCCCCTATTCTGGCGCCAGTGGATGTTGTCTAACCAACAGTTATAAACATAAAGAATGTTTAAACATGCACTTAATATCGATTAATTCTGTTCACCACTAATAACGGTGTGTAGGTCTACATGTACATTGTGTAGTGAAGTCTAGTTGTGTGCAAAGAGAGAGAGAGAGAGAGAGAGAGAGAGAGAGAGAGAGGAAGGAGCCATGTCCTGCATCACATTGACAGCTGATTACATCCCTGGTCCCTCATCCCTGCTGTCCTCATGCAATAACCATCTCACACACACACACACACACACACACACACACACACACACACACACACACCTAAGATGCTGGCCAAGAGTGCTGCATGAGGCAATGACCGGTGTGTCGTATTTCATCATAGTCCTCTCCACCAGCCAGGCACATTAAGCCAAATGGAGAATAAAGCAGAGCATGCTGGGACAGCACTCTGATGACACAGTGACAGGACCGGCTACTGAGACAAATCGACAACATTACTAGCAACATCAGAAACCTGTGTGTGTGTGTGGGGGGGAGAGGTGATATTAGAGTGTTGGAGGAAAGAGACGAGTGTGTGAAACCTTTATTTGACTTCATCCTTCTTTTTATCTCATCTTCATCTGAGCTGCACAACTTGTCTTCTGCTGTGAATTAGATTTTCTCCTCGTTGTACATTTGCTCTTCAGCTGTTGTTATAACACATTTCAGTCATGTGTCATTAGGTGTAGGGCGTTGTGCTTGTTCTTCACATTTCTATTTGTATTATTGAACAACCTTTGGGAGGTAGATCTGGGGCTTCATTTATAAAATGGACTCAAGATCAGTTTTGCTCTTAAGTATGATGTGCAGAAAACCGTAGTAGTCATTTATAAAACCTTGCTTTGATGTGGAAATGATCTTATCAATAAGCAGAGACTTGACATAAGTGATTTTTCTGCTGGTTTTAGGGGTATTGCAGTTTGGGATGCAAATCCAACACGGTCTCACTCCCAGTTTGTCAAATACTTCCACTCAGATATGACCTGTAAGTGCCCCTGACATGCACAGATCCGCAGTCAAGTTAGCAATAATAAATATACAATGTCTGGTTAGAGTTTCAAAATAAAGCTTTTATGCAACGTTGTAAAATGGTCGCATTTTGTTACATTTAGGCACAAAAAATACTTATTATTATGGTTATGTTTTAGGAAAAGATGACTATCCCCTGGGTAAAGTCCTCTGTTTGTTTGAGTCATCTATCCACACCACCAACTCAATATACAGGCTTTCTCACTCATCAGACTACGTTACCTGACTTTGACAATGGGGAAATGACACTTACGGCTGGATACCTCCACAAATTATGTACCTACGGTGTCATATTTTGACATAGTGGCAGTATTTGACAAATTGTGAATGAGGCTGGGTGAACTTACGAACAATGTGATGGGAATTATCACATTATCATATTAATTAAGGTGTGAGGAAGTAATTGCCTAAAAACAGGATGCCATGTTCTATAAACAGTGTCTCAAATTAGAAAGAAGTAAACATGGCTCTTCCTGACCCTAATAATGGCTAATTTGTGCTACCATTATAAGGGGAAATCGCTGATTGTAAGGCAGGTGCTGTCAGTTCAAGTGTCAATCTAAGAGCACTTTATAAATGACGCCCCTGCGTAAGATAGCAGCATCAAATTGTGCTGACAAAAAAATACAAAAGCATTCAGAAATATGAAACGGAGTCTGTTTGGTTCCGATCTATTATGAAAAAGTACAAAAAGATCTTGTAAATATATTGCTTGACCTGGAAACCCTGAAGCATATATATCCGTGTGTGATGTTTGTGTGTGATCATCATAAGTTCCTGCAGTCTCTTGGCATCGATTAGCATTAGCGAAGGCGATAATGTCAGTGATGGATTCTGGGCCTGCGTCTCCTGGTTCCTCACAGACACTTTTATCAGCATGAAGGACACCTAATTAAGTACACAGAACATGGTGTATATCAGAGTGTGTGTGTGTGTGTGTGTGTGTGTCTGTGTGTGTGAGAGAGCAAACACTGCCATTAACTGCTTTTTTTTCTTGTTCGCTGCTCTCCAGAAGCCGGATAGCAATTCAAAGTCTGCTTATCTCCAGTCAGAGCGTACATACTTCACTCTGTTTTCCTGCTACAAATTGTCTCAGAGTGATTGTGTGTGTGTGTGTTGTGTGTGTGTGTGTGTGTGTGTGTGTGTTTGTGTGTTTGTGTGTCTGTGTGTCACATGTGGTCACAGGTCTGTCCAAGTAATCGTATTGATTTCGCTCGTGGAGTCCTGAAGCTAAGCTGAAAACATTAAAGCGAGTGGAGGGATGGCAGAGGCACGAGAGATATGTGGTGATGAGGGATTATCTGTGGTCAGTGGAGCTGTGTTTGCCTTCTTGAGCTTCAATAAAATACCAATCCAGGGTTTTTTTTCTCTACACACTTGACAGTTTATTTGTTCAAATCAAACTGATGCTGCAGGGGGAGAGGAGTTTTAATACACCAGAGGATGCAGCAGAAATGTGGTCAGAAAGGACATCATTTACTGAAAATGGTGAAACAAGGTGTTGTGTACGGTAGCTATATCTGTTAATTTTCCTATTAATTTTAAAAGGTGAAAACCTGACCCCTTTTAAAATACCTTAATTGGAAAAGCGCATAATTAACAAATTAAATCAATTTTAAGAGATAGGCTACATGACTTTAATTACTTTAATATGTTAAGGGATTAAGAGGTTCATCATTAATTAATCCTTAATTCAGCTTTGCAGTGTTTGATATGGTTGCCAGAGATCCCCTAAATAGTCAATGATATGTTAAAACATATTAATCAAGTGGTTTTAAAAATGAAAGGATTCAATGCAAACAAATCTAGTATGAGCATATATCTTATTTAGGACCCCTCAAAGTTTCTCACTGTTTAAAGAGAAACAAATGTTTAAAGACTCAAGACAAACTACTGGCTAACATTAACAAGTTAGCTTTATTCTTAGCCCCCCTCCCACTCTGAGCTGGCTATTTTCTTGTGTAATTTCCTGTCTCTTTCTTGTTTTCTGGCAAGGAAAAGATATTTTTAATCAAAATGTGTTGTCATACGAGAAAAGGTTGGCAGCTGCCACAAGGCTCTATTGGAGCCGAGGTTTTTGGTTCTTGCACACCGGGAAGTTTCACTGGAAGTTGCTTAGGATGAAACAAAATAAGGAGGAACTAAAGTATCCTATGAAACATTGTAGATAGGAAAACTGCTGCATGTGTTGTTTGCTGATAAAACACAAGTGTGGACCACAGTAGTTCCACCACGGACCAACTGCAGAGAGAAAGGTGGGGGTATCAGAGGTTCAGGTGAATGGGAGACAAATTGGGCTTCATGGTGGAGGAGATGCCCTTCACTTCTCCTCCTCCTCTGTCAGCTCAGACTATCATGCGTCTTGCTGAACACAATCAATACACACACACCTGCTTTATCAACTACCTTTCTCTATCTCTCTCTTCTCTCTCATTCCCTCTAGCTGATGTAATCCTCTTCTGATGTTCGCTCATTCATTCTAACACTATTCCAGCTTCTCCAGCAGTCCCGGGAGTGTCCAGAAAACTGTGGAATTTCTTCCCATAGATCTAATCAAACAGTTTCACTTTAGCCACTATTATGAGCCCAGGGACCAGAGATTTGGTCATTTGAAGTTAAGATATCATTTATTTATCCCTGTAGGGAAATCTGTTCTCTGCAATTAACCCATTTTAAGTGTGAGCAGTTAGACATGTAGCAGCTTTGTTACATTTTTGTTTTAACCTGCTTGTTTTTTTTCTGCTTTTTTGTTGAAACACATATTACCTATGACAGAAATAGTTTACAGTCATCGGAAAAGGAAGTGTGGGGTTTGAATTAAAGAGCAGCAAATCTTGAGACGATCCACCCAGCCGGATCAGCAGGACCAGCCCACTGCAGTTGCCCCAAGAGGAGAGGAAGAGAGCCAGGATAGGAGCCATGCTAACCCAGCTTGAACTTCAGGCTACTCCTGGCTAATGTCCAGTCCGGACGAAATGGGACTCAGGCTGGCCAAACAACAGGAAATCTGTTTTGTCCACATCTGTACAGAGACTCTCTCTATAAATGCATCTTGGCCAAATATGGTCCGGATTTTGATGACTTTAGACAAATTCTCGGATCAAACAACAGCTATTTTCGTCTTTTGAGATGGTGTTTTTGTTCAGATTAGGAGATCATAGAGTCATGAGTTCTTGCAACTCGGCCCAGAGACATGGCAGATTACCCTTTGGATGTAGACGAATTACACTCTTCTACGACATTGTGGAACAAGTCAAAGAAGTTGTCAAAGTAAGTCACAAACTGAATTGAGTCATAGGAAACCAAAAAAATAGATCCATCCCACATTAGGCCATGATCACTCTTAGTGCATAGTACTGTCCATTGATTTTGGTCTTCAAGTGAAGAAACAGACAGAAAATGGTCAATGTAGAGTGTGCTGAAAATTGTGTTGCTTTAAGCATTCAAAGTCAATTTCAGATAAAGTTTCCAAATTAGTTTTTGTGTTCTTTTAAATGACGACCCCATTATAACAAAAACAACCAGTTAGTATTCAGGATTAACTGGGACAAGGATTAGACTTTGGTCCCTGGAGGGCAGGAAGCCACTCACTTATCGGGAGCAGAATTGATTTTTGTTGCCCAAACGTGAAGGAACGGACACAAAGCTTGTTTATCTGTTGAGAGACCCTAGAGGATGAGGAGTGAGGAAGGAAGGAGAGGACAGGAAAAGAAGGTGAAAAAATCGAATGTCGCACGGAGGAAGATATGTTTAGGTGGTAGGTCTGTGTGTGTGTGTGTGTGTGTGGATGGGTGGGCAGTTAAACACTAAACTAAATCAGTTTGTATAAGCAAGTCGAGATATCAAAATGTAAAGCTTCTAAAGCTCTAAAATCTCCTGCAAGGTGCAAAATCAACAAGAGACCGCATCTGTAATCGCAGTGGAGAGAAAATCTTCTCAATATAATTCCCATGATAAAAGGACACAGTAAGCTGTCGACAAATGCCGTATTGAGCTGAGATTGCAGGTGTGAATACAATATGTGCCCCAAAAAAATACTTTCTACTTGGAAAGAGATCAAATGCCGGGTTTATTTTCTTTTTCACAAGACAAAAAGCTTCCTCTCTCAGCGGTTGGCCGACTATCAGACGCACTCACAAAACAGAGGTTAAGCTGTCGCATTAACATGTTTGTTGCGATCGAACTGTGTGTTTATTTGTGTGTTGAAAAGGGAGGATATATACGCTGTCTCAATCCCTCCTCTTCTGCAGAGATTTTAATCACTGCACCTGTTTAGCAAATCATGAAAATCCATCTGCTCCAAAATAAAGAGGGGATGGATGCAGAAATGTAGTTATGATTTGGAACATTGTGACTCAGACCGGAAGATAAACACACCTAGCTTGTTTCCAACAACCTGCACAACTTTTTTAGTCTTGCCAAATGCAATAAATCCTAATTGAGCGCCAAGGCTTGCAGTGTGAACGTAGCCTGTCGTGTGCAGTGTTATTGACTTGGAGTGAACGTTTCCATTGCATTACAAACTTATCAAATGGTTATGATTGTTCCAGGTAACAGTCCAACCCTCAGGTGTTACCAGAGCAATAAAATAGAATAGAATAGATATAAATTAATTACCATTGAGTAGCCATGGTTGCATCAGACGGTTCTGGCCTCCCCATCATCCATTAATTCCTTAATTTTTAATTCCTGATTTTGGACACCTAGAAAGGCTTTATCAAAATGTATCACTTACTTGAAATCTTAAGAAATGTTAGTACTGTTACTCAGCTGTTCAATGTTTATCTGTAGGAAATGAGTTGAAATGTCTTTAAAAGTGATTTTGAGGCAGTAAAAACTAAATGTGGATAAAAACATTACGAATTTGTGCCCCTGTTTTCTAATGTTGTTTCCCATAGCAACGGATAATGTCATTGTGTTACTTTTACTGTGGTGGTTGGAAAGTTTTAAAGGTCATAATACAAAAAAAACAAATTTCATGTAACTGACTCATCTAACAAGAGAGTCCTCGCACTCCCCCCCTCTCTCGCTCTCTCTCTCACACACACACACTTGCTTGCGGGTGTAATTTTCCCACCGTGACATTCCCATCAGCAGCATCATTACAGAGTGTGTGTGTGTGTGTGTGTGTGTGTGTGTGTGTGTGTGCGCGTCTGTGTCTACAGTTTGTGATACAGAGTTGTTATATGAGCACACTTACACCTCACTCTGTTTCTGTATTCTGCTTTGATCATTTAGCAATTAGTCACAAGAACACTCATTGGTAATTATAAGTGTGACAAGTAATCGTATGAGTTCATTAGTCACTGTGTGTGTCTGTGTGTTGGTTTTTGTGTATCAAGCGGACATTTGATATGAATATAAGACGGACACTAGGTGGACAATTTGTATTAGCAGGACAACTGACCCTGTCCTGCTAAAAAAGAAAATGCGTAGAGCTAGAGAGCTCAAATCCAAAGTTTCTACAAGAGCCCTCTAGTCCATAATTACCAGACATTTGATCTGTGGTACTGCACCACCTCATGGGACTTCCGACTTAGTGTCTATATTTGCATCAAGAAAGGAAAGCACTCTACTAACTACAAGTTAAGTAAGTATTTCATGCTTTTATTGCCTTTATTCAGCAGTGACAGCTGAACATATTGGGGTTCTTATATAGCGGGCTATATTGTCTGTAAAAGTGTCCTCATACATCAGGTATGTCTTCATAATGCACAGTACAGTTGAACTGTGTGTTGTGTAAAACATTGTCCTCATAAATTAGATGTGTGTCCTCTTAATGCACAATGCTTTTACTTTTGTGTTTGTGTTTAGAAATGTTCCATTATTCATGTTTGGCCCTTTAATGCCCTTTAATGGAATTTTTATGTGTTGTAAAGCTACTGTCCTCACAAATTTAATTTGTCCTCCTAATTTTGATTTGTGTTATGGCTCAAAAGTGATTTTTGATAATCACCAAAGGGGTGTCCCTCTAATGCAGGGGAAAAAAACTATATGGGCAGCAGTGTCCTTATAGTACACAAAAATCTGTATGTGTGTGTGTCCATTTTGATGACAAGCTGTATGCACAGATGCACTTCTGTGAGCAGGACACAAGGGCTTACATTTTATTTATTATGTGACATCTTGTCACCACTGTTTGTTCTTTTATGACTGATTTATTGGCTCAAAAAACAAACATGACTAAAGAATTAGTTTTCCGTACAAAAATGAAAGTGAACAACTTGTTTATGTTCTGTTAGAAAAAGTCTGTTAGTCCAAGAGACATTTAATCTTTGTACTAATTCCATACACACTAATACACTAAAGCCCTCTATGGTACGCATTATGATGCCAGTTAGGAAAAAAATGTGAGTTTTCTTGTCTTAAAATAGACTAAATAAACATAATCTAAAGAAATAAAAAAAAAAGAAAAAGTTTTTGGGGTTCGTTGCCCATAGGCAACATTGTACCATAATGGTGTGAAAAAGAGAGGGTTTCGATTTGAACATCATTTCTTTAAAAAAAAACATGTGTAAAAGATTCAGTAGCTTCAACAGGGTACAATACATAACATTTTAAATTTAAAAACATCATAAAAGGAACTTTTTTAACCGGTTGTCTGAATGTTGCCTGTAGGCAACATTGTACCATTGAACCAACAAACCATTGAAATGAACGACTCGAACAGTCTAAGTGTAAAAACTTGAAACAAACTATATTTAATAATAATATTTATCAAAACAAAGATTGCAAAACAGTCCTGTCAGTCCCCTGTGTCTTTCCTGACATCCATTTGTGGTGTCCACTGCTGCTCAGTGCTTATGAAACTCCATGAAGCAGTTCTTTTCGGGAGTGAAGCACAGGTATGTGACACATTTTGTGTCCTGGACTTTCACTATACCCTTGCCATCCAGGGTATTTGCTAGTAGTTAGTCCTGACGCACAGGTGGTGATGGCACTGTTGAAGTAGGGCCTCTGTGCCTCTTCTCAGTCAGGTCTCCATTGGTTGATGGTCTTCCGCTTTTCCTCAGGACCTTCCTTTCATTGCAAAGCCAAGCTGCAACTTCATCTTTGAATATCGGCAAGCTGCACTGATCTTTCCTCTGGATGCCGCAGTCCATGCAATCCCTGCGCTACAAGAGCCACGCATTCACTGCAGTGAAATCCAGCATGTGGAACACGATCCTGTGGTACCACTTCCTAGACCTGATCTTCGTTCTGTACAGAGCAATGAGTGAGTCCAGAAGATCCACTCCACCCATGCTTTTGTTATATGTCTTGACAATAGCTGGGCAGGTAACCTGGCAAGGCAAGTTTACAGCACATTTCAGACACGGAGGCAATTCAAATCATCCCTAAAGTATTCAATTGGAGTCTTCACTTTTGTGGCTTTCGGGAGGCTGCCTTTCCATTCCAGATTCTTGGCCTTTTCTATTGCTTCTTCTGGAAGAGGAACTGAAAAACAAGCACACTTGCTAAGCATTCAATAAAAATATAAAGAATAATTCATTTTAAATTGCATTTTACAGTACACTATCTTATATTGTACTAAAAATACCTGTCTCTGTACTTTCACCTTCACTGCCTTCATCCTCATCCTGATTCTCACTCTCATCCTCCTCATCCTCCTCATCAGTCTCACTTTCTCCTGGCAAGTACTCTTGCCGCTCATCATCATCACTACTTAACTCTAATTCGTCCACACTATGTTCAACTGGAAGAGTTATTTCTACCCTCTTCTTCCTTAAAGGGGCATAGAATGAGGCTGAATTCATTCTGAAAATGGAGGAAAATGTGTGGAAATTATAAGCAAATAAGGCAAAGTTCACTATAATAGTAGACTATGGCCTACAGAGTATAGTAATAGCCTTAACTTTACTTTACTGCAACCAACATCAAATATATCTTTGTTAAATTGTAAAGATCAATACAGAATTATGATGAATGGTATGCTTTTGAACATTATATATACCTAAACACACACTACCAATATCTCATGCTGCCATGCTGATCCCATAATGGTTCACTGTTGCCTCAAGGCAACAGTTGCATTTTAAAATATTTTTTATTGTTTAATTAGAAAATAAATTGCATGAAACTATCAAAAATGAAGGTTTACTCACCTATTAGTAGGAATATTTTTTTCCAAGATGGAAAAGAGCCAGGAAATGACGTTTTTAGTTTTTTGTGGCGCAAAATGGTGAGGCTGTCTCCTTTGGAAAAGTCTGCAAAAAAGGGGTTTCAATATGGCCTCCTGAAAGTGATGTGACAAATTAAAGCATTGCTATTGGTTCCCTATGGTCTTCCATCTTTTTTAAAGTATTGCATAATTCAAAAAGATTGTGGAAATTTGGCAGGCCAAAAATGGGTATGTTGCCTGAAGGCAACACGGTACCATAGAGGGCTAAAGTAGTTTTTGACTACATCGTGAATTTATACTGTAAAAGTGGTAAAATAGCGTATACACAAAATATTCAGTCAGCTGATTTAAACATGTTTGATGTTTAAGTTTGTGCTGTTGATAGACACTCAATGGAGGAGCTGCTCACAGCAACAAAAGTTACAAAGGTTATAACAAATTGCAGATGGTGGTGAAACCTCCAGAAATGTCAGTGTTTGTGGAGTTTGATTGGCATTGTAAAGGCATTCATTGACACAGTGCATCATGTATAGTACTTAATGTATCTTATTAATAGAGCGCTGCAAGGATGATGTATTTTTGTAGTCCAACCAAGAATTAAGCATTGCCCTGGTTCCTTCGACAAAAGTCCAATGGGATTTTTCCATTGGATTTTGAAATATTTCAGAAAATAAGCAGTGTGACTTCAACATCACCACAATTAAACTTCCAACTTCAAATTAAATCTTGTAACTAAAACTAAAGTTGGAAAGTTTGACTTCAAATAGTTTGAATGTGCAAGTATGAACAGGCAAAGCTGTAAAGACGGACTTGTGTGTAGATAAGTCTCTGTGTTCAGCCTGCTGAATGTCACTGACAACCTCTGTAGCCTCATTTTTCACCACACTTCAAAAGCTGCAAAATTCACAGACTTTCAGGCATCTAATAAAAAAAAAGCTTACTCATTTCTGGATTTTCAGACTACCTCCTGGCCTATGTAGTATTATATATTATTAGTGGCCTACACAGCGAAATTTATTTGCACATCCTTGTGAAACTGGTAGTGCTGTTATCTTACATAGTGATTACTTGTGGGGCTAGCTGGCAAGTTATTGTGGCTGGTATTACATCGAAAATTTAAGTAACAAACTCAATTTTGTAAGTTAAAAAAGATTAAAAAGCTTTAAGTTTAACATATAAGACACTAACTAAAGCTTTGTAGGTTAAAATTAAAGAAATATTTCTGATGAAGTACTTTCTACAGGTTTTTTTGATTTCACAGTTCAGATTTGTGGAGCAAATTAAATGATATCCATTAGAACAGGTCAAACTGGATGATGTGGCACAGCTAATATGCTTCACCTCAACATAAAATCTGTGACCACTCAAGTCTGCCCAAAGTTAACATTAAAAGATAAAATTTTGTGGCCTACTTCTTAAATGAAAGGTTTCTATCCGTGACTACTGCGAGCTAACTAATAGCCTGCAGTTCACTTGAACCTGCACACTGAAAGTCCTCTGACATAGCAACAGTAACTAAAGGCTGGTCAGTCAGTCTACGGTGCAGATTCTCCAAAGCTGAACTCAAAACCAAACGAAGCGAATCCACTGATCATGCTGACATTTAAATTAGTCAGTCTGAAATTTAGCATTAACGCTCATGAACGAAACATCAGCTCGACTGCAGAGCTGGATCCATGATGGAGACGCAGTGTGCCATATTCCGCAGCTCTCAGATACATTATACAGTACTCATCTCCACAGTCACGTCTCAATTTAGCCCACAGCTTCTTTCTGTGATCTGCTGCTTCACTTTGAATTACAGGGAAGTGAAAATGACGGGAGGATGAAGGACAGGAGGCGGGGGGAGGAGGAGGGGAGTTCTGCATGTAATGAAGGGAAGAGGAAGTGATGAGGGGAAGATGGAGGAGAGAGAGGGAGTGTGGAGTCAGTGTGTGTGTGTGTGTGTGTGTGTGTGTGTGTGTGTGTGTGTGTGTGTGTGTGTGTGTGTGTGTGTGTGTGTGTGGCTGTTTGGGTAAATAAGAGTGAAGGTGGCAGATCTGTGAGCTGAGGGGAGTCTGCAGGGCACAGATGCCTGTTGTCAAATCGGATCACTCTCCGTCACATGAACAGATGCCATCCCTGGGCTCACAATGTTTGTGTGTGTGAGTGTGAGTGTGAAAAGGTCTCTGTGGGATGTGTCACCATCACTGTTTCCCAAATTTCCCCTGGGATTTTGGTGCATTTCACTGCCTGGGACCTGTTGCTTCTTTAAGATGAACACATTTTCCCAGTGATTTTGTTTCTGTAGCTCATTCATTTATGTAATTTATTTATCTATTATTTTGTTATTGTTTTGATTATTTATACCATTGAAAAAGATCCCCATCCTGCTTCAACCAAATAAATCACCATAATCTTAACCTAAAAAAACTGATAAAAATATAAAATCACTCTTATTTATACTTTTAGTTATACTTCATCAGCTTTAACAGGCAAATTGAATGATCTCTCTGATCTAATGATCTCTTTGTTATGTGATTTCCTCTGGTTGGATGGTTATAAAGAACTTGAGCTTCAGGGAAGACACTACAGGTGTGAGGAGGGAATTTGGGATATCTGTTTTAATCGCTCCATAAATCAGAAAATGACAAACAGCCATTCAAAAATCCACTTTCACCATTTCTTTTAGGAACAAAATGTGATATAAATCAGACTGATGATGATATATGATCAAACCCCTCTGAACAAACCTTAAGAATATAGAATAGAAATAGAAATAAAACTGGAAGGTTTGGTGTATGTAAGTGCTACTGAAGGAGATTTCTGGCTCAGAAAACGGCTTTCAAAGATATGTACTGCCAATTTAAGTACAGGTGAATACGGTAAAAATGTTAACAAACATGTACAAGCATGAAACTTCCCCAGTCGATTACTTACATTAATAAAAAAAAAATTGGATCATACGTTTTCTGAAATTGTATGTTTGAATATGCAAATTGTGCATTATCTAATGCTAACTTTGGTGAAATCTACAGACGCAGAAAACATGTTATGGAAGCAAACTAAAATGAAAAAAAGACCTTTTCCTGTAGAGAAGATTTTATTGATAGAGCATGTATGTGCATGAATAACTGACTAATAGTACTACATATAACCAAGAACAATAAACCACCAAAACAAAATGCTGAAATGGCTGCATGAGACAGCAGTTTTAACGTCATGTCATCTCTGTAAAGGTCGTCAGCTGCTCCCATGTAAGCACCAAAATGTATTATAACAGGTAAGAGGATAAGATGAAAATAGAAGATCAGACAATAATGGTTTTCACTGTGTGTTTTCCCTTCTGTGTACTTTTAGGAGGAATTGTTGTTCTACCCAAAATATGATCACTTAATCTAACCAATTTCAAATAATAACAGCAAAAGTCAATCAATTTGTGATTAATTATCTATAATTCTGTGTTTGAAATCTGTATTTATTGGGAGAATTCCTGCTTTTTTGCCAGGAACTTACTCATATATTTACATATTTACAGAAAGTAATAATTCTAAAATCGTGGGAAAAAATTCAAACCAAGTTCTCACACTTGTAATGATCTTCCTCCTGCAGCTTTGGATCACCCCTGATTGTTAGCTCTATGTGCGTGTGTGTCAGAATATGACCTCTTCCTCTGTGTTTGATCCACTAACGCAGCCCTTTTCTCTGTGTCTCTCGCTGTAACACCGCATTATGAAAACATGAGCTTTGAAGTGCTCTGGCCTACATGCTTCTTACCTGGGAGAAAAATCTGTTCTTCTCCCTGCAGAGAAATTATTCATGGCCACAGAGAGAGAGCACATGCACTTTATTTCTTATACCTTCTGCAGACAGTTTATGTGTGTGACGGTAGAGGCAGGGCTCTGTTGATGGCTGTCTGTGATCCTGGTCTGTCCACCTCTTTGGGCCAGTGTGTAATATCTCAACAACTATTGTAAGGAATGGCATAAAATTTTGTGAAATTGAGCATTCATGGTCCTCATGGGATGGACTGTAATAGACTGTTCCTCTAATCAGGTCAAAATTTTGATTTGGGCACGACCTGGTTCTACGACCAACCTGCAAAAAGTGACATTCTCAAAATTTGGACCTCAACTTTGACCCATTTTATGGTTACGTTTTCTCAACGGTGAGTTGTCCAGACTCACAGAGGTGCTAGTGTGGCTGCAGGGTCTTTTCTCAAGTCCAGAACTGTTTGCTGCACTGGCTTGATGCCTCCTGTCTGACTTAAAACAGCTCGAAAACAAATCTGCTTCTCCAATAAAAAGGTAGCTGTGACAGAATCCGTGGACGTTAGAATTAAAGGTAAGCTCATTGACCAAGTTTCAGAGGTGAAGTATGTGGCCATAATTTTACGTTCTCGGCTAACTAAGTTGTGCTAAAAAGACTTGTGAAACCATTAAGGCTTGCCTTAGCTGTTTTAAGATGATACAAATTGTATTGCTTTTCACTATGCAAAGCTTGTCTTTAAATGGACTTGCCCCTCAGCCTCTCTGCAAATCCATCATGAGACTGCAGAGCTACAGCAGACCCACCAGAGCAGCTTCAATTGGAAATTGCAATGTTTTTTCTGTGAGATGAGCAAAGTCCTGGAACTTGCTACCTGATCACTTTAAATGTGCTACTAACTTCATAACTTAGCAACAAACCTGTACTCACATATACAGTAGTTTTGAAATGTGTCATCTTTTATTCTGTTTCCTGTATGTTTTTGTATTCCGTATATACTTTTTTTTACCTTCCTGTTTTAACCACTTATTTTCATAAAAGCCCTTCTCGGAATGGGTGTTGCAAATAAGCATCTGCCATAAACACTATGATACTTCAGTTGTTTATGCTTAGTGATAAGTGACTCTTTGTCTCGAGCTGCTCGCAGATGGCTGATGAGTCTCTGTGACGTGTGAAGTTTTTTTCCCCCCCTCCTAATGTCTGTTAATGAAACTGGTGCAGAGCTGCAGTGACACATCATGTGTTATTCACAAGAAACCCAGAGATGTGGGTCAGAAAATAACACGTGAAACTGGCAAGTCGTTTGTTGTGCAATAGTCGTCGTCTGCTGCGGTGAAAAATATCTCTCAGAGTGTATTTCAGAATCTATCGGGGGGAGCAAAAACCCACTTCAGCAGCTGAACCAGATCAAGATACCGTTTTTTTTTTTTTTTAATAATCTATCTTGGTGGTTCAGCCTGTGGTCATTAATTAAAAACCAAAGCAGAGAACAGCCAATTCACATCATCTAATACAGTCAAAAAAAGACATGAAAATTATAATTTAAAGCAGGACAAGAGTCTCAGCTTTTTGAGTCTTTTGATGAGGCCGAGAGGAAGGAGCTTTATTCTTCCATTCTTCTCGTTTTCTAGTTTGATCTTTGCCTTTTCTCGCTGCTCTTCACTCTCAGCAAATTAGAACATGACCCAATTTCTGTCAATTTTTAAGAAGACTGTGGGGTTTTTTTTCAGGCCGTCTGTGGGAGTTAGATAACGCTGGCTCGCAGCCTCCTGGTTGGTGTGAAGGAGTGTGTTCTCACCCATATATACTGTATGTATGGGCAACTTACTGCGCAGCTCAGTATGTTGCCTGAATGCCTGAAAAATGCAGAATTCACACATTCACTATTGATAGCACGTTGCATCATGTAGCACTGGAAGGCAAGGAGGGAGCAGATGAAATGGGAGGCGGGTGTCGGGACGCAGGCCAAGGAAAGTACACAAAGTCCACTCTTAAATTATGTTTTTTGAAGTGCGACCCTGCTCTTCTTCATCAATCTCTCCACACTGAGCTCCACTTTCATCTTTTTCTTCCTCGACCTCCTGCTGCGCCCTTCCTCCCTCCCTCCATCCCATCATCCATTCATCCATCCACTCATCCTGTGCAGCGACTCCATCACAGGCATCATTACCACGGCTCCATGCTGGGCCTCATATACTCGTCTGTCTTCCCCCTCTTCTTCATCTTCTAAGAGGGAAACTTGAGGAGGAGAAGCGGGCCGGAAGAAGAGCGAGACGGAGAGGGTGAAGAGGATGAGAGGGGTGATGGAGATGTTTGTCAGGAGGAGAGAGATGTGGCGTTGCGGCGCGGGAGGAGTTGCTCAGCGCTGAGTGACTCGTCTGTCAGGTGGAACGACTGCAGTGCCCTTGGATGAGATGAGTGGGGACCATATAGACACATATACAAGCAGAGTGGATACGTGCACGTCTGCAAATGATCTTGTACACACTGATTCATCGCTGGACGTATGAGGGGGAAGTCATGCACAAATACAGATGCCTAGCAATCATCCTGTTAATCTTTTCGGCTGCAGCTTTCATATTTCAGATCCCAGGGAAGGAAGAAAAGTCTACGTCTGAGATGTTGAAGGGTTGTTGACTTACACATTACTGACATAGGGCAGCTTCACAGAGAAATAAACAGATAGTCAGAACAGACTAGCAGTAAAATTCTTTTGTTTTCAGTTATTGGATTTTCAAAATACTTAACACTAACACTACTTTGGATACTTTGAATAGTGCCCCCTCAACATGGGCAGAGCTGATCACCATAGAGACACAGTAGGGAAACAACCAGGAAATGGCTCCAGCCTTTATTTACTGATGAGCTGTAACCTGCACTGTGCATTTACTGCCACACTGACAACTTCACTGCTCGCATTCACTCACTTCGCTCTCTCGCACACACATAAAAAGGAGCTGCTACTATCACAGAGGATATGAAGGATCTTGAGATGGCCGCACTTCGTCAGTTGACCATGGTGTGGTTTTATAGGGTGCCATTTTTGAAGGAATAAAAGAAAAATGGGGTCACTATTGATGTTAGCTCAAGGACCGTGATCTGTTCTCAATGAAATCTAAAATTTGCCACTATTAAAAATAATGTGAACAGCCAAACAAAAAAAATCAGATCAGAGCAATAAACCAAAATTGGAAAAAAATAATTATTTCACATGCTTTTTTTAAAATTGGATAGAAACATGTTATCATGAGACAGTCAACAAGCATGGGAAGCAAGTAGAAATATATATGTGTGTGTGTGTGTGTGTGTGTGTGCATATACTCATTCACTCTTCAGTTGACCTGGTCATACCCCATAAACAATGTAGGCCTATTAAATGTACTGAAAAATGATGAAAATGTCTCCTTCACTCTTGTTATAAGTGAGGCTGAGCAACAAACAGCTTCGGAAATGGATAACAACAACAAAAGAGAAGTGTGTGAGGCTGACTGCTGGTGGTTCATCCGCACTGTTTTTATAAATATGACAGTGTGATACTCGAGTGAAATATGGCCCGAAGTCTCTGCAGCAGCTGAACTTGAGCCTCACAGTCAGTTTTCATTAGAACAGTCTGCTCTGCCATCATCACAGCCACCGGCCCCGAGACGTCCTGCAGCACACTGCCATTCATCACCGCTGACACACACACACACACACAACACATGATTCACTCTCTCACACATCACTCTGTTACTGAAGCCTCCTCCTCTTCACTAGCTGCTGTGTTTTCAGCTAGATGGTTCTTTTATTGTTATTAGTGTTTGTGAAAAGCTGGAACAGTTACGCTAGCAGCAAGGTTCTATGGATGGAAATCTGTTTGTCCAACACAACCTCGACAGAAAAGGTCGACTGCCGATGACTCCCAGGACAACATATTCGTAACCGGACCTTAGGTACATAAAGTAAGTCACGTGATGTTGTAAACGGGTTAGGGGGGTTAATGTTGCAAAATACTTGGTCAGGAAACGTAACTTAAGTAACCTGACACTTTAAATAAGTCAGTGGGTTATGGTTGTCCATATGGGGTGGCTGTGGCTCAGGAGGTAGGTCGTCTACTAATTGAAAGGTTGGCAGTTCGATCCTTTATTATTATTTATTCAGTGTGTTTAAGGTGGAACTGCTTTATTCAGTGTGTTTAAGGTGGAACTGCTTTATTCAGTGTGTTTAGTGGTTTTAATCAGCGGGTCTGTTTGTGTTGGAGAGGAGGAGACCTCTGTGGCTCATTGGGCTCCCGGTAGAAACCTCCTGAGCCATGAACACTGAAGGAATCCTAACCGGGAGAAGCTGACTGCAATGACGCCAATGGTGGTGAAGACAACAACTCCCATGATCCCACACTGTTTCACCACCTCGTCAAAACCCCCTTTTGTTAATGTTTAGATGTGAGAGACCCCCTCGTAGCAGAAATTACATATTGTACATTTAAGAACATGAATAAAATGGACCTCACGTAACATAGCTAAAATAATTGTTTGAGCCATCCATCCACCCCACATCCTCCATATGTGAACTGTCACGCTCTTTATATTTCAACACCTGACTTTGACAGCAGGCGCGTCTGGAAGTGACACCGGAGGGATACCTGCAGCGCCATATCTGAAGGAGAGGGCCACTGACGATTAAGGAATGAGACCAGGTTGCACAGACACACTCCGATCTGTCGTTTGATGTTTCATAGCTCCTCGACCCCCAACTGTCTTCATTTCCTCATTTCACTCTCTCACAGTCCGACACACACACACACACACACACACACACACACACACACACACACATGCACACACACTTTGCTCCCACAGTTGCCTATATAACTAAATATTTTATGAAAGTGTCAGAGCAGCTTACTGTATTCAGAAGGGACGCTCTTTACTTTACTCTGCTGATGGGATATTTATGCCTGAGCAGGGAGACGGCTGCAACCGGCCTTTGAAGTCGTCTCCTCTCCTCCAAAAGAAGCAGAAAGACACGAGGGGTGGAGAGAAGAGAGAGAGAGAGGTTGTACGGTATGATAGAGAGAAGAGATAGATGCATTAGCAGCCACAGACTGCTTGCTGTTAATTGATTGCTCTCCGCTGAGGCACCTGATGTGCTGTTATTGCAGTGGGATTTCTCGACATTTCCCCGAGGTGATTTGGGAGTGCAGACGCTGCTGAATCAGTGTTTCGGGCCTGCTGTGGGCGGGTCGCTGGAGCTGCAGGTGGTGGCGAGCTGCACCTGTTTGTTCCTCTGGCATCTGACGTTGAATTATCTGACGTGTTCTGTGGAATTGTGACAAAAAACTGGCAACAGACAAACGATGAGACTTAAACATATTTGAATCCCTCCAGGATTTGGCTTTTTTGGGGACTGGTTGCAGCTTAAAATGCCAGCTTTTCCAGGAGAGACTGATACTTTGTGTAGCACTTAACGTTACTGTTTGGTAATAACATGGTAATAGTGATAATAAGTAATAAGTAATACCATGTATTTACCAAATTATCAAACAGGTAATAGTTTAGTATTAATAATGGTTAATAGTAGACTGTATTAGGCTAATATGGATGAGCGAGTACACTTTAACCAACTTTATTCGTGTCCGTACTTAAAATGGGTGGGGCTTAAATCATATGTGGGTGTGGCTTAAACCGTAATGGGGCAGGACTAACAATAATTTGTTCATTTAAACCTGAAGTTGGTATGGGTTGATCTGGTACTCGCTCAGCCCTAGTCACTTTGACTTCCATCAATGTTCATGTCATTTTGAAGGTATTACGCTGATAGTAGCCGATATTATTTGGAAAACTTCAACCTATATTACCTCATTATCAGATTTTTACCCCCTTAATGGCACAGTATTACCAATATTAATCCAATTATTGCACTGATAAAACTATTTTATCATTTCAGGTTACCATATTGTACCAAAATAACCATTGTTGTCATACTATTGATAGATAGTCTAATGAACTTTATGAACTTTTTTTATGTCATGTTCATGTCATGAAAGTTGTAGTGAAGCAATTAAAAGCTAATTGTATCGATATATTGCTGTACTGACCATGCACAATAAAAGGATTCTTTAAAAATAGAGAAATATTAGCCATTTTTTAAACTCATAAACACTACCAGCTTTTGGAGCCTAAAACCAAATTTGAGAAGATTGTTTGCTGTGTTTTCTCACTGCAGGAAACAATATTAGAGGCTTTTCACTGGCTGGAGTCAAAAAGTACATGTAGGGAAAAGGAAAAGTCTCACAGGGGTATGTACAATCACTTCAATGCTGCTTTCAGGAGATGAAAGTAAAATAACTAAAAGCACTTCTGTGTCTTCCTCACTCTTTCTTGTAACCCAGTTTCTCTGTAGTCTCTTATCTGGTATTGAGATATCTGAGGGGAAGAAGAAGAAGAAGAAGAAGAAGAAGAAGAAGAATCGGATATTCAGCTCCGACATCTCAGCTGGAAATCAACGGGCAAAGAACGAAGAAAGAGCGCGCATCTGAAAACATCCAATCAGCTTCAATCTCTCACAAACTTCCAGCTTTGGAACTTTTTATTTTATGTTTTGCTGTCAAAATGCTACATTTAGTGCAGATACACATGAAGCTGTGCACAGAAACACTGCAACTGTCTGACTTGTGTTCAGTGGAAGTTATACATTAACATCTCAGATCTCCATCTCACAAACCTATTTCAGTCTTACTTTACCCTCTGGGAGCTTTGAGAAGAAATGAGAAACATTTCTGAAACACATCAAAAGAAAAGATCAAGCTAATCAATGAGAATAAGGTGGTGGTGTTTTTAATATTGATGGTTATTTAATCAGTGTGTGAATATATCCAGTGGAAGTCTGAGAATCGTCCTGTTTTATAGACACGATTATGTATAATCATCACAGGAGAAGTGTGTTTTATATGTTTATATATCACAAAGGAAAAGCAGAAGTTCCCCAACTGCAACAAGCCCCTGAAAACCTGGTTTCATACAACAGCAACATAAACGTTAAAAACAAACCTTCAGTTCTTACCCCCAAATCCCACGGACCGCGGCTGTGACGCAATACTGCCGTGCCTCGGCCGCCAGAGCTGATTGCACCTGTTATAGCCAATACTCGTGATTCTACCAGAAACCCTGTGGTGCATTCAAAAAGCCTCTCTCCACTCGCCAAACCACTTTGCAGACGAGACGTCTGAGAGCCGTGGCCAATGAAATTTCAGGGTTGAGTTCATCTCTCATAAACACACGTAATCCGCTTCATCAGGACTGTGTGGATGTGGTTTGATCAGTGACCAATAACACCAACCCAGGTGCAACTTAATGTGGGACTATAACTGAAACATGTTCTGTGTTCTTGTAGAACATCAGTCATAAGAAGACTTTTGGCCACAGCCTGTGATAAAGCACAGATACATTCTGCTATCTTAAACTGTACTGGCCTGGCACTGCGCTCAGTAATACTGCGCTGCTGATGGGCCGAACAATTTAAAATGCATTCTGCGCTCCATGGTTAGGATTGTCATGTGACCTTGGGATGAGAACTTTTCTTGTTTTGTTTAGATTTTTATACAAATCAGTAGTTATATTATAATGTATTATATTATAGGTTTAATACTTATTTATAACAATTATATTTTATTATACTATATTATATCACAATGTTTTATTCTGCTACTATATATTATATTCTAAATTGTATTATTTGCACATATATCTCTATGGCTGTATTTATATTACATTACATTATCTATAGTACATACATTATTGTTTCAGACTCAAACAACTGGACTTATCATACATACTGCAATTATTTGCACAGTTCATATTTATAATCTAAGATACTGTAATGTAATTATTTCTTCAATTTCATATTTTATTTCATTTTGAAAAGTATTTTATCTGTTTCCTCCATTAGTGTAACATATAAATTCACCACTGAGGATAAATAACATCTGAACTTTTTTATCTTATTCCCTGAATTCAAATAAATCAAGTCTAAAAAAGCATTACCATTCTGACAGTTAAAGTTATGAACCAGGCTTTGAAAATTACCTCCATTTATTTCAGCTTCACGCTGTCATTTGTAAGCCTGATAACAATTTTGGTGTCATTTTAATTTGTCAAATCATCTCAATTTGGAGCAAAACTTCATTTAGTGACATTAGACCATATAACACTGAAGGAGTGCTGCCTCATTTTAGATGAACATTATTTATGGCTGCGTGTGCTGAGTTTGTCGCTCAGCTTTCTCAGCCAATAACACCATAAATCAGAATTAATTGCTTCGGGGGGAAACATCAATACATGGCCTCTGATTTCATTTCCGCACGTTCTAATGCGATTTGAGTACTTCCCGAGGTGCCATACCTAATGCAAATGGAACAATAAAAATGCAGCATGCAGAAATTGTGGGAAAATATAACAAGTCTTTTACTGCAATAATATTCCTCACAGGCGGCTGCAGCAGCGTCAGAAATATGCCAGGCGGTCGTTTATGAGTTCACAACGATGACGTCTTCATGAGGAGAATTTGTGTTTCCAGCTTCCTTCCTCTCAATCATTTTTATCCTGATGTCTCCCTCCGCGCTCTTCCTCTCTTTGTGTGCACATTTCATTGTTGTTTTATAGTTGTAGTGTAGAAATGTTGCTCTGTCTGTGCGCAGGACGCACACAGTCAATCTGTGGGATGTTGCATCTGTCTGTTTGCATGTTTGTGTGTGTAGTCGAGTGGGTTGTCATTATCCCATACACCAGAGACTGCTGTTAATCTACCATCTCAATAATCATATTTATGTACCGGCTGTGGATGTTATCTGACATATTGTCTGTGTGCCTTAATGTGCAAATTGCAGAAAGATCCAACCTGAAGATTTGTTGATAAAAATGATCTTTTCAGCTATTTAACAATGAGAATAGAGCCTTCCTTTGTTCGGCATGTTTGCAGCACTGACGGCGTGAATGTGGTGGAATGAGAAATGTGGGGGAGATAAAGATGCCGTAATGCAGCAGAGTGGTGTGGTGTCAGAGTCAGAGCGAGCAGTGGAGGACAAAGAGAGACGGAACAACAGTCCGAAAAGAAATATGAGGACAACCTCTGCACAGACACACCTGTGCTATATTAGCTTCCTTCTCCTCCCCTGGGTTACCTGTGATAAATCTGCTGCGAATCTCCCAAATGACTTCCTATTTGTCTGCACCCTCTCTGCTGCTGCTACCATTAAATCAGACCCCACAGAACTGGAACACATAGAATGTGCACTTGCTTCTGTCCTCCATGATTTTTGTTCTGGTATAAAATAATATAATTTTTTCTCAAATCCGAAAACATTACTTAAACTTACAATGAGGAGTATTTAACTGCTTATGAAACAGTCTCAATTTAATACCAATTTATCTATATCAGCAAGAATATTGGCCATTTCTATATAGTTATTCTAAATGCTTGTCACAGAATCAGATTTGGTCTAATTCTCCTTGAAATCAATGAAACAAGGCGGTACTATTGTCCACAGGGACCGCCAGAATCAACACAAAATTTCTTGTAGAGGTAAATAACAGTACAACAGTATTATCAGCAAAATGTACCTGCACATAAATATGACTACACTGTGATTGTGTGTTGCTCTGATCACAGGCTAATGTGCAAGTTCACAAGCTCAAAATAAACTAGTTCATTTAGAATTTTGAATTAAGTTCACAGCCCCAAAAAATGAACAGTTGGGTGACGTTGCAACTGTTTGTCTGTGATCTTACTCTTTGTTAATGATTTCTTGTGATCGTCATTCACTTAATGAGCTGGCTCTCCGCCGTAACTCGAGGGAATCATTTCTAATCGTGACTAATCCTCTGGTTGAAAAATAACCGTATTAATGTCTGTCCTCTCTCAGAAACAAAAGCAGAAATAGTGTAATGTTGTAACGCTGACGAACCTCTTAAAGAGGAGGTCCGTGTGGATGTTTGAATCCACAAATGTCTGACTTGAAAACTAAATTTAAATTCTCAAAAAAAGTATTTTAGCCACTTTACTGAGCTGAATTTAAGAATTTATACCTTAATCTAAGATTAAGAATTAGCTAAATTAGCAAGACACAATATCTTCAAATAGCACAATAAAAATCTCTGACTTTGTCTTAAATGAAGGAACCAGAAACGATGAAAAACTAAACAGCTGCTTCATTCCCAACACTGGGACCAGACGACTTTCTCTTAAACTGAGAAGTTGTGCAAATGGTTTTACTCTGAAAATAAGGACAATAATCTTGTTCCTCTGCTGGGATATGATGCAACCATTGTTGGAACTTAATTACTGTATTAGCTGTAATATCTTATTAAGACAGATATGTTTTCTCCAATTCAAAAAATAAGACTCATTTCCCAGAAACAAGGCTTTTTTACTTTCTTGAGATTCCTTTTTTGCGCTGAAAAAATGGTCTTATGAGTCATTCGAGGAATGCTCGTACTGTATGTGTCATTTTGAAAGCGGCTGACAAATCTCCTAACCATAAAAATGTTGAATTTCTGCTTTAGAGGCTCATGAATGAACAGAATCACATGATAAAGCAGGGGATTGAGGAAAATATGTGTCTATAATCTAACATGCTGATATGCCGCATCCTCAGGCTGCATTCATTCTGGGTTATATGGACCAAAACAACATTTATTTCCAGCGACAAGTGCACCAATCAAATCAATTTCAGGAACTTCATTCAGCCGCTGCCCGAGTCCGATCTGTCCAGTCTGATTCTCTGCAGGACACCACTGTTTCCCGCTGCGCTGCTTATCTCTACATCTTCCATGCTCCATATCTTATAGAAACTATACACATGGTTTTATGTCAGCGCACAGTCTCACCTGATGTCCACATGCAGAAAAAGTATATGTCCTTGTGAGTGAGAATATAGAAGAGAGAGAGCGAGCAGCGGGAGGAAACCCTCGTGGATGAAAGGAGGAAAACCGATGGGAGGAAAGTCATCGAGAGCCGAGGGGAAAGAGAAAGAGACAAAGAGGAGAATTCGTAGGGCGTAATGTGGGAGAATTCATACCAACCAGAGCTCTTTCATCCTGACACTGAGTCAGGAAGATGTCTTTATGATGCCTGTCTCTGTCTCAACATGTGAAGGGTCCCAGATTAAAAGGCTTTGGGCACGTGGGAAGCTGTTTTTGACATTTTTTTCTCTGCTGCTAAAAATATAAACACAAGGATGATTCCCAAATACGGCAGAAACCGAATGCAACTGTAAAGAGCTGGGCTGGAAAAACAGAAACAGCACAAACATTGTCTTCAGCTGCCATCATCTCACCACATGCCATGGACAAAAGTATGAGGACACCCAAACATTAAACCCAAATGTAATTGTTTAACATCTAATTCCCAAACCATGGACATTAAAATGCTGCTTAACAGCCTCCACTCTTCTGATTTCAGTCTTTCCACCAGAAGTTGAACCTGCTGCGTCGGTTTGCTCTCGTTCACACAGCAGTATCAGTGAGGTCTGATACTCATGTTGGGTGATCAGGTCTGGCTCGCAATTGGTGTTCCGGTTCATCCCAAAGGTGTTGGATGGGGACCAGTCATTTCTGATAATTTGCTTTATATTTTGAATTATATTGTATTATATTATATAATATGAAATAATTTAAATTCCAGTTCAAGTTTCAGTTACAAGCTTATTTAATTCCAACCATATCCATATAAAAAATACTGATTTAGGTGAAATCCTTCACTCATAAGTAACTCGACACTTAGAGCAGACAAACATTAGCATTCATGTGCACGACCATCTTAAAAAACTTAAACTTGAAAGGAGAGAGGAGAATATATTGTACTTGACATTATGTCAAGTATGATGCATTCATTGTTAGAGGAGACAAAAAGGAAAAAAAGTTAGAATGGAGATGGAGGGAATGAGACGGCCACTTAATTAGTCAAACTCAACCATATTTGATTTATATTTAATTGTATTTTAATGCACAACCAGTGAAGTGTCACTAAAATGAGCTGAAAGCAGATTATGAGGGAGGCCAAGCTGAGTACTATGAGCTTTCTCTCTATATATATATGTATGGAATATCCAGATTTACCCGACATGCAGTAAAATGTAATACAGTTTTAATGTATAAATGGGTGGAATAAGCTTTAAAACTGCACTGATGCTGCATGGAAAGAACTTTGTTTTTCCCCAGTGAGAGACCAGACCAGGCCCAGGCAGTTTCATGTAGGAACTATTTTCTTTCTTTCGAACTACACCCGCCAAACGTAGCTGAAAAGGTAACAAAACAGCATTATAATGAAGTGCTGTAGAACTGAAGAGACAACCTGGCCTACAAATCTTGTCAAATATAAGAAAACATGATTGTTCGGTACAGACCCCCAAAAGTTTCACATGAACTATGAAAAATAATATGAATAATATGAATAATATGATGTTTTTATCGTGCAGCCATAATCACAGTACAGTGTTAAAATGGTCAATATGCTATACGTTTTTCTTTAAAAATACACTGACACATTTTTGTTGTTATAACTTGGATTGGTTCTGTTGTCTTTAAAATAAAAGTAATCTTATAGATATTTCCTCCTCCCAACCCTGCTTGCCTTTCCTGCAATATTAAGATTCTTTTCTCTCTTTACACTCAAGTTGCCGTACCAAGCTGTTATGTTGAATGATGAAATACTTCCAATCAGAATCCTGTGTGCGAACACCAAAGCTCCTCAGCTTTCTGATTGAATACATAAGACAAGTACTAGAATCTCTAAACTTTAGTTTCTTGACTGAATGTACTTTGCACCACTGTGTGGAGCTGCAGCAGACAGATGTTTTGTGGAGATTACAGTCTTGTTTATTTCCCCTGTGCTTTGACAACCTTGACAACAGCACAGACTCCCTGCGAGCTGCCAAAGGGAAGCCGAACCTACAGAAAGGCAAAGCAGTGAACAGCTCTATCGGCCATAAAGTTTTAATAAACTTTATGTGGTTTCACCTGTCAGATTACAACCGCGGGGAAAACTCATATAGAGAGAGATCCTGCAGTGTCACAGCCAATCCTCTGTTATTTCTAGTTATCAGACAGAGAGAATATGGTGAAATATGGATGGTGTGTACATATCAAATGTGTTTTCCTTACACTAATTACATGGTATACAGGCATTTCAGTTCTGAGCCCCCAAACACTCTCAAGTTGCCTCAAGCCTTTTCCCGTCACTTTGTGCGGAGATAAGAGCATCAGCGCTGCTGCTTTTCTCTAAGTGCATCCCCGTTATCTTTCCGTTCCATATGTACAGAGTGTTTACTCTGCGACGCATGTGGCATGAATGTAAAATATCCTCCGCCATTACTGTGAAATATTCCAGACATTAATGCATTCTCCTTTTGTTTACCCTTCTCGGAGAAACACAAATTAAGGTCAAGCACTCTGACAGGTCTGTGCAATGAGAGAATGAGTGTGTGTGTGTGTGTGTGTGTGTGTGTGTGTGTGTGTGTGTGTGTGTGTGTGTGTGTGTGTGTGTGTGTGTGTGTGTGTGTGTGTGTGTGTGTGTGTGTGTGTGTGTGTGTGTGTGTGTGTGTGTGTGTGTGTGTCTATGACAGGTTGAGACATTTTCATCATTAATTTGAAGGAGATAATTGTTTCACAAAAAGTTGTATAATTTTAATTGCATTCACAAATAATTATTCTTAAAAACACTGAAGGAACAAAGGAAGAAAGAAAAAAGACATAAAGAAACAAAGGTGCAAGGAAAGAAAGGAGGAAGGAGAGAGAAAGATAACAGGAAAGGACTTAAGAAGCATAGATGGAAAGGCAGGAGGAAGTACAGAAAACAATAACAAAAAATAGCAGAAATAGCAAAGAAGAAAGACAGAAGGAAGGACAAAAAGAAAAGAAACAAATGAAAAATAAAAGACAGAAAGAAGGGAGGAAAAATCAAGGAAAGGTGGTAAGAAAAGAGGAAAGAAGGAAAGGCAGGTGGAAGTAAAGGAGGAAGGAAAGATGTAAAGAAGGGAGAAAAGAAGAACAAGGGAACTAGGGTGGAAGGAAAGAAAAAGAAAACGCGAAATAAGGAGAGGAGCAAAAAAGGAAAGGTAGGAGGAAGTACTGGGCCTCCCGCTTTACTTCCTCCTGCCAAAGAGAGAAAAAGTATAGGGATGAAAGGAGTAAGGAGAGACAGGAAACAAAAGAAAAGAGGGAAAGAAGGGAAGACAGAAATAAATAAGAAGAAAGAAATGAAAAGGGAAAGGCAGAAGGAAGCAAGGAAAGAGGAAGGAAAGATGGAAGGAAAAGAGGAAAAGGGGTAGGAAATGAGGAAATTCGGAAATGCAGGAGGAAGTAAAAATGAAGAAGAGAGGGGAAAGTAAAGATAGAAAGAAAGAAAGAAAGAAAGAAAGATAGTGAATAATATCAGCCTGTGTGATAATAATGTCTCCTGATTGGCTGGCGGTGATGATGGAATCGTTTATTGATCGCAGATTCACCTCCTCACACTGACAGTCGCGATCTCGTCATTCACAGCGACGAGTCAGTGGGAACGCGTGAAGTACGTGACGAGCGTGAGAACAATGGAGTGAGAAAATAATGAGTTCACTGTTGTCTGACACCGCAGAGTGCATTATTGCACTCACAGCACTGCAAACAGAAGAGAATCTACGGCTAGTTCAACCAGCGACAGGTTCCTCAGTGCCAAGCATTACATTCAAGTTTATTCGTCATTTCCACTGTAAATAATACAGTTAAAATAATTTAATATTTAAATCTGACAGAACAAGACAATCTATTACATTTATAGTACTTGAGTCTTTAGACAAATGATGCCTGATGTTACCTGTGGTGCAGAGTCTAATGGTGTGTTCAAGTGAATATTTGCCTTGCGTTACTCGTGTTAGATGAGTGCATGAGTATATTCGCCATTTAATCTGTCTTACAACGGTGGTAGGAGCCGAAAATGATGCCGCTACATCATGATGATTCGTAAAAAGTCTGAATTCATTTGTCGGGTCTGTCTGAAAAATTCCCTTTTATTTGCGTCTATTTGCATCTTTACATTGACTTTGTATTTAATCTACTTACACAAATAATTTCGTCCGCCTTTGGTGGGTACAAACCAGTCAGACGCCTGGCCAAATTATATGACTCTCTCAGTTGTGTCCTTGCTTGGTTTATTTCTTGGACCGAGCTCTGACGCCTGTTAAATAGCCATACCAAGCAGTTTTCTGTAGTCTACATCCGTTTGTTTGAGAGAAAGAGAATCAGTGGTGGTCGAGAGACGTAGGAGAGAGGAGAGGAGAGGGAGTGCTGGTAGAGGGAAAGCCTGTGAATCAGAGAAAGTGCTGGAATGAGTGAGATATGAAAGCATAAAGCGTGCCTTTTAGGTGAATTATACACTTTGAAATAACATGAAAAAATAGAACCTGCTGCTGCCAGTAAATTGTATGTGGACTACACAAACATTGTGCCTGACCCTTCTTTTAAATCCCAGCTCTCCTTTCAGCTCTAATTACAGTTTTTTTTGCTCATTTTGTGCTGCGTTGATAATTTTGTGGTTAATGAACTTTTACAACAGACTGAAGGACTCTTTAATATTCATGAAAAAGCTCCTGAACACACAGAGACACCTCCAGCCATTATGAAGGTTGTGTATGAAGCCCAGAGGAGCAGCATGATGACAAAACAGCAGGGAGCCAAAGGATAGGATCAGTGTTGTGTGTGTGTGTGTGTGTGTGTGTGTGTGTGTGTGTGTGTGTGTCTGTGTCTGTGTGTGTGTGTGTGGGGGGGGGGATGTGTGTGTGTTGTGTCAGGCACCAATGATGAGAGTCTCTGTAATGGCTCATAATGAGCACAGGGGCACAGTTTCATGTTAAGATCATGTCGTTTCAAATGGAAAATCTCTTCACACCCATCCCCCCCTTTCACATTTACTCAACTAAACGTGACCAAAAGTATGTGGACGCCCCAATATTACACCCATAGCTGGTCCGCTCTTCTGGTTTGAGGCTTTCCAACTGATTCTGGAGCTGGCTTTGTGCACAGGGTCATTGTTATGTTGAGAGTGGAATGGCCTTCTCCGAAGTGGCTCCATGGAAGAACACCATTCTACATTGTATATACTAGTGCAGTGCCCGTAGGAAGTATGTATTGCTATAGAAAATGGGAGGTTAAGTAGCTTTTTCATGGATGGCCAAATGAGGTTGTGTTTGAAGGTGGGACGTCAGGGACATTTAGGTTTGTTGTGAAATGTGTAGATTGATAACTATTGTGTTTTCATATAATTTGGCTTTTAGCAAGGACACTGTAGGGAGTTGAACCCCATTCCACTAATGTGAAAGTACCACACCTCATGGTCAGCGCATATAAATTCTGAAAGAACAAAGTGAACCTGGCAGCATAAACAGACTAACTTGTAGCATAGCCTAGTAAATGAACTGGGCAGGACATATTATTTAGCCCTGTAATATAGGCTAGCATACATCAGAGAGAGAGAGAGAGAGAGAGAGAGAGAGAGAGAGCAATGGCAGTAAGGGTTTCCACATCAAAAAAATGTTTTGAAACTACCAAAATAGTGTGAACGGATAAGCGGACGGCGTGGAGCGAGGGCGTGTCGGTCAGACAGTCTGATAACTGCACAGGTCTCTCACTCAACTTAATAAAGAGAAATGTCCCACAAAGCAACGTTACAGGACCAAACAACAGTAACGTAGTAACTGTAACTGTCTTTGGAAACTTACATGAGAAAAAAAAATACCACAGCTGTACGTGGAGAAGCGTCTGTCCTGCTGTCTGTCCTCCCGTCTGTCCTACCGACTCTTCCGTTACATTTTTGCCCGAAAAAAAGCGCCTGTCACCGACGAAAAACTCACAGAGTGTATGCGATCAAAAATCACCGCGACCGCCAGCCCTCCGGACCGAGACACCAGTTTACTTTCCACTGGAAAACTTTCTCCGTCTTGCGAGTGAGGGAGTCAGACAGCGTCCAGTTTACTGCTGGTGATTATGTAGAATTATGTAATTTAGAGTGAAAAACGTAACTTCGTCACTTTCCAGGATGTTTGGTGGGTCAGGATCTCAATCACTACACATTAGGGCTCTGCAGTGATTGGCTCTGGTGCACACGTGGCTATGGTGGCTATGGTAATGCTAGCGGAATTCTAAATAATTTATTAAATAATTTATTAACGGTATCTTTGTAGTCCAAACAAAGCCGACGTTGCACACCCTTAAACCGCACAGCAGCCATGTTGAAACTCTCAGGTCAGTCTGATCCTGATCTGCAGAGATATTTGAGCCACACACACACACACACACACACACAGACAGAGATTCCTTGCTTTATAGATAGATGTATAGTTGTGTATTTTAAATCAGTGGGAGCTTCGATCCCACCAGCCTGCACACCAGAGGCTGCTGCTATCCACCCAGTATCATCACCGGCTGAAGTGTGAGAGTTATAGCCTGACATAGATTTTTTAAAATTGTCCCACGCTGGAAAATGAAACTCTGAAGTTGATGCTGCTCACTCTGCATTGATCCGTCTGTTATCTGCTGGTGAAGAGTTCTTCATTCAGAGAACTCAGACAACAGTAAAATCAGCTCCTATAATAACCATTGCTAGCACTCACAATAGGGCCATTAGGGCCATTGTAGATTTTAAATAATAATAATCCCATAGCTGGGGGTGGGACCAAATATTAAAGAGATTAAAGTCATGAATTTAAGTTAATGTGTGACATTCATGGTGGAGGATAATTTATATTTGATAGTTAACAACATTTTACACTCATTTCAGCACATTGTACAGTACAGTACAGGTGGCTCAATTGTTAGCACTGTTGCCTCAAAGCAAGATACGCCCTGGGTTTGAATCCCAGCAGAGTCTTTCTGTGTGGAGTTTGCATGTTCCCCCTGTGTTTGTGTGGGTTTCTGATATAAAGTTCTGTGGGTTGTCGTTTCTTGCACCAACCTCCAGAGTTAAACGACAAAATAAGTTGTGATGTTTCATGATGTTCAGCAGGTCAAACAAGCTAAGCCACATAAATTTCTTCTTCAAACTCTACCATATTAACAGTACATCTGTACTTCATGAACACACACAGTGCTTGGAAGGGTGCGTTTGATTTATTGCTCCTGTAAGTTAGATTCTTTTTTTTTTTAAAGTGTCAAAACAATGTGTCTGACAGCGAGGTAAAGATTGGTGGGCCTTTTTAATGTGGCTAAAATAGATTTTTCTGCAACCCCCACAGCAGTGCATTGATCTGCTTCTGTGCCAGGACTCCTGTCTGCTTCTCCAAACCGGGTGTAATGCTGACCGCCACCTACTGTAGGTATAACACTGACTGTGGATGAAGGCTACCTCGTACAACCACACTTCCAAGTACCTGAACTATCCCTTTAACTGTGAGATGTGACAGTAAAAGGTAAACAGGCATTTTAAAGTGTAGCTGAAGCAGAAGGTCAGCCGCAGTGTCCTTACAGCTTTACGTTTGTTCAGTAAACTTGTTTGTTTAAGCAGTCGCTAACACAGGCAGCCGGAAGGCCACCGGCAGGATATTCAGGCAAAAAAATCAGCCTTTTTATCCTTCATCCCTCTGATTCATCCATCCCTCCCTCCCGTCTATTCTGTTATCCTTCACTTTTCAGGGTCTCTACAGAGTGAAAGTAAGCCTATATACAGTGAGTACTCTCCACCGTAAAATAACACATGCTTTCCTGTTTATAGGATTAGGACTGGACATACATGCTGCATCCTAATTCAGGCTCTGACTCCTTCCGAGGTGGTATTACCAGAGTCTGTCTTCTTTGTCTGGCCACAAAGTCTGTCTTCTTTTGAAGATTTGAAGGATCAAACTGGTGTGTGTGTGTGTGTGTGTGTGTGTGTGTGTGTGTGTGTGTGTGTGTGTGCTGGTAAAATGTTTACAGGCGTGAAATATGATTTGTCCAAGTGACATTTACCAGGTGTTCAGACCGTCACGACTCACTGAAGAATTTAAATAAACTGAGCGTGTGTTCATGTTAGCAGCCTGGACGTGTTGTTCCTCGTCTCCTGAATGTGTTGGTGACTCATAATGGATGGATTTGTCTTCTTAAACTGTCCCTTGTTTTCTGTTGCCACTGTTTTAAAGGTCCAGTATAAGACTGAGGAGGATCTGTTGTAACCTTAGAATGAGCCAATTTAATCTTACAGACACGACACTGGCCACTGTCGTTTCTCCAGTACACTTAGAAAGAGAGGGTGAAGAAAGAGAGTTGCAGTCTGCAACTACACCACTAGATGCCACTAAATCCTACACACTGGTCCTTTAACCAACATTTGACTCTTTAAATTCATCACATTAAACTTACGGGAGCAGCAGCTGATTCACTCCACAGGTCAACTCGAATGTGAGTGATTCTTCTTAAGTCTCTCTGTCCTCTCTTTACCCTCGTGGAAGAATGACATCATTCTGGCACACTGTCTGTTCTGTCTCATACAAACACACACACACACACACACACACACACACACACACACACACACACACACACGCATATTGGCATGAGCCAGAGGATAATCTTTAGATAGCAGTCTACAACACTAACTGTTTCTTTACATCTTTTATTTTTGGTTTAGTTTAGGATCTGTACATTAATAATAATATGAATCCATTATTTTTGCTCATTGTGGTATTAATAGTGTCCACTCACAGCTCTCACTAGTAATAAGCTTTAGGCGACATTTTGTGCCTCGGGTTTCACCTAAGCCTGTTAGTGTAGCTTGTACAGTATATTGAATATCAATCAAAACTAAAACAGTAAAGATGCAAATACAGGATTATCTACTACCGAGGTACCTGGTTTAGATTGATGGAACAGAATGGGATTAAAAACCAGGTTAGTGTATTAATATCACAGGATTTACAAAACAATTCCAATTTGACTGACATGTAACCTCACAAAAAGTTTGAGATAGATGTATTTTCCTTATATACTACGCCTAACACATATTACAGACTGGAAAAAGCTCCTTGCCTATAACAGTTCTCACAGAGTTGAGTCCTTGAACCCATAGAAGTTATCTTGAAATGCATTCTATTTTCTCTTTTTTTTTTGTTTTTTTTTTATTTTTTTTTTCAAAATTTTTTTTTTTTTTTCTGCTGTTGGTTGTGGATTATTATTGTCAGTATCACCTGTTTGTTATTAATATTATTATCCGTGTTTTTCTTTATATTGTTGTCCCACTTTGGTCATGGGTTCTGTATTCAATTAAACTGGATGTCTGGGGGAGGGGGTTGGGATTTATTTTAAATGTTGCAAGCTTAATTGATTGTGACACAATTTGGTAAAATCTCAATATATATATAAAAAAAAGGAAAAAACATCAACAAAACTAGACACAAGAAAAATGATAAAATACATGTCTGAGTAAGAAAGAGAAAAACAATCTCTTCTCCTTCTGCATCCCTCCTCTCCTCTCACCCCTCCATCTTCCTCTCATCCGCTCCACCCTCTCATCACCTTCTTCCAGCTCTCCATCCATCTGCTCTCCTCTCCTCTCTCCCAGTCTCTGCTCTCGGGTTCCTGTCTGCGGTGAATCAGGAGAGGATCACACTCTGCACATACACTTCACACTGCTGTTTGGGATTTGATGAGTGGGGAGGTGGATATTGAGGGATTTAAGGAGGGAGGGAAATTGTGATGCTGTTGGGAATCTGTGCCAATTTCAAGCAGCACTTGCCACTCGTTTTTCCACTCGAACGCTCCTCACATGGTCGATGTTCTCCAGACGCAGGTGCTTTCCCATCAAAATTGAGCTCCTTCGTCGCCGACCAGCTGTAGAGAACGCTTCACGCCTCTGGGAACAGAGCGAACCTGCTGCATATTTAAATGGAATATCAAACATGTATATCTGCACGTGGGGAAAATCTGTTTTCCTTCAGTTAGAGGATGTGTGAAGCTTATACATGCTCCTCTTCCTGATACTTCAATCATGTTGTGTAAGTGGGTCAACTGGAAGCAGTGATGATTTGAAGACATTTACCTGCCAGTCTAATCTCATGTTACAGACAAATCACACAGAGCAGAGCTGGAATGATGAGCGCAGACGTTGCTGCTCTCAGGGGTCCAGCTCTGAGCTGTTTTTCTTTCCCCGTTTTGTAGAAAAATCAAAAAAGGTTATTCTGTAAAAAATACCCAGAATAACTTGTGTCCCGTGGAGTGTGATGTGACATTGAAGTGAAAGGAAACCGAAGACCCTCACTGAATCACATTAGTTCCTAGATCCTCTCTATGCTGTAAACTGGGCTAATCCAAAACAAAAATAAAAGGCTTATTTGTTTTCCTCTCAAGAATTAGATGAGAGGATCAATGTCGTGTTTGGGTGTTAAAAGATAAGTCTTCAGTTGTTCTATACGTTTCAACCTCATCAAATCCCTTTAAAAGACCAAAACCAACAATGAGTTTGTCTGTCGCTCACTACATTCTGACTGACTCTGCTGTCTGTGTCTGGTTCCCTATTAGCATATATATGTTCCCAGGATCCTGTTTCCTCCAGAACATAGGATTCTGGGAATATAAGAACCCTTTGTTATGTTCCCATTATGTGCCACATAAATCTGTTTGTCTTGTGTCTGGTCCCCTGCATATCTTTCTTCTTCTAGTGGCTGACCTAGCTGACTTACATATGGTGTCATTTTGACTAAAGTGCTATACACAGGCTTTACCCATAATTCATTTCTCAATGCCAAAAGTGTTTGAGAAGGTTTTCCAAATTCTATATTCGGTTCGGTATATTATCTGTGTCCTGTGCCTGGTTCCCTATATTGTCTGAGTCCTTTTTATGGTCCTCTATATTCTGTTTGTCCCGGAAATCTATGTTCCAGGGTCCTAACGTCCCTAACCCTTAAGCCCCCTAACCCTAAAACTAGGGAACATAGGACCGCTTGTCATTTTCCCATTATGTGCCAAATAAATCCGGCGAACATAGGAATAACCCTCCCCCCACCCTATATTCTCTGTGTCCTGTGTCTGGTTCCCTGCAGTTCATTCTTCCTCTCATGGTTGACTTAGCTGACTTACATGTGGTGTCAGTCATTCTGACTCAAGTGCTATCCAGAGGCTTTACCCATAATTCATTTCCAAAGTGTATAAGAGGGTTTTCCAAAATGCTGCATAAATGAAAGAAGTGTATGAAAACAGACAGTGAGCCACCATGAGTGGGGACTAACACTGATCAGTCTGCCATGATGTGTACTCTGTCCTGACAGCCTCCAGCAAACATTCACTCATGCTTCCATGGGAACACGGCTGTACACACACACTCAGAAGCAGACACTATTTACATGTGTGAGTAATTGAACACTCCCAGTGTGATAGAGGTAGACGATGCCTGTGTGATCTGACACACAACTAGCCTCCATCCCCTCTGGGAAGTCACAAGCATGCAACACGTTTCATGTACGTTTGTGAAATGGTCACAGTTTGGTTCAGGCACAAATAGGTTAGGGTTAGGAAAATATTGTAAGTTATTAACCTGAAATAACTTAAGTACATTACTTGAAAGAAATTGTTTACTTTTGGTTTCACACAGGCCGTGAACAGCGTTCTCCTGGGGTTTTGAGTTAGTTTGAGCCATCCAAGTACCGCCGCTGCAGCTGGTGCAATGCACTGGGGCCCAGCTGATTATAAGGGCCCACAAGGGACAGCGACAATTGCTAGTGTCCGTGGGTGGGCCCTTAGGTGCCTTCACATGCCGTGTTCAGTTGTGACTTATAGCTCATTGGATTGGCTTTACTCTCAATAGTGAACATCAGAGCGAGGAATCTGGACTTGAGCTGTGTTGTTAATGACTCAGCTGAGCGAAAGGCCCGTAGGATGAACTGCTAATGGGTGAGTACAGGTGTATCTTTGTTATGGAGAGGGATCAGGGATTTAAATGTCCTCCTAATGTAAGAAAATGCACACTTACTGTAATCTGTGTCTGTGTGCCATCAATGATGAATGATGATTAATGAATTGTTTATGCAAGCTGTGACCAGATACCGTCATCCATTCATTCATACTGTGTAGGCCTATAATGAGTTGCTGTGCTCTTCTTGTCCGCTCTTTGTTCTGCGGTTATTGACATACTGTGTAAGCTACTTTGTGTTGATTTGTTACTGCAGGCTGGCTATAGCTGTTTCAGTTGTTTGATATTCAGAGACAGCAGGCTGTGGTGGTTGGAGTCCAGGGCAGACGGTTAGAGTTGCGTTGACAGATTTGGTAGTTCGTCTGCTGTCCGTGATGCTGATCAAAGGCTGCAGATTCGTAATTGCGTGGAGTCGTTGTGTGAATCCTGTGTGTACACAAGCATGCTTTTAGGCAACATATTTGCACCAGGGCCAGTCACAAATATGTTACGCTGCTGATCCACCCCACCAGGGGCCTCCAGAAATTACAGACGGACATCTACAGCATCTTATTTTAAAACGGAGGGCCACTGAACAAGCTGCAGTATTCAACAACTGGTTGTCTCTGTGTGTCTGTAAGTAAACCTGCTATAATTGGACACTCTGGTCTACACTCATAGCCTTCAGCTACACACAATCCCACAGATTAAACTCCGTAATCCTCCGGCTGCTCATCTCAAATTGTGACCGAACTTTGCCCGAGGTTTGTCGCTAAACCAGGTATTTCTGTATACTGACATTCTCCTTACTCTGAATCTCTGCATATTCAAAACGCATGTTTGTCTGTGATAAGGAAAACAAATGTTCCCTGCAGCAATATGAGGAATAATTGAATTGACAACATAGCGAGCTCTTATCTAGTGGGTTTCTCCAGGCGTGGCAGAGGAGCGACGTGCAGAGCGAGCTCATCATGGAGGAAACGCTCGTGGGCCACCAATGAGCTCTTGACCTCTGCTGCTCACTGGAGCACATCCTAACACACAGCTCGGAGAAGGGTTATATAAATGAGGTGAGTGTATGTGTGTGTGTGTGTGTGTGTGTGTGTGTGTGATCCGCAGGGCATTGATGCGTCTGTGAAGGCATCTCATTATAGCTGCCAAAAGCGTGCCGTGGCGAGGTCGCAACTTGCGCTCCCTCACGCTGATGAGGAGACGCCTCCACATGCAGACGGGTTCAAACCAAGGGTCACAGCTGGGTGGCAGAGGTCAGTCAGACGTGCAGCTGTCACATACATACATACACACACACACACACACACGGACAGTGAGGTTGTGTGTGCGAACTTTGACCCTGTCAGGTTGCTATGGTAATGATGGTTTGATCACACTGCAGATGTGCTTTAGTTTTGACCAAGCTAATTACAGAGAGTGGCAAACAAACCAGATGTGTTCATTATATCTGGGGGGGAAGAGATGGAGTAGTATGGGTATAGGACATTAACCTTTCATCCAATTAATTACATCACATCCTTTTTTGGGGGACTCAACCTCGAAACGCCTTCAGATAGCGGTCTCCCTGTGAAACAGGGGTGGGGGCAGAAGAGAGAAAGGTTTTTTTAGGGAAAGAATACTAATCATGTGTCCTTTTTTAAAATGTACTTTTTATTGACTATATTTTTGAGCCAGTAATCTACTTTTTACTTCACTACATTTGCATTTATACCTTCGTTATGACTGAGTGTAAAACTTCTTCATTAAGTACATTTAACTAGTTTTTTACCCAATATAAATAAACAGTTAAAACCACTGAAGCTACTTGATGAAGAATGCACATTGAGTTAGTTTTACTTAAAATTTTGAACAGTTGAATTGACCAATCATGTTTTGTGTGCAGCTGCTTGGAATAAAAGTAATCACCACCATAGGGGGCCGCGATGTTGAACCGCCTGTTTCTGCAGGAGCAGGCTGTGGATAGGGCCGTTGGCATTTTTTTTTGCACATTTCACGACCACTGTAGTTTCTCACTCGCACTTGGAAAGGGTCGGTGAAAGGAGTTAGGATCTGCAACTACAACGCTAGATGCCACTTAACCCCTTTCACTTTTACTTGTCAGTCTTTATGAGAGTATTTGTACTTTTACTTAGTATAGATTTCCAATATTCAACCACAGCAGTAAAGCAGTATCTCATTGCATCCAATCTAATGTAATAAAGCTGCAGTAGGTCTTTTTTATGAAAAATGTCTTTGTCATATTTGCTGACAGTGAGCCACCATGAGTGGGGACTAACACTGATCAGTCTGCCATGATGTGTACTCTGTCCTGACAGCCTCCAGCAAACATTCACTCATGATTCCATGGGAACACTGCTGTACACACACACTCAGGCACAGACACTATTTACATGTGCGAGTAATTGAACACTCCCAGTGTGATAGAGGTAGACGATGCCTGTAAGATCTGACACATTTAATCTGGGACAACTAGCCTCCATCTCCCCTGGGAAGTCACACTATCCTCTCATAAAGCTTTCTCTTCTCTCTGATTGGCCCGTGTCTGTGAGAGATAAGACAAAGACGTTAGCTCGAGAGCCACAAAGAGGACAATCATCCACGTCTGACACTGAGACACAAGCATGACTAAACGCCTTTATTATCCTGATTATATCCTTTCTATTTCTCAGCGAGTGCTTTATTGATTTCTGTCGCCTTACATTTGCATACACGGCAGCGAGTCAGACTAAATGTCACACAACTGAGATGAACGACAGAGATCTGACTGTGAAGAGAGGATGAGGAGGGGACAATGCTGTATAATAACTCTTCGTCATCATAACGGACAAATTCTTTCTGAAGTCACGGACTTACTTTTTCCAGTGACAGCAGGATTTCTGATGTCCATTAAGGAGAAATGCCCATAAATCAAATCAGAAATAATTTATGAAAAAGTGCTTCTTATAACTTTAGATCTTACCTGATAATCACATTTGCCGTATCAAACGTAGCCCAGTTCATTTGAGTCTGTACATTCGTGCAAACAGAAACTGCGTCACTACTGCAACATCCCTTTTTATGGCTCAGGACACCTGCAGTTGCTCAACATCCAAGTTGTGAAACAGCTTGGTCAGGGTCGCCCCGAAGTTCAACCGGGCACAGCTTTATAACACCGCCACTGCTCTGTGATCGGCGTGCCTTCAAATCCCAACTAAGAGCGTTTAATAGGCGGAGTGTCTTCAGAGCGTGTTGCCTGCTCCATGTACTTCATGTGTGTATTTTGTCCTTAAAAAGGCACAAACTGTGTGTTGCTCCGCTTAAACTCTCCTCTGACTGATTGAGTTCGGGCCTGGTGCCACAATATTGATGTAGCGTGAAATTCAATCTCTCTCTCTCTCTCTATGCCGTTTCTCTGTTTGACTTCCTGTCAGTGCCATCTGCTCTGTGCTGCTTGACGCCAGTAGGTCTATTCTACGCAGACCAGAGTGGAGTGTCGTTTTGAGACACGCTGTGGTGCTTCTGGTGGATTTAGAGCATTGCCTAGAAAGGATGCAATCAGCTCAGGCGATGGAACTGTGTCCAGTGAACTTTGGGGGTTAGGATTAGCACTATTAAGGCAATGTACCCCCTGTACGGCATTTTTTCATGTTTTATCTACATATAGAGGCATCTATATGTATATCTATATGACCCCTCCACTAATGTACAAATATCTTTATTTTTGACATCATAATTTGTGTACACTGACTTTTCCTTATCCAGATCCAGTGTCCAAAGATAGAGGGTGTCACTGTACGTACTACAGTATACAGATTCTGTACTTCTGTATTACAGAATGAGGAAATTGTAATGTGTGATACTGGGCTACAGAAATAAAAGTGACTTGACCTTTTATGGTGCAGATTTATCTAAATGTAAGCAACACTGGCTAATAATAGGGCTTGGGAAACCATAGCAAAATCTCAAAATATGAACCCATAGAAAAAATTAAACATGTAGGTTTTTTTTATTTTACAATAAATAAATAAATAAATAAAAAAATTTGACCGAACTAAGGCCAATAAATGTCCAATTCACATAATAAAGATAAAAAGGACACATTGCATCAACTCCAAAGCTGTCTGTTGTATCGCCTTTATTGGCCTTAGAATGAGGCTTCAGCAACAGGTGGCGTTGGAGCTGCAGCTGTCATCGTGTTGTTTACATCTCGTCCTCAATACGAGACTTTAAGAGTCCTTCAGTTTGAGTGCGTCACTGATCCATTAAGTATCTCACTAATGCTTGCTAAATATCAAGAATAACAGACCTCAGGCAGGCCTCAGACGAATCCTCAGCGGGTTTTGAGAGAGAGAGTTGTCTGATAATAATTTATGCAGTTTTTTAAATACGTTTATTTATATTCTGGGGACGATCACATTCCCAATAACACCAAGAGAGTTTAATCACGCATGCCTGGCTCAGTAGATTATGAGATGAAAGTAGCATCTTCATTGCATTATTATGTTTGGAGAATATATTCAGATATGTAGAACCTGGAAGCCCAAAAGCCCTCTGGGCGAGGTTCATTGGTTTGCAGTAATGCGCTTAAGTCTAACGTTCTGTGGGAATATGGGAATGTGCTCTAAAGCATCCACTGACATGAAAACAGCCTCGAGATCGTCTTATTCTCTTACCTGATTTTGGGAACTCAAACCATCTGATTGCACTTTGCACAAAGATTGTGTGCAATGGGTGGCCAGTTCCCCTTGTAGGTCAAAGTCCAATGTGCTGATAAAAAATGTCATTGTCCAAAATACTGATGATGTGCACGTCTCACCATCAAATTAACTGGGCTGTTGGACCACTTCACCTATAACCCCCAATCCATCTTCAACATGTTTTAAATCAATTCTTACAACTTTATTTTTTATCAAAACAAATCAAGTGTCAAGTGTTTAAATGCACAATTTTTCAAATTTCTTCTCATTTTGTTTCATTTTATAGTTTGTCCTCACTCTTCTTCTACTTGAATTTCCCTCGGGATAAATAAAGTATCTATCTATCTATCTTTCTTGTGTCTTTGAGTCTGAAAAACTGTTTTAATCTTGATTTGCTCAGCTTGTGAAATACATTACTGACAGTATAATGGGAATAACATTAATAGGTTACACAATATCTACTGTATGGACAGTTTCTGAATAAATAAATCTTATCAAACTGTCCATACTGTTTGAGACCCACTGCTGTAAGTGATAGAATATCCCACCAATCCCAACCCAAACCCAACAAAAACAGAAAATAAAGTAACATAATAAAGCAAAGTTATTTTTAATGATGCTGCACAAAAATCATTATCATATAGTCCAAATGTCTCATTATTATTACAGAGGATGGACGTATGATATATCAGAGGAGGAGGATGGGAGATTGCTGCATCATCACAAGTATTGCAGCATCTGCTTTTTCTTTATTTTCATCATTTTCATTTTCTCACACTGCTTTGATCTTGTTCTGCCATAAATCTCTGACATGCAAAATTCCACGCCTGAGCCGCATGAATATGCTTTTGCATTTAAACCTTTAACCCCATATTAACTTTGCAGTAGCGTGTGTCTGCGTCCAAATGTCCAATGTCTCCGTATTCTCTTGTGGCTTTGTCATTCAGCTTTATAAAGACAGAGAGAAGTTGCCCCTCTCCTTCCCGCTCTGGGCTGTTCCTATCTGAATGTTCTCTGCAGCTCCAAACTGAAAATGCGCACCTGATGACGCAGCAGTCTGCCGCTGTCTGCTGCTGCGTCATGTGCGCACCAGACAGCAACCAAGATGTTCTCCCATCATCCTCCTCTCATGTAGCACACCTCCATCCTTTATGTTTTTATTTTATTTATCTGTTTTGTCCTGACAGTGCGACCCTGGTGCGCAGAGACGCACGCAGCGACTCTTTTTTTGAGGTCACAGAGTTGTTACATAATTCATCACCTCTCTGCAGCTTCTGGACATCCAACACTCCGGGCCACCCTCGTGCCTGAAACACAAGAACTCAGATTAAAAGATTTACAATTGCAGCAGAACCTAAGAGCATGACAACCGGGTCATGCGGTGTTTTTGCTGCAGCTGCGGCGGCGGTGCGCCACACCGACCCGTCCCGTCTCCGCAGCTGCCTGGCATAATTTGCAGACGGCAGGAGGAGGAGGAGGAGGAGGAAGAGGAGGGGGGAGGAGGGGTTTACTGACATCAGCACTGCCGCTCACTACAGCACCGAGCAGGCTGCCTGTCTGCCCGGACCCAGCCACGCCATCCATTTATCCTGACGGGGCTCCACGGATGTCTGGGCTCGCGCTGCGGGGTTCAGGTTGTGTCGAAGCGGACAGTTCGCGCGCAGAGGCGTCGGTGGAGGACAGCAGCTCGCCCGTGCAGTTTGAGCGGTGAGTTTGCGGCGTTGTTTGCGGGCAGCAGACAGACAGCAGGGCAGACTGGCGCAGGGCAGTTGAGACGGGCACGCTGTCTGTCTGAAGTTCATATTCGCCTCGTCACGCTTGTTGTAACTGATAGTCTCTGCTCCTGTCTGTCAGACTGCAGCTGAGGGATGTTCTCACTGCATTCTCATCATCATATTCTCAAATTTCCATCATTTGTATTCACTTCCACTGATGCTTTCATCATTTTCATCATTATCTGCCCTCATTTTTTCTGTGAGATGCACAAACACTCTCAGGCCTGAGCTGTATCAGTGTATTCTTGCATTTAAATCCTGATAAGTGGATAAAAGTGTTAACATTTAACTTCATTTTAAGTTTGCAGGAGCGTCTGTCTGAGTCGGGAGGCTGCCCAGACAGCGGAGGCGAAGCAGCAGGATTGCATACAGCAGAGTGCACACAGGGGCGCTCCGGATAAGAAGCCAAATTCTGCACTGCAGTGGATTTCCTCAGGTGTGTGTGTATGTGTGTATGTGTGTGAGTGTGTAGAAGTGTGTGTGTGGGTGTCTGATCGACAGTGGGCTCTGTACACTTTCTCATTAACATCCGAAGAACCCGCAGAAGCTTTGGGGCATCGTCTGGAGGTCACCCCGTCCTAGAAAACTGTGCCACCCTTCCAGTTTCCAGACCTCCGATCCGCCTCCCGCCCCTCCACCTCCTTTCTCTTCCTGTCACAGGGACAGTGTGGTGGTTTGTCTGTCTTTCTGTGTGTCCAGTTGGTTCCCAAACGCCAGCAGGCCTCAAGACTGGAGATCTGTGGCCGACGGGTGGATTCATACTGTGGATTTTTAAAGACTGCGAGGATATTCAACCAAATCTGCAGTGTTAACGCAAAGAGCAGCCGACTGTTCACTTGGGGGACTTTTATTTTTGGATTAAGAAGGTTGGACCTGCTCTTCAGGGTGGCTAAAAAGGTGTCGAATTCCACCTCAGGGACCAGATTTTTATCATTTCCATTGTGTCATCAAAGTCAGCACGACACAGCAAATCTCAGGCGCCATCCCAGGTTTCCCAGGTTTGGGTCGAGTTCCAGTTTCAACTCAGGGATTTTTAAGTAACAGAGTTCCCGTTTGGTATTTTTCAAGGCATTGATTTTACTTTTAAAGCAGCAAACCTCAGGCAGCGTCTGCATTTTTGGCTTTAGAACCAACCTATGAACTGCCGTCGCCATGGCTTCTGACAGCTTCCAGTACCGGGCGCTCTTTGAGTACAAGCGGGAGCGTGGGGATGACATCAGCCTCCAGCCGGGGGACCTGCTCACCGTGCCCAAGGCCTCGCTGATGGCGGTGCCGGGCCGGGACTACCAGGACGGGGACGAGCGGAGCCCCAAAGGCTGGCTGCACGGCACCAACGAGAGGACCAAGGAGAAGGGAGACTTTCCAGGGACATTTGTGGAGTACGTCGGGGTGGTGAGGGTCGGCCCTCCTGCGGCTAAATCCTGGCCCAGGCCTGTGCCACCGACCCCCGGGGGGCTACAGAGCGCTGTGGGGGCTCAGCCTCCTGGAGCAGCTGCTTCAGGTGAGTGCTGCCCCGACAGGATCGATCGTGTGGATGTATGGGTTCTCTGTTTGGATCCTTTTGGTGGCTTATCAGTTGGATTGTTATCAACAGGACCGTGCTTTTCATTAAAATCCACATTAATGGCATAGAAATCTAACATTTAATCAGTTTTGGCTGTGAAACCTGATGTTGGACTTCAATATGTTTTGGTGTGAGCTGCTCTCAGACAGTATCGTGTGTGTGTGTGTGTGTGTGTGTGTGTGTGTGTGTGTGTGTGTGTGTGTGTGTGTGTGTGGTATCGTATCGAGTTACAGGTTCAGCTGCTGTCAAGCATGTTTGTGTTGTTTGCACAGAAAACATTTGATTTACAGATTATGAACACTTCTTTGCTTGAGTATGTAAAATTTCAGGTTGTTCCTGGTTTGATCTGAGTACAGAATTGCTGTGTAACATAAACTTGAGTTTTGGGTTCTGGGATCTGTCCAAACAGATTGAAATGAAAAGTCTGACTTTCCGTTCTGTTGGTGGTTGTATGCGGGCCTATCAGGGCCGGCCTAAGTGTTTTATAGGACCTTTTCTTCGGGGGTCCCAAAACTGCCTTCTCGATCACCTTTACACCGTTACGAAACCATTACACTGACATTTTACAAAACATCTTTGTACGCACAAGAACACAAGAATTATTCCAAACACTCAAACGTGTTGGTAGGTGGTGATAAACTCTACGTCAACAATACGTCAAATACAAGAGAAGATAATAGTGAGCTTATTTTCCTTTGGTGATAGTATCTTTAAAAAAACAGTGGCTTAATATTTATTTATAGTTATTTGACTAATTTCTTAACCTTTATTTATTTAACACCTCTCTGGCACACGGCCTAGTGTTGCTAACCAAACCAGAGCCGCAGGAAGAGTGCCAGGCTTTAAAGTTAATTTAACATAGAGGCCAAACCATTCGTAAATCCCCAAAAGAATCTCTTTCAGAATTTGATCCATTCAGTCCCAGAAATTTGGAAAGTCTAGAAGAGCTGCATGATTAAATCATTTTATCGCCATTCAAGATGGCGGAGGGCTAAACAGGAAGTTAGCGGCTTGGGCAGCAGAAGTCTCTAGTAGGCCCCATAATGTGGAAGCATATGCAGTTATTTTATTCCCCACTGAACAACATCCATAGGAATGAATCAGCGCTGTATCCAGTTCTGCCTTCATACTCTACATCCATGAACCAAATGTAAACAAACCGGTAGTCGGCCATTGTTCTTGTTGTTCACATGCATGCTCATTACAGAAAGGGCATGCACAGAATGAGTTGTTGCTGAGTTTTACGTTCACACGGATACCGTTCTGAAAAATCTGCATCTCACAAGGCCCTTTTAGTAAAACTGTGTCTGCACGTGGACCAGAGGCCGACACCGTCCTGGGACCCGTTTCAGCAACACAAAGGCTGCCATTTGCAAGATGAGATCATTTTCTCCGCTGTTAATTTCAACATGTTCCACTAATCAAAACAAATGCCATACTACCCGCGCATTAGCACGCTAGAACCCTGTAGGATTCATAAATTCACTTGCAACTCACAAACAACATTTGTGAAACGCTGCCACTATTTGTAACCTGTGTGTAAGCAGCTTAAATCATTTTTCTGTAATGGTCCTTTGAGTATGTTGTGCATTTACCCGGAAAATGGCAACATTAAGTGTACTTACAATGCCAGATTACGTAAGAGAATTATAACATTTATGAATGCAGTGCACAACAGAAGTGAGGGAGCTCAAAGCAGATTGACCCGTATTGTGTTACTAGTACAACGACCAAACAACCTTTTTAATTACATTAACCTCTCATCTACAAACCACAGACACAGAGCACTGTCAGTACTAGTACACAGTGTACACAGTGTACACAGTGTACCCCTCGTAGTGCCTGCAGGCCTGTTCATCACACTGAGAACCTGCAGCTGTGCCTGATGCTGAGCTGATCTACCCTGATCCTCCAGCTGCGGTCCAGCCAAACCCCTCAATAAAACACCAGCCTTGCATGAAACCTACTAGTATCTTCTCTTCTTCTCTGGGTTAAGGCCTACTGGGTGTGTTAGTCTTCCAAGAAATGTCATGTGAAAGCAAGTGGGGTTTGATTATCTCATATTGCAACATATTTAGGTGAACTGCTTCCAGATTCATTGTTAACATGTCCTTGCTGAGGATTTTCTTTAAGGCTTCACTTGGGACTCCTTTTTATAAAATTATTTACAGAGAACCAACAGTACCCACCACGAGCAACCACTTGGCGACAGTGGCAAGGAAGAACATCTTTTTTAACAGGCAGAAACCTCAAGCAGGCTCCGGCTCTAGCTGTCTGCCTCAACCGGTTGGGGATGGAGGGAGATCAGAGTTTTCATATATCAGAGTCCTTTAAATGCCAAAGACTTTCCAGAAGTCTGAATGATTACGACACAGGAATCATTAGGTGTGTTTTGACTCCCTTCCCCACCACCCTGTACTCCATAAACTGCTGCATGAACTCTGGGAGCAGCAGATCAATGATCATATTCTTTATTGACTGCACTTCTGAGAAACATTCAGACGTGTTGTGGCTCCCCATCGACACTGTATATGTGGACTGCTTTGCCTTAAAATTGAATCATTATATCTATCGTCTCTAACGCTATCTCTTGGTATTGACTCCAGTTAGAAGATTGAGTTTGTACTGTAAACTAGCGTGCGAGCTGTGTGTATCCGTTCTGTGCAGCTGGATTTTTGATGATTTATTTAGGACTGAGCAAAAACAGGCGGTAACGAGGACGAGTGGGACTTGAGCCCTAAATGTAAAAAGTGTTGCGAAACATTCTGCCCCACTTAAAAAGCTATTCTGAAGCCTGCAGGCTTTGATTAGTGCTTTTACAGGGTTGGGGTGGTTAGCTCTGTTTTAGCCCTGGCTGTCTGCTGCAGAGTTCAGATCTGCTGTGTTTACGGCTCTTTATTTGCTAAATAGGTCAGACGCAGAGTAACGTTCTCTCCTCTCTCTCGCTCCCTTTAATTGTCTGGCTGCCCGTCTGTTTTATGGGAGTGGGTTAGGCCAGTTATATAAATAACATCCATACTGCTTGAGGCTCGGGTAAATATTGTTCTCATTTCCATATGCCCCTGCTCGCTGTGCTGATGCTCTTAGTTATGTGCTAGCTGAGCCACTCATCCCTCCCTCCCTCCCTCCCTCCCTCCATCCATCCAGCGTCCTGCAGCCACACAAGGCCGTATTTGTCCTGAGTAATTGATTGGCTGGCGCACTGTCAGCCTGACATGCCACATTCCTACAGTCACATATCACTAATAGCAGTGGCTTTGCAGTGGCTTTGCAGCAGCGGCACAGGGAGGCCCGCAGAGGGAAGCTAACTGATCGGCATCCTCCAACACTGCTGACACTCCGGCACGCCCTGCTCCGGTTCAGCACTCTGTTTGGAGCAACGCTGCTGATAATTTTCTGGGAACAGGATTTGATCAGATCAATTCCGATGAAGTCATATATAATGCAGTGAGTGTGCAACACTTGACCATGCAGTGGGCTGTATAGTAGCAAGGGCTGAGGAACTGCTTAAAGTGGGGATTAAAGTGTCTCAGTTTGCAGTAGGAGATGTTATTTGAATCTATACATTATATATTAACAATTAATGAAAGTACTATGTGAACTGTAAAGGATAGAATTACCATTAACTACCTCTGCAACTACAACTTTTGTAGTCTCTTTTAGCTCATAGCTTTGTTTTGAGAGCAAATTACTGAATATTCAATCTCCTTTTTAGCAAACTGTACGCTGCCTACCCAACATCAGAAACAGTTATGGACACAAACCAAAGAAAGCTTATTGGTGTCACTAGTTTGCAGCAAAGACTGCAAGCCGGACACACACTGAAGCTGGGTATGTGAAATAAACACAACTGGGAGAGTATCATAGTTTGGTCCATGACCTCCATCTGGAGAGCGCCTGTTTCAGTGATATTTCAGGCTGACTGTGGAGCAGTTTTACCACTCTAAAACCGCAGCATGTCATTGGGGCCCGTTTCTCCATAAGTTTCAACTTATCTACTGCAGTTTGCTGCGTTTTCTTCCAACCACTCCTTTAAACAGAGTGCAGGTGTTAGGTTGGATATTTAATCATCAGTTGATGACCAAACTGCAGCTTTAACACTCACAGGTAGAACACTATATTACCATCATTTACAGCAAACCTTTTCCATCTTTGGACATTTATAGTCAAACATAGTCACAGTTACTTGTCCATCTAGAGTCACTCATGCTAAGTCATTTAAATATATTAACTATTTGTTTGTCACGGTGTTCCTGCCTAACTAGTCATTGTTTCAGGTCAGCCCATGAGCATGTGCCAATGCATTTTCTCTTTTCAGAATTGTTTAGAAATGGTTTCTATCCAGCACAATCTGGCATTACATCACTACACATTTTGCAGCACTCCCATTGTGCTTTAAAGTCAGACTCAGCTAACCTTACCAACAGTATGAACATGTTTTAAACTCCATTCAGGCAAAACTGGAACCTTGGTATCCAGTAATTCCTACCAAATGAAATGCAACAGTGAATCTGTAATAACATTCCCTCACTGCTGTATGAGTGAATGTCATTTTACCTGGGAATGACAGTTTTGAAATTGATTGCTGAACAAAGTTAGCAGAGCAGAGTGTTGGAAAATAAAATGAGCATTTTCCTTGTTCCCGTATTCTCTCTTTACCTCCACATCCTTTACTTCTCTTCCTCTTCCTCCACTTGTCATCCTAAACAGTTCATCTCCCTCCCAGTTGCCACGCTGATTAAATCAGGTGTAATAGCTCTAACAGGGCTCATAGCGCTAATCAATGTGTAACATTATCTGACACTGTGCGATTGTGAACACCCTCCTACATTTCCCAACCTGACGCCTTATCCTTTCCCCCGAGGGGAGCTGTTTGCCGGCTCCATACAACATTAATTATGACAGTGAGCTAATGAATCCCCAATGGTCTCCCTGTTGCTATCTACCTACAGGTATACAGGACAAATGTTAAGGTAATCACATGCACAGACTGCTCCACTGTGATAACGCAGCTCGCGTCGTTTATCTGCAGATGAGCTCTGTAGCTCGCGACACTCTGTTCCTCTCTTATGTAAATGAGAGATGCAGTCAGATGTAAACCTGAAGAATAGAAATCATCGGGATGCCCAGAGGGTTGGATCCGAAGAGGTCAAGCAAAACAAATACACAACGTCCTCCATTTTATCACTGTGGAAAGATTTAGTGTTGGACAACAGCTGAAGTCAGAGCAGGAAGTTCAGTGTTCAGTGTTTTATGACCACCTTCTAACCGGAACCAAACCCTCACAGTTGTTTGAAGAAATGAGCAATGGACCAAATGCCTTCACTCTGACCGCTCAGCAGCCAGATGCATCCATTGTCCCGGCCTGTCATGGACCAGCCGGCAATTCTTCTCCATGCTCGATGATCGGCTACTGTCAGTGAAACTCAACACTTCCTACAGATGTTTCACATAAAAATGTGCCAGGAAAAGTTGGAATTCTGCTCTCTGAGCCACTAAGAGGTAATATGAAACATCTGCACAGGAAGTCTGCACAGAAGACTGCAGGGATGTAACGATGCGATTCATGATACAAACACTGGGTTTATGATTTTCTCCAGATTTTTATTTATTTTCTTTGATATGTCTCTATTATTATGCAACATAATATAAAACATTATATATGAAGTTGTATTCATGTTACATTTAATCTTGTTCGCCAACTTTCTTCCTCACTCTCTCGACGTATACGGTGTATATCCGGAAGGAAATGACGGAACATTGTTGGAAACATTTGGGATAATGTAAGTACAACAAAATATATAACGTACTGTAGGTCTAGTGATTTTAATGCGGAGATATTATATCTTTTAAAAATGCTACCGGTAAACACTTTACACGTAATATGAGAGTTTTATCGGATATATTGAATATAAATTTAGGTAGGTGGGTAAATACGATACAGATAAATGAAGGAATCATTACGTTTCCTCCCAAACTGGTAACTTGTAAATGATTCATAGGAGAAGAGACTGAAGAAAGATTATCATTACCTTCAGATTGGTCCACTCATTTTTCACCTCACACACATACATACATATCAAACAGAGGTTGTCAATAGCAATCACAGTTTTTAATTGAGCACCGGGCAGTTTGAGTGTCTCCGTGTCTTCAGAGGTGCTTCGGTGCTGAGCCGGGCAGCAGATCAATGTGATCAGGGAGGTGATGAAAGGCCGCTGCACTGGATAATGACTGGGAGATCAAACACACACAGAGAGAGAGAGAGAGAGAGAGAGAGAGAAAGAGAACGAGTCGGGAAGGACAGCAGAAAAACACACAGAGCAGTAATTGCCAGCCCGGCACAGAACCTGTGTAATGATGAGCGTGGAAGTGTGTGTGTTCACCGAGGTGTGTGTTGGCAGCCTCTGATCAGCTCTGTGCTCTCTGCTGCGCGATGAGTTCGGGAGATCGATGATCGCCGCGTCGGCCTAACAAGCTAACCGGGCTAAACGGCCTCGTTTGTACATTTATATTTAGCTCAACTCTTAGTTCTCTGGTTGGACTCTAATGGCTTTCTGTGTGTGTGTGTGTGTGTGTGTGTGTGTGTGTGTGTGTGTGTGTGTGTGTGTGTGTGTGCAGTGAGGAGAGGAGGCACTGAGGTGTTAGTGTCGTTCTGAAGACATTCAGACATGGGTTAGGGTAGATGTCTTTATGTCTCAGTGTGAAGATGACGCGAGACGAGGAGAGGGAAGGAAGCTTTCTTGTGTTTCTGGAACTCTGTCTGTCCGTCTCTATCTTGGGGGGGGGGATGGGGGGTTTGAACTATCGGATCGGTACTTGACAGTTTTGGACATACTTGCCAACCCTCCCAGGAGACTTTTCCCAGGAGACTCCTCCTGTTTCCATTGCCCTTTGCCTGTTCCTTCCCGGGGTTACAGTTCTCTTATATTTCTCCCGATTTATGACACATTTTCACCGTACACCGTCCCTGTGGACACCAATGGTTTAACACAAGCAGCGCAAGTTTAAATAAAAGTCATAAATTAGCAATATTTTGACCCAAATCAGGATCTATTTGGCCAAAGAATTTATAAAGAATATTAGGAAAGCAACCAGACGTTCAGTGGAGACTTTTTGACCTTTTGGGCGGTGGTGAAAAGATATTGAGGTTCGATACCCAGTCCTGATCATTTGAAGCATTTGTGTCAAGAAGCATTTTTGAATTGGAGCTAATTAGCAATTAGCTTATTCAGTTTTGACCTGCTGAGCTTAATAAGAGGAAAATGTATAGTTCTACAGAGAATACACAAATACTTGGATGCAGAACAGGAGATGGTCGAACGTATGAATTAGGATTGTTGTACGGAGCTGTAGTCGTAATGCTTCACAGTTGTAAAGCTCGACATTAAACTTGTGCAATACTTAAATTTAATAATGAAATGATGGGAAATTCATATAATTGCAATTAGAATCAATTTATGCAACAATCCAGCTTCATAATATATGAACACCAGAATATCTCCAAATCCAGGTGCTAATATTGATCCAGAATTGGCCCAGCTAGCACCTGGAACTGCAACCATTAGTCGATTAATCAATTAGTTGACTCATTTTTAAGAAAAAATGTCCAATTCATTGATTTCAGCTTCTCAAATGTGAAAGTCTCTGGATCGTGGACAAAACAGGCATTTGGGAAACATCAATTAACATTTTTCACCATTTTCTGGACCATACAACTAATCGATTAATCGAGAAAAGGATCGACAGATTAATCAAGAAAAAAAATAATCGTTGGTTGCAGCCTTCAATACCTAAACAAGTCTGGCAGCCTTGTATGGGCCAACGACGGCTCGTGTTCAGCTGCAGTCGGCCCGACTTTGGATGACTGGGAGGTGAAAAACACTGACAGTATTTCACTTGTTCGAGGATTTTATTTAGTTTTTATTCAGACACTCACCAACCACAGGCAGAATCTTTTATTGTTTTAAGACAAAAGGCTGAATTTCAACTGGTTTTTGATTTTGAAGCTGTCATAGAACTCATTCATATTATATGTGATACAGCACATATAACTCTACTTATTTTTATTGTTCCTGCTGTTCGGTATGTGGCGGTTCAGTGTCACAGTGACACAGAGCAGGATGAGTTCTTGTCACAGATATTTATGTGCTCCCCTCCTCCCTTGTTTACTGACCGTGTGTGTGTGTGTGTGTGTGTGTGTGTGTGTGTGTGTGTGTGTGTGTGTTTTCAGTGCTTTGTTTCCTGTGCTGGAGATGACATGTGTCACCCATGTGGAAATGTGGAGTTGTGAACTGGCAGAACATCCTTTGGCTGCTTCTCTCTTCCTGTCTGCCTTTGATTTCATTCTCTCCATCTGAACAAGTCATTTAGTCTGTTTTTATATTCATAAATTTCACTTCCTCACACACTTTTCTTTATTCTAGCACAGTGGCTGGCCTCTGGTTTCAAGAAAGCGAGTCATTTCTACAAAATAGTTAAAACAAGTTGATTTTTATTGGAAACAGGCGGAAATATTCTCTCTTTGTTGGCATTTTTATTAACTAAATTCAAGAAAAAAAAGATTATTGAGATGCACTCTCACATATTCACATGCACAGCACGTTTATGCCCTGCTTCCTGCTTCAGCATTGCAGTGTTTTGCGGTGCATTGTGTTGGTCGGCCTCCCTCACTGTGACTCCATGCAGCGTGAGGCCAGGGCTGCATGCCAATTAGGGTGTCGGAATGAGTGTCTTGTACAAACTGCTGCTGCACCGGCAGTCTGCAATTTACTCTGTCAATATAACCCCATCACACACCACACACACACACACACACACACACACTACACACTGCCAATGAAAAGGTCACACGCAGCAGATAATCAAATAGCAGCCTTGTAACGTGCAGGCAGATGAACACATCTGCACTGACCCAGACTGCATACCACTATGATATTTATGTCAACTTATTCACAAAAATGTAAATGTTCTACCTTTTTTTCATGTATTATTTTCAAATAATTCACGTTTGCTCAGTTATCTTACCTTAATTTGTGCAAACTACTCACTAACAGGTCAGTTTTTATAAGATACAAATGTTCTGGAACTTGTTTGGGTTTCTCCGAGTCCTGCTGGGATTCCCAAACTTTTTCACAATAGATGCACGTTAGACCAATCTGAGAGCATTTTGTCTTCAGGGATACCCTCAAAATACAATCAGTCAAAATGATCGACCATAAATTGTCTATGGTTCTAACCAAATTTAATAAAAGTTAAAATATTCTATTCCTCCTACAAACCAATCAAGGACCACTATTGGCTCTATTTCCTTACATCTCGAGAGGAAAATATTGTGAATTTTGCTTCTCAACATGCATCTGACCACTGCAGTAAGTGGTTACTTCAGATTCATATTTCACATTCAACATGAGAGCTGGTAAACAGGACTGTTGCAGGTAAAAAAGGAGGAACACTCCTCAGAGGTATGCAGGAACAAGACAAAGTCACACCAAAAACATGACAGCAGTTAAATCCGGCCCTTTCTCCGGTGACAGAGCATTTTCCAGTTGATGGGAGGAATCGGATAAAAAACAGAAATGTGGTGATTAATTAGAAACTGGCGTGCGAGGCTGCCAACCAGATGGCGTGATTTATACAAAACCTTGTGCCTCCAAAATAAAAGCCTCCTTTAACCTCATTGGTATAATATAGCTTTAAATTTTTCTTAACGTTTCTTTTTTCCTTCTTTCTTTCTTACTTTTTTTTCCTTTCTTTTTAGCTGATCTGAAAGCATGAACATCCCCATATTTGGACGTATAATGTTTTCCTCTTCACAATAAGTACTTTTACTGTGGATAGTTTGCATTTTACTGCTAATACTTTGAAAGCAAAAACTTCTGAAAGCATGATTTCCACTTGTAAAGGAGCATTCCTTATTTTTTTGTGCCTTTTTTATTACATTAAAAGCCTTGAGTATTCTATTTTCCACCTCTGCTGCATGCTAATATATTTAATCTCTGAAGTGCTATTGTTTGTGGAGGAGTTGAGATTTATTGTCCCTGTTTTGAAAGTCAATTACGGAGGTCCACACAGCGTGTTTTATATTGATGAATAGGTCGAAGCTGCTGAGTCGTTCAGTGAAAGGAGAGGGTGATACAAATAAACACGGCAAACAGCCATGAATAAAACAGGAGCAGAGCATCCTGGGAGACCGCAAGGATGCAGCGCTTTAATTCTTTGATGCTGCGTGGCGGTGACCCCACCCGTACAGTCTGTTAAACTGCAGCCTGCAGCCTGCAGGTCTGGGAATACGTCTGAGGGGTTCAGGTCGCGGAGTGGCAGATCTACAGGAGGCTCGGCGAGGCAGACCGTCGGGGAGAACTGTTGTCAATAAAGATTTTATTTTACTGGCTGCCTAATTGGCCTTGGAATCACTGCGCTGAGCCGAGAGGCTTCTCCCCCTGAGCCGGGGAGGATTTACTTGTCAGCAGTAAAAGAATAAGCACACAACAACAACAACACGTACACGCCCGGAAACATAAATAGGCCTTATCGATTTTTATTTCTCTGGAAACAAAACTAAAAGTGAAAACTGTTTTCAGCTGGAGAGCAACATGCATCTTTTCCTTTCTTTCTGTTCTACCTTTTTTTTCATCCTCCTCTCCCTCCTTACGTTCTCAGGTGATCATAAAACATAATAATCTTCATGTCTGGAGGTATCAGATTTTGAACCCCATACAGTAAAATTCAGTTATATCACAGGATCTTCATCAGCAGATGGAGTTTGCCAGATTGTCGAGCAATGTTCAAATGATTGTGATTCTCAGCTTTTAATCCAATGTGTCAGAGCTGAAGATCTGCAGTTGCGTGATTACTGGGCGATGAAGATCATGTAATAAGACTGAAAGCTCTAGACAGCTGCTGAGCGGACCTAGTGATGAGATTTCTTCTTCAACTAACCTGTACTTATTATTTGGAATTTTTTCAAGTCAGTTGTTTAAATATAATTATATAAGTTTTATTTAAGTTGAAAATTCTTCTCTAATTCAAATACAAAACATCTGGATCTTAAGTTATCAGAGAGACAAGCTAAACTAACATTAGCTGCAACTCTGTTTGCTGTCCTTTGTCTGCCAAACGATGTTGGAGGAACCGATTTTTAAAGAGACCTCTGTGGATCATTGGGCTCTCTGTAGAAACCTCCTGAACGATGAACACTAAAGGAATCCTAACCGGGAGAGTCATGAAACTTCGGCTCTTGTTGTTGGTTTGATGTGATAGACCCCCTAGTGGCAGAAATGACATATTGTACTTTAAAACCACCAAATATTTGAGCTCTAAACTTCCCCAACTTGCTAAAACTCCAAAAATCCCTTGAAAAGTAATACAGACATGAGCCCAGTGTCTCTACTGGCAGCAACAGCAAAATCAAACCAGTTTGAAGCTATAAAGCAAATATCAGGGACTGAAAAACTGTGTTGCTTTGTTCAACAGTGGCGTTCCTGCTCCTCCTGCACAGTTGGATGATATACTCGAAGCCGTCAGGAGCTGCGACTCCGCCTGTAAATCCTCTTCCTCCCTGATTCGTGTGCAGCGACTCGAGACCAGATTTTATGTTTAAAAGGGAATGAAGGGTTGAAAGAAATCGCTCTGACCAAGCGAGATCTGCTCTCTCTCCCATGCCCCCCCCCCCCTGTTTATGGGCACCTATAAAACCACACGGCTTTTTACGGCCTCCTCCTCCTCCTCGCTGCATTTTAATGCCCTCTGAAGTCTCTCGATAGACTCAGGTACAAGTCATTTGACCGCTTTAATTTCAGCAGTCGGAGGCGTTGTAAAAATAATTTAAGCAGCTCGTTTTTGTCTCAGAGGCAGTCATGCATTTCGGTGGTTTGATACATTACATTTATTTAGCTGCAAGTTACTGCAATGTTGGTATTAATGAGCACTTTATAAGGGCTATTACAACACATCTGCACATAATGTCTTAATAAAAAGAAGCTGTGCATGTGTGACGGGTTGGGGAAACGTCTTCTGCCCATTTATTATTCACGCTTGCACTTAATCTAATCTAATTTGTTTTTACCTTTAAGCAACAGTAGAACAAACCTTAATTGTTATACAATCAAAATGAGCTGCAACTGACACCTAAAATGTATTTTTAGACTTTTTCTGGTAGCCGTCATTTGACTCTCAACTTTAAGCCAAAGATAAGCAACTTTACTGCAGCCACTAAAAATGATTTCTGAGGTTTGAAGTGGCAGTTTTTTCGAAGACAGTCGAGTGAAACTGCAAAATGTCCTCTGGTCCCAAAGGTTAAAGAGCAGAGCGGAGGTTTAACTCTCCCGTCACACTCCTTGTCCATTAATAATTAATGCAATCAAAGAGACAGAGAGAGAGAGAAACAAAAGACAGTACTGGGCAAAAGACCACCGAAATATCCACCGTAAAACAATCCGAGAACACGATTAAAGGCTTTGCTAGCTCCCTGCCGAGGCTGCAAGTTACTGGAGATCCTACATGTATGTAAAACTGTTAAGGTCATCGAATCACCACATCATTAGGATAAGGGGCAGAAATAGCCACAAAAACAATCATATTTTACTGTGTATAAACAAAAACAACATAAGATACGTTCTGTAATCTACAGCATTAACCAAATGTATTTCACTATTTCTCTAATTAATTCAAGTCAATTCAAATTCTATTTAAAACAACATTATCTATATATATAATATATAAGATAACCTTGTATATTAAGATTATAATGTGCATGGAATAATGGCATTATAAATGACTTCTCTTTCAACATTACATATATCGGCCATCGGTGGACACTGAAATATCGGTTGACCACTACTTCAATGTGAAGAGCTGTTGGGGAAAAAATGCCTCTCCAACACCGTGAATGAGACAGAACCAAAGCTAGGCTACCACAAAACACATCGCTGATGTACACAAAAACAT